>NC_082713.1:135990041-136595509 GCF_030144855.1 Hypanus sabinus
ACTGATTGAGTAAAGGCAGCACCTTGTGATTGAGCAGAAGCCAATCAGCATTCAAGATTGATTGGCAAGAACCAAATTAAAGTAAGGCAAGAGCAAACAGAGCAGCCATCATTGTGGTGGTCAGAGTTAATTGGAAATTCCTTTAGGATTCTACTCTTCGAGGCGCCATCAAGAAAAGGCTTCAGTCAGAGAAGGTAATAAAAGCTATAGGTAGATTTTTTTTACTTGCACAGTTTACAGTCGTTCAGTTAGAACAGTAAAGGGTTGCCAGGCAGGATAGTGAAATGCTCCTCTTGCCGGATGTGGGAAGGCAGGGAGACCTCCCAGCATCCCTGACGACTACACCTGCAGAAAGTGCACCCAGTTGCAGCTTCTAGCAATCCGTGTAAAGGAACTGGATCATGGAACTGGCTGAACTCTGAAACATTTGAGAAGCTGAGGGGGGTGACAGGTAGGACCATAGTGAGTGGTAGTTACACCCCAAGGTGCAGAAAACAGGAAACTAGGGTGACAGTTAAGAAAGGAAAGGGTTTTAAGCAGCCAGTGCAGAGTACCATGGTGGGCATCCCCTCAACAGCAGGTATAGCAGAGGAACGTCACAGCACTTGGTCTCTGGTACTGAGTCTGACTCTGCCAACTCAGTAGGGAAGTGGGCAAGAGCTGATCTCGTGGTGAAACGGAAAGGAGGCTCTCGTGAACTCGAGATTGCCAGACTGGTACATCGTCCTCCTTGGCTGCCCCAGGTTCTGGGACATTTTGGATCAGTCCTGGAATTTTAGGTGGAGGGTGAACAGCCAGAGGTTCATGGACAATGCAGGTACCCAAGACATAGGTAGGAAGATTGACAAGATTTTGCAAAGTGATTTTCAGGAGTTAAGTGGTAAGTTGAAAGCAAGAAACTCCAGGGGCTGTGACCTCAGGATCACTGCCTATGCCGTTGTGCTAATGAGGACAGAAACAGGAAGATTCTAAGGAGTTGCTGTAAGAGGAAGGGCTTCAGATTTTTGGATCATTGGACTCTCTTCCAGGGAAGGTGGGACCTGTATGGAAGAGGCTGTTGCACCTGGAACTGGAGGGGAACTAATGTCCTAGTGGGCAGATTTGTTACTGCTGTATGGGTATGGTTTTAAACAAGAGTTGCAGGGAGATGGGGGATCAGAGAGAGAGAAGAGTTAGTGAAGGGGTTTGTAGAAACAGATGTAGTTAAGACCTCAGACAAAGTTAGGAATCAAAGGTGAGGACGGTGTGACTAGTGTCCTCAGCTGCATATATTTCAATGCAGAAGCATCGTAGGAAAGTCAGTAAGCTCAGGACATAGATTCATTCGCAACATTCCTAACGCTGAGCCCTATTTACACTCAGTCAATCACTGTTGGACCACATTGTGCACTTGCCCAACACTAGATTCACAAAACAGACACTCCAGTCCCAAAAAGATTTAAACACATCATCGAAGCCTCCGTGAAACTGTAGCGTTCTCACTGACCTCGAGGAAAGCATGAGTCCTTGTCCACTCTGAGTGTAGGCGGATCATTCAGGATGACAATGAGTCAAGCTCAAGTCACTTTTTATTGTCCATTTCGACCATAACTGCTGGTACAGTACACAGTACATTTTTTCAGGACCGTTGGTACTACATGAAACAGTACAAAAATTTTCACTGAACTACGTAAATAGAGCACAGAAAAAACTACACAATGACTACAGACCTACCCAGGGACTGCATAAAGTGCACAAATCAGGGCAGATATTACAATACATAATAAAACAAGACAATAGGCACAGTAGAGGGCAAGTAAGTTGGTGTCAGTCCAGTTTCCTGCGGTATTGAGGAGTCTGACGTACTTAAAGGACATGCAAAAGTTTTGTCTAAATGGACAGAGGAGCACACTAGCTATTCAGCCTTCTCCCTCTCAAATGCTTCATGTCCTGGGTGGGTCTGTAGCATAGTTAAATTTCCCTTATTAGACTCAGAACCCACGCAGCTGGAATGCCAGGAAGTCATGCCTGATTCTCAAGAAACCATGATAACATGATACAGCATAGGAACAGTATAGTAAAGGAACAGGCCCTTTTGCCCTACAATGCGGTGCCGACTAATTAAATCAGACTAAACTAATCTCTCCTGCCTATTACCAAATGTCCCATATCCCTTCCACTTTTCCATCACATCTAATTGTCTCTTAAAAGACAGCAATGTTTCCACCTCTACCACCACCTCAGCAGTAGCCCTTCCTGCCACCACCCCCCTCTGAGTTAAAAAAACTTGATCTTCGCATCTCCTTTGAAATTACCCTCCCCTCACCTTAAATGTATGCCCTCTGGTGGTAAAACATTTCAATCCTCGGGAAAAGGGTACTGTCTATCTAATCTATCTATGCCTCTCATAATCTTATAAACCTGTATCAGATCTCCCGATAGAGGATTAAACTAGTGCAAACCGAAGCACAAATCAACATCAACCAATGCATAAGCTTAATGTTGGATATGTGTGACAAACGAAGGAATGGAGTAGAGCAAATGTTTTACGTTACCTAAACTTATTGTAATGAGTTTTAAAATGGGTTTACTAAAACTTATTTTCTTATATGTTTCTATGATAGTTAAAATTAACTTAGTTTTAGTTAAATTATTGATATAAGTGATATCTATGTTTATAATTATTGAAATAAGGCAGCCCCTTTGTGCTGTGGGAAATGTCATTAGGCTATCCTTTTGTGTGTTGATTAACAGCTTAATATTGCCAGAGCCGAGAAGCACAGTCAATAAATTATTGTCTTTTAGTACAGCTACGATCTTGTTTCCACTGAGATAGAAGGATGCATGGAATTAACACTGATTAGTTGAGCAAAACGTTAGATTCATGCATCAAGCATCAGCATGATTGCTTCATTTGTCAGTCCTGTGCTACTTATTTTCCCCTAATTTGTCAAATCTTGTGCTACTTAATCCTCCTAGCACATTGTAATTCTGAAGTTACTTGTGCTTTTTTTTTTTCTCTTTTGTTATATAGTGATACGTATATTAGGGTACTAAGATATAGATAATGATCTCTAATATCTTAGTAACCTAATATACGTTATCACTAAATAACAAAGAGAAAAAAAAACACAAGTAACTTCAGAATACAATGTGCTAGGAACATTAAGTAGCACAAGATTGACAAATTAGGAAAATAAGTAGCACAGACTGACCAATGAAGCAATCATGGCTGATGGCTTGATGCATGAATCAACGTTTTTGCTCAACTAATCAGTTAATTCCATGCGAGTCCTTTCTATCTCAGTGGAAACAAGATCCGTAGCTGGACTAAAGACTAATCAGTTTTATAGAGACTGTGCTTCTACCGCGCAATCTGGACAATATTAAGCTGTTAATCAACCACACAAAGGATAGCCTAATAGACATTTCCCTCCACAGCACACAAGGGGGTCTGCAAACTATCACCACAACCCCCCGGGCATATCAAATTATAACATAGATATCACTTATATCAATAATTAACCTAAAAACTAAGTTAATTTTACTATTTAGCAACATATAAGAAAAAACTTTTTATTAAACCATTTAAAACTCAATTACAATAAGCATTTCGTAACTCTAAAAACATTCTGCCCTCTACTCCCCATTCCTTCTGTTTGTCACACACATATCAACATTAAGCTTTGCAGTGTTGATCGTTTTTTTGTGCCTTCGGTTTGCACTAGTCTAATCCTCTATCGGGAGATCTGATAAGGTTTAAGATTATGAGAGGCATAGATAGATTAGATAGACAGTACCTTTCCCAGGATTGAAATCGTTTAAATATTGAAATAATGCAGCCCCTTTTGTGCTGTGGGAAATGTCTATTAGGCTATCCTTTTGTGTGTTGATTAACAGCTTAATATTGCCAGATGCTCGGTAGAAGCACAGTCAATAAACTGATTAGTCTTTTAGTCCAGCTACGGATCTTGTTTCCACTGAGATAGAAAGGACTGCATGGAATTAACTGATTAGTTGAGCAAAACGTTGATTCATGCATCAAGCATCAGCATGATTGCTTCATTTGTCAGTCCTGTGCTACTTATTTCCCTAATTTGTCAATCTTGTGCTACTTAATGTTCCTAGCACATTGTAATTCTGAAGTTACTTGTGTTTTTTTTTCTCTTTTGTTATTTAGTGATAACGTATATTAGGTTACTAAGATATTAGATAATGATCTCTAATATCTTTAGTTTTGAGCACAGTATTTGAACTGAGCAAATAATTTAAGACGGTCCATCAGGCAAGACTATTAATTTATTCTGTTCTGTGGTCTGGGGGGAAGATCATGCTTTTAAATGCTTTATCAAATGAATTAAGTTGAGCAACTTTGATATCAAAATTGGAATCGTTGCATGTTGAAAGGATATCTTGAAACTGTAGTAATACTCAGGGCTATGATTATAGGGAGATAAGTTTATCAAAGGATTGTCACAATATAACTAATATAAACAACCTAGTGCTTATTTGACTATGAACTAAAAGGAACTGATGTTGTATCTCTAAAATACTATGGCATACAGCAGTTTTAAAGGCCTTTGTTAAGGAACTGTGCAATGCCCTGTGTTTCTTGCTTTACTAGATTTCTCCTATATCATAATACTGAGTTTCCTAGACACCAAGTTAAACACAGCTTTGTATCTATTCTAATAATACTTATTATGAGCCATGTTAGGCGCAACACTGCAGTTGGAGTTTCTTGATTATTATGCAGTTACTGATGGAACACTTGGACAGGTTATTTATGATTGAATATTTTAGTGAGGTACATAGAGTAAAGTTTAGAGGGTTTTTGCCGTACAGTAGCACTTTCTGTCCTCTTCTCGATAAAGCTCTGGCTCTAGTGGAAGCTAAGGTGCAGAGTCTCAGACAGCAAAAGAGCAGTAAAGCTTCACTTCTCAACATTGCTCTTTGGGAATGTCAGAAAGTCATTGGAGATGTCCTTCCTTTTAGAGTTATAAACATAGGTGACACACTTGGTCTCGTGATGTGTACAGTTGCTATGCAAAGTTGAAAGTAAATTTATTTTCAAAGTACATATATGTTACCATGTACTACTCTGAGATTCTTGTTCTTGTGGGCATTCTCAGGAAATACAAAGTAACACAATAGGATCAATGAAGAATCACACACAATAAGACAGACAAACAGCCAACCAATGTGCAAAAGAAGACAAATTGTGTAAACAAAAAAATAAAATGTTTGTAACAGTGTCATACAAAAATTAAACAAAAATCAAAATAGTAACAATAAATCAATGAGCTTTAAATATCAAGAACATGACAGTCCTTGAAAGTGAGTCCATACATTGTGGAACAATTCAGTGATGGCATGAGTGAAGTTATCCCCTCTGGTTCAAGAGCCTGATGGTTGAGGGGTAGTAACTATTCCTGAACCTGATGGTATGGGTCCTGAGGCTCCTGTATCTCCTTACTGTGAGAGGAGAGCATGGCCTGGGTGGTGAGATACCTGATGATGGATGCTGCTTTCCTGCGACAGCACTCCTTGCAGATGTGGTCTTTGGCGGGGGGGGAGGATTTTACCAATGTAGACTGGGCTGTGTCTGTAACTTTTTATAGGCTTTTCTGTTCAAGGGCATTGCTGCTTCCCAACCAGGCCGTGATAAATGCAATCATGTCAGTAAACTCTCCAACACACATCTGTGGAAGTTCGTTGAAGTTCCCCCAAATGTGAACTTCAATAAAACCATGAAGTATTTTTGTTCAGAAATAGAACCACGATCTACTTCCCTAGATATGAAGCATTGAATAAGGTCAAATTAGTGACCTTCTCAACAACTTGATTAATTTTCATTTTGTCAAGGTCTTAAAAGAAATCAGTAGCATCCAGCTCACCATTGAAATATATTGAACAGCAGGAAAAGGAACTTGCCATCATTTACCTCATGGACACAAACCAAACTCAGAAAATATGGTCCCCATTCAGAAAACCTTGTTATGTCTATTGGTCTACTTTGACTCACAGTCAGTCAATGCCTTAATTTCAAAACTGAATTCTTAGTTTTACGATCCTATCATCTCCACACCCCTCTCATCTTTCCATGCTCTTCTGTGCCATGTTTTCTCATTTTATAATTCTCCACGACAGCTGTGGTGCTCTGATGATAGCCTTTTGATTTCAATCCTTCCACCAATGGCAGCCACACATTCAGTTGCCAAGGATTTAAATTCTGGGTGCTCATCCCTAATCCCCTACACATATTTACATTTAGAGAGATACAGCGCAGAAACAGACCTTTCAAGCCACTGAATCCTCACTGAATGATAACCACACATTTACACTAATCCTAATCACTTAATTCTCCACACACTCTTCGCTAATATCTCCTATCTGCTTTGAGTTCAATTTAGTTTACTGATAGTCTATGCTGCCACATGCTATGTTAAGTGTATAAATACAAATTGTTTTCTTAGATTATACTGTATTTGTATGATAAGGAAAATAATGATGGTGATTGTGTGTACCACTTTGAGAATATTCAAAATACAATAAGTAAGCATGTGTTTTCCCCTCTTCCTCCCACAGCCATTAACTCTGTTATGATGTGAGTGATTTTTAAACTGAAAATGACTTGGAAATCTGACTCAAAGAAAGATTAAGCACTGCAGAAAGAAGAAACCATACTAGTTCATATTAAATCCTCTTAAATGATAGCCTACGTTGCTCTGATAATTTTGCATCGTCACATTTTACTATCACAATTTTTTTCAGTGCCACTGACTTTCGTCACTTGTGATCTATTTTCAGAATACTCTGACAACATGCAGCAAATGGTTGATGTTGGAAGCTGTACCAGTCTGTACTGAATTACTTTAATTTGTCTCTTTCCTAGATACAAATTATGCAGGAATGAGAGCACAGCAAGAAGAAGTATCATAGACTTAAATTTGTTGGTTTATCAGGGGCGTGGATCAATTTGGTCATCATGTGTATGATTCTGATATAATCACAATGGTGTGAAACCATTTGGATATTATGCAGGTAGAAATATTTGGTTAATAGGCGACTGAGAATATTTGAAATTTTTGGGATAGCTTCAGTATTCTTAAGTGCAAATCTACTGGGGACTCATGGACACAAACAGACTCGGAAATCGCAGACACAAGTCTAATGCTTATCGAGAGGTGGAAGTATAAACTTCACTACTCATTGTGCACCAGTACAAAGCTTGTTATTGCATGGTTGAGTTTACTTGGGTGTAAATCATCTGGTTGGAGTGTTGAGAGGAAAATGAGGCAGAGCATCGACTCACTTGTGATCCATTAATGTGAATAGGTAGAAAGACATGCAAGCTCTGTAATGCACAATGTTCCCAGAATACTTCTACCATCTTTCCATCTACTCTCTTAAGAGTGAGAAATATAATATAAATAAGGCCCTAGGAATGTACCAAAATATCCACTATCAAAGTTTCTGGACTTGCAGATGGTAGGCTTGCATAGTAGGTGACTTGATAGTCCTTTTTCTTCTACAACAGTTATTGATTGGTTTAAATTTATTTATACTGCAGCCGTTACAACATGTTAATAAACCAATCAGAATCAAAAACAGGTTTATTATCACCTACATGTTTGTCACCTAAATTTGTTAACAGCAGCAGCAGTTCAATGCAATACATAATCTAGAAGAAGAAAAATTAATGATAAATAAATTACAGTATACGTGTATTGAATAGATTAAAAATCATGCAAAAACAGAAATAATATATATTTTAAAAGTGAGGTAGTGTTAATGGGTTCAATTTTCATTTAGGAATTGGATAGCAGAGATGAAGAAGCTGTTCCTGAATCGCTGAGTGTGTGTTTTCTGGCTTCTGTACCTCCTACCTGATGGTAACAGTGAGAAAAAGGCACGTCCTGGGTGTTGGAGATCCTTAATAATGGACGCTGCCTTTCTGAGACACCACCCCTTGAAGATGTCCTGGGTACATTGTAGGCTAGTACCCAAGATGAAGCAGACTAAATTTACAACCATCTGCCACTTCTTTTGGTCCTGTGCAATTGCACCCCCACCCATAACAGACAGTAATGCAGCCTGTCAGAATGCTCTCCACAGTACATCAATAGAACTTTATGAGTGTTTTTATTGACAAACCAAATATTTTTAAATTGGTAATGAATTACAGCCACTGTCTTGCCTTCTTTATAACTGCATTGATATGTTGGGAATAGGTTAAATCCTCAGAGACCTTGACACCCAGGAACTTGAAGCTGCTCACTCTCACCACTTCTGATCCCTCAGAGGATTGGTATGTGTTTCTTCATCTTACCCTTCCTGAAGTCCACAATCAGCTCTTTCGACTTACTGACGTTGAGTGCCAGGTTGTTGCTGCGACACCACTCCACTAGATGGTATATCTTGCTCCTGTGTGCCCTCTTGTCACCACTGAGATTCTACCAACAATGGTTGTATCGTCAGCAAATTTATAGATGGTATTTGAGCTACACAGAGCCACAATCATCTTCACACAAGCAATTGCCCAACAGCTAGCCAGATTTCACTGCTGCCATCTGCATCTTAAAAAGCCATTAAGAAATTGTACACTGAATACAAAGAAATTGAAACAGTCAAAATTTATTATACAGTCAGAATCACTGCCAAATTGACTCTTACAATACTTTTTGTTAAATGCAACAAATTTGACAAATGTGCTGGTGTAAGAATTTTTTAAGTGCTTGGGGCATCATCATAGCGTAGTAGTTAGTGCAAATGCTATTGTAGCTGCAGTGTACTCTGTAAGAAGTTTGCACATTCCTTCCTGTGAGTGCATGGGTTTCTTCTGGGCGCTCCAGTTTCATCCTACACTCCAAAGACATACCGATTAATAGGCTAAATGGTCAATGTAAATTTTTCTATGATTAAACTACGGTTGCTGGGCTATGCGGCTCATTCAGCCAGAAGATCCTATTCTGTGTGGTACCGCTAAATAAAAGAAATTAATAAAGGGACCTGTTATTGGAAGACAAGAACTTTGATGGTTATGGATGGGACCTATATGTTAGTCCAGAACATGGGTTGAGATTTTTTGCCAAAACAGAACGACGACTTGGAAGGTCATTTGGAAGAAGTTTTTCATCACAATTTTGTGATGGTTAGACATTCTCCATCATTGTTCAATTCATAATTTTCTCCAAACCCATCCACATGGCTTCCTGACAACCATTGATCCTTGCTTATTGTTGATGGAACTTTTGATACCAATTTTGAAAATAATCAGTCTTGAATTTTATCAGTAACACTTCTAGGATATTTAGTAGATTAATGTGGATATTTAAAGATGGTTCAGGGTGTTCTTAACACTGGAATTAGTAGCTGACCTCCAGTTCAGTACAATTCAGCTATCCTCTCAAGGGCTTAAATGAAATGTAGCTATACATAAATTGATAAATTGATAACAATCCCTGGAATATTGCAGTGAGTCTTCTTTATATGATTGCTATTAATGAAAGTAAGAGACAAGCTCTTGAGATTAAGGCCATAAGATATAGGAGCAGAAGTAGACCATTTGGCCCATTGAGTCTGCTCTTCTATTCAATCATGGGCTGATCCAATTCTTCCAGTCATCCCCATTCCCCTACCTTCTCCCTATACCCTTTGATCCCCTGGATAATCAACAACTTATCTATCTCTGTCTTAAATACACCCAGTGTCTTGGCCTCCACGGACACTCATTGCAACAAATTCCACAGATTTACCACCTTACAACTAAAGTAATTTCTCCACATCTCTGTTCTATATGGACGTCCTTCAATCCTGAAGTCATGTCCTTTTGTCCTAGACTCCCCTACCTAATAAAATAACTTTGCCATATCTAATCAGGCCTTTTAAAATTCATAATATTTCTATGAGATTTCCCCTCATTGTCCTGATTTGAGCCATGCAGCATATTACATTAAATACTAGATGATGCAGAATGACAAACATCATAATGTAATCTCTTAAGGATTGCAAAAAGGTCACAACTTTGTTCTTGAAGGCTGTGAATCATAAGAATCAGTGCTCACTAGGGATTTTAATGAGATATCTGGAGCCAAACCAAATCTATACTGTAAGAACACTTCCCGTTTCTGTGTCCATCAAACATTAAAGTCATGAATCTGTTCATTAGTGAACACAATGGCAAAGATTGAGTGGCAATTATGGGATCAGGTTACAGATAAACTCTCAGGGCTACAATGGGGTTGATCTGACTGTTTTTTTAAAAAACACTGGAATCAGTACTGTGAGAAAGATATAACAGTAGCCACTTTATTAAGTACCTCCTGTAACTAATGAAGTGGTCACTGAGTGTATGTTCATGATCTTCTGTTGCTGTACTCATCCACTTCAATGTTCCATGTGTTGTTCATTCAGAGATGCTCTTCTGCACACCACTGTTGTAACGTGTGGTTACTCGAGTTACTGTCACCTTCTTGTCAGCTTGAACCAGTCTAGCCATTCTCCTCGACCTTTCCTATGAACAAAGCATTTTTGTCCACAGACCTGCCACTTACTGAATGTTTTTCTTTTGTTTTTCAACAATTCTCTGTAAACTCTAGAGATCGTTTTGTGTGAAAATCCCAGGAAATCAACAGTTTCTGAGATGCTCAAACCACCCCATCTGGCACCAACAATCATTCCATTGTCAAAGTCACTTAGATCACATGTCTTTCTCATTCTAATGTTTGCCCTGAACAACAAATGAAGCTCTTGAGCATGTCAGCACCTTTTATGCATTGAGTTGCTGCCATTTCATTGGCTGATTAAATATTTGTAATAATGACCGGATGTATAGGTGTACCTAATAAAGTGGCCACTTAATGTATATACCAATGAATAATAGACAAATCCTCAACCTTTCACCTAAACTCCTCACCAAGGAATTGACTAAGTATGGCAAAAGTATTGACTAAGTTGATGGCAAAAATATTCAGTAAAATATCTTGTCTTAGCTTTGTATCAACATACACATGAGTTATTGAATAAATTAGTTCATTCTTTTCATAAATTCACTGAAATGAGAGCCGCACTTTAAAGTTGGGAAGTATCTTCCATTTATTTATTTCAGGCTCTTGCAAAAACTGAAATATTAAGTGTGCAAATTACTTAGCAGGGTTTATTGACAGCATGAATAACAAGACTTAAATCTATTCAGATAGCCCATGATAATTCAAAATTAAGTAGTTTCTTCAGTAAAGGTTAACATTATCGTGTTGAATTTATGAAAATTGAAGGATTAGTTTTTATGATAAAACTTTCTAGGTCATTGAAAGACCAACAACGTTAGACAGAGCATTGAAAATAGATTGAAGTTTATATAGAGCAACACAAAATACTGAAGGAACTCAGCACGTCAGTCAGCATCAATAGAAGGGAATATTTTGCTGCACCTGCTAACTGGCCTGTAGATCCCTTTCTTTAAAAGAGTGGTGTTAATTTTGCTGTTTTCCAGTCCTCTGAGATCCCTTGAAAATCTAGTGAACTTTGGAAAGCTACAAAGAACACTGTCAACAGCTGCCTTTGTGGAATTCCAGATGCAGGCCATCAGTTTGGTTTTATTCTAGTAGATCCACAGAGGAAGTATGAGAGCTTGTGTCATCAAGAACAATTGAATAGGTTCAGAGTTTTTATTTTACCCAATGAGAAGGCAGTACATACAATTGGGTGAGGTTAGGCAACATTATAGATTAGATAATGATAGGTTAGACAGCTAATCACTTTTCCAATGGTAGGGGCATTTAAAACTAGAGGGCATAAGCTTAAGGTGAGAGCGATGAGGTTTATAGGAGATCTGAAAGGTAAAATCTTCACAGAGTATTTCATATCTGGAATGAGATGCCAGAAGAAAAAGTGAAGACAGAACCAGTAACAACATTTAAGACAGATACTTAAATGAGCATGGCAAAGAAGAATATGGAATTGATGCAGGAAAATGGGATATTACATGGTCACCAAGTCTGAATCCTGGAACTCCTTATCCAGAGCATTATGGGAATATCTTCACCAGGGTGGCTGCAGCAACTTGCCACGACCATCTTGAGGACAGTTAGACACAAATAATAAATGCTGCTCTTCCCAGTCATCCCCAGATTCTGAAATATGAAGAACATAGAAAAACCTTTACAATATTTTCTTTTGATCTAATGCAATTGTTCATTTGCTTAGTTAATCACAGATGTACAATTCACCCCATGGAGTTTAAGCTTGTCAGTGGAATACATAATTGCTGTGGTTTATGAAATATATTTTTAAATATTTTTCAATACTACCCCTCAAGTAATTTTCAATCCATTTTAGTAAACTGGCCTTTCTTAACTACATGATGGTGTTTATTGGAAATCATCATGTCAAACGGCATCTATGGAAAGAAATAAACAGTTAACATTTATAAGAAGAAGAAGGGGTGAAAATGGCATACAAGCTAGAAGGAGATAGGTGAAGCCAAGTGGGTGAGGAAGAGGGAATGAAATGAGAAGCAGGAAAGTGATAGATGGAAAATGTAAAGGACTGAAGATGAAGGAATTTGATAGAAGAGGAGAGTCAACCATGGGAGAAAGGGAAGGAGGAAGGGCACCAGGGTGAGGTGATAGGCAGATGAGGAGAAGAGGAGAGGTAAGAGGGGAGCCAGAGGTGGGGGTGGAAAAAGGGGGAAGGGATGGGGAAAAATTACAGAAAGATAGAGAAATTGACGTTCATGCCATCAGGTTAAAGGCTACCTAGACGGAATATGAGGTTTTGCTCCTCCAACCTCAGAGTGACCATATAGTGGCAGAAGAGGAGGCCACTGGCCAACATTTGAGAAAGGAAATGGGGATACGAATTAAAAGGGTTGGCCAGCAGGAAATCCTGCTTGTTATGGGAAGAGCAAACATACTTGCCAAAGCAGTCCTCCAAATTACATTAGGTCTCACCAATGTAGAGGAGACCATATCATGAGCACCAGATACAGTATACAACCCCAACAGATTTGAAGGTGAAGTGTTGCCTCACCTAGAAGTACCATTAGGGCCCTAAATGAAAGTGAGGGAGGAGGAGAATGAGCAGGTGTAGGACTTCTTCCACTTGCAGGGTTAGGTGCCAGGTTGGAGTTTAGTAGGGAGGGATGAATGGACAAGGGAATCATGGAGAGGGCAACCCCGCAGAAAGTGAAGAGTTTGGGGTAGGTAAAGATGTGTTTGGCAGTAAGATCCCACTGAAGGTGGTGAAAGTTGCGGAAAATATGGGCTAGATGTTCACTGCTATCTTCAGCCTCTCACTTCGGTAGTATGTGGTACCCATATGCTTCAAGCAGGCTTCAGTCATCCAAGTGCCCAAGATGAGTGTGGTAACCGGCCTCAATAACTATCACCCAGTGGCACTTACATTCACAGTGATGAGGTGTTTGAAATGCTGGTGTTGTAATAAATCATCTCCTGTCTGAGTGGTGACTTGGATCAATACCAATTTGCCCACTGAAGCAACAGCTCTACAGCAGATGCTATCTCATTGGCTCTTCACACAACCCTGAACACCTGGACACCAAAGAAGCATACATCAGGATGGTCTTTATCTATTACAGCTCAACGTTTCATACCTTCATCACCTCAAAACTAATTAGTAAACTCCAGGAGCTGGGCGTCAACACGCCCTTGTGCAACTGGATCCGAGATGACCTCATTTACAGTCCCCAGTCAGTTCGGCTTGGCAAAAGCATCTCATCCACAAACTCCACCAGCACAGGTGCACCACAGGGATATGGGCTTACCCCTTGCTCTACTCATTTTACACCTATAACTGTGTGGCCAAGTACAGCTCCAATACTATCCTCATGTTTGCTGATGGCACCACTGTTATGGACCATGTCAAAGTTGGTAATGAATCAGGATACAGGAGGGAGTTAGAAAATTTGGCTGAGGGGTGTCATAACAACAACCTCTCACTTAATCTCAGCAAAACCAAGGAACTGATTGCAGACTTCAGGAGAGGGAAACTGAGATCCATGAGCCAAAACTCATTGGAGGAGCAGAGGTGGAGAGGGTCAGTAATTTTAACTACTAGGTATCTATCTCAGAGGACCTGTCCTGGACTCATCATATAAATGTAATTGCAAAGAAAGCACAACAATGTATTTACTTCTGTAGGTGGCTGTGGAGATCTGGCATGTTATCAAAAACCTTGACAAACTTCTGTAGGTTTGTGGTGGAAAATGCATTGACTGGCTGCAGTTTGGCCTGGTATAGGAACATCAATGGGCCCAGTACATCACAGATAAAGCCCTCCAAAACATTGAGCACATCTATATGAAATGTTGTCATAGAAAATCAGCATCCATCATTAAAAAGATCCTCACTACCCAGGCCATGCTTTTTTCTCGCTGCTGCCATCAGGTAGAAGGTTCAAGTGCCTCAGGACTCACACCACCAGGTTCAAGAACAGTTACTACCCCTTAACCATCAGTCTTTTGAACAAAAGAGGATAGCTACGCTCATTCATCTGGTGTTCCCACAACCGATGATCTCACTCTGAGGGCTCTGAATCTTGTTATTTCATGCATGTTATTTATTGCTATTTATTTATATTTGTATTTGTAGTTTGTTGTTTATTGATCCTGTTTACAGTTACTGTTCTATTGATTAGCTGAGTAAGCCCACAGGAAAAAGAACCTCAGGCTGTATGTGGTGTCATGTATGTGCTCTGAGAATAAATTTTACCTTGAACTTTTGAACTTTAGATGCAGAGGCTCATTGGGTGGTAGGTAGGACAAGAGGAATTCTATCCCATTTTTGCACACCACAGTCCTGAGGAGAAACTGGATTTTTGGAGGGAGAGAGAGTTTAAAAGAAGCGAGCGGGGCAGTCAACATATTTTGCGTGCCACAGTCCTAATGAGTCATTGGATTGTGCATAATTAAGCACTGTTCAAAGACATTTTTATTTTTTTATTCATTCCTTCTTTATTTCTTTTTGCACATGTAAAGCAGTGGGATGTCAGACAAGATACTGGAATGCTCCTCTTGTGGTATGTGGGAAGTTAGGGAGACCTCTAGTGTCCCTGATGACTACAAGCAAGAAGTGCATCCAGCTACAGCTTCTAACAGAACGTGTTAAGGAGCTGGAACTGGATGAGCCGGAGAGCATCCGGGAAGCTGAGGGGTTGATAGACAGAACATAGAGGGTTGTAGTTTCACCCAAGGTGCAGGACACACTTAGGTAACTGGGTGACTGTCAGGAGGGTGAATGGGGATAGGCAGCTAGTTCAGAGTACCCCTGTGGCAGTTCCCAAATAGGCATACCACTTTGTATACTGTTGGGGCGAATGACCTCACAAGGGAAAGCAACAGTAGTCAGGGCTCTGGTACTAAGTCTGACTCTGACACTCAGAAAGGAAGGTGGGGATGAGGTGGAAGAAGAGGTGAGCTGTAGTGATTCATTGGTTAAGGGGACAGAAGGGAGGTTCTGTGGACAAGAACAAGATTCCTGGGTACCAGGGCTAGGAACATCTCGGATCAAGTCCTCAGCATTCTTAAGTGGGAGGGTGAACGGCCAGAGGCTGTGGTCCATGCAGGTACCAATAACATAGAAAGGTAGTGTAACGAGGTTCGGTAAAGTGAGTTCAGGGACTTGGGTGCTATGTTAAAGGACAGGACCTCCAGGCTTGTGATCTCAGGATTGCTACCCATGCCACATGCTGATGAGACCAGAAATAGGGAGATTCCATGGTTAACACATGGCTAAGGAAGTGGTGCACAAGGGAGGGCTTCACATTTTTGGAGCATTAGTCTTTCTTCCAGGGAAGATGGGGTCTATACAGAAGGGACTGATCGCACCCGTACAGGAGTGGGACTAATATCCTAACAGGAAGGTTTGGTAGTGCTACAGAGCAGAATTTAAAGTAGAGTTGCAGGGGATGGGAACCGGAGAGCTAGAACAGATAGTGGAGCGGTTGTGAAGGAAGATGTTATTAAGCTATGTACAGGGTCAAGAAATCAAACTGTTGAGCATGGAGGTACTAATGTTCTGAGCTGCATAAATTTCAATGCAAGGAGTGTTGTAGAAAAAGTGGACAAGCTTAAGACATGGATCAGCACATGCAATTATAAAATTGTAGCCATCAGTGAGACTTGTTTGCAGGAGGAGCAGGGCTGGCAGCTCAATGTTCCAGGTTCTGTTGTTCTAATTGTGATAGTGCGGGAGTGATTAAAAGGAGAGAGGTGTAATTACTACTCAGGGAAAATGTCACAACGGTGCTCAATCAGGATAGACTGGTGGGTTCATTTAGTAAGATTTTATGGGTAGAATTGAGGAATAAGAAAGGTGCAGTCACATCAATGGGTTATATTATAGACCACCTGACAATCCACAAGATTTAGAGGAGTAAACTTTCGAGGGATCACAGATTGTAGCATGAAACATGAGGTTTTGATAGTAGGTGATTTTAACTTTCCACATATTGACTGGATCTCCCATGTTGTAAAAGGGCTGAATGGGAAAGAGTTTGTCAAATGTGTTCAGGAAAGCTTCCTTAACCAGTAGATAGAAGACCCATCTAGAGAAAGTGAGATACTAGATCTGCTATTAAGGAATGAGACAGGGCACACAACAGAAGGATATTTAAAGCCAGTTTTGGTGGTATCAGAAAGGATCTGGCAAATGTGGATTGGATAGCTTGTTTTCTGGCAAATGTTTACTGGGTAAGTGGGAGGCCATCAAAAGTGAAATTTTGAGAGTACAAATTTTGTACGTGCCTGTCTGAGTAAAAGGCAAGGATAGAAAGTTTAGTGAGCCTTGGTTTTCAGGAACCATTGTGGCCCTGGTAAAGAAAAAGAAGGGTGTGTATAACAGGCATAGACATGCAGGAACAAATGAGGCAGTTGAGTATAAGAAATGCAAGAGAATATTAAAGAAGGAAATAACAAGGGTTTAAAAGAAGACATCAGATTACTCCAGCAGATAAGATGATGGAGAATCTGAAGGGCTTCAACAGAAATATTGAAAGCAAAAGGATAGCAAGGGACAAAATTGGTCTTCCAGAAGATCAGAGTGGTAATGTATGCACAGAGCCAGAAGAGTTGGGGTAGATCTTGTGGATTTTACTCAGAAAATGGACACAGAGTCAATAGATGTGAGGCAAAGCAGCAGTGAGGTCATGGACCCCATTCACAATACAGAGGAGAAGGTGTTTGCTGTCTTGAGGCAAATTAGGGTGGATAAATCCCCAGGACCTGACATTGTGTTCCCTTGGACCTTGTGAGAGAGTAGTGCAGAAATTGCGGGGGCCCTAGCAGAGATATTTAAAATATCCTTAGCCATGGGAGAGGTGCTGGAGGATTGGCGGATGGCTAATGTTGTTCCATTTTTAAAGAAGGGTGATGAAGCCGAGGTTGCCTGCATGGACTTCAGCAAGACTTTTCAAAAGGTCCAGTATGGGAGGCTGGTCAAGAAGATGCATATGTTTAACATTCAAGATGAGGTCGTTAATTGAATTAGAATTGGGCTTTGGGGAAGAGGCCGGAGAGTGGTTGTAGATGGTAGCATATCTGAATGGAGGCCTGTGACTAGTGGGGCTGGGTCTGTTGTTGTTTCTCATCTATATCAACAATCTGACTGGTAATGTGGCAAACTGGATCAGCAAATTTGCAGTTTATGCCAAGATTGGGGATAAAATGTGAAGTGAAGTGAAGAAAATTATCAAAGCTTGCAGCTGGATTTGGACTAGATAGCAATATGAGCTGAAAAATGGCAGCTGGATTTCAATGCAAACAAGTGTGAGGTATCGCACTTTCGGAAGACCAATTAGGATAGGTCTTGCATGGTGAATGGTAAAGCACAGAGAAGTCCAATACAACAGAGGATCTGGGAATACAGATCCATGATTCATTGAACATGGCATCACAGGTAGATAGTGTGATAAAGACAGCTTTTGGCACATTGGCCTTCATAAATCAAGGTATAATCCTAACAGTTGTTAGGATGTCATGTTGAAATTGCATAAGACTTTAGTGAAGCCTAACTTGGATTATTGTGTTGACCAACCTACAGGAAAGGTGCCTCTAAGATTGAAAGAGTGCAGAAAAAATTTACAAGTACGTTACACGTAGACTGTTCCACGTAGCCAACAAAAAGTCAGGCATGGCTGGGGACGATTCCTTTCCAGTCCTGATGATGTGTCTCAATTCAGCATTGACTATTTATTCCTTTCCATAGATGATGTCTGATTGTTGAGTTCCTTCAGCATTTGACACGTATTACTCAGGATTTCCAGCATCTGCAGAATCTCTTGTGTTTATGACAGGGGCGTAACGACGGAAAATAGCGCCTATGGCAAGCACTGAAATTGCGCCCCTGTCCAAACATCTGACACCCATCTTTTAGATAACTTTACCATAATATCAGGTCAAAAATACAGTTCAGGCTTGTTAATCTTTTATTTAACAAATTATGGCACTACATGAAAACTATAACTGCACCTTCCTTGCTTTCACTGATGCAAATTGGTCTATGATGTGATCAAAGTCAGTTTTTTTCAGTTTCTTCTCTTTCTACACTCAGCAAAGCAAGATCACAGAGTCTGCCTTGACCCATGGAGGCTCTCAAATATGAAAGTATTCGTTTTAACTTGCTGAATGATCTCTCACAGTTGGCAATGGAAATTGCGATGGTTAGCATTATCTGAATAGCAATGCGAAGATTGGGGAAGTCACTCTCATCTTCATACTGAACCATAAATTCAAGAAGCTCTTCAGGTCTTGATATTTTCATGTTAACCCGCCTTGATAGCAACATTCTGCAATCCAAAATTTCTTCATATAGCTGCTGTCTATTAACATCAGAGCTGTACAATTCGCCCAAATTCTTGCACTCCTTCTTTAGGTCGTTGCTGTTGGCGCCATAACACAGTCTCTCAACATTGAGAGGGGACCCAAACTTGGCGTCAGTGTCGTGCAAACGAGCAAACCATTCATCCATTTCTCTGTGAAGCTGGTCAAGTGTTCCCTTCATGACTCTTTCCATTTCCTCCTTAGCTGTTAATCCAGCGTCTCTCGAGTTCTCAACAGCCATTCATTTTTTTCGTATCTGATGTCCTTCAACTTCAATATTCCATTCTTGACAGAGACCGACTCCTTCTTCAACTTACTGACTAACACTTCTCTTTCATCATAAAAATGATCTCGGAGGGCTTTCAAATTCAGGGCAGCATCGTGGAAGTTCATGCTAGGATCCTGCAGCCTCTTTTGAATATGGTCAATGCGAATGAGTACTTTGTTCCAAAATCCTAGCAAAATCAGAAAATCGTAACTCAACATGCATTTATACAGCTGCCTTGTGTCACTTATTGTTTCACTGTTATCATTTTCATTGTCTATCATGTCCTGTTTCCAGAAAACGTGATCATCATTGTATCCTGCTTGGCTGCATGTACACCCAGCAAGTTGAGTGAGTGATTGTCGCAATTCACAAACACTGCCAGGTTGTATTTCTCACTTATTCTTTGATGAACACCACTTCTGTGTCCAGCCATCACAGTAGCGTTGTCATAGTGCTGTGACCGACAATCCTGTAGCTCCATTTCGTCCTTCTCTAGCTGTTTCAAGATGTCTTCAACCAAGCTCTCAGCATCCTTCTGGCTTATCTGGATAAAACCAAGGAAGGACTCTCTGCCATGGACTGTTTTCCTCTCAAAATCAACTTCCACATACCTCACTGTTTCTGGCGTCTGCTCACGGTGTGCCTGATCAGGAGTCGAGTTGAACATGAGACCATAGTACTTAGCTTTACGAATGCTTCTCAGTAAACACTGGCAAACAATGGATGCCATCTTGTGGGTGAATTCATTCTGGACATCCGGTGAAAGCTAAGACGTGGATCCAGGATGACTTTCCAAATGAGTGAGATGTTCTTTTATGACAGGGTCAAAGATGGCCAGTAGTTTCAGTAAGCCAAGGAAATTTCCCACATTGCCGTCAAGATATCATGCCACTTCTGCTTTTCCTTCTCAATCTGTGACTGAAATACTGCGTCAATAACTCTTCTGTTTCCAGCTAAATTTCTTTCCATTTCTTTCCACTGTGTGAAGCATTCCCGACGATTCTTGGCATTTTCATGAACACTAATCCTTTCAAGTGCTTTCCACTGGTTGAATCCACTTTCCTGTTCCAGTGAGGATTGATGGTCTGACTGGGAATAGAGAAGACAACAGATACAAAATGCAGACTTTTTAGAAGGGGAATAGACCCGCCATGAGCAAGTCACTTCCTCACCATGACCATTTCCCAATTTCCTCTTGAACTAAGTTTTGTTCATTGAGTGGTTATTTGTTGGTAGGAAAGGCCCCTCACTATTCTGGAAATACTTCAAATTCAGCTTTATTATTTCTGTTCTCAATGCGTCAGGAAGAATTGTTTTTCCAGTATCCCTGTCGAACTTCAGAAGTCCAGTGTCATGCTGTTCAATCATTTCTGGTATGACAGTATGAGGCTCTTTGACACCATCCAGTTCACTAGGTTCAGTGTCATCAGGTTCAATCTCATCAGGTAAAATCTTGACAATAAACTCAACGTCACCACCACCACCATAGTCTTCCCCTCCTGTCACATCCACGTTCTCTGTGGCAACCTCACTCTTAATCTCGTCATGCTCGGATTTATCTGACTTGACTTCCTCCTTGGCTTGTGACACATTTGTACTTTATCCACCTTTGGATTCTAACAAACTTGTATCGGGGCAGGCGACTCCATGGAACGTGTCAAATTACTTGTTCCGGGCTTTTCAACGAAGGGCATGAAGAACTTGCTCGACTTCTTGGCTTCCTCCGCCTCCAACTTCCGTCTCTTCTGCCCTTTAACTCCATTTTCTTTCTTCTTTGTAAAGAAATGTTTCATGGTCTTCTTACACAATGCTCTGAAATACGGCCATCCTAGTGCTTCTCACCCATGATAATCAAAGACAGATCATACATCTGAAGAAAATTATTTTTTCACTATCTGAGGATGACTTGTCTGACTTTTATGAAACTGCTCAATGTCGCCCCCCTTCAAGTCGCACCCAGGGCACGTGCCATACCTTAGATACGCCATTGGTTTATGATGATGTTTATTGAAGTCGAAAACTTTGAGTTCAGTATTACTGATCCTCAAATTCAATGTAAAATTTTACTACACTACATTCATTCTTCCACATGGAGACTTTTACAACGCAATTACATATGAATCATATTTTAGCACACGTACCCAGATCAAATCCATTTGTGTCCTGTCATTTGTAAGATGTATAAAGAAATCACTTATTATTTACACAAAATGCCAGTGGAACACAGCAGGCCAGGCAGCATCTATAAGAAGAAGCACTGTCTTCGTCAGGACAGTCAGGACAGTCGAAACGTCGACAGTGTTTCTTCCTATAGATGCTGCCTGGCCTGCTGTGTTTCACCGGCATTTTGTGTGTGTTGTTGTTTGAATTTCCAGCATCTGCAGATTTCCTTGTGTTTGCACTTATTAGTTATGAATTTTTAGTTTGATTTCAAGTTTGTTCCATTATTTGTCCATGTCTCCGTTTATCACCATATTGCAACAGTCTGCTATAACCTTGTATTTTCTCTTAAATTTTCTGACCCCTGCTACCCGCTGCTGCCTCCTCCAATCACCCTCATTACTACAGAGCTCCTTCTACAGTCTGATTTGCCAGACCACCAGCCCTAGCTGAACTCAAATGAATTCCTTCTCTGGAGAAGGGCTTTCATGTTCCTCCCTGCTGGTTCAGTGCTCTCTGAATTGAAACTCCTTATTTTCTATGTCTGACTCTCTAATTTCTTTGATCTGATGTTAAGTTTCTGGTAGCTCAGTTTAATTTCAGAGATCTGTTTTTCAGCATCTTAATGCTGGCCCTAGTTCCTCATCCTCCTCGGTTGAATCTCTTTCTCAATATTACTTTGATCATGATTTTTAATATGAAGGTTCCCTTCCCAGTACACGTTCCCCTCCACCCTGGGACTATTGATCTTGACCCAGGAAGCAGACAGGCAATGCTCACCTTGGGATTCACACATGTGGCTACAATTGTCTTCCTGAAAGTACAATTCCCAACATCTGCCACACTACTTTTAACATCACACAACTAAATAACCCCCTTCTATTGTGGCATAAAGGACAGCTTCTTCATTTATCCTCCAGTCTATGCTTGTCCAAGCAGGCTGAAAATCCCTTCTACCTGCTTGATAAATGCAAAGGCTGAGATTCTTACGGTATATCAATACATGTCCTTCTGTCTTCGATCACCGAGAGCTATTAACAAGTTTATTGACATCTGACTATACACGTGTACAACCAAGCAAATCAACGTCCTCAGGATCACAGTGCATCCACAAAACATATATGAATGAATGAATTAAATTAATTTATTTCGGTCCGTACAAACATAACAAAAAGCATCATTTACAACGATGATTTCATAATACAAAATTACAACAAAAGAGATAGGTATTCTTTAAAACAGACCAAAAGGGTGTAAGGCTGAAGGTACAGCTTATTATGCCTTCCCCTCTTACTTACGCAATAACATATTTCGCATCAATCATCGCAACCAAAATGAAAAAATTCATATCTTTTAACACAAAATCCAATTCCAAGTATCATTAATTTACATTACTCCTATTCATTTTAAATCATGTATTTTATATTTATTCATTAAATAATTTTTAAATAAGTTTTTAAACTTGTTAAGTGTGGTGCATGTTTTTAAATTCTTACTAAAACTGTTCCATAGATTCACCCCTCTGACTGAAATACAACGATCTTTTACATTTGTTCTTATCCTTTGTCTTTGAAATATATATGTTCCTCTCAAATCATGTTGACTTTCCCTCATTTTAAACAACCTTTGGATACTTTGTGGTAGCTGTCCACTTTTTACTTTATACATAATTTGTATTATTTTAAAATCTACGAAATCTCTGGATTTTAAAGTATTTAGTTGAGTAAATAGTGGATTGGTTGGCTCATAATAACTTGTCTTATTTACAATTCGTATAACTTTCTTTTGAAGTAGAAAAATTGAAACTGTATTTCTTTTGTATGTGCTTCCCCATACCTCTACACAGAAAGTCATGTATGGGACTATAACTGAACAGTATAATATATAACGTATATATCACACACAAACCAAAATATTACCATAAATAAGCTAATGAAATATAATTCAAAGTGCTTATAGTGTGCTGCACAGGTAAACAGTAGAGTAAGCGGCTCACTGTCAAAGTAACAAATCCTTGATGGTGGCAGAGTATTCTTTAGCCTCGTAGCCTTAGGGATCCTCAACAATGCTTCAAGCCCTTCTTGTACAACACTCCTGGTAAATGTCACAAAGAGGGGGGAAGGTAGACACCGGTGATCCTTTCTGTGGTTTTTACTATCCTCTGTAGGGTCTTGTGGTCCGATGCCATGCAGACAGGATGCTCTCAGTGGTTGCTCTGTACTCCCTCCACAGAAGAGACATTGATGTACAATGGAGAGTGGTTGACATGTGCCTTCCTGAAGTCCACTATCATCTCAGTTGTCTTGATCACGTTGAGACTCGGGTTGTTGTTCTCACCCCATTTGACAAGCCTCTCTACACCAACTCATCATCGCTGATGAGGTCAAACACAGGAGTATCATCAGTGAACTGGTGGTGCAGTAATGAGTCAGCAGTGTGGACAACAGCGGGCTGAGCACACATCCCGGTGGGGCACTGGTGCTCAGTGTGATGTTACTGCCAACTCGGACTGATGGGCGTCTTTCTGTCTAGGAGTCTAAGATTCAGTTACACAGAGGGGTAATGAGTTCCAATAGGACCGTTTAGTGCTCAGACTCTGCAGGATGATCAGGTTAAATGCTGAACTGAAGTCAGTGAACAACATCATGGCGTACGAGGAACCTTTTCTAGGTGGGATAGGACGGAGTGGAGGGCTGAAGCTATGATATCATGAGTGAACCGATTTGAGCAATAGGTGAACTGGAAAGGGTCCAATGTAGTTGGAAGCTTTATAATCTAAATGCTCTTATTACCTCCTGAAACAAAGTATCCAGGTAATCTAATTACTATCCCT
Source organism: Hypanus sabinus (assembly GCF_030144855.1). Classification (NCBI taxonomy): domain Eukaryota; kingdom Metazoa; phylum Chordata; class Chondrichthyes; order Myliobatiformes; family Dasyatidae; genus Hypanus; species Hypanus sabinus. The sequence continues at coordinate 136,014,120 of NC_082713.1, forward strand.
GTAGCTTAGAATCCATTATATCAACTGTATCTTTGACATTCATATTTGCCAGGGTCCAACTGATCTGACTTTAAAATTTTAACTGTCCTTAATCAGTCATTCTCATTCTGTCCCTCTGCTTGGCACTCCACTGCTCTTTTTTAACTATCTTGTGTGCTCCCTTTCACTCTCTCTTCTCTTCACTCTCACCTTCAAAGTCAGTTATTGGTAAGACTGTTCTTTCGGGAATGTCTGTAATGCCAGTCAGGTAAATAGTGAGTGTTTCGCTCATGGTGAAAAATAATTATTAATTGCTTTTCATTCAACAAATTCAGGGAAAATTATGTAAGTGTGGGTATAATCTGAGTTGCACCAATGTTTTGATAAGCAAATTGAAAGGAAATTTTAATGAAGTGTTGACACCATCTAATGATTAGATATTGTAAAGACATTTTTGTGATCATGTTGCAAAAACAGAATTTTTCATGAATACTCTGTGAATTAAATTCCTTTTTAAAAAAGAATATTTAGGGTAACTAGTGCCAAATTAGAAAGCAATTGTCAGATTTATATCTGGTAGAAGAGATGATTTGCAAATGTTACAGACTGATATAAACTGTGTGCAAATGCAAATGAAAGCAGCAAATGCAGATTATGAAATTTGAAAGACAGAATTAATTTCAAAGAATTGGTTGAAAGAAGACCAAGGGAACAGCAAGGAAATGTCCAGTCACAATTGCTGCGTGTTATCAAATTAAACAGGTTACCTGGTTCAATGAACAGCAGCTAGGGGCTTGCTAAGTCTCTGCATTAGAACATGATACCTAATAAACATCTGTGAAGCAATGGAGTAAAGTGCAGTAGTTGAAAGGAGCTGTAGTGCTTTACACACGTGTAATCTGCATAAGTCCTTTGGTTGCTTCTACAGCTTATATTATACTTACTTTGTGGCTTATTTCCAGCAAAATAAATGGTCAAAGTTGAAAAGGTTAGATGGGGTGTGATGACAAATGGGAAATGGCCATCAGAAATGAAGATCAAACTTCTGATCAGAATAGAGATGACTAACAAATAGACACTTGACTCTCCTATAGTCTCTGCATTAGAGAGAAATCTGCATCCCCCTTTGTAGCGGCGTTTGAACTGGGGGAAGTTCGTATCAGTTGCTGTATTCAGCACTGGGATTGTTTGCATGGTAGTGAGTGGAAACTGGAAAACAGATAAATATTGCTCAGATTTCTTCAGAAAGTTCTGGAAGAGGAGAAATCAGAAGATGAATGATGAAAAGGGGGATAGAAACATTGATGAAGAAATAGGCCTTCTGCAGAGCAAAAAAAGGAAATACTTGGTTATGAGGTCTTGATAATTGGGGTGAATAATTGTCAGACAAATGTGGGGACAGTTATTAACCCTTTGGAGGCACCCTTTCATTGTTATAGGAAGGACATAGATAGAAAGTGAAGCTGAGCCAGTGATACTCTCTAGTCAATATAATTCAGTGAAAAATTCAAAAGGGAAAGATTGAAGATTACATATATGCCACATTAAGCAACCTAATTAGAAGTGGTTCAGAGTCAGTGGAGAGGTGTAAATGGAACTTTTATGAGAAACAAGGTATGTATTTAATACCCATCAGTTTGTAGTGTACGCCTCTGGCATTCTTTTTGTTGTAGATAGCAGACTGTTGGAAGAAAAGTCAAAGAAACAATTAGGGATGACTAAGTACAGATAACCGAAATGTCAGTCACATTTTTTATATGTCAGGATCAGAAGGATTGAATAATTTATGATATAACTTATGGAAAAGTTGTCAAATACAAGTTAAACAAGTGGAAAACATCAGTATTGAACAATCATTAAAATACTCTCCTTGGAGCAACGGGGGATGAGAGGTGACCTGATAGAGGTGTATAAGATGAAGAGAGGCATTGATCGTGTGGATAGTCAGAGGCTTTTTCCCAGGGCTGAAATGGCTGCCACAAGAGGGCACAGGTTTAAGATGCTGGGGAGTAGGTACAGAGGAGATATCAAGGGTAAATTTTTTACACAGAGAATGGTGAGTGGATGGAATAGGTTGCCGGCAACGGTGGTGGAGGTGGATATGATAGGGTATTTTAAGTGACTTTTGGATAGGTACATGGAGCTTAGAAAAATAGAGGGCTATGGGTAACCCTAGTAATTTCTAAGGTAGGGACATGATCGGCACAACTTTGTGGGCCAAAGGGCCTGTACTGTGCTATAGGTTTTCTACATTTCTACATATAATCAGAATCAGATTTAATATCACCAGCGTATGTCATGAAATTTGTTAATGTAGTGGTAGCAATACAATGCAATACATGATAATATAGAAAAAAATGAGTAAATCAATTAAAGTGAGTATATGTATATTAAACAGTTTAATTAAAAATAGTGCAACAACAGAAATAATATAAAAAAGTGAGGTAGTGTTCATGGGTTCAATGTCGATTTAGGAATCGGATGGCAGAGGGGAAGAAGCTGTTCTGAAACCCTGAGTGTGTGTACCTTTTGCATGATGGTTACAATGAGAAGAGGGCATATCCTGGGTGATGGAGGGGGATGTCCCTAATAATGTTTGCCACCTTCCTGGGGGATTACTCTTTGAAGACATCTGGATCTGGTTCAGAGAAATGAAGACGATTTGCAGTAAGCAGAGGAGACTGGCATTGTCACTGACAAATACAGAAACCTAGAGTTTCAATTCCCATGTCAAGTCTGAATCCTTCATTGTGATTTTAATGAGGAACATTCAGCTAAGTGTTTAATGCTGGAACAACAGCACCATCTAGGGTGTATCTGCTGCCTTCTCAGAACAAATGCCTCTTTTTCCAATGATATGGTTTACGCTCTGGCAAAACATTTTTAACTGGTATTTACAGTTTCCAAGGCCCTCCATTGGTCAGGGTTGACCATGGATGTTGCATCCTAATCGCCTTATATGTCCATACGCAAGCCAGGGCAGTACAATATGGAGAGCAAGCTGCTGCCCATGCAGCAGGCTCCCTCTATTCCATGCAGCTGAGGAATACAACGGAACAGCACCGACCAACAGGGGCCGGCACCAGCGGCATCGCAGGATTTGCCAGTGAGTGCTGAACTCAACGTAGGACTGCCTTAGGGTCTCCAGCAATGGATTTTTACTGGTTTACTCTCGAGGCCTTTCCCGTGAGTGGGTATAGCCGCGAGGCAGAGGAGGTTTGAGATCGGAATTTTCCTTCTGGATGAGCTGCAGACAAAGGCTGTTGACCCCATCTGCCCGAAGTGACTGTCCTTAAGGTGCCAGTAATCTACCTTTGCCCCTTCTGTCAGTAGAAATGGCTCTGCTGGGCTTAGCACCGAAACCACTCGTGAAGGCCAGGAGCTGAACTTGGTTGTCAGAGGTTATTTGAGACACACGCCATTGAGAGGATTTAATAGTTAGGGGGAGCTTATCCCCACTAACCACACCCAACCCCTGCCACCACAATATTAAACTGTCAGCCAGAAGTTGTTAGGTTTATGACATTAATGTCAGTTTTGATGATCTAGAAAGTTAGTTTTAGTGCATTTGCAATGTTGAAAACCTCAGAAAGACCTTCAGTCATCCTGAATTTCTTCCAGAAGACCTAGCACTGGTACAAGCAGGTGGACACCCCGACTGGGGCATTACATTCCCCCATCAAAGCAAGAATTGGTGACTCAGGAAAGTAGAAAACAAGTTGTTCCTACTACTTATCTGACTTGGACTTCCTGTATTCCCCATTAAAGATTCATCCCTCTGGACTCTTGTATGGAATTCTGCCTCACCTCCCCCTGTAGATGCAGGCACTCACACATTTCCCAGATCTAGATCAACCTTAACATCAGTACTATGTCTCCACCCTTCAGGGAATTGCAGAGTTTATTATCTTCCTTACTTTAGAGCAATATGAAATTATATTGTATCATTATGTGAGGCTTTGGGGAAAGTCATTCAGCCCATCTTATCTGATCTGGATGTTTGGAAGGACGACCAATTTTTTAAGTCCATAAGACATAGGAGTAGAATCAGGCCATCTGGCCCATCAATACTGTTCTGCCACTTCATCATGGCTGATCCTTTTTTCTGTCTGCTCCTGAACCCCAGATCCCAGCCTTTTCCCTGTAACCTTTGATGCCATGTCCAATCAAGAACCTATCAATCTCTGCCTTATTACACCCAACAATCTGGCCTCCACAAGTTCACCACCCTTTGGCTAAAGAAATTTCTCTTCATATCTGTTTTGAAAGGGCACCCCCCCCCCCTATCCTGAGGCTGTGCCATCTTGTCCTAGACTCTCCCATCATGGGAAACATCCTTTCCACATCTACTCTGTCTAGGAGGTCTTTCAACATCTGAAAGGTTTCAAAGAGATTCCTCCCCTCTCCCCATCTTTCTGAATTCCAGTGAGTACAGACCCAGAGCCATCAAATGTTCCTCCTATGATAACCCTTTCATTCCTGGAATCATCTTTGTGAACCTCCCCTGGACCCTCTCCAATGCCAGCACATCTTTTCTAAAATGAAGGGCTCAAAACTGTTCACAATACTCGAGGTGAGGCCTCACCAATGCCTTATAAAGCCTCAGCGTCACAGCCTTGATCTTGTATTCCAGACCTCTTGAAATGAATGCTAACATGGCATTTGCCTTCCTCACCAGTCTTTGGAAGTCAAGTCAAGTCAAGTCAACTTTTATTGTCATTTCGACCATAACTGCTGGTACAGTACATAGTAAAAATGAGACAACGTTTTTCAGGACCATGGTTTACATGACACAGTTCAAAAACTAGACTGAACTATGTAATATAAAAAAAAACACAAAGAAAGCTATACTAGACTACAGATCTACACTGGACTGCATAAAGTGCACAAAAACAGCACCGGCATTACAATAAATAATAAACAGGAGGGTAGGGCAGTAAGGTGTCAGTCCAGGCTTTGGGTATTGAGGAGTCTGATAGCTAGGGGGAAGAAACTGTTATATAGTCTGGTCGTAAGAGCCCGAATGCTTCGGAGCCTTTTCCCAGATGGCAGGAGGGAGAAGAGATTGTATGAGAGGTGCATGGGGTCCTTCATAATGCTGTTTCCTTTGCGGATGCAGTGTGTAATGTAAATGTCCGTGATGGCGGGAAGAGAGAACCCGATGATCTTCTCAGCTGACCTCACTATCCGCTGCAGGGTCTTGCGATCCGAGATGGTGCAATTTCCGAACCAGGCAGAGATGCAGTTGCTCAGGACGCTCTCAATACAACCCCTGTAGAATGTGATGAGGATGGGGGGGTGGGAGATGGCCTTTCCTCAGCCTCCACAGAAAGTAGAGACGCTGCTGGGCTTTCTTCGCTATGGAGCTGGTGTTGAGGGACCAGGTGAGATTCTCCTTCAGGTGGACACCAAGAAATTTGGTGAATTTGGAAGTCATCAGGTATAGAATTAACAGATCATTATGAATGATTTGGAAATAATTCTTAACAATGGAATGCTTGTAAAAGTGTGTAAAAATTATATTTTATTACAAAAAGAGAAATTTATAATACAACGTTTGTAGAATAGCAGATAACAGAACTAAGGAGAATATTTCTGCCCAGACATTCTCAGTCCATCAACAACACACAGATAATGTTTTATTTTGATTTTCCTTCACAGGTTTGTTACCCTCAGAGTGAAGAAATGTTTCATTATCTCAGACTTGTGCATTATTCTTAAATTGTGCCATCTCCACCTTCCACACTAGACTCCTCTGTTAACAAAACACTCTTTTAGTTTCTAACACCTTAAGGCATTTTTAAAGTTTGATTAAATCTCCTCTTATTGTTCTAAACTCTAGATCAGTGTTTCCCAACCTTTTTTAACCCAATGCCCCCCAAATCACTTTCATACTTGTCAACACCCCCAAAGGCACCTTCATATTTGCCAACATGCCTCTTAGGTGCAATATACTTTCAGGCTGCCCCACAGTGTAAAAACATGTCTACTATATGCCAACATGAGAAAAACGATTCTGCTTTAAATTTTTATTTGTCTTTAAACCTAGCTTACACAGTGCCTGTTCATGTACAGCGGTTTCAAGATCAATGTGATCCTTGAGCTTGATGGTTTTTAGCAAGAGTTGAAATATCTGATTCAAATTGTGACAGCAAAAGTCTTAAGTCCCCTTGTGTAACAATGTCCTAGTGGTTTTTGGTTTTTGTCAGTATGTGGATCACTGGACTAAATTCTCTTTCAACAAGGTGGGAAACTGGAAATGCAAAGAAGAGCAGTTTGGCTCTTGTCCAAAGTGCAGGAAACTTTGTAGCCACATACTACAAAAGCCAATTTTTTTTAAAGCATTTTTGCTTCTTTATCATTCAGAATTTCAATACTTTTTTCTTGCAAGCTCTCTTTCTGTCCTTCCACCTTGCAAAGAAATGGGTTAATCTCCCAGTTCGGAAGTTCCAGATTGTTCAAATCCTTGAATCGATTCTGAAAATCCTTCGTCAGTGATTGCAGGTGTAAGCAGTACTCTTGCAAATTACCCTTTGTGAAAGGAGGTACTTTTTATGCAGAGAAACTGTGAGAACATTCTTCTCTCAGTGTTTTGCTTATATATTTCCAATTTTCCAATAAAAGTGGACACTGTATTTTTTGCCTGGATTAAATTGAAATTCTCGCCCTTCAGTTTCACATTTAGAATGTTTGTTTTGTCATACAGCTTGGCGAGGTATGCCACAGCTCCACGTAGAAATTCAATCTTGTTTCCCAAGTTCTTGTTGACTTTGAGCAAAAATTCAACCACAGTGTCAGAAAGATCAAAGAGGCATTTTAAGCAGGAGCCTTTTGACAGTCAAACGCACTTCAGTGTGAAGAAGCAAGCATTCAAACTCTTCATCGTTGTCTTGGCTTAACTGGCGAAGTATTCTGCTATTTAATGGAAGAGCTTTAATTTTGTTGATAGCAGATATTACAACAGTCACGCTTTACAAAAATCACTGGCTGAGGTTTCTGGCTGCAAGATGTTGACAATGAATTACATAATGGATAGCAAACAGACTTGGAATTTCATTTTTTCATAAATGACACTAAACCAGTGTGATGACCTGTCATATCTGGTGCACCATCTGTTACACAAGAGATCATATTTTAATTGAAATATTTTTATCCTTAATATACATTTTGAGCTTGTTGTAGCTTGATTCTCTTTTGATATTTGTTTTTAACTTTATGCAGGAGAATCACTTCATAAACTTTTCCATTTTTGATAAATTGTACATATGCCTTTAGCAATGCCTCGTTGTCTTGCACAGTTGACTCATTCAGTTGTATCCCAAATTCTGTTTTTTTTGTAGCTCTGTGCATAGTTGATACACAATAACTTCACTCATTTCATCAATGTGACAAGCTACAGAGTTATTACTCAGAGGAATTAATTTTGAAATACTGGGATCCATTTTGTGAACAGTGCTGAGCACTTCTGATACAGCTGGCATTATTAACCTTTCACCAACTGTATGAGATTTCCACATTTTGCTGTTACTTTGGAAATGTTTTAGGAAGCAATGAGACCACTATCAAGGTTACTTTTTAGCTTTCTTGGCAAATGACTCGAGTGTACAATGCTTTTTGAATGCTTCTTTCTTCTTCTGGAACAGTAATACCATAAGAAGCCTTTTCAAGGTGTCTTTTACGGAAGTGTTCTTATAATCTTGATGGTTTCATGGTTTTATTGTACAGTACAGTATTACAAATAAGACACATGGGGCATCGCTGATCTGATGGAAATGGAATAAAACCATACTCCTGCTAGGTAACATTGTATTGACACACATTCTGTATTTTCTGTTTCTTAGCAGGATTAGAATTCAAGGCTTCGCCGCCTTCAGACTCAGAGATCATGCCATATGTATTTGTCCATCATTAACAGGGCTAAATTAAAATAAAAATTTAGCACAAGCTGGGAACTTCTATCAGATGTTGATTACAGCAGAGAGTTGACACAGTTAGTCAGGTTCATGCTTTAAGTTAGGGTGCCACTTACCACCTCCCCCTCAAGAATCTGGAAAAGCCCTCAATGACTTCTGTTTCCCCTAAAGCCCCCTTAGACACATAACCGCCTCCTTGGGAGGTTGGACCCACTCCCATTGAGAGTCACTGCTCTAGATAATATTATCAGGATCTACTTACTGTCTTCACATTTGGCAAACTTAACATTCATGGTAAATCTTCACTGTAATTATTTGTTGTCAAATACAGCTGATTACAGTTAATTAGGCCATCAGTTAATCAGGGCAGCCACTTATTTGGGACAATTCTAACTAATGCAGAAAAGTGCCTGGATGTCCTCAGGCTATTTGGGACACTATGCTGCTTAGTTTGGGCAGGAAACTGTTGCTGAACAGTTTCTAACCAGAGTCAATCGTGCTTAGAGCGAACAGTTTTTAAATAGCATCAGTTGTGATTGCTTGTCTTCTAAAAGCTGTAATTTTTGTCACTGACAGTTGGTGAGAAGTAAGCAGTAAGACAATTCTGAACTGTTTTGCTAACTGTGGGCTCAAGCATTCAGGCTTGGAGATGCCAGAATCAGCCAGAAGTGAAAATGGAATGATTTCACAATTTCAATAAGTTAGAAGCTACGAAGAATTTGAAGGTATCGACAATCACCTTGAATTTTATAATGAAAATGAAGATTGGAGGATGTAATCATCGATAGCATTGTGTGAATTATCTGCGCTAGATGGCTGTGCTGATTTTGTTCATTGTGTACACTGGATGAATTCCTCTGTCGATAACCATTAGGAACTAATACACAGTTTTATAATACTATAGTAGTATTGGTAGTGTTCTAATTTGTTATTTATTCTATTCAAACACATAATTTGTGAATCACTTTGTCCTTTTTTTAATGCATTTTTAACTATTTCCATGAAACTTCTGCTATTTGAGGTAACCGCTTAATTGGGCCAAAATGTATTGGTCCCGATGTGCCCCAATTAACTCGAATCCACAGTGTATCCTTTCTCAGTACTGACACCAAAATTCCACATAATCAGTGGGAAGTGATTTTTTCATATATTTTTCTAATGAGCCCAACTGTCCAGGAAGGCAACAGGTTTAATTTCTCCTCTTTGTGAGTTAGTTGCTGAGCCACAGGTGGCACTGGTGTAGGTACAACAGAGATCTCACAGCAGCTCATCATGGCCCTGTCACTTCCTAATGGTAGGGACGAGTGATTTGAATAAAATATAAGTGATCATAATTTGATAGGATTTATCTAGCAGAGATCTGTATATTGACATAGACATTGTTTTCAAAAGCGGAGAGTTTAGCTCTCAATGGTACTGCGTCAGAATAGAAGAATGTCCTCTTAGAACCAAGATGAGGAGGAATTTGTTTATCTAGAGAATGATGAATCTATGGAATTAATTGCCGCAGGCAGCTGTGGAGGCCAAGTCATTGCTGTATTTAAAGCAAACCTGATGAGTTCTTGATTAATAATGGTGTCAAAGATTATGAAAAAGACAGGATAATGGGCTTGAGAGGGGAAAACAAATGCCATGATGGAATGGCAAAACAGACTAATCTTCTCCACGTTTACTCTGTCCAAGCCTTTCAATGTTCGATAGGTTTCAATGATGTTACCCCTCATTCTTCTCAACTGCAGCAAGTACAGGCCGAGAGCCATCATACGCTCCTCATATATTAACCCTTTCCCAGGATGGGTGCGAACTGTGGTGAACCTACATCAGTGCCAACTATGGCTTAGCAGCTAAATCAAGAAAGAATGGATATCAAACCTGTTACCTTACTTGGCAGTTTGACTCAATAACAAAAAATTCTGAAACAGATGTTTGTTCTGCAGTTTTACTTCTTTAATTTCTGTTAAAGTTGCTGGTTTTCTCAGAGGCAGTGTTCAGCCAAAACAGGTACACTGCAGCAATGAAAAGAAATCTTATCTGTTTACATTGGAACTATTGCTGCCAATTCTTATCATGGGCTGAAATGTGTGATTTTTTTTTCCATACCATTTATAGGTATGCACTAAAAAAATGAGTAAATTGAGTACCCGCAAAGGCATTTTCAATTTTGAGACGAATCTTACATTTATACAGCGTCCTTCAGAAGTTACAAAACTGCTGGTAGCCAGCTAAATGTTGCTGATGTGCAACAACTGTTGCAGTTTGCAACAGAGTCACAATGATCAGATGTTCAGAATGCTAAATGAGATATTGATGTTCCCTTGTTCAGATAATGTCGCATTTGGGAAAGCAGGTAAGGCCTCAAATTTAAGTTTTCAATGTTATCTCACCTTATGAGTGTAATACTCCTTTGCAACCATGCAGGATTGTCCACAGGACAGAGGAGCTGAATTATACCATTCAGTCCATTGGGTTTACTCCACCATTGCGTCATGACTGGTTGATTATACCTCTCAACCCCATCTTCTTGCCTTCGCCCTGTAATCTTTCACACCCTTGCTAATCAAGAAACTATCAACCTCAGTTTTAAATAAACCTAATGAATTGGCCTCCACAGCCATCCATGGCAAAGAACTCCACAGATTCTCCAGCCACTGGCTAAAGAAGTTCCTCCTTAACCAAAGAAATTCCTGATTCTTGTGCTTTGCTCTGTACTTTAACCCACAAAGGAATCTACATAAAACATCAGATCGATGAGCGGGGGAGTCTTTGTGAACCCGTTCTACCCTTTAGTATGATTCTCGTGCACCAACCCCGTCCTTCCATACTTAGAGATATTAATGCCACCGAATCCATCAAACTCTCTGATGCAGTATCAGCAATCCTTTATTCCACGGAGGTATTCTCAGTCCTAAATGAATATTTATATTTCAATGCTGGCCAACATTTGTGATCTCTCTCAACAGGAAACATCCTTGCAGCATTTACCATCTGACTGCCCCCTCCAAACCCACTGCAAGAAATGATATTTATTTAGCAGAGATTATCTTGCGTTCTTCCAAAATTCAGAAAATACAAGTTGTCCCAATTAATGTTTCCTTTCAGGAATCGATTTATTGAGCTTTCATCCCATACCCTATGAAAAGTATATGCATCCATGGGGAGAGAGAACTCTGAAAGGAAAATGCAACGAAACTGCAGAAAAAAGTGAGAACAAAGCAGTCCTTTTTCTCAACACTCCTACGCTTTATAGTGAAGATAGAACTATACGAAGATTCCCAGCTAAACAATACTTACAACTATGCCTAAATCATTTTATCAGAAGTTTTGATTTTGAGAATTTTGATTACATAGTTATTAAGTGCAAAGATTGGAGTTATGAATTGCATAAAGTAATTCAGAAAATATGAAGGACCTTGTAAATGAGGGTTCAGTCTCAGGCCTGTGTTTGAAATAACTAATAGTCTGAAGAGACTCATTAATCCAAATTGTGCAAAGAAAGCAACACTATAATAGAACCAAAGACAGTTCTTTCATCTTCTGCTAATTGCAAATAAAGTAACACCAGGACCTTGACAAATGCTCAGGAAACTGCTTGATACTAATTAGCTATCATTCTGTCTCATTATGTTGCCAGGTTGGGGGTAGTGGGATATGATGAGAAAGTTTTGATGTGCACCTACACATTTCCATCAATAAAATCAAACTGCATTCCGGTGCTAAAGCAGTTTGTATTAATAACTCACAGCAAGAAATTACTTTCTAAGTCATAATATGTCAAAGTGAAGTAACCTGCTATCATACTCTCGTCTGCATAGGTAATGTAGAATTTTTCAGCATGCCAGGCAACCCTAATTTTGAAGTAGTTGAGAGGAGCACCCGATACGGATGGATTACTGAATCATGCTGACTTTTGCCAGCAGATTGCAGCAGTGACACTGAAGTCCTTGTTTTCTGTGTCTGAGCTGTAAAATCCAACAGGCCAGCACGTTCTGTCTGACTCAGAGGGCTGCATCTGGCATGATGCTTCTTATAGTAGTACAGTATGTCCATGCTTACCAGACCTGACACAAGACCAAACTGATTCAAAGGGAACTGTGTATAAGTATGCTTATGTCCTTGTAATTCACTTTATTACATTCTTAGTTAATTATTTCAATTTTAATAGCTTGTAAATGTCTTAATCAGAGGCATGTATGTGGTAATAATTTTCACAGCTGGCAAAGGGTCACCCTGTGATTTGCTGTAATGAGCTTTAGCACTGTAATGCCCATGGCCTTGTCATCGTCTGGAATTTTCCAAGGAGGAAAGACCCAAAGAGTTCAGCCATCCACATTAGGTCCAGCTGAGGGCAGGAGTATGTCAGACTGCAACTAATGATGGTTGATTCGGCTGACAGAAGGCAGGCACAATCCAGAAAAGTATGTTTTGTAATGCAATCTAATACTGGCATTTCCAGCATATATCTGCTACCTACAGTAACAGAATTTTAATACTAGGTAGTATCATTATTTTATACACAGATAAAGACACTGACGACAAAACCAACATTTAGCACCCGTCCCTAATTCCTTAAGGTGTCAAATCACTGCAGCCACCATTGCAAAAAAGACGTACTGAAGATTTATTTTTTATTTATTTTTTGAGATACAGTCGGCCCTCCCTATCCGAGGGGGATTGGTTCCAGGACCCTTCGCGGATACCAAAAAACGCGGATGCTCAAGTCCCTTATTCAACCTGTCTCAATGCAGTGGACCTTAGGACCCAGCAGAACCCCAGACCTTATTTAACTTGTCCACATGCGGTGGACATTAGGACCTGGCGGTGGAGCTCTGAATCCGCGGTGTTTCTGTTCAAGAAAATAATCACGATCACAACTCAAGTGGAAGTAATAAAGTGATCGGATAGAGGTGAAATGCCATTAGACATTGTAAAAGCTTTAGGCTACATTGGTCAACAATCAGAACAATTTTAAAGGATAAAGTGAGAAAGGCTTTGCCCCGATGAAAGCTACAATTATTACTAAGCAATGGAGTGGTTTAATTATTGGGTTTTGGGATTTTGAGTTTTTGATCCTCCACATCAACCCAGCACGGATGGAGAGCGCACTCGACAGCAGTCTGTCACTGGATCGAACTCCCGTTCCCGAGCCTGGCGCTGAAACATACGTTCTTAAGTGTTTTATATGCTTAGAAAGGTCAAATATATACTACATACTAAGACAAACATTTGACTAACTGACACTAAATAATACTGGATGTACCTGTCCCGACTTACTTAGTAAGAAAACTTACGATTTTTTCAAACCCAATCCACAATAACCCACGCACATCCTCCTGTGTACTTTAAATCATCTCTAGATTACTTATAATACCTTATACAATGTAAATGCTATGTTAACTAGTTATTGTGCTGCATTCTTTAGGGAATAATGACAAGAAAAGAAAGTCTGTACATGCTTGAATGACAAGTGCTGGAAGAGCACTTCCGAGTTCTCTCGACACGTGGTTTGTTGAAATCGCCGATGTGGAACTTGCGGATAAGGAGGGCTGACTATATAGTGCAGAATAGGCCCTCCCAACCCTTTAAGCTGTGCCGCCCAGCAACCACTGATATACCCTTAGCCCAATCATGGGACAGTTTACCATGACCAACTAGCCTACCAACTGGTACATGTTTGGACTGTGGGAGCAAACCGGGACACATGCAGTCACAAGGGAACATAGAGCGGATGGAAATAAGACCAGGTCGCTGATACTGTAAAGTATTGTGCAAACCACTACGCTACCAGGCCACCCCATCGTGAATAGAGCCAGTGCCTTACAGTGACAGAGATCCAGGTTCAACTCTGACCTTGTGTGCTGTTTGCATGGAGCTAGCACATTCTCCCTGCAACTGTATGGCTTTCCTCCTGTGTTCCAGATTTTCCCCATATCCCATTGACATGCAGGTTAATCAACCACTGTAAATTGCCTCCAATGTGTAAATGAGAGTCATACAGAATAGAAAAAGGTCCTTCGACCTAACTCACCAATATTGTCTGCGTTACCTAAAAAGCTAGTCCCAAGTCTACTGCATTTGGCCCAAACTTTTCTAAGCTATTCCTAACCATGATGGCTTTTAAATGTTGCTACTGTGCCTGCCTCAACCACTAATTCTAGCAGTTTATTCCAAATATACCATCTTTTGTGTGAAGAAGCTCCCCCGATGTCCCTTTTAAATCTCTTGCCTCTTCTATTTAATCTGTGCCCTCTTGTTTTTAGTATCCCCTCTCCGAGGATAAGATTATGCATTTTCACCCTGTCTATGCTCTTTGTGATTTTGTATACTTCTAATAGGTCAACCCTCAATCAACATTCCAGGCAATAAAATCCAAGTCTGTGCAACCTCTCTTTGTAACTCATGTCCTTGAGTCGAGGCAGCATCCTGGTGAACCTTTTCTGCTGTCTTTCTACGTGAATAAATGCTTCTCTATAATAAGATGACCAAAACTGTACACAGTACTCCAAGTGCAGCCTCAGCAACGTCTGATACAGCTGATATATAACGTCGTAACTTCCCAACTCCTGCACTCAGTGCCCTAATTGATAAAGGCCAGTGTGCCAAATGCTTTTTTCACTTACCCAACCATCCCATGATGCCACTTTCAGCAAACTATGCACTTGCACTGCTAGTAACCTCCCCCCTCCTTTGCATAACATTGGTCAGGGCCCTACCATTTGTTGTATAAATCTGACCCTGATTTGATCTCCCAAAATGCAGTGCCTCATATTAAATTGGACAAATGCCACTTGCCATCCTGCACCCATATACCTAGCTGATCTAGATCCCCATGTAATTTTTCATAACCTTCTACGTTATCTGCAACACCTCAACCATTTTAATATTGTCTGCAAACTTATTAACCACGTCTTATATATTCACATACAAATCCTTTGTATAAATTGTAAACAAAGGCCCCAGTGTCAACCCCTGTGACACAGCACTGGTAGCAGGCCTCCTGTCTAAGAAACAACCCATGACCATCATACTCTGCTTCTCACCACTGAGCCAACTATGAATCAAATCTGCGATCTCATCTGGATTGCATTCTGCCTAACCTTCTAGACCAGCCTGCCATGAGAAACCTTGTCAAAGGCCTTGCTAAAGTCCAGATAGATCACATCCACTACCCTACCTTCATCTACCCTCTTGGTTACTGTGGTAACTTCTACTTTACAAAAAGACCGCTCGACAACTTGATGGCCAAAAGAGCATCTTTATCTGGGACGGCAAATGATATTTACAATACAGAGGCTTCCAGGTACCTCGTGCGGCCTGGGTGGAGGAACTATACACAATGCATACTGGGTGTAGAAAGAGCGGAAGTAAAGACCCTGCCAAACCCGGATCCCGCCTCTTACTACCAACAGCTCCCCGATTAGTATTAACTAACTTTTAATAATACTCACATTACAACAGTTACCTCCTAGAAAGAATTGCAGGAGATTTGCCAAATATGATTTCTTACCCACAAAGCCATACTGACTATCCCGAATCAGACCCTGCCTCTCCAAATGTTGGTAGGTGTTGTTATCTGTACAATAGTTTAAAATTCAAAGTACTCTTGTTGTCAGAATAGGTATGCATTATACAACCTTGAGATTCAACTTCTTACAGCAAGCCACAAAACAAAGAAACCCAAAAGAACCCGCAGAAAGTAAGAGGACCGACTAGCACCCAATGTGCAGAGTTAAACAAACAAATCTTGCAAACTGTAAAAGCAATCAAACAGCATTTAGAACAAAAGTGAGTTCTTCGATATGAAGTCCAGAGCAGCCAAAGCAGGCCTCAGCCTCAGCCTCAGCCTCAGCCTCAGTTTGGTACATAATGCAGTATATGTCGCAGAGCCCATAGACACGAAGTCCTAAGTAGGCCACAGTACAGTGCAGAGCAAGCATCGAGGAGCAATGAGCAGAACTGGCCCAACCCTTGCCTTCAGTCTTGACAGCCTGCATTTTCAATCCATCTGTCCCAGCATTTAACTCATCCAAACATTGGGTTGTTCCTCACTCTAAAACCCGGGCCCTGTCACATCAACTCGCTCTGGGCCTGGACCCCACTGCCACATTTTAGCCCATTTCCAACGTTCCCAAATTGGCCCAGTGCTTCGATTAATCAAATCTCGCTCTTGGTTGAGGTAGACAGGCCTCAAATCTGCCACTCCTCCACACTGACATTGCTGCACTCTGCTTGCCTCGAACATGCCTTGACCATCCCCCAACTTTGCCTTCAACCCCCAACTCAGGCTTGCCTTCACTCACCTCTTCATTGTTTGCAGTGATCGATTACCGTAATTTTTTTTTACAGATAAAGTGTTACTAATAAAAAATTTTAGTTATATTCCTTGTTTTAAGTACTCACTTGCCTTCAGCAGCCCCATCTTAAACCAGGTAAAAAAATAGTAATACCTATGATGGGTTGCTGTTGATTGACTGGAGCTCAGTGTTCAACACAATCATACCCTTAGTTATAATAGACAAGTTCCGAAACCTGGGCCTTGGTATCTCCATCTGCAATTGGATCCTTGACATCCTCACCAGGAGACCTCAGCCTGTGTGGAAATAACATCTCCTCTTCACTGACAGTAAACACCTCAAGGATGTGTCCTTGGCCCACTGCTCTACTGCTCCACACCCACAATTGTGTGGCTTGGCACAACTTAAACACCATCCATAAATTTGCTGATGACACAACTATTATTGGCAGAATTTCAGATGGTGACAAGGAGGAGTACAGAAGTGAGATAGATGAGCTGTCTGAGTGGTGTCACAGCAACAACCTTCCACTCAATGTCAGTCAGACCAAGGTACTGATTGTGGATTTCAGGAAAGGGAAATCGAAGGGACACACACACATCAGACCTCCTCGAGGGATCAGAAATGGAAAGGGTGAGCAGATTCAAGTTCTGGGTGCCAACGTCTCTGAGGATCTATCCTGCCTGCCAGAATCTCAACTGTGGCCAGAAGTGAAGCAAAATTCTCTGCAAAAGCCTCCACACTTTCTTCTGCAGTTTCTGAGATTGTACCAGGTCACAACCTGGGGATTTACCCACGTTAATGCACTTTAAAGCCCCTAATACCTCCTCCCTGCTAATTCATGTGTGATGTAAGACATCACCACTCATTTCCGAATTTCCATAACTTCCTTTGTGTTCTCCACTGGAAAACCTGGAAACCTTGGTTCATTAAAACCTTGGTTCTATGTGGAGATGGCAATGATGATCTTTATTCTATTCTCTCTCTGTTCTCTCCCTAGCCACCCTTTAAGGGGCTATTGATATGCCTATACCTGTAGAATCTCCTGGGATTTTGCTTCAACTTGGCTGGCTGATCCTTCTCATAAGCTCTTTTTTTGCCCACCCAACTTCTCTCTTTAGTGCACTCCTACGCTTCTTGTAGTTAATATAGTATATATTAATATAATATAATTAGTAATATAATTAGTTAATATAGTTAGTATAATGAGATTCCCAAGTTCCAAGTTGCTTTTGCACAGTGTGGGCCTTCCTCTTTCTTAATTGAATCATCAAAATTTTTCATCAGCCTGGGTTCCCTCAACCTGCCAGCCTTGCCCTTCACTTTAACAGAACATGCCTGAACTCTTGGCATCACATACTGTAACTTTTAAAGGCTTCCTGCTTGACAGATATTCCTTTCCCTGCAAGGTCGCCCAATCAACCACTGCAAAACCTCATCTAATGCCTCCAAAACTTGCTCTGCCCAGTTCTGGACCTTACCTATGAACTGAAAATATCCTTCTCCATGACCATTTTAAATTAGTAGAATTATGGTCACTGAATTCAAAGTACTCGCCAAAAGGCACTTCTGCCATTTGACCCACCAGAAGGGAGCTCAGTGTTACACCCTCTCTAGTAGGTCCCTCTATATATACAGCAAGAAAGCTTTCCTGGACACATTTCACAAAGTCCACTCTGTCCAACTCTTTCATACTATGGTTGGCCCATTCAATATTAGGGAAGTTGAAATCTCCCACTAATACATCCCTGGTGTGTTTACATCAAGCTGCAATCTCTCTACCTATCTACTCCTCCGATTCCCATTGTCTATTGGGAGGGAGTGGTGCTATAAGACAGAAGTGAATGACCATCAGTTTTGTCCTTCTAAGTTCTATTCATATTCCCTCACTGGCTGATCCCCCAAGAATATCCTCTCTAAGGACCATTGCTATGCCCTCTTTCATCAGGAAAACACCCCCACTTACCTGCAGCTGTAGCATACTGAAACATTTGTCTCCTGGAACATTGAGCTGCCAGCCTTGTTACTGCTATGATGTTCAAGACCCCAGAACCATACCCTAAGTTCATCTGCCTTACTTGTGGTAAGCAATGGTACAATCTGGAGCGAGGTTGAATGAAATGGGAGAAGAATCAATGAAACCAGGATAAATGTAGGATTAATGTTTATGGATGATTGATGGTGGGCTGAAAGGCCTGATTTTGTGTTGTTCCTCTTCCAGTTCAGTATTTAGATTATTTTAGAAGACATTGCTGTTTATTAAAATTACCTGAGATTGTGGAAGATTGCATAAGAAACTCTGTGGTTATCTTTCATCTGATAAATCTTGTGCCAAGGTGTTCCCAAACATTTTAATGCCATGGTCCCCAGGCTGGGAAACCCTGGCTTATACAGATTATAAACTGCAGCGGTCCCAGAAGTGAACCTAATGCAATTCACCCAGAGCAACATACACAAAATGCTGGAGGAACTCAGCAGGTCAGGCAGCATCTATGAAAATGAATAAACTGTTGACGTTTCTGGCCGAGACACTTCATCGGGACTGGAAAGGGAGAGGGAAGGTGCCAAAATAGTAAAGGTAGAGGGAGGGGGAGGAGGACTAGCTAGAAGGTAATCAGTGAAGCCAGTTGGAGAGGTGAAGGGTGGGAGAGGTAAAGGGCTTGAGAAGAAGGAACCTGAGAGGAGAGGAGAGTGGACCATAGGAGAAAGGGAAGAAGGAGGGACATCAGGGTGTGATAGGCAGTAAGGAGAAGAGGTAAGAGGCCAGAGTGGGGAATAGAAGAAGAGGGAAGGGGGACAGGAAATTTTTTAAATATGAAGAAAAAAGAATTACCAGAAGGAGAAATCAATGTTTATGCCATCAGGTTGAAGGCTACCTGGATGAAAAATGAGAGTATTGCTCTTTCACCCTGAGCGTGACAATGTGGCAGGAGAGGAGGCAATGGGCCAGCATGTCAAAACAGAAATGAGGAATAGGAATTAAAATGGTTGGCTACTGGAAAATTCTGCTTTTCATGGATGGAGCCCCACAATGTGGCAATTCACTCAGTCTGTCACTCTCTATCAACCCTCTCTCGTATGTCTGCTAATGTAAATTTTGCCTTGAAGGTACTCTGTTCTAGGATGGCTAATCAAAAATTTCAATGATGCATTTAAATTCCTAAAGAGCCAACAAATACACAATAAATTTCAGTTCCAGTGTAAGCTTCGAAAGAAATGAATGTATATGGGTGGTAACCGGTAATACTAGAGGAAAGCCCCAAAGCATTATGTGTTACACGCAAATGAGATTGAAAGCTCTTGTGACAGTTGTGGTGAGTTGATCCCTTCAACAGTTGCATTCTTCACTAAAATACTATTGGGTTGGAAATACTGTTATTGTGAGACTCAAGACCATAAGATCATAAGACATAGGAGCAGAATTAGCCCATTGGGCCCATCAAGTCTGCTCCACCATTCAATCATGGCTGATCGTTTTTTCCCCTCTTCAGCCCCACTCTCTGGCCTTCTCCTCATAACCTTTGATGCCATGTCCAATCAGGAACCAATCAAGCTCTGCCTTAAATACACCCAATGACCTGGCCCACACAGCTGCCTGTGCTGACAAATTCCACAAATTCACCAACCTCTGGTGAAAGAAATTTCTCCGCATCTCTGTTTTAAATGGACCTCCCTCTATCCTGAGGCTGAGCTCTCTTGTCGTGGCCTTCCCACCATTGGAACCATCCTTTCCACGTCTACTCTGTCTTGGCCTTTCACATAAGAAAAGTTTCAATGAGATCTCCCCTTATCCTTCTAAATTCCAGCGAGTACAGGCCCAGAGCTTTCAAACCTTTCTCATGTGATAGCCCTTTCATTTCTGGAATCATCCTTGTGAACTTCCTCTGAACCCTATCCAATGCCAGCACATCTTTCCTTAGATGAGGAGCCCAAAGCTCTGTTCACAATACTCAAGGGGAGACCTCACCAGTGTCTCATAAAGCCTCAGCATCCCATAATGTGGGACTGATGTATAAGAACATAAGAAAAAAGAGCAGGAGTAGGCCATCTGGCCCATCGAGCCTGCCCCACCATTCAATAAGATCATGGCTGATCTGTCCATAAACTCAGCTCCATCAACCTGCCTTTTCCCCATAGCCCTTAATTCCCTTACTATGTAAAAATCTATCTAACTGTATCTTAAATATATTTAGTGAAGAAGCCTCAACTGCTTTCCTAGGCAAAAAATTCCACAGATTCACCACTCTTTGGGAAAAACAGTTTCTCCTCATCTCCGTCCTAAATCTTTTCCCCTGAATCTTGAGGCAAAGTCCCCTAGTCCTAGTCTCACCTACCAATGGAAACAAGTTTCCTACTTCTATCCTTCCTATCCCTGACAAAATTTTGTATGTTTCTATGAGATTCTTCTGAATTCCATAGGGTATAGCCCCTGGTGACTCAATCTGTCCTTATAGGTTAACCCCTTCATCTCTGGAATCAACCTGGTGAACCTCTTCTCTAGAGTTGGAGGGAATCCTGTTTCAGTTGCATGTTAATATTGGTGGGAAAGATGTCAAGTTTAAAAAATGCTCATCTTGCTGAATCAGATTACACTGTCTTGTCTTTGCAACAGCTGTCCAAATTGATAAGCTAGTCTCCAGATTTTTGTGAGGAATATTTTATGATGTGAACTCTGCTGAAAGTAACAATGCCTTGTTCAAAGGCAATGTCTGGCAGGTGCTATATTGTCTGTCTAGTTTGATACTCATTATGTTTCAGCATATCCATTTGAATACAGCTGAAAAGTGTGTTAGGACATCTCCGTATACGGTGAAAAGAGAGGAGTCATACATTGGCCAGACAGGATAAGGGCAGCAGTTTTCCTTTCCTCTAGGACATCAGTGAACCAACAGCACAGATATATAATTTAATTATTTTATTTAGAGAGACAGTATAGAATAGGCCCTTCCAACCATTTCCTTTAAGCCACTTGGCCCAGCAAACCCCAAGAACCCCCAACCTAAACACAGGACATTTTACAATGGGTGCCGGGATTGAACTTTGAACTCTGAACTCAGACATGCCGAGATGTAATAGCATCATGCTAACTGCTTTGTGACTGTGGTTCTCCAAGTTGCTCCTGTGTGTCATACAACACCGAATGTAGAAATGACACACAGTGGAAGTAATACTTCTGAGGCAAGATTTTCTGGAAGTTGAGATGACTAAATTTTCAGTGTAACTTTCCAGCATTATAGAGAGATCCAAACAGGATTATTATTTGTAGATTTGTCCAGTACCTTAACCAATATGCCATCATTCCCATGGAAGATATGCTCATAAGTGGACACAAATGCCCATGGCCTGAACTGCTGAGCTCCGTTTCTTCGCATACGTTCTCCAAATCACCCTCAACCATGCTAAAGTGGCGCCTAGTGCTGAAATAAAGTCCCAATAAATAAGCACGTTGGAGAGACATAAGATACGGGGTATTTATTCCAAAAGGGTGTTGACGAGCAGGTGCACCTCATATTTCAACCTCCCTTTGTGTGATCCACTTTTTTGCTTTCTGCTTATGGTCATCAAGAGACAAATACGTGCGGGGGGAAAATGTGCCACTGCTTAAGGCCTAAAACATTGCAAGGCCTTCATTGAGGAGCTGGAGTAATGGTTGATGCCTGGCATTCCAGCCTCTCTACTCTATGTCAAGGTCACGCACTCTGTGTCCGGAAGAGAAGAAGAGTGAGCTTGCAACAAGGTGCCAAACAACTGGATTGAGACACTGGAGCTCCCTGTGCACATAAATCCCTGCCGATCATACGCAGATAACCCCCTTGGTGATAAACTACTGCATTTCAGGAAGAAAACTCTATGTATGTATTTTTTTATTCCCACTCATGTTTTGCAATAAAGTAATAAATTTTCAGTAGCTTTCAGAAAAAAAATAAGGCTACAAATTTGACAAACCTAAACACTCCACGTTTTCTTTTTTTGTATTTGTCCTTGTTAACTGATTGACCTTTACTTCAGTCATAACAGGATATGAAGGCTCAGGTTGGAGGAGCAACACCTCATATTCCATCTGGGTGACCTCTAACCTGAATACTGATTTCTCCTTCCCATTAAATAAAATCTCCCCCCACTCCCCTCTTCCTCTATTCCCCACTCTGGCCTTTTATCTCTTCTCACCTACCTATCACTTCTCCCTGGATCCCTTCCTGCTTCCTTTTCTCCTGTGGCCCATCCTCCTCTCCTATCACATTCTTTCTTCTCTGGCCCTTGACCTTTCCCACCCACCTGGCTTCACCTAACACCCTCAACTAGCCACCTCCCCCTTCACCCACCTTTTTATTCTGGCGATTTCTCCCTTCCTTTCCATCCCTGATGAAGGGTCTCAGCCTGAAATGTTCATTCATTTCCACAGATGCTGCCTGACCTGCTGAGTTTCTGCAGCATTTTGTGTATGTTGCTATGAAGGCTCTTGCCTTTCCTACTGAAGGATGTGTCCAAGGTCAAGGAACCATCTCTGTGTAGGCTTGTATCATTGGTAACAGTGTGTCCACCATTTCTCTCCGGTTTCCTAGCCAAATCACGTACCCATGCAAGAAACAATTACCCAGGGTGGGCGGGTGGAAGGGAAATAACATAATCAATTTACACATGAAAGGTACCCCATAAAGAAAACAAATAAAATGTGGTTGTGGGTTGCTGAGTAGTAAAATACTTTGCAGCTTTGTATTGAAACTGCAAGAATGCCAAATGCAAATGGTGAAAATATGAGGACAGATGCAAATGTCTGTAGCGTTGGTCCACAGGAGAGATTAATAACCTCATTTTGTGCTTCATTAGAGCATTGATGCAGATCAGTGAGAACGGGCTGCAGCCTGGCAGCTGAACTGCTGCCACAAAATGCTAGATATAGAAATAGAATCATTGGTGTCCTTTTCGCTTGCTGCATATATTGTGCCAAAGTGGTTGCTATTTAAACAGTTTAGGTTAGAAATTGTGGTGAATTATTGTTTTGAGCACTTCGTTCTGCACTGTCACATGTTTCAAAGTTAATTTTAATCTTCCCGAATACAACCTCACACTAAATTATAATAGTACTTATCAAAAACATTCATATTTCTATTCTTCATTACACATCAAAATGTCACAGTTGTTTTCAGGTGTTGAGTTTAATATTTGTCAGTGTTCTCAATGGCACTGTTGTGGAATAGCATTTTATTTTTGCTGGGCTTCCCTTTCAGTTTGCTTCAGGTGAGTAAAGGTTCAGGTAGTCCTGCAGAAGAAAGCTGAAAGTAGAACTTGGCAATGCAGGACAGAGTTGTTTTGCAGCTTCATCTATCTCCGTAACCTTTACAAGCAAAAATGAAACGTCAACAGGATGTGAAAAAGGTCCACAGTGACCGTAAAATGAATCAGCCTATTGAAGGCCTGAAGAATGAACCTTGAGCATCTAAGTTAACAGGGATATTAACTGGCATCGTTAGTTCAGCTTCATTTTTCAGTTTAGCCTTTGCATTGTTGACCACCTGTTTAGCTCAGTCACATCAATGCTGCGGATATTTCCTTGTAGTAATTAAAGTAGGCCAATAGATGGCTCTTTATCATTTATTCTTCAGATCGCAAGTGGATTGCCAGCAGATCATGAGCAGGATATTATCATTAAACTAAAATCATAAAGTATAGGAGCATGCAGTACAGAAACAGGCCTATTGGCCCATCACATGTATGCTGACCTTTATACACATCTGCGCAATCCTATTTGCCTACATTAGGAACGTATCCTCCTATGCTTCATCTCTTTAAGTACCAGTCTAATTGCCTAATAATGCATCAATTATATCTGATTCCACCACCTCCTTTGACAGTGTGTTCCAGATTTTGGCCAAGTTCTGTGTCTCAAATAGTCTTTAAAATCCTTCTTTTCACCATAAACCTGATCTTGTTTCTGATACTCTTTTGGGAAGCTCTTTTGTGCATAGCAGACACATCATTTATACCAAGTTCCAGCAGTTGGTTTCTTTGCCCAAATTAATGAATAAATTAAACTCACAAGAGAAGGAATCTAATTACTTTATGTCCTGGGACAAAGTTATAAAATCTGTTTTTTTTATATATTGCCATGATCTAGGGGGACTAATGTTTAAAGTTGGGAAGTTAGCATTCCATGAACAAAGCCTCCCCTGTACCTGTGTTTCTTCAGTAGAAGTATCTTCCTGCTGCATCCAACTCCAAAGGGAATATTGGTTTCAGAACAAGAATCTTGCTTTCCAGTGAATCCAGGAATTGTTTAATAATTGCTGCTGGCTTTTCATGTTTGCGGCAAAAGTAATTGGCATCTGCGCTGTACCAAGAACTGAATGCAAAGTTTTGTATGTTATTGCATTTGCACTTCTTGGGCCACATCATGAAGTCTTTTAACGGGTTCTAGTGGTGAATTTGGTCAGCTCTTAGCACCTATTTAGCCAGGGACACACTTCTTACTTGTCTGACTAACCTATTCCCTGCTAAGCTCCTGAATCTATGTCCAACTGTTGAATCAGCTACAACACTATTATTCCTTCAAATTAATTTTTCATTATTTCTGCATAATCTGTGGATTTGAAAATTTGCTTGAAGTGATCTTCATCAAAACTACACTCTGAAGAGCTCTCTCTATACATTGCCTAGCCGGCTTTCAACACTAAACCACCAACAATCAAACACTATTTCATTATAGTTCATCATGCATTAATTTTTAAAATTTGGGTATCCTGTTTTCCACATTGAAAAAATACTCAAGTTTGGAGGTTATGAAAGGTGCCATTAAAATTCAACATTTTTGCATTTATCAAAACGAGGGCTAGAAGCAGGTGGAAGCAAACAAGCAGGAATATTAACATGTTCAAATACAGTGCCGTGCTACCAGGAGTAAAAAAAGATTTAGTAAGTTCTCTCAAATAATTTCAGAACTTGTCTAGGAAATCAACTCTGACTGTGGTACACTGATATTTTCTGTGACATATGACAAACTTTTTACCCCCTTGCTTATCAAGACTCTATCCAGCTCTGCCTGAAATATTTTAAAGACTATGCTATAGTTGCCTTTTAGGGAAGTGAACACTGAAGACTCATGACACTCAGAGAGGAAAAAATGTGCCTCATCTCTGTCCTAAATGGGTAACCCTCCTGTGTAACAATGATTCCAGATTCCCCCAGAAGAAATAGTGTACTTCCACCCAGTAAAAACCACTTAAGATTTTTAAAGTTCCAGTCAGGTTACATCTCACTCTTAAAATCCTGGTGTTACAAATCTAGCCTGTCTAAGCTAATGTGTTCAGACTCCATGACACTACTTCGATATTTTAAACAATTACTCCAGTGAGTAAGTTCAGAGAGTTTGTTTTACAAAATTAACAAATCTGTTGATGTGAATGCAGAATAAATGTTCATGCAAATTTGAGTTTATAAAAGTTGGGGATGGAAACTAAATTCCATTCTGATAGAAATGATGAAATTGTGACAAGTGCTTTTTCTCTCACATTCCAATAATGAATGGAATAAAACTACTTTGTTGACAAAGGATTTAGAGAGGATCCACCTCCAGTGTAACAATACACAAAAGACTATTTTGGTTTAGAATGATAGATTTGGCAACGTATTTGGCATGTAAACCAAACAATCAAGTTTTTCACAAGAAAAATTAGGAAAGGCCAGAGTAAAGTCCAAAGATTCCTTGTTTTCACAAAACTGGATTATCAGTAAAATTAAAAGATAATAAATTATTTTAAAATATTTGATTCAAATAGAATAAATTACGAAGTTATATCTTTGGAACAGAACAGAAAATGGTTACATTGCTGCTATCTACTGATTATGTTATTTGATGTTTATTGATTTAAAAGGAAATGACAGATTAATTTACTGCATTGACTGGATAACTCTTCAGCCCGTCTTTGATTTAAAGTATCATAGTATCGATCAGCAAATGTGAGTGTGGAATTTTTCAGTCTTACATCCCTTTTGTTAACATGAGATGATCTTTTTGTGCTTTTCCAATATATTCAACATTCAAGTGTTAAAGGACTAGGAAAAGGAGAAGCTACTGCTGAAAACTGCAGGCTCAGAAGTGAGAAAGGTTAGGTAGTTGACCTGTTTCCTAACCTTTCCATATATACAATGGCATTTTTCTTCTCACATCTTTGGGATATTTTCCACATTGAAGGTACTACATAAATGCAATTTTACTTTGGAATGGGAGGCATTTTCAAGTATTAATAGATCATTCTTAACATTGATCCAATCAAATTGATCATTAAACTAAACAGTTAAAATATAATTTTATATTTATAATAAATATACTATATTTTAATTCATAATATATATAATTGAATTGCTTTTCTTTATTTAAATGGAAGCTTTCTCTGCATTCACTTAGATGCTCGGAGTTTTCACGTTGTGCGTACTTTGGATGTTTTTTAAGATTAAATATAGATGTATACACTCTGTAACTGGGTTACTGTCGTTATTTTGTGCCGCATTGGAAGGTTGGTAGCTTCTGTTTGTCTGAATTTTTATCAGAGACAGAGGCTGACTCATTTGCAATAAATCAAGCATAGCGTCTCTTCCAAAACCACTGTTTTCACTATCTAAATTTGACATCCTTCACCCCTAACTGGTTAAGAGACCTGTCCTGCTTACTTTATGTTCAACAATAACAGCTCCAATGTGGAACATATAGGAAGGAGACATAGAAGGGAAAGGTTTGATGAAAGGCATGATTTTGCTGCTCTAGACAACCAACATTCTTAGCCTTAGGGCTCTAAAGCACTGTATCTTGATTTATAACAAGAGTTTCAGTATTAGCAAATTAAATACATGTATTTAAATTTGTTATAAAGTAATACAATTGGCTTATCCAATTTACGCAAGGACATGAGTGTGCAATGGCCTATTATGTCCCTTCTGTCATTTTGTCATTGGTTGCTAGGAAACAGTGGAAGAACAGTTCATCAATGGAGGCTCAACACTAAGGGATACATTTTTAAAACTTTTTTTTCCTCTCAATCCCAGTAGAATTGTGATAACTAGTTACCCTGACCTCTGAGTTTCAGTTCAGATGGCTGGTACCAGAACAAAGTATATTGTACCTGAAAGTTTGTCTCAACCTTATTTCAAATAGCATTTTGAATTTTTAACCATGGTGAAATTACTTGAACATTGATTATTCAGTGACTTGGCTTTGTTTATTCTGTGAGTCTAATTCAAGCTCTGTTATGCTTACTTTTGCGGCAGCAAAATAATAGAAGCAATGCAGTATTCGGACGGGTCCTTTCATGCACCGAGTATAGAATGTGCAGTGAGACTGAAAGTGCCTCCAGGCATCCAGTCCCCATTGGTTCGAACACTGAATGCTGCAATGCCCAGAGATATCCTGCATTGTTATCAACTAAATGGAATCATGAGAGACTGAAAGGTGTTTGAGAATGAACTGAAAATCATTTTCACAAGTGGATGATTACTTTTGCCAGCTGTTAACTGAACTCGATCAGAATGTCCTAGATTTCTTAGACTGCATTAATTGCTCTTTGGACCTTGACTGAGAAATTTTCTATGAGGGTGGGCACTCTGACCAAAGTGAAATAGTTATCTGTATTGATTTCTACATGCATTGATTTTTCAGTACATTTCTTTCTTTCATCATTTGAGTTTATGAAGTGTTGTGTAAACAATGAGCCAGTAATTCAAATTAGATTCTGCATTCCTCAGTAAAAAAACAGCTCAGATATAAATAAATGTAAAAAGCCTTTTTATAATGCTAATGTGAAAATAAATTTTGCAATTCCAACACTTTTATTTTCTCTTAGTGAATGTAGCCTTGCTCCATTATGGTGTGAACCAATATACAAAATTGTTAGAGGAGCTCAGCAGGTCAAGCAGCACCTATGCAACGAAATAAGCAGTCCATGCTTCAGACTGAGATCCAGTCTGGACAGTATGTGCCCCAGGTTACTACAGGAAGTGAGGAAAAAGATTCTTGCATCTTTTATGATGATCTTTATGTTCTCACTGGCCACAGGATTAGTAACAGAAGATTGCAGGTTGGCAAACGTTATTCTTTTATTCAAGAAAATTAATAAGGATACCAGGGATTTATAGACCAGTGAGTCTTCAGTCAGTGACGGGCAAACTATTGGAGAGGATTCTTAGAGGTAGGATTTACGAGCATTCGAAGAAGCATAGTCTTATTAGGATGTCAGCATGACTTTGTGAGGGGCAGGTCGTGCCTCAAGAGCCTGATTGAATTCTTTGAGGAAGTGCAAAAAAAACAAATTGATGAAGGCAGAACAGAGGAAGTGGTGTCAAGCTTTTCCACAGTAGGTTTAGTCGGAAAGTCGAGAAGCATAGGATCCACAGAAACTTGTCATTGTGGATTCGGAGTTGGCTTGCCCCAGAAGGCAGAGGATGGTAGTAGATGGAGTATTTTCTGCCTGGAGATTAGTGACCAGGGATGTTCTGTAGGGATCTGTTCTGAGACCTCTTAGTGATTTTTTTTAATATATAGGTGACTTGGGTGAGGAAGTGGAAGAGTGAGTTAGCAAGTTTGCTGATGACATGAAGATGGTTGGTGTTTTTAAATGGTGTAGGAGGTTGTGTTGGTTTATATCAGCATATTGATAGGATGCAGAGCTGTGCTGAGAAGAGGTAAACAGAGTGTAATAAGGAGAAGTGTGAAGTGATATACTTTGGAAGGCTGAACTTGAAGGCACAATACAGGGTTAATGGCAAGATTCTTAGAGTGGAAAAAGAGACAGATCTTGGGATACATGTCCATAGATCCCTCAAAATTGTCACCCAAGTTGATGGGATTTTTAAAAAGGCATATGGAGAGTTGACCATTATTAGTCAGGGTTTGGAGCACAGTGTAAGTGCCTTGAGGTAATGTTGCAACTCTATAAAATTCTGGCTAGACCATACTTAGAGTATTGTGTCACCTTATTGTAGAAAGGATGAGGAAGCTTCAGAGAATGTATAGAGGAGATTTACAAGGATGTTGCCTGGACTATTTATTTATTTAGAGAGACAGCGTGAAACAGGCCCTTCTGGTCCAGCTACTCACACCACCCAGCAACCCTCCAATTTAACTGCAGCCTAATCACAGTTTAATTTGCAATGACCAATTCACCTACTAACCAGTACTTCTTTGGACTGTGAGAGGAACTGAAGTGGTAGTGGAGGCAGATATATTAGGGACTTTTTAGAGACTCTAAATGTAGACACATGGATGAAGGAAAAATGGAGAGCTATGGGAGGGGAAGGGTTAGATTGATCGTAGAGTGGTTAAAAGCTCGGCACAACATCATTGGATGAAAATCCTGCACTACGCTGTTATGTTGTATGTTCTTGCGTCTGGGCCTTTTGGACTTTTTGGCGGGCAGCAATCAATGAACTATTAGGCATTTGGCAATGGTCAATAAAAAGAAATGAAGTATAAGCAATGCGGCCATATTAGGTAGGTTTGTAATGGTCAGGCTTTGGCTCAAGAGGCTTGGACAAGAACAGGTGGAAGTTATAAGTAACTTTCTAGTTATTTTTTTCCTTTTTTTTGTCTACTAGTACATATCCAGTGTAGTGAGAATGCATCAGGTATGTTTTTCACATGAGATGCGGGAATACTGGGAGTCCTCCAGAGTCTCCCTCCACTGTCCTTGAAGACAACGTTTGCATGAAACGCATCAGTAGCAGCTCCTCGGAGTAAGGAACTGAGGTGGCAGCTGGATGGCCCTCAGCTCATATGGGAGAATGAGGAGTTGATAGATAGGAGCTTCTGGGAGGTTGTCACCCTAATTTGCAGGAGGAGGTGATTGTCACGAGAGCATAAGGGAATAGGAAACCAGTGCAGAATACCCCTGTGAACATTCCCCTCAATAATAAGTACACCATTTTGGATACTGGTTGTGGGGGGAGGGGTGCAGGGAACAACCTACAAGGGGGAAGCTGCAGTGACTGGGTCTCTGACTCTGTGGCTCAGAAGGGAAGGGGATGAGGGGAAGAAGAAGAGTGCAGCGGTGATAGAAGACTCCAAAGTCGGAGGAGCAGACAGGATGTGAAACAGACACCTGGATGGTTTGTTGCCTCCCAGTTGCCAAGGTCAGGGATGTCTCAGATCGGGTCCACAGCTTTCTAAAGGGGGAGAGTGAGCAGCTGATTGTTGAGTTGCATGTTGATCTCAACGATGTAGGTAGGAAAAGGGGGAGGTCCTGAAGAGATAATATAGAGAATTAGGTACAAAAAAACTGAAAAGCAGGACCTCTGGATTGCTGCCTGTGCTAAGCACCAGTGAGGATAAGAATAGGATTTTTGGGAACAAGAATGATAAGGTGGAGGATGGGGTAATTGGTGTACAAGTAGGTGCAGTGTGCAGTAAGAAGGTCCTGTATTTGAATTTACACAGTATAAGGAATAAGATAGGTGATCTCGTGCACAGATAGAGATTAGCAGATATGACATTGTGGGCATCACTGAATCATTGCTGAAAAAATATCATAGTTGGGAGCTTAACATCCAAGGATACACTTTGTGTCAAAAAGGACCGACAGGTAGGTAAAGTGGGTGGGGTGACCCTGTTAGTAAAAAAATAAAATAAAATCCTAAGAAAAAGATGACATAGGGTCAGAAGTTGTAGGATCCTTGTGGGTAGAAACT
Organism: Hypanus sabinus; assembly: GCF_030144855.1. Taxonomy (NCBI): domain Eukaryota; kingdom Metazoa; phylum Chordata; class Chondrichthyes; order Myliobatiformes; family Dasyatidae; genus Hypanus; species Hypanus sabinus. The sequence continues at coordinate 136,044,973 of NC_082713.1, forward strand.
GCAAGGGTAAAAAGACCCTGACGGGAGTTATATCAGACCTTTGAACTAAAGCCACAATGTGAGATACAAATCACAATGGGAACAGAAAAGGCAGGTTCAAAAAGACAATGTTACAATAGTCATGAGGGATTTCAACATGCGGGTAGTTTGGGAAAATCAGGATGATGCCAGATCGCAAGGGAGAGAATCTGTAGAGTGTCTACATGATGACTTTTTAGAACAACTTATGGTTGAACCCCCCTAGGGGAAAGGCTTTTATGCATTGGGTGTTTGGTAATGAACCAGATTTGATTAGAGAGCTTAAGGTAAAGGAACACTTATGAAGCAGTGACTGTAATAAAATAAACTTCACCCTGCAGTTGGAAAGGAGAGTAAAGGAAATTGTAAAGGCATAAGAGAGGAGCTGGGTAAAATTGATTGGAAAGGTATACTAGCAGGATGACAGTAGAACAACAATGGAAGTAGTATGGAAGGTGTAGGATAGAAAGAACACAAAGATGAAGAAGCATTTTAAAGGGAAGATGATGTGACTGTGGCTGGCAAGGGAAGTCAAAGAGAGCATAAAGTCAAAAGAAGAGGCAAATACTAGAACAAAAATTAGTGAAAAGCTAGAGGATTAGGAAGTTTTAAAAAGAAACAGAGGGCAACTAAGAAAGCATATGGAAGGAAATGAATAATAACATAAAAGTGGATATCAAAAGTTTTTTCAGATATATAAGGAGTAAAGAAGAGGCGAAAGTAGATACCGGACCACTGGAAAATGACACTGGAGAGATAGTAATGGAGGACAAAAAATTGGCAGATGAATTTAGTTGGTATATTGCATCAGCCTTCACTGTTTAAGACATTAGCAACATGCCAGAAATTCAAGAAAGTCAGGAGAAGAAGTGAGTGTAGTTGCTATTACTAAGGAGAAGGTGATTGGGAAGCTGAAAGGTCTGGACCTGGATCTAATTGTCCACACCCCAGAGTTCTGAAAGAGGTAGCTGAAAAGATTGTGGAGTCGATAGTAATGGTCTTTCAAGAATCTCTAATTCTAGAATTGTTCCAAAGAATTGAAAAATTGAAAATGTCACTGCACTCTTTAAGAAGGGGGAGAGACAGGAAAAATATTTAGAAGCCAGTTATCCTGAATTCAGTGGTTGGGAAGATGCTTGAGTCTATTATTAAGGATGAGGTTTCAGGATACTTGGAGGCACATGATAAATTAGGCCAATGTCAGCATGGTTTCTTTCAGATGAAATCTTGCCTGACAAACCTTCAGGAATTATTTGAGGAAATGCAAGCAGGATAGACAAAGGAGAGTCAGTATATGTTGTTTACTTGGAATTTCAGAAAGCCTTGACAAGGCACCACACATGAGGCTGCTTAACAAGGTAAAAGCCCATGGTATTACATGGAAGATACAAGCATGAATAGAAGATTAGCTAACTGGCAGGAGGCAAAAAAATGGGAACAAAACAGACCATTTCTGATTGGCTGCTGGGTTTGGTTTGGGACCACCGTCAATGATTTGTATGACAGAATTGATGGCTTTGTCATCAAATTTGTGAATGATATGGAGATGGGTGGAGGGGCAGATACTATTTAGAAAGTAAGCAGTCTGCAGAAGGATTAGACTGATTGGGAAACTAGGCAAAGAAGTGGCAGGTGGAATACATTGTAAGGAAGTGTATGGTCATGCACTTTGGTAGAAAGAATAAAAGCATAGATTATTTTCTTTTTGGGAAGGAAATTCAAAAATCAGGTGCAAAGGGTCTTGGGCGTCCTTTTGCTTGATCCCCTAAAGGTCAACATTTTTTTTAACTTTGAAGTATTTGGGGATATCATTTGGTTATAAAAGGAATTAATGTCCTATCCAACTACTGGGAGAAAAGCCAGACATGGACTTTATGTAATAGAAAATATGGGGGAGAAAATAGTTCACTTGATTGTCTTCAATTTGTGTGGTTTCACATATCCCAAATTTTAAGTTTTTTTTTATTTAAGATTACTCTTTGGAGATAATATATCTATTTCTTCAAGTAGAACATAATGTCTGAACCTGCAAAAGTCTGTTTGAGGTTATAGTTCTTTCTAAGACTATGCCCTCCCTAAAGTTGATACTCCACTGGCAAGAAATGCTCACAGCAATACACAAGCAAACCCAGACATGTGATGCAACTTTCCATATATACTTTATATGAGAAATTATGTTCTTCTGAACTGTAATGGATTAGTCACAATTATTAGCTTCACAAGCAAAGTTCTATAAAACATAACATACCCAACAATGGAACAAAAATATAGTTAAGTGAAGTCTTTGTTTTAAATAGTTGCTGAGATAACTAAATAATTTGGTATAGGAATACAAATTTTTGCACAGTTATCTAAGTAAACTAGGTCACTCCATCTGAGCTTCTCTTTCCTAGAACATCAAGAAAAACACTGTATATATAATTTTAGATGACTCTGCACTGTCAGGGAAACTTTGTCCACCCCATATAAATTGTGAAAGAGTGTGAGAAAGGATTTGAGCCCTGGGATTATCTTGCTATATTGATACTAAATTTGAAAATCCTTGAGCTGTAAAGCTGTGAGCCATGTTAAATCCCAGCTTTGTGTCGATGGTGCTAATTTCTTTGTTAGCTAATCCTGTGTAAAGTAAGCAGATTGCAGGCTTTAGGCAGGCTGCCATTAGGAATAAATGGGCACTTGAGACCAGTTATCTTAATCTTACTGGCAAACAAAGGACTGGTTGGAATTGTGAGCTTTGTCTGTTTTACTTGTGGCAGGTATAAGAAACAGCTTCTGAGCTCTACATACTGAATAAATTCTGGAAGTAGAAACTTGGAGGTAAAATGTAGTTGCGAAGAGACGCTCAAAATATAGGTTCATTGAATTTAAGTTTTAGCAAAAGTATGAGACACATTTAGTTCTTCCAGAGACTAAGATGATCTGCCCTCAAAGGGGCTAATAACAATTGTGTTCAAGGTAAGCTTGAGGCTTGGCACCCAGTCTGTCCTGTCACTGTGTACACTTGTAATATATCCAGTTTAGATATTGAAATAGTCACATTTTCTGACAGGGTGTCAAGTCCAGTTTATACAGAAGCTGTCTGGGTGAGTAACAGTATTCCAGGAGCAAATTTAACATGGCAATTGGTCCCTATAGTGAACGTATAACCCAATGAATGCTATTTGATACAAATAAAAAATGGTCAGTGCACATTTGCTTACCTGGACCCAGGCTACTCATGTTGTAATAATGGTGATCTGACTTAATTTATTTCTATGTATCTCTCCATCTGGCTGTTACCTTATTTACACAGCTCACTAATCAATGTTTACTTTTTAAAAGCAGATCTTTCAGTTTATATTGCCTTCCATGAAATTGAAAGTCTCTGCAACAGGAAGAAAATTATTACACTCCTCTGTCCTATTTGCATTGCCAGCTATACTGTGGTGAAATCCCACAATGCCATAGGCCATTCCAGGTATCTGAGGTAGCATTTATTGTGCTAGATTCATTCACTGTGACTGAATCAGAATCACTTTATTACTATTATATTTAGAGATACAGCATGTTACCAGGCCCATCCAGCTAACGAACCCGCACCGCCCAATTACACCCATGTGACCAATAAATCTACTAACCCCTCATGTCTTTGAATGTGGGAAGACACAGGGACAGCCAAAGGAAGCCCATGCAGTCATGGGGAGAACGTACAAACTCCTACAAACAGGTGTTGAGCCTGGGTTGCTGGCATTGTAATAACATTACACTAAAACCCCTATGCTGCCATACTACCACATCATATACTAACATATGTATTGAAGTTTGTTATTTTATTGCAGCAGTACAGAGCAAAACATTTTAAAAAATGACAAGCTATAAAAATGAAGAAATAGTGCAAAAGAGTAACAACCAGGTAGTGTTCATGGAGCTTTTGAAATCTGATGATGGAGGGTAAAAAAATTTTCCTAAAACATTTTGCAGGGGTTTTCAGGTTCCTGTGCTGTGAAATGGACCATATCTATCCAGAATAGTGGCAGTCACAATGAGGAGAAGCTCAAAATCAATATGAGCATGAATTTGGTTAGGGATTGGAAGCTGGGGGAGGCACATAGGATGGATGGTTAAAATTGGTGAAATTAACTGCATTAGCAAAAAACTATTGTACACCAACATTTGGAGACTGTTAGACATTAAACTTAAATGTTAAAGTCTCGACAGTTTTCTGGGTCTGTCTAGAACTCAGTAGAAACATCAACATGTTGAAGGGATACGACATTTGACTGTAGTATGTAAGTAAGTAAAATAGCCAGAGAGTTCTCAGTTGCTTCTAGTCAACTGGTTGGAAGGGGTCGGATACTGTGTCAATGTGAGAGGTTGCTTTGATAACTCTGAGGTGGGGTGGGGGGGGGGTGTATCATAAAATTGATTTCCATTTTGGACCTCTGACCCCTAAGATCAGCACAGTGCCACTAGCACTGTGCTAATTTGCTTTGGATGATATCTGATAGAAGCAGCAGTGAAGGAACAAGGGTTTGCTTGCAGGCACGTCAACCACAAGATTAACAGCATCAGCACCAGTCTGAGCGGGAGCCAGACGGTTATTATCAGCCTACTCCTCAGAGGGCTGCGTTTCCACGGGAGAGGGTAGATGAGGGGAACTGAAAGTATACACAGGTAGAGGATGATATTTGGATGCCAGTTTCTTGGGCTGCTCTGGGTTTCATATTAACTGAAGACAGACCTTTGCAGCCTAAGTTCTTGGTGACAACTGGACCTGGTGCCTCTCTTTACCAGTTAGAGAGAGAAAGCCCACTGTTGAATTTCTCTGGCAATCTCCCTTTTTGACCAAAGAGTCATTGACTATATGTATGTCACTGATATGGAGGTGGCATAAGATCTTTCAGCAGGTGAACACATGATTCCCAGGTAACTATTATGAGTACCTCCTCTGTTTGAGGGGGAGTTTTAGCATTTGGATAGGTGCGTGGAGGAGTGGGGCTTCAGGGGATATGGGCTAAAAACAGGAAATTGGGATTAGTTGCACGAGCACTGTATTCATTGGGCTGAAAAATCTATATCCACGCTGTATTGCTTTATGAAACTAAACGCAACATTTAGTGCCTCATTAAATGTGGTTGATTACAGCTCCATGAAACCTTGTCAGTGAGGCACAGGAGTACAATGTTCATCTGAAATAGCACAGGCATGCTGAGGAAATGTTGCAGCTGCTGGAGTAATATTGAGGGTCTCTTCTGCACACACCATCAGAATCTTCAGAATTCCACAACAGCAATATCTGCACCTTCAGAAAGAAGAAAAAGGAAGGCAACTGGACACTGTCAGTGAAGATTAAGCAAGAGAAGCAATATGACTTTGTCAAAGGCATATTACTACCAGTGATGTCTCATCATTGCAATGTTCCATCTGGTTCTATCAGTTAACCATCTTGACAAGCAAAAGCTGATTTGTCACACTCTCCCAATAGAAAACAGTTCAAAAAATACAAGCATTACATTCACAACTTCCCATCAAAGATTCAAAGTGCATTTATTATCAAATAATGTATAAATTGTACAACCTTGAGATTTGTTTGCTTACAAGTAGCCATGAAGCAAGAAACCCAAAAGAACCCAATTAAAGAAAACAAAATAGAAAGACCAACACCCAATGCGCAAGAGAAACGGGGAAAAAAAACACAAAATCATGCAAACAATTGAAGTGAACAACAGCATTCTGAACCAAATTGAGTCCCCAGATCCAAACCCCAGAACAACCTGAAGGAGGCCCAAAGCCTCACTGATCAGTTCATCATATTAGAGGGCATGGAGTACAGCAGTCGGTGCGGACTTTATAGCCTCAGAGAGAGGAGTGAGCATCATGGAGAACAAGTGAAATCGGCTCTCGCCTCAGATCCTGACACCCTGTCTTTTCAGTCTATCTGAGCCAGCATTGAAATTAACCAAACACAGAACAGTGAAAGGCTCTGGCACCCTGGAGAGAGGAGTGAATATCATGAAGAGCAAGCGAAATCGATGTTTGCTCCTGGCGGCATTTAGCTTGTCTAAACAGTGGATTGCACCTCACACTAGGACCCGGCTACTATGTAATTTTTGGGGCCTATGACCTGTGACCATGCCGCCTAGCGACTTGTCTGGGCCTAGTTTTCTCCAAACAGCCTGAAACCACTCTCAAGGTCTTCAAATCTGCTCAGCGCCCAGAGTGATCCAATCTCGCACCTAGGTCAGTTGTACGGATATCAAATGTCTTCTGCCCCAACTTCTCCTCTCCGAATGACTCACTCCATCTACATCGACTCTGCAACACACCACTTCAGCCCTTCCCCCAAACTCGCCTCGCCATCACTCGCCCCCATCACAGTCTCGGTAGCACCATCTTAACCAGAAGTAAACCAACTTCCATCACTCAGCAACTTTGATCTCTCCATTCACCCCTAAGTTCCAGCATCATAATTTTGCTCTATTCTGATTGTTATGTCCGGATTTGTTTGGTGGTGATAGTGGGAGTGGCTGGGAGATGGAGTGAAAGGGTGAAGGGAAGAGTAATGGGAGTGTAATGCCCTGGTTAAGATTTCTGCTGCTAAGCTGTGAGGTAGTATATATTAGCAGTTTTCTGTAAAAGCAGTGTGCCACGCTGGAAAGTGTGTTTTGACTGGCTAAGATAAGGACCCAGATTGTCCAGCTTAGGAATGTAAGTCAGCCAGACAGGTCTGTGGGATGTGAAAGAAGGTTCTGGAGAGCTGTGGCAAAGTATTTCCTGGACTGTAGTCTGGTTTGGGGTTTTTTACTGGGAGCCGAGGAGCAGGACAAAAGGGAAGATGCTGCAGAATGCCGTTGGAAGGAGAGTCCTGTTGCAAGAAGTGGTTTGAGCAGATGATGATTCCAAGGAGGAATGACAATACTCCTGAGAGAGAGAACCAGTTTGCTTGAGATGGTTTTTGAGGGAGTTCGAAACTGTGGCAGGTGTTTTCACGCAGTGGATCCAGCGCCTGAATAAGAGAAACACCCCTGAAAACCCATGAGATCCAATGGTTATGTGCACATTGGACTAGTTCAACTGTAGTGGGCCCTTTTCTTTTTTCCTATCAACTGTTTGAAAAAGAATATACTTTCTTTATAATTTTTATGTAGTGTACGATCTGTTATTCCTGCCGACTGACAGTGTGTATGGGGAGTATTTACACAGTATTTGCTCAAATCGAGGTTCTGTTAATCAGAACATCACAACATTCCTGTTTGGTTGAACCCCAAATCATAACAACCCTAGATGTATATTATTTATGAAAGGTGGCCAGCTCACCACAGAGTCACATGACTGTTTAATAGTTAGCTATTGAGCCAAGTTTGCATACGAGCCCGGTGAGAGGGTTACAGCAGTAAAAAAAAGAAGTTGTGTAAGTATTGGGAGAAAGTACTATAGGAAAATAAATCATGCTCTCTTTCAAAAGGGCAAAGCAGGTTTTTAACTTTGTTAAGCTTTCATAATGCTGAAGTGAGAAGGAACTGAGGCTCAACAAAAATACAAGGAGACAGTAAGAAGAATGGGATGCCTGCAAGTGTTAGAGAGCCAAGGGACTGATTTTGCATGAATGGTTATGTGAAGGACAGTCTTGGTTGCTTTTGTATAGACTCATAAGTCAACAATGCAGCATGCCTGCAAGATGATGGCGGGCTTTTGAGGCCACATTTGGTGATTATTATCACGTACTTTGCCCAGAATACGGTGAGGCTAACTGAATCTCATCCCATAGCAAATGGAACAGTGTGACGTCTGATGGCCTGAAATGATAGTGACTGCTTGGATGGATGCAATGATACCTGTATGGCACTTTGGTTGATATGTGCAGTTAGGATGTGGTTGATGGTTGTAAACATATACCAGTGTAGATTCACAGGAGTTATACAGCATGGAAACAGTTCTTCAGCCCAGTTGTCCATACCAACCAAGGTATCCCATTTGCTTGTGTTTGGACCAAATCCCTCTAAAACTTTCCTACCCGTGTACCTGTCCAAATATCATTAAATTATTGGTGTTATACCTGCCTCTACTACCTCTTCTGGCAACTTGTTCCATATATCTACCGCACTGTGCGTGGACAAAGGTGCCACTCCAAACCCTTTATTCCTTTCACACCCCACTTTAAACCTATTCCCTCTAGTTGTATTTTATTTCATTTATTGAAAGATGCAGCCAGCTGTGAGCCTTTCCTCCCCAATAAGCCTGAACTTCCCAATGTGTCCAATTGACTTATCAACCTACACGTCTTTGGCAAGTGGAGGAAACCGGAGTTACAGGGAGGAAGTACGAACTCTCAACAGACAGCGGTGCAGTTGACCCTCAATCTCTGCTGTGGCTATAGTGTTACACTAACCCCTTGGCACTGAAGTTTTCATCTCCCTTAACTTGGGGAAATGACTGACTGTCTCAAAGTTTAAAGAAAATTTATTATCAGAGCACAATGTTACTATAGAATATCTTGAGACTCATTTCCTTGACGGCATTTACAGGAAAAATAAAAATATAATAGAATATATGAAAAACATACATAAATTGATAATAAATGTGCAAAATAAATCTAACTGTGCAAATAAAAAAATACTGAGAATATTAATTGTAAGGAATCCTTGAAAGTGAGTCTGTAGGTTGTTGAATCGGTATAGAGTTGTGGTGAGTGAAGTTATCCACAGCAGTTCAGGAGCCACATGGTTGTAGAGTAACAACTGTTCCTGAACCTAGCGGTGTGGGTCCTGAGGCTGCTGTACCTCCTGCCCGATGGTAGTAGCAAGAAAAAAGCATTGCCTGGATGGTGGGGGTCTTTAGCGATGCTTTCTTGTGGCAGACTCCTTATAAATGTGCTTAGTGACAGGAAGGGCTTTGCCTGCGATGGAGTAGGCTGCATCCACCACCTCCTTTCTCCTCTGAGCATTGGCGTTTTCATACCAGGCCTTGATGCTGCCGGTTACCATATTCTGCATTGTGCATCTATGGAAGTCTGTAAAAATTTTAGATGACATGCCAAATCTGCCTAAACTTCTAAGAAAATAGAGGCATTCTTTGCTGTCTAACCTTAATAGTTTAAATCTCACCTCCTTTAGAAAACAAGCCTCTCAGGTCTGCTCTGCCTTTCAGTAAGGTTAAAGTTAAACTAATTGGTGACCTCAACCAACTTCCCCACAATGTTGCCATCATCCTGTCCTTGAGCTTAAGATATGTAACCTTCCGTGGGATGGACAATTCCAAAGACTTGCATTCCCTTTGAGAGAAGTTCCTCCTCAACTCGGGCTTCTGGCTAACTTCTTATCCTGAGGCAAAGTTTCCTAGTTTTAGGCATGTCCACCAGAGAGGACATTGTTTCAACATCTATCCAGCAAAGCCCACTCAGAGTCTTCTACATTTTGTTGATGCTATTAATATTAAGTTATACAGCTGATGCCTCAACAGCTCACTAATAGAGGTGATGACACTTAGGCCATCTGGTTAGGAGAAATGTTGCCTCATTTGTATATACATTACATGGTTATATATGTTAATTAATGTGTGTAGTTAAATGTCAATAGATTTGACTTGATCTGTCTCCCTCCTATATGCCGATTCATCACCACTTTAGATTCAGCCAGAAACAGTGGTGTTGTCAACAAACTTAAATATGACATTGAAGCCGCACTTAGAGCCATAGAGGCGTAGAACACTACAGCACAGCACAGACCCTTCGCCCATCTAGTCTGTGCCAAACTATTAATCTGCACCCAACTATAGCCCTTTAAACTTTTCCATCCATCATGTTCCCCTTTAAACATTCACCTTTCACTCCCTAATCCATGACCTCTGGTTCTAGTCTTACCCAACCTCAGTGGAAAAAGCCTATTTGCATTACTCCTATTCACACCCCTCTTAATTTTATATACCTCTATCAAATCTCCTACACTTCAGGGAATAAAGTTCAAACCTATTCAACATTTCTTTATAACTCAGGTCCTCAAGACCCAGCAGCACTCTTGTAAATTCTTTCTGCACTTTTTCAATCTTATTGATATCTTACCTGTAGGTAGGTGACTAGAACTGCACACAATACTCCATATCAGGCCTCAACATTGTCTTATACAACTTCAACACAATCTCCCATCTTCTGTATTCAATACTTTGATTTATGAAGGTGAATGTACCGAAAGCTTTCTTTGCCTGTGATGTCACTTTATTCCCAGATCCCTCTGTTCTACTGAACTTGTCAACGCCCTGCTGTTCACCCTGAAAGTCCTACCCTGGTTTGTCCTTCCAAAGTGCAACAACTCACACTTGTTTGCATTAAATTCCACCTGCCACTTTTCAGCCCATTTTTTCCAGCTGGCACAGATCCAGCTGCAAGAAATCTATTTAAGAGTGCCCCCATCTCTTTTAGCTCCATGCACAGATGATTGCTCTGATCTTCCAGAGGACCAATTTAGTTCCTTACTATCCTTTTGCATTGAATATATCTGAAGCATCCTGACTGTCTGCGTCACAGACTGGTGTGGGAACTGTACTACCCTCTATTGCAGGACACTGATGTGGTGCAGACAGCCCAGTGCATCTGTGGGTGTGAACTTCCCTCTATTCAGGACATTCACAGCAGCAGGTTTCAATAGGTACATTTAATGTCAGAGAAATGTATACGATATACATCCTGAAATTCTTGTTCTTCGCGTTCAAAAAAACAGAGGAGTGCCCCAAAGAATGAATGACAGTTAAACATTAGAACCCCAAAGCCCCCCAAGCTCCCCCCTCCCACACATAAGTAGCAGCAAAGCAACAACACCCCCACTAGCAAAAACAATCTGCACCCACTACCGAGCTCTCAAGCATGCAGCAAAGCATCAAAATAGACTCAGACTTGAAAGACCCCAAAGACTACTTGTTCACCCAGTAATTCATCATACCGAGGCTGGTCTCTCCCTAATCAGGGAAAAAGAGATGTTCCATTTCGCAGCGAGAGGGGAGACATAACAAAAAGAACTCACCGATTTATGCTGTTAAAGGTCTGTTGCATCGCTTTTTCCCAGCTCTGTGCCCAAAGGACTCAGGTCTCTGGGCACACAGCCAGCAGCCAGCTCGCAGCTTTCAATCTTCCAAATACTCCCATGACACATTGGGCCATGGCACTGACTTTGAATCTGCCCGCCTCCAGAGCCATGAAGATCTGGCACCCTGAAGGTGCGCTAGTCTTCCAGGCCGTGCCCTTGGCATATTGAAAAGTGGCCAGTCTCGAGGCCCTGAGAGCAGGTCCCATTTCCGCAAGGAACTGAAGTCAGCGTGTAACTCCAGGTCAGGGTCTTCAAAAGAACTCTGAAAAGGGAAAAAAGAGATATTAAAGAGAGAAATAGAACTGTGCCCGAAAATGCAGGCAAAAGATTCGCCGTTAGGTGCCAGCATCCTAAACTCCACCCTCAAGTGTGTAAAAAGGACCCAGAAGACATCAGGGACTTCAGCCACCCAACAACAGACTGGGTCCAACATATAATTCTCCGTCCCTTCTACCACCTCCAACGGGATCCCACCACCAAGCACATCTTTCCCTTCCCCCCTTTCTGCTTTCCGCAGGGATTGCTCCCTATGCGACTCCCTTGTCCACTCGACTCCCCCCCCCCATCCCTTCCCACCAATCTCCCCCCGGCACTTATCCTTGTAAACGGAACAAGTGCTACTCCTGCCCTTACACTTCCTCCCTCACCACCATTCAGGGCCCCAGACAGTCCTTCCAGGTGAGGCGACACTTCACCTGTGAGTCGGCTGGTGTGGTATACCGTGTCCGGTGCTCCTGGTGCGGCCTTCTATATATTGGTGAGACCCAACGCAGACTGGGAGACCGTTTCGCTGAACACCTACGCTCGGTCCGCCAGAAAAAGCAGGATCTCCCAGTGGCCACACATTTTAATTCCACATCCCATTCCCATTCTGATATGTCAATCCATGGCCTCCTCTACTGTCAAGATGAACCCACAGTCAGGTTGGAGGAACAACACCTTATATTCCGTCTGGGTAGCCTCCAACCTGACGGCATGAACATCGGTTTCTCTAACTTCCATTAATGCCCCTCCTCCCCTTCTTACCCCATCCCTTATTTATTTATTATTCCTTCCCCCCCCCCCAATTTTTTTCCCTCTCTCTTTTATTTTCCTCTCTTTTTTTCTCTCTCAGTCCCTCTCACAATCACTCCTTGCCTGCTTTCCATTTCCCTCTGGTGCTCTGCTCCCCCTTTCTTTCTCCCTTCTAGGCCTCCCGTCCCATGATCCTCTCACTTCCTCTCCCTTCTCCAACTGTGTATCCCTTTTGCCAATCAACTTTCCAGCTCTTAGCTTCATCCCTCCCTCTCCTGTCTTCTCCTATTATTTCTGATCTCCCCCTCCCCCTCCCACTTTCAAATCTTTTACTATCTCTTCTTTCAGTTAGTCCTGACGAAGGGTTTCGGCCCAAAACGTCGACTGTACTTCTTCCTATAGATGCTGCCTGGCCTGCTGCATTCCACCGGCATTTTGTGTGTGTTGCACAAACGGTTTCAACTGCTTCTGTCTGGCAAGCGGTACCGCAGCATGACGGCCAGGACCAACAGACTACAGGGCAGCTGCTTTCACCAGGCCATCAGAGTGATCAATACACATTGATCTGATTTCATATCTGACTGTACACACATGTACACAAAACAATTATGTATACAATTTTAATGTTTGGCAATATCCCACATTTCTCCTTTCATATTGCTTGTACGTAGCAACGGAGATGCAACATAAAGATTTTTACTCCCTCATGTTGTGAGATGGATGTAAGAAATAAAATTCTAATTCTAATTCTAGGTGCCCTTGAGATTCTCCTTTAGTGTCTGCTGGAGCAAACCCACACCTTCTTTTAGCCCGATTGATCTCCTTATTAACAGTTTTCTTGCATTTCTTATACTCCTCAGGTACTGTACCTCATTTGCTCCTTCTTGCCTATACCTCCCAGCACTTCCTTTATTTTCTTAGCCAGGGCCACAATGTCTCTCGTAAACCAAAGTTCCCTAAATGTGTTATCCTTGCCTTTTATTCTAACAGGGACATACAAACTCTGTACTCTCAAAATTTCACATTGATGACCGCCCACATACCAAGTACACCTTTGCCAGAAAGCAGCCAGTCCCAATCGAGCAATCCAGATCCTTTTTGATACTATCGTAATTGGCCTTTCTCCATTTTGCATCTCAACCAGATGACCAGACTTATCCTCCACAAGTATCTTCAAACTAATGGTATTATGATCACTAGATGTAAAGCATTCCCCTACACAAACTTCTGTCACCTGCCCTGTCTCACTCCCCTAATAGGAGATCTAGCATCACACACTCTAGCTTGGAGCTCTATGTACTGATCAAGGAAACCTTCCTGAACACACCTGACAAACTCTATCCCATCCAGCCCTTTTACAATATGGGAGTCCCAGTCAGTATGTGGTATGTTAAAATTACCTACTATCTTAACCTAATGTTTCTTGCAACAGTCTACAATTTCTACATAAATTTGCTCCTCCAGATCCGATGCGCTGTTAATACAATACAATCCCATTAATGCAGTCGGCCCTTTCTTATTCCTCAATTCTACCCGTGTAGCTTCAGTAGATAAGCTGTCCAGTCTGTTCTGACTGAGCACTGCCGTGACATTTTCCTTCACTAGTAATGCGACTGCTCCCCCTTTAATCCCCCTGCTCCATCCCGTCTAGCACAATGGAGCTCTGGAACACTGAGCTTACACTCCTGCCCCTCCTGAAACCAAGTTTCACTAATGGCTACAATGTCATAACTCTGTGTGCTGACTTATGCCCTATCTGCCTTTTCTACAATACTCCTTGCATTGAAATATACACAACTCCGAACACTAGTCCCACCATGCTCAACCTTTTGATTCCCAGCTTTCTGTGTAGGCTTAACAACATTTTCCCCACAACCACTCCACTATCTGTTCTGCCAGTCTGGTTCCCATTCCCCTGAAAACCTAGTTTAAACTCCCCTGTGCAGCACTGGCACTTACTGCAAGGATACTAGTTCCCCTTCTGTTCAAGTGCAAACTGTCCCTTCTATTCAGGTCCCACCTTCCCTGATTCAAAAGTCTGAAGCCCTCCCTCGCCCTCTTCACCATTGCCTTAGCCACATGTTAAACTGTATGATCTACCTATTTCTGGCTTCACTGGCACGCGGCACATGTAGCAATCATAAGATCATAACACTGGAGTTCCTGTCCTTTAACTTAGCATCTAATTTTCTGAACTCCATTTACAGGACCTTGTCGTCCATCCTACTCATGTTATTGTAAACAACATGGAACATAGCCTCCGGCTGCTCACACTCCCACTTAAGAATGCTGTGGACTCGGTCTGAGATGTCCCTGACCCTGGCACCTGGGAAGCACAAACCATCCAGGAATCTGGTTCTCATCCACAGAACCTCCTTTCTCTTCCCCTAACCAATGAATCCCCTATTACTACAGCTCACCTCTTCTATCCCTTTTCCTTCTGAGCCACAGAGCCCGACTCAATGCCAGAGACCTGACTGCTGTGGCTTTCCTCTGCTCAGTCAATAACCCTGCCCCCCAAAGCATAATACCTGTTGTAGAGGAGAATGGCAACAAAGGTACTATGCACTGGCTATTTATCCCCTTTCCCCCTCCTGACAGTCATCCATTTATTTGAGATTGGGTGTAACAGCCTCCTTGTACATTCTGTCAATCAACCTCTCACCCTCCCAAATTAGCCACACAATCATAAGTGTAAAGTGAAATAAGCAGGAGATGGATGCTGCTTTCCTGCGACAATGCTCTGTGTAGATCTGCTCAGTGGTGGGGAAGGCTTTAGCCATGATGGACTACAGTGTATCCAGTACACTTCGTAGGATTTTCCGTCCAAGGGCAATGGTGTTTCCATAACATGCCGTGATGCAGCCAGAAAATACACTCTCCAATACACATCTATAGAAGTTTGTCAAAGTTTTAGATGTCATGCCAAATCTTCGCTAACTCCTAAGGAGTAGAGGTGCTGCCAAGCTTTCTTTGTAATTGCACTTACATGCTAGGACAGGTCCTCTGAAATAATAACACCAAGGAATTCAAAGTTGCTGACCCTCTCCACCAATGAGCACTGGCTCTTGGACTTCCGGTTTCCTTCTCCTGAAGTCAATAATCAACTTCTTGGTCTTGCTGATGTTGATTGTTGTGGCACCACTCTGCCACATTTTCAATATTTCCTATATGCCGATTCATCGCCACCTTAGGTTCATCCTACAACAGTGGTGTTGTCAGCAAACTTGAATATGGCATTGGAGCTGTGCTTGGCCTCACAATAAGAAGTGTAATGCGAGTAGAGCAGGGGCTAAGTACACAGCCTTGTGGTGCACCTGTTTAGACCAGCTGATGTTGTTACAAATGCATAACAACTGGTGTTGACCAATTAGGAAATCAGGGATCCAGTTGCACCAGGGAATATTGAGGCCCAGTCTTGGTGCTTTGTGATGAGTTTTGAGGGGAAGATGGTGTTGAATGCTGATCTGTAGTCAATGAAGAACATTTAGATATACGCAACTTCCTTGTCCAGGTTTTCCAGAGCGGAGTGAAGAGCAGTGAAGCGGCATCCACCATTGACCTATTGTTACAGTGGGCAAATAGGAGTGAATCCAGATTACTCCTAGGGCAGGAGTTATATGCTTCATCACCAGCCTCTCAAAACACTTCATCATAGAAGATGTAAGTGCTACTGGATGATGGTCATTGAGGCAGGTTACCATCTTTGAAGCAGATGGGTACCTCAGATTGCCTGAACAAGAGGTTGAAGATATCTGTAAACACTCCAGCCATTTGATTAGTACAGGTCTTTAGTCCTCAGCCAGGTATGTCACTGGGCCAGATGCTTCCCATAGATTCTCCCGAAGGATGTTATTAAGTCAGCCTCAGTGACTGAGATCACAATGTTGTAAGGGGCTGTACTCTACCTAT
This sequence comes from Hypanus sabinus, assembly GCF_030144855.1. Lineage (NCBI taxonomy): Eukaryota > Metazoa > Chordata > Chondrichthyes > Myliobatiformes > Dasyatidae > Hypanus > Hypanus sabinus. The sequence goes on from NC_082713.1 coordinate 136,060,971, forward strand.
GCCCCTCATGTCTTTGTAAAGCTCTGTGAGGTCACCCCTCAGCCCCCTTTTCTCCTGCAGAAGCAGTGCCAGCCTCTGCAGTTTCTTCTGTTACCTCAATCACTCCAGTCTAAGCAACATTCCTGTGACTCTTTTCTGCAACTTCTCTAACTTAATCACATCCGTTCAAGAGCATGGTAATTAGAAATGCACGCAGTATTCCATTTGTCTCCTCACTAATAATTTGTACAAATGTAAGAAATTGTCTCATCTCCTATACCCAATACCCCAACAATATCAAATGACTTGTTCATCACTCTGTCAACCTGTGTCAGGGAACTATGTATTTGTATACCAATGTCTCACTGTTCAGTAACACTTCCCAAGGCCCTGTCATTCACCTGGCCTGCTTTAACTTCCTAAAATGCATTATTTTGCACTTGTCTGAATTAAATTCATTCCCTTACCCACTTTCCCTGTTATCTTGATCCTTTTTTAACCTTAGATAACCTTATGCATTGTCCACTAAACTATCTACAATGGTGTCACTTGCAAATTTACAAATCATTCTCTTCCAAATCATTAATATGTGATGCTCAGTGGGGGGTGTGGTCAACAGCCCACACCTGCATTTCTAATAACCAGTACAGTTTATTGTTCTTATGTTCAAATGCTTTTGTCGGATTATGGTGGGAAGTTCCAGTTCATTTATTGCTACATTTTAGCTTGGGTTATACAGTTATTTGCTTGTGTATTTGTGGGTCACCCTAACAGTAGCCGGGGTGTGTGATGGTCACCTCTCCCGTCGGTGTGAGACTGGTTGGGTTCACTCTGCGGGGTCAAGGTGCCCGGTCTGTTTTGTGTTTATCACAATAAAGCGATTAGCAAGCTTCCTCATCTGTCATTATGGACCAAATGTTCACCACAATTTGTATGATGAAAGTTAACAGATCCAGCACCAATTCCAACAGTCAACAGACCTCTAATCTGAAAAGCAACCCTCCACTGCCACCCTCTGCCTCCAACCGTCGGGCAAATTTTGTATCCACTTTAATACTTAACCCTGGATTATGTGTATTCTAAACTTCCGAGCCAGCCTGTCATGTAGGAGCTTATCAATTATCTTCTTAAAGTGAACATAGGCAGAGTCCATTGCCCTTGCCCTCGTCAACCCTCTTTGTCATTGCTTCAAAAATTTTTATCAAATTTGTGAAACATGATTTCCCACAAACAACGTCATGCTGACTATCCCTGATTGGTTCTTCCTTCCCAGATGCAAATAATTCTAAACCCTCAGCAAGCTGTAGTTTGTTGGATCGTCCTTAAATAAAGGCACAATGTTAGCCATCCTGTAGTCTTCTACCATTTCACTTTACAGTAGACAGATCGTACACAGATGCTGCCTGATCTGCTGTGTTCTTTCAGCATTTTGTGCATGTTGCTCAAGATTTCCAGCATCTGCAGAACTCTTGTGTTGATGAATTAATATTTTAAATGAAGATTTTTAAAAAGCAGACATTGACTTGTTTCTGTAGTTACTCATGCAAATTCTAAGTGACAACAGGGGAAAACATGTAAGAGAAGACACCAGAAATATCTTTATGAGTTTTCATAACATGAAACGTCTTGAAAGAATTTTAATGTAATGCTCTCTCTCTCTACGCTTCCTTCTACAGCAAAACCACAGGAACCTAGAACACCCATTGTATGCAAGCAGTTTCATACCTAATGTTCATCCTGATTAAATGATAGCCTGAAAATAGTAAGAGGCTGTCATTTCTGATGAAATTGTTGTGAATCTTGAGGTGAATTTTCAGCTTAAAATTTCAGTAGAAATAAACAATTTCCATAGGTGATTCAGAAATCCAATCAAACCACTTCCAGTGTACTTTTGCAACTTAATGTACACACTTGTCAGTCAGTTCATTTGACAATATATTTTTAATTCGCACCCTGCATGTGGGCATTGCTGGCAATGTTAACGGATACTGCTCACCTGTAATTGTACTGCAGAAGGTGGTCATGATGCGAATTCTTGAATGTTTGCATCTCTGAGTGGAGATGGTACTTTGGAGTTTCTGGTAGGTCTGGAGTATCAGCAGTTTGAACCCTTTACATGCATCAAATCTGGACATTCTGTGACTTCTTTGAAGCCAGTGTTGCGCTTCTACAATCCAAGGCATCAAAGCTAAGTTGAAGAAGTGTCAACACATGGCTGCAAAATGATTTGTAAGTGGGACACATCACTTGCATGATGCAGCAGTAGTGGGAACAGTGGCGGTAGGTGGTAGATGGGGTGTTAATCAAGCGGGCATTTTCCCTTTACTAGGTGATGTTGAGCTTCTCGAGTGCTGTTGGAGCCATGCTAATCCAGAGCATACAGAAGGTAGTTCATCACACTCCTTCCTGGTGGGAAAGGCTTGATATGAATTCCTCATACAGGATACTCATCCTCCAGTGTGCTTTAGTAATTTTTATAAAGCTGGGACATTTGAGTTTTTGCCAAATAGCAGTCAACCCATATCCAGTTCCGTGACATTGATTGTAAAGGTAATCTCAGTGTTCCCAGGTCATGCAAGGTTGAATATTTTCCATCTTTTGTTGCCTAACATGGATTGCTTCATTATGAGATACAGTCCGGATGTCCTGCAGTTCTAATTAAACAATCCCACTCCTGACTGAGTGATTGAGAGAAAATATTAGGCAACTGAAAATGGTTTGTTATAGGACACTACCTAATACCCTCCTTTTTCATTGCCCTAGTACTGAAGTGATCCTCCCCCAAACACAAATACTTCTGTTGCATCAGTTCTCAGTATTCCTTGTGCTTTCCGTTGAATCAATTTTAAAAGTTTGCCTAGATGTGAAACTTGTCCAAGAAGGCATGAAACTCGGGCACCATGCCAAGGATCCAATTTCTTTGTCCATGTTTATACTGAGATCATAATGAGGCTTGTAACAAAGTAGTCTTTGCAAACTCCAAACTGAGCACCAATTAGCAGTGATTCACATTCTACATGGGGAGAATTGCAATAACTTCTGTTACTGTGAAAATCTCAAGAAAAGGCTGAGATGAGACACCCACTACCCTTGACTTGGCGCAAGGGCAGAGCTCAATCATACTGATCTGGAGAACTTGATACATTTTGTATCTGCCTCGCCATCTTTAAATGAGCCACGGGTGGCTTGTGCAGTGTAGTAACCCCATTCAACCTGGATTGGAAAAAAATTGTTTCCATATTTTATTGAATATTAATGCTTTATTCTTTAATTTCCCTAACAAACAAGTTTAAAGCAGTATCACTGCTCATCATACATACTAAAAACAATTAAAGGGGCCTTTATCAGCAGGCTGTCAAAGTTTAGTGAAGAGGTTCAAGCCAGGTCATCAAGATTCACCTGAAACGTCATATCAGGCTACTTTGCAGGATAGCTGTGGCAGCTTGATGTGACCCGCGGGACCACTAAAAGGGCCATGTGGTTATGGGACTAGTGTGGAGTCTGAGCACAAGCACTGTCCAGCCCGTTGTAAGAACCAGTCAATTGCCAATTACAGCTTACAGTGTCTTACCCATTGCGGGTTGACTTGAGCCAAGACAATGGAAGCTACCAGAATTAGAGATGGAGCAATAATTACTGCTCTGTATTTTTCAAGCATTTCAGTAATAGGTTTGAAATATAACATGTACTGCAATGGTAGTGGAAGTGTGAAGGGCTGACTAAAATTATTTTGTCTTTGTTTTTCTATTTTTGTAAGATTTTGCAATGTATGTAATGATAGTGTGATATTTCCATCCCAGTTTTTTTTGGCTCATAATTTGCTCCTCTGCCATCCTTTCCTTAAGATGTTAGTTCCCATTATTTTGTGGAACACTATCGCTATTTACAAATTAACACTTCATCTTTGAAAAAATCATGTTTTGCACTAAGTAGCCATCAAAGTAAAAAAAAGAATGACAATCTCATTGAAAATTGTATGACCTTCCTGCTATTGTTTTGACAGAGTAAGAACACTATGCAAATTAGCTTTGCCTCCTAATGACCAGGGCACTCAGTCAATACCTGATTTAGATTAATCGGGTTTTTCCAGATTGATTGCTAGGCCGGGTACCATTGTAGCTCATGTCATTGAGTAATCCCTTGAATCTTCTGAAAACTCCATCTGACCATCTCCTTGACATAAACAAGTACCTGGAGAAAAAATGTTTATTATTTAGCTCATCGAAAAGGGTTGTTGTCTATATGGAGTAAATCATGTTTCTCAATTTGCAGATACCTTTATGCATTTGGGCAGAAGGTTTGGAAGAGGTGGAAGAAGAGATATTTTGTCCTCGTTCAGGTTAGCTTTCTTATTCAGTTCTTGGGATGTGGGCATTGGTGGCAAAGCTGATATTTACTGCTGATCGCTAACAACCCTGGAAGAGATTATGGTAAGCTGCTGTTCAGCTAAATGCTTCTTTTCTCCCAAAGTTGTCTTATGATTTTGCAGTTATCTTGGAATTTTTGGAAAAGATGAACACATTAAGTGTTTTTTTTTTCTATTCTTTTCGATTCATGAGCAACAAAGTAATTTCAACACAGCCATGAGCATGTCAGATTCTTCCCGTCCTGTTGACTGTTCCAGTGCTTTTTGTTTCAATTCACTGATGACCTCACACCAAGGGGAAGAATGAGTTGAAGGAGAAACACTCTGTACTGCATCTTTTAAGAATGTAAACATGTAGAGTCAGGAGTATTAGTCAGACTTCATGTTTCATCCATCATTGGATCATGAGAGATCTTTTACTTCATTGATTCAATATAATACACACAAAATGCTGGAGGAACTCAGCGGACTAGGCAGCATTTATGGAAAAGAATAAATTGTCGGCGTTTTGGGTTCAGACCCTTCATCAGGCCAGTCCTGATGAAGGGTCTTGCCCAAAATGCTGATTGTTTACTCTTTGCCATGGATGCTGCCTGGCCTGCTGAGTTCCTCCAGCATTTTGTGTGTATTACTCTGATTTCCAGCACCTGCAGGGTTTCTCTTGTTTGCCTATCGATTCTATTATGGTTATTATTCAATTATGAATTTATTGAGTATGCCAGCAAGAAAATGAATCCCAGGGTTTATATGATGACATTTATGTACTTTGATAACAAACTTACTTTGACCTTTGGAATCTATCTTGCCATTCTGCTTCATGCTAGAAATGAGGATCAGCATGAATTAAAGCAGGTACCCGTGAATAATAATTCACTGTCTCAAAATGAAGTAAGAGGAATGCAATATGCCATCAGGAGGGAGAGGGAATTGTTTGTGTAAAGGATGATCTGGATGCAGAAATTCCTAAAACTTTTGTGTGAATGAAAGAACATGTAATACCTACTGTGTTGGAGGTTTTTCCCATAGCATCAATGAATCCCTCTGCACATAAACTCTGTCAATCAAAGCATTTAACCAAAGGAGATAAACATGCACATTGTAATTATTCAGTATAATACTGCAAATGAGAAAATGTTCTTGTATTATTTTTGTGCTGTTTTCTGTTCTTAAGGGAACTGGTGTCCTTGAGGCTAAATTTGTTTTGCTTATTGTTTCAGGTTAGCCAATACACATTTGCCATGTGCAGCTACAGAGAGAAGAAGTCTGAGCCCCAGGAGTTAATGCAGCTGGAAGGATACACAGTGGACTACACAGAACCACAGCCAGGTATCGCTGTCAGAGGGGAAAAACAATTGACTAATTTGTGCTTGTGAATAAGAATGTTTCATTGCAATAGAAGGGGGTGGAATCCACTGGAGATTCTGCTTTCTGAAGTGTTTTTCTTGGTGTAAGAGGCATGTGGATCACAGTTGGTCTGTGCATTTTCTGTGGCAAAGTGCAAATTTGCTACCTTCAGCAGCTTCACACGTTTTGTTTGCTGCTGCTGTTTTTGGATCTGTTCAATCGTGTTCTGTACAACAAAGAAATATAAGTGGTACATTTTGTGATGTTTCTCATCAAAGCTGCATATTGTTTTCAATTGCTAAAGTAGCTGGGGAGTGTGAGGGGGAGGTGGGCAGTTGCTGAGTTACCATCAGTTGGACAGCACTGTCAAAAAGTATAAAAATGTCATAGTAATAATAAATGTTTCTAAAGTGAGATTAAATCCTTCTGTTAATAAAACGTTCTCTGGACTACTGAGTGTTAAATCAGTTTTTTATCTGATTACATTGCCATGTTTTAGCAGGTCCCTGGTGTTAAATGTAGGGTGAATAAGGGAATAAAATCAGTCACTTTACCTACTAAGCAAGAAAAAAAAATCGTAGTTCATTTAAACAATTATAATGAGCTTAAGTAAACTTAAAACTGCTCACAATCAAATTCTTAACAAATTGACAAAACAGGTAAAAACTACTCAAGAAATTTCAGCCAACATATTGTGATGGAGAACAACTTGTACTTATAGCCCCAGTATTATGATACAGAATACAGGGCAGCCTATTTGTGCACCACAGGCTTCTACAAATAGCAAAGTGGTTGTGAACAGTGATGTTGGCTGAAGAGAAAAGATCTGATCCTTTTCAGAGTAGATGTGTTGGATCTGTAAGAGTGAAGATTGGACATCACCTCAGAAAGACAGCACCTCTGGGAGTGCAATTCTTCCCCAGCACAGTGCAGAAACATCCCCCTGGATTTTCATGTAAAAATTTCCATATTGGGAGTTAATTGCATAATCGTCTAACTGAACAGAGAGAGTGTGCTTCATTCTGTGAATGAAAGATTAAGCAGTGGAAAGCTTATTCGCAGTGAATGTGCTGAAGGTGTGCAATGCCCTGGACAAATTATCCTTAAATTACTATGTTGCCTTGAATTAAAAAGGATGCAGGAAATGGAAATTAAACAAATCCCAAGTCCAGAAGAATTTGAAGAGTTAACGTTTTAGACGAGCGCTGTATGTACAAAATTAATGCATTGCCTCATTATTGCATTTTACTTACAGGCCTTAATGGTGGTCGGGCATTCTTTAATGCAGTGAAAGAAGGTGACACTGTTGTGTTTGCGAGCGATGATGAACAGGACCGAGTGTTATGGGTTCAAGCTATGTATAGAGCTACAGGCCAGTCCTACAAACCCGTCCCTCCATCGCAGATCCAGAAACTGAATGCAAAGGGAGGAAGTGCACAGTTACCAGATGTGCCTATCTCTCAGTTCTGTGAGTATGCCAGAAGCCATTTAATTTCAATTCTAATTTTGAATCAGCTTCGTTCACACAGTTTTCCAATCAAACAATACTTAGCATCTGAAGGCAACAGATAGTGAGACTCCTATTATCCTTTTCAACTACTGCAACGTGCTGACAATGTTAAAAGTATCTATTTTTTATTCATTGTATATATAATTTTTGCTAATCAAAGGAATTTAGCAAGTTTAGCAGCAACTGTGCATATTAGAATGGGGAGGTAGTGAAAGAGGTCTGAACAGATCTTGAATGACTATTTAAAAGCTCAGAAACCCTTTTGGAGAAACATACTTTACCCTCAGTTTTCTCTTTTAGCCACAATTGTTATTGAAACAATGTTTTTGTACTGTTTGATGGTTCACTGCACATTTCAAGCACATTCTGAATCGACGTGCTTGTGGTGCTGCTGCAGGTAAGTTTCCTGCACCTCACCATATGTCGGTAGACTTCACTTGATTATCAAATGTAGACGGCAAGGTTTCCTGAGGTGATGCTCAGAGGAGAATAGTAATTCAGTAAATAAAATTTGAAAAATCTCAAAAAACACAGGATAAAATGTTAATATCCCTCATGCCAATAGGTCATGAGCATTTGCATGAGACCGCCTTGATGTTGGGAATGGCGCAGGGTTGACACACAGGGTTTTTCAAGTGGGCACCCTCCTACTTCAATCTTTCATCGATTAGCCCACTACCTCTCCGGAGGGCTTGACGCTGACTTCTTACGTCCCAGAGCCCCCCCACCCCCACCCCACTGTGTCCTCCCACTCTCTTGATGCTATCTTGGAGCCCAAGAGAGATCTGTTCACTTGATCCAAAGCCATTGACTGCTTCTTTCCACCGATGCTGATGTGGCTGTGATGGTTTGCCTTAGAGTCTGACTGTGGATCCCTAGCCCCTTCAACAATTTGATGGCAATGTGGCTATAAGTCCCCTACATCCCCCTTCCACAGGGCAAACTTTGGTATTCTACCCCATCACTGAGCCTCAGCTGCTAGAACTGCGTAGCATCTTCTGTTGTGCTCCTGTGTTTCTTGAGCTCATGTCCTCCCATGGGACTGTGAGTTCCACGATGTGGATGATCTGTAAGGATTTGGACCAGACGCCCAAGTCTGTCCTAAGGTTGGTGGTAGCAATTTCTAGAGGAAAGGTGAGTTGTTTTTTGACATCCACCAGCATTTTCCCGTCACGGGCTATGTTAATCTGTCGTGATTCTGGCTTAGGAGGGGAAGATGAGTTGGTCTGTTTCCTCCCTCCAGGATAAATGCCGTTGGTGTCAGAGCTGCTGGTGACAAACACTGCTGGCTTTCATGGAGGAAAGGAGTTGGTTGCTGTCCTCTGGTCTCAATTGCATAATACTGCAATTCTGTCCCGAGTAGGCAATTGAAATTTGACTTCACTTGCTTGAGGCACAATTAAAAATTAGTTCTGGATTTTTCCATGTTACCCCAGAGTGTCAGGCGGTACCCAGAGTAGTTCACCCACCAACACCTCAGTGAATGACCGGGTGATGCACCGGTTAGCTCTGCTATGCTGTGTCAAGTTCGGTCTTGGCCGTTGATGCTCTCTGTGTGGAGTTTGAAACATCTCATGAATGTATTGGTGCTCTGCTTTCCTCCCGCCTACAAAGTATGATTTAGTGAGTTAATGGGCTGCTGTAAATTCTTCCAAATATAGATTATGAATCAAAAAGCAGTCTCATAGGCTTGTGAGAATCATGATCTTGTTTCAGTTTGACAAACAGGGTAAGGAACACGTGTTACATGTCTACAGGGGAATGGGGCTGATGGGATTTCTCTGTTGAGAACTAATGTACGCTTTTGGGCAGAGTGGTCTCCTTCTGTAAGAAGTCCTTTGATCTTCACCTCGACACCAGAATCCTACCAGCATCAAATACTACCAAGCCCAGCTCCCCAAACTTCAGTCATCCTGACATTTCAGTCCATCAATACTCTGATTCCCTGGTCCTAATCTGCCCAATTCCCTCTGTGTAGCCATCTGAGTGGCCTGTTCCTCAAGTCAGTAACACCCAAGAGAATTACTAATAGTGCCAATAATATCCACCACACCACAGCACTCCAAATGCTTCCTTGGTCCGAAGGTTTAGTCTTTCTCAAAGAACACCCTGCACACAATTCTTACAGCACGTCCCTTCTATGTATAACCTCTCCCTCTGTATTCAAATACCTAGCTAAACCACCTTTATAATTTCACTGTGTTGTGATATAATATTCAAAACTGTAAGATTTCCTCTTCTATTTATTTTTAATAAAGTTGTAAATGTGATTATTAACGTATCGTTGGATCCATTTGTCACATAATGGGTAGAGGATTGTACAAAAAATGCCAAGAATGTGTGATTTACATGCATATTGACTTTTACCTCTGAAAACACTCTCCAATCCATATATTTCAGTCAAATAAATGGATTAAACACTAAATTAAAAGACATGTTGCCATTTGCCCCACACATACTGTATGTTAGTCATTGATGAAGTAACAAGGCTGTATGCTGGAATTTTACATGAAAACCTACCGAAAGTTCAAGTGTGCTCATGGTTTTGGTTGTATTCTGTAATCTGTATGTTCCTTATCGTTCTGTGACGATTCAGGACAAATGTAAGAACTAGGAGAGAGAGTAGGCCACCTGACCCATCAAGTTTGCTCCAGCATTCAATGAGATCATGGCTGATCTGGCTGTGGACTCAACTCCTCACATCTGCCGTTAGTTAATCCTTAAGATGTTTGTATATTCTCTTCGTAACCACAAGGGTTACCACCGGGTGCTCCAGTTTCCTCACACCTACCGATTGGTAGGTTAATTGGTCATTAGGTGATTAGGCTAGCATTAAGTGGAGAATTGCTGGGCTGCACTGCTCAAAGGGCCAGAGAGCCTTATTCCGCAGTGTATCTCAATAAATAAATAATTGAGTTAATTGAGCTACTTGGTCTTCTTGTCAGCTTGAACCAGTGGCCATTCTCCACTGAACTCTCTCATTAACAAGGAATTTTCATTCACAGAACTGCCACTCACCAGATGCTTTTGTTTATTGCACCATTCTCCATAAACTCCAGAGACCGTTGTGCATGAAAATTACAGGAAGTCAGCACTTTCTGAGGTACTCGAAGTATCCTGTGTGGCAGCAGCAATAACTCTATGGTTGAAGTCACTCAGATCACATTTCTTTCCCATTCTGAGTTTGTTCTGAACAACTGAAGCTCTTGACCATGTCTGAATAATTGTTCTGAGTCAGAAAGCCATAGAGCAACACAGCATAGAAATGGGCCCTTTGGCACAACTCTTAATCTGCCTAATCCCATCGACCTTTACCCAGACCATAGCCCTCTATACCCATTCCATCCATGTACCAATTCAAGTTTTTCTTAAATGTTGAAATTGAACCTGCATCCAGCACTTGCATCAGCATCTTGTTCCATACCCTCACTACCCTCTGAGTAAAGCAATTCCCCCTCATGTTCCCCTTAAATATTTCACCTTTCAAGCTTAACCCATGACCTCTAGTTCTCGTCTCACCAAACCTCAGTGGGAAAAGCCTGCTTGTGTTTATCCCATCTGTATGACACATCATTTTGTACAGGTCTATCAAATCTCCCCTCATTCTTCTTCATTCTAGGGAATAAAGTTCTAACCTATTCAGCATTTCCCTATAACTCAGGTACTCAAGTCCTAGTAACATCCTTTTCTCTGTACTCGTTCAATCTTATTGATACCTTTCCTGTAGGTAGGTGACCAGAAATGCACACAGTAGTCCAAATTAGGCCTCACCTACATCTCGTACAACTTCAATAGAACATCCCAATTCTTTACTCAATGTTTTGATTTATGAAGGCCAAAAGCTCTCTTTAAGACTCTCTCTCTACCTGTGACACAACTTTCAATGAATCATGGACCTGTATTCCCAGATACCTCTGTTCTACAGCATTCCTCAGTGCTCTACCACTCGTGTGACAGTCCCATCCAAGTTTGTCCTCCCAAAGTGCAGCACTTCACATATTTCTACATTAAATTTCATCTGCCATTTCTCAGCCCATTCATGCCAGCTGGTCCAGAATCTACTGCAAGCTTTGATGGTCTTTCTCTCTCTCCACTACACTCTCAATCTTGGTTTCATCTGCAAATTTGCTCATCCAGGTTACCACATTATCAGAATCAGAATCAGGTTTATTATCACCGGCATGTGACGTGAAATTTGTTAACTTAACAGCAGCAGTTCAATGCAATACATAATCTTGCAGAGAGAGAAAAAAATAATAATAAATAAAATAAAACATAATAATAAACAAGTAAACCAATTATGTATATTGAATAGTTGTTAAAAAATGTGCAAAAACAGAAATACTGTATATTTTTAAAAAGTGAGGTAGTGTTCAAAGCTTCAACATCCATTTAGGAATCGGATGGCAGAGGGGAAAAAGCTGTTCCTGAATCACTGAGTGTGTGCCTTCAGGCTTCTGTATCTCCTACCTAATGGTAACAGTGAGAAAAGGACATGCCCTGGGTGCTGGAGGTCCTTAATAATGGATGCTGCCTTTCTGAGACATCACTCCCTAAAGATGGGCTGGGTACTTCATAGGCTAGTGCCCAAGGTGGGGCTGGCTAGATTTACAACCTTCCGCAGCTTCTTTTGGTCCTGTGCAGTAGCCCCTCCATACCAGTGCTGCAGCCTGCCAGAATGCTCTCCATGGTACAACTACAGAAGTTTTTGAGTGACATCCAAATTGTTGACATCCAAATTTCTTCAAACTCCTTATAAAGTATAGTCGCTGCCTTGCCTTCTTTATGACTACATCAATATGTTGGGACCAGGTTAGATCATCATAGATTTTGACACCAAGGAACTTGTAGCTGCTCACTCTTTCCACTTCTGATCCCTTTATGAGGATTGGTTTGTGTTCCTTCATCTTACCCTTCCTGAAGCCCACAATCAGCTCTTTTGTCTTACTGACGTTGAGTGCCAGGTTGTTGCTGTTGCACCATTCCACTAGTTGGCATATCTCACTCCTGTACGCCCTCTCATCACTACCTGAGATTCTATCAGCAATGGCTGTATCATCAGCAAATTTGTAGATGGTATTTGAGCTATGCCTAGCCACACAGTCATATGTATATAGAGAGTAGAGCAGTGGGCTAAGCACACACCCCTGAGGTGCGCCAGTGTTGATTGTCAGTGAGGAGGATAGGTTATCACCAATCTGCACAGACTGTGGTCTTCTGGTTAGGAAGTCAAGGATCCAATTGCAGAGGGAGGTACAGAAGCCCAGGTTCTGCACCTTCTCAATCAGGATTGTAGAAATTATGGTATTCAGATTGTTGATATAGTTGACAAACAGCAGTGGACCCAGCACCAAATCCAACAAACACCACTAGTCACAGGCCTCCAGTTAGAGAGACAACCCTCTACTACTACTCACTGTCTTCTTCCACAAAGTCAATGTCTATTCCAGTTCACCTTGTGTGTCAAGCTTCTTGACCAACCTTCCAGATGGAACCTTCTCAAATGCTTTGCTAACATCCATGTAGACATCCACTACCTTTCCTTTACATTCTAAATAACTTTCTTGAAAAACTCGATAAGATTGGTTGGACATGACCTACCACACACAAAGCCTTGATGACTATCCTTAATCAATCCTTGTCTATCTAAATACTTATAGATCTGGTGCCACTGGACAGCAAACACTTCCTCCTCGTTAATGTGTATACAGACCATGACCTCACTGCTGTTTAGCCTCCGTTCTATAGACTGTGTCCTTCTTGCAAATAAATACAGATGCAAAAAAATGCATTTAAGATCTCCCCTGTCTCTGTCAGCTCCTTGCCAGATTCCCGCTATGATCTTCCAAAGGACCAATTTTATCTGTGGAAATCTTCGGAATTCTTTGTCAACTTGTCTGCTAGAGCAGCCTTGTACCTTCTTTTGGACCCTCCTGATTTCCTTTTCTTGCATTTCATGCACTCCTCACACTCCTCAAATACCCAATTGCTTCTTCTGTCTGTACCTGCTATGTTCCTCTTCCTTTTTCTTAACCAGGGCCTCTCAAAAAAACAAGCTTCCCTAAACCTGTCACCCTAGCCTTTTATTCTGACAGGAACACTCTTTACTCTACTCTCAAAATTTTACTTTTTAGGGCCACCCACTTACCAAGTACACCTTTCCCATAAAACAGCTGACCCCAATCCACACTTGCCAATCCTTTCTGATACCATCAAAACTGGCCTTTTCACAATTTAGAATCTCAGCCCAATGAGCAAACAAATTCTTGTTCATAATTATTTTGAAACTAATGACATTATAATCATCAGATACAAAGTGTTCCCCTACAAAAATTTCTGTCACCTGCCCTGCCTCATTCACTAATAGGATATCTAGTATCACATTTTCTTGCTGGGATCTCTGTGTACTGATTGCCGAAACTTTCCTGAACATATTTGACAGGCTTTTTTTCCATCCAGCCCTTTTTCCGGTATTGGAGTCCCAGCAAATATGTGGAAAGTTAAAATTGCATGCTATCATAACCTAATGTTTCTTGCAACAGTCTGCGATCTCCCTACAAACATGCTCCTCTAACTCCTATGGTCTATAATATAATCCCATTAAGGTGGTCATTCTTTTCCTATTCCTTAGTTCTACCCACAAAGCCTCACTAGATGAACTCTCCAGTGTGTCCTGATGGAGCGCTGCCGTGATATTTTCCCTAACTCCCTTACTAGCAATGCACCCAACCCTAATCCCCTTTAATCGCTCCTACTCTATCATGTATAAAACAAAAGAACCCTGGAATATTGAGCTGCCAGACTTGCCCCTCCTGCAACCAAGATTCACTAATGGCTACAATGCCATAATTCCATGTGCCGGTCCATGTCCTAAGCTCATTTGCCTTTCCTACAATACTCCTTGAATGGAAACATACATAACTCTGAACATTAGTCATACTATCCTCAAACTTCTGATTCCTGACTTTCTATGTAGGCTTAACAACATCTTTCCCATACACTCCAGTTCAGGTGCAAACCGTTCCTTCCCGTGTCCCAGCTTCTGTGGAAGAGAGCTCAATGATCCAAAAATCTAAAGCCCTCCCACCTGGATCATCTCCTCAGACAAGTGTTAAACTGTATGACCTTCCTTTCTCTGCCCTCACTAGCACGTGGCATGGGTAGCAATCCTGGTGTCACAACCCTGGAAATCCTGTCTGATATCTTTTGTAATGCTAAAATGTAAATTTAATTGCAAGAAAAAGACAGGAGCCCAGGAGAATTGGTCTTATTTTTGTTTTTACGTTAAACAATGCGTGCATATATTGCGTGGTAGCATTATGACATATACAACTCAAGTATTTTTAAATATAACCCATAATGAATTATTTAAACAAAGAATGCTTAATCAAAAATAATATTCAAATATTACTGAGCTATTAAATATACAATACTGTCCTTCTACTTAGCACCTAACTCCCTGAACTCACTTTGCAGGACCTCGTCACCCTTCCCATCCATGTCATTGGTGCTGACGTGGACCACGACCTCTAGCTGCTCACCCTCCCACTTAAGAATGCCATGGATTTGATCTGAGATGTCCCTGATTCTGGCACTCCAGAGGCAACATTCCATCCAGCAATCATGTTCTCATTCACAGAACCTCCTGTCTGTTCTCCAGGCCAATGAATTCCCTATCACAACAGCTCACCTCTTCTCCCCAATTCCCTTCTGAGCCACAAAGCCAGACTCTGTGCCAGAAACTTGAGAGCTGTGACTTGCCTCTTCTAAGTCATTACTCCCACCCCCAACAGTATCCAAAGTGGTATACCTGACGTTAAGGAGAATGGCCAAAGTGGTACTCTGCACTGGCTGTTTATATCCTTTGCCCCTCCTGACAGTTACCCAATTACCTGTGCCCTGTGTGGCTTGTTGATCTACCCCACAGCCTCCTGAATGATCTGGAGTTCATGCAACTCCTGCTCTAGTTCCTTAACATGGTCTGAAAGAAAGCTGCAGCTGGGTGTAGATGTTAGGGAGCAAGAGGAGAATTCCACTATCCTGTATGGCACCCTCGCTGCTCTACTTGTGCAATAAGAAAGAAAAAAGGAAGAAAAATTAAACAATAATATCTGCCTACTGCTTCCTTCTCTCCTCGCCAAAGCTTTTGTAAGCCAAAACCTGAACTCCCCAGTCTAACACTGGCCCAGTCACACAATGGCCGTTCACACAATGGCTTTTATGTTTTGACTTGCTGCAACGTAATTTGTTGATTTGATATTTCCATTAACGAGCAGGTGTACCTAAAGAAGCTGCCACTGAGTATGTAGATAAGCGAGTGAGCAAAGGTCTGGCAGATGGAGTTTGACTTCGGTAAATATGAGGTCATCTGCATGGGAAGGAAATAGAAGAAGATGAGGTTATTATTTAAATGGTGAAAGATGACAGCATGTGGTTAAGCGGGGGGGGCTTGGGGAATGCTTGTGCATGAAGTGCAAAAGGTTAGTTTGCAGGTGCAACAAGCTATCAAAAAGGCAAATGCAATGAATTTCCAGAAGGATTGAAATTAAAAGCCGATAGGATATGCTGAAAATGTACAGGGTATTGGTGAGGCTGTATCAGGGCTACTGTGTGACATCTGGTCTCCTTAATTGTCTTTGGAAGTGGTGCGGAGTAAGTTCATCAGATTGATTTTAAAGATGAGGGAGTTAGCCTACAAGGAGAGATGGTGTTTTGGGACTACAGTCGACATCTCGGGCCGTGACTCTTCATCAGGGTCGACTCTATTCTTTTCCATAGATGCTGCCTGGCCCTGCTGAGTTCCTCCAGCATTTTGTGTGTCCTGCAGTATATAGGGTGGACTCCAGAAAAATCAGTCTATAAAATTATGGAAGCAATAGATAAGATAAAGGAAGGAATATTGTTTTCACTGGCAGATGGGATTAGAACTAAGGGACATAGTATCAAGAATCAAGGGAGCAGATATAGGCGGGAGATGAAGAACTGCTTTTCCCAAAGTGTAATGAATCTTTGGAAACCTCCACCAAGGGAAGTAGTGATCGTTACCTCAGTAAATATACTCTCAGTGGCCACTTTATTAGGTACACTTGCTCAGTAATGCAAATATCTATTCAGTCATGCATGTGGCAGCAGCTCAACGCATAAAAGCATGCAAACGTAGTCGAGAAGTTCATTTGTTGCTTGCACCAACATCAGAATGGGGAAGAAATGTGATCTAAGTGACTTTGACCAAGGAATGATTGTTGGTTTGAGAATCTCAGAAACTGCTGATCTCCTGGGATCTTCACTCAGCACAGTCTCTAGGGTTTACAGAGAATGTGGGGAAAGGCAAAAACACATCCCCTGATCAGAAATGCCTTTTTAGTGAGCAAGGCCAAACGAGAATGCTCAGACTGGTTCAAGCTGACAGGAAGGCGGCAGTAACTCAAATAATGACTCAGTAAAATAATGATGTGCAGAACACACAACACGTCAAGCTTTAAGTGCTTGGGCTAGAGCAGCAGAAAACCACGAGTATACACTCAGTTGCCACTTTATTAGCTATAGAAAAAATGTTAAAAAGATTGGCCCGGAGTATATCCCTCTGCAGGAACTTCAAATCCTCTGCATAATTTGCTTTTCCACTCAACTTAGCATCATCAGTAAATTTAAGAACGTGATACACTGCCCCCCCCCCCTTCCAAATCGTTAAGATATATTGTGAACATTTGCAGGCCCAGCACCAAGCATTGCAGAACTTCATTCACCATTGAAGCAGAATGTGAAAAGCGTCTACGTAGTACATAGCCATGGGCTGACATGTAACCTTTTGAACCAAGCAAACTTGGTCCATTTATGTAGTGCAATGGTATTGCTATACAGTCTTAACTTGTTTCCTAAAGACGCCTCATCATCTTTTTCATTCATGTTCTAAAAAGGAAAAGGTTCAAGCTTTTTTACCTGCTGCGATCTGTTGTCACTCCGCTGCACACTGTCAGATGACACAATCCCAGGTCACTCAAACCATAGTTACAACAAATGTATAAAAAAAGATTGGAGCAACTAGTCTTGGTCACAGGACCAGTGTTAAGTGTTTTTCACAATCCTGCCAAAGGCGTGGTTCCATTTTCTTCCCATTTTAAGCTCTTCTGCTTTGTAATGGAAAATCCATATATCACAGTCAATAGTGCATTTATTTATTAATACATATGCTATTTACAACCTTGAGATTCATTTTGTTACAGGTAGCTACAAAAGAAAGAATCCAAATAAAATAGAAGACTGTCAAACACCCCATGTGTAGAAAGAAAACAAAATCATGCAAGTAATAAAAGTAAGAAAATAGTATTCAGAAATGAAGTTCACAAAACAGTCCACAGCCACGAAGCTGGTCATCAGTTCAGCTGATCCAGCAGTCCATCAGTTGCACGCCTCATCCTCGGGTCAGTGCAGAAATGGGTATATCTCACAAAGCAGTGAGCGGAACATCAGCCCATCCCTCTTCTCTGGCCCCCACATCCTGATCTTTTCAATATGGCCCAGTGCCTAAATCGGCCAATCTTTGGGTCATTCCTCACTCTCCGGCCTGTTCCCCGCTGCTTTGTTTTTGGGTTTGAACTCCGCCACTTCAATTCAACCTTTCCAATCTGGCCCAGTGCTTAAGTCGGCTAATCAGTTGGTTGTTCCTCCCTTTCAGGGCTGGCTCACCTGGCCTTGTTCCTGCTTCTTCAAATCGCCTCCAAGTCCACTCCAGCAATGCCAAACATTGGCTTATTCCCCACTCTCATGCCCTACGTGCTTGATTCGGCCTAAATAAACCATGCCACAACCATCCTGCACCTTTCAGACGTCACACCGCAAAAATATGAGGTTGTACAAGTGGTTCAAAATCTCAGCTCAGAAAGGAATATTACAGGCTATTGTTTGCAGTCGTCTTTCCGAGAAAATGTGTGATTGATAAAGTAGTCTGTAGTTTTGTTCGCTGCCGTAAGTCATCACTGTGGTTCACCAGCACTATTGTAAACCAGACTAAGTAACAATTACTTATTCCACAGTATTATCCATTGTATGCTACAGTGTCAAAAAATCTTTTTGCAAATGTAAATATCCCTTTTAAAAAAGCAAATGTACTTCTCAATTATTAAGAGGAAATTGCCTTTTCCTTAGACGAATATCAAAACCAGCTTTCATAAATAAACCACATACAAAGGAAATTATATTTATTTGAGTTCAGTGTCTGAAAGCTAGAAATGGTGAGTGAAAGTGGTGGGAAGAGTTCAAGTTGAAGTTTAATTATCATTCATACGTGAATATTCATAAGTAGAGCCAGCTGAACTTTATCATCTTAAAATAAGCTAAATTCACTAAGAGTGTTGTACAAGAGTAGTGTTGTGAGAAATGGAAACTTTTGCAGTATTTCAAGGGAGCAGTTTGCAGAATCATGAAATAATTTATAATTTTGCTGGAAATCACATGAGACTTTGCCTGTGTTTGCAGATGTAGAGGAATCTCTGGATGTACTGCAGTCTGATCTTGTACCATGCCTTTTTTTTATACAGATGGTGGCCAAATAAAAATTAAAGTTCCATTAACCCACATCTGATATCACCTAAAAACATAAAGAAGTTTGAAGACTTTTGTTGACCTACCAAAGATAGTTGTGTTGCTTTCTAACAACACACACAAAATGCTGGTGGAACACAGCAGGCTAGGCAGCATCTATAGGGAGAAGCGATGTCGACGTTTCGGGCCGAGACCCTTCGTCAGGATTAACCGTGAGGAAAGATAGTAAGAGATTTGAAAGTAGAAGGGGGAGGGGGAAATGCAAAATGATAGGAGAAGACCGGAGGGGGTGGGATGAAGCTAAGAGCTGGAAAGGTGATTGGCGAAAGTGATACAGAGCTGGAGAAGGGAAAGGACTATGGGACGGGAGGCCTCAGGAGAAAGAAGGGGGGGGGGAAGCACCAGAGGGAGATGGAGAACAGGCAAACAACTAAATATGTCAGAGATGGGGTAAGAAGGGGAGGAGGGGCATTAACGGAAGTTAGAGAAATCAATGCTTTCTGTTCCTGAATGTTTGCATATTCTGTGTATCTTGCAAAGTGTTGATGCTGATGCAAACAGGTCTGTCTACTGACGCCTGCCTGCCACAGTATAAGGAAGCATAATGCATCTCCTGGCCCCACAGGTGCAGTCTTTGCTTTGAGCTGTCCTTTGGCTGGACCACTGCAGACCTTGGACAAATTGATCAATGACCATGTGCTGTTCAGTCGAGTCTCAGTATGGACTGGGGCGCTGTGGGGCACTGATTTAAACATTAAAATTAGCCACCCATTTGCTTCAGACTGTCTCCTGGGTCTCTGATAGCAGAGACCTTGGCAGAACGGTAATGACTAATCAATAGCATGATAGGATGGTAAGTATTAACCTGAGATATTCAAAGTATATTCTACTGATATGGGACCAGAATATCTTATGTCAAATGTGATAAATTACATCTTTGTGAAAAAATATTTGCCTCTATGTATAGTGCTGTGACTTGGTAAAAATGCTGTGTATTTTTATTTTATCCGCATTTCACCTTCTCCTTTTTCAGGACATTATATCTATTGCTGGTACATCTGTGCATTAGAATTTTCATATTAATCCACGATTACTGCAGAACTGTATACTGGATCAGTTTATGAACTAGTTAATTGTACTCTTTCATAGTTTAAGCTCACTTAAAATAATTAAATTATTGGTCTTTACAGTATTAATCATTTTTAATGCCTGTATAATGATGTCACACTAAATCATTCAAATTCCAAATTGCATTTGAAGTCATTTGAATTGTTGTTATAATTGTAGTATATTCCTGTGTAAGAACTTTTAAGTGTGTGTGCGTGTGTGTGTGCACAGTATTTCATGCAGCCATTATCAGTAACTCATTGACTAACTCAATAATTGTTTAGGTGTTTCTCTTTCTGTCTGTAATGTTCAAAAGGGCTATGCCACTCAACAGGGAGCCTTGGCTTTCTTAACTTCCAGATGAGTTCAGCAAAAGCCCACGTCAAACAACTCTGCCACATCGCTGCCTTGTTATCAATTATGATATTGCATTAATAGAATGTGTTTAATCTTAGATTTTCCTCAGAGCATTAAAATAAAATTACTTTTGTGATACCAGTCACAATCAGCAGCTGGACATCATTGTTTCATGCTGCTCATTGTGGCAACCCCTGTCCAAGGACTTGCCAAAGTGTTCTGCCAATTACTTCGAACTGGCACCAAAAGCTTTTAATTAGTTGAGTCACGCCTGATCGGCACAGCCCTGTATTAATCTACTGTTGATTTGTTTCACCTCAATATGCTTTATTCTTCTTGCTTTGCTAACATGTAGCTGGAGCCAAGGGTAAGTGCTAGGTGTGAGCTGCCAACTGTTTTTCTCTCTCTCTCTCTCCCTCTCTGTCTCTGTCTCTCTGATGGGCTCTGTGAGTTAACATTGCAGGCTTATGTTAACATCTTGCTTTACCACTGTCTATTAAGCACTGCATGCTTCTTTACATGTCTTCATGCTGTGGCTCTCTGTCTTGTCACATTTGTGCTTTTAACTCGCTCATGCAGCAACTAGTTAGCAACTTAATCCCCCTGATAGTGTGTTTTACTCAAAGACACCAATATTTATGTGTCAGTTTTCATTGCCATGCAATTTCTGGAGGAAATTGTCCAATTATCATCTTGTGGATGTAGCCAATTCTAGGTTAACTATATTATGGTTCCAACAATATTAATAGAGGATTACTCAAGTATTCCGTTTGTTGATTTTAAAAATAAAATTAATATTTGGTCTTACTCATGAACAAACTTGAAATCGAATTCTCAGCTCATGTTATATTAATTCAGTTCACTAGATAAGAGGATCTAAACTGACTTGGGAGAAAGACTCCACATTTTTAATTTGTAATAACTGTGTAATAGAATCCTGCCTGAAATACACTGAAAACTTCTAAACCATGAGAGTTTGACATAAAACAGGTGTATCAATGAGAATAGAATAGCTCTGAAATAATAGGGGGCTTTCTTACTGTTTACAACAATCTTGAAAGTTCTTTGGATCCTGATTACTGCAAAATGCCTCATTGTGCAGTTAAATGAAATTAAAGTAGAGGTGTCCAAAGGTGCAAGGTTGTCAGACAGCATCTTCAAAACTAATGCTGTCCTGATGGACCCAATGACCTCTTTTTTGTATTTTTAATAGTTGTGGTCGAGATTCAGTCAAATAACATCGCCAACATTCTTTCACTTGATCAACTGTTACATCTATTTGAAAAACCACCTATCAACCACCTATTCAATTAGCAACAATCAAACAGGTGAAGATATGAAGATTCTTCTGTTTGACTTTCCTCTAATTTTCATTAAATCTCCAAATGACATCATATTTCCAAGTGTGCAGTCCTGTCAAACTATTACAAGCATGCACTTTGACCAGTTAAAAGTGACTTGAATAAAAGTAAATCGATTAGCATGTGTAAAGCTGACAATATAGGGTATTAACTTGCTGCTTTAGCTATGTATTTTGTGTAGGAATTACCAGGCTTTGCGCTTAACCCTCCCACTGGCATAGCCTTGAGGTGCCTCCTGGGTAAGTTCTGCACATGGCTCCGCTTGCTTGCTATCTCTCATTTTTGTTCAGTGGCTGAACTTTTACATCAGGGCTGCTCGTACTAATATAAGTAGCAAACGAATTAGAGCCACAATTGGAATTAAATCTGTAGAATATTAACAATTAAGGAATCTAAACAGCACCCTTTTGTAAAATGCTGGAATAGTTGATGTCAGAGAAGCATTAAAAAATTTGTAAATTTCACTTGTTATGTAGGAGCTTGGTATTTTTTTCAGAAATTGCTACAGGTATGTTAAGATAAATCTTGAGCAGCTGAATGAAAATCTGTCATGGGGTTCAGGTTAACCTGTACGCAAGCCTCCTTTTTGTTCAGTCTTTAAAATAAATCAAAGAAGTAGGAGAAACCACAATTGCACAGCCAACCTTCTGCTCAGGTTGCCCTCTGTGTCTGAAAATCGCAATCATGTTCAAAGATTGAGAATAGATGAGACAGGGTGGCATCTACTATCAACTGAAATTACAAAAACTGCTCGACGTTGCATTGAATCTATCATCAAGAAATGTAAATTTCTTCTGTCACGAATCCATGGCATAAATAAGTTGGGTTTATTATTGTCACATGTGTCAAGGTACAGTACGTGTGGTAGTACAAGAAAAAACAATAAAAGAATGCACAATTAACTGTCACAGTTCCGGCTTGGAGCCATAGGATATTAGATTTAACTGAGTAGATCTGCAGAGAGCAGTATACAACTGGCTACCATGCACCAGCATCAAGTAAATCTGAAAGTAATATAAAATGACCCCGGTGTTTTCAGACAATCATTCTAAAGAAGAATTCCTAAACTCTTTTAGAGTAGATTTATTTCTTCAGTTGGAAATTTGAACTGGAGGATGTCATTCGAAACATTTTTGCCAAGTACTCATACTTCAAGCAGGAACTCTTTTAAGCTGGGCCCTTCCACTCTCCATTTGAGACTGGGGGAGATCCTGCTCAAACTGACCCTGACTGCTTCTGCTAAGGCATTACATTATCACTGATTCCAAGTGACTCAGAGTAGTTCCGAGTCTTACCTGACAGTGATGTGCAGGTAAAAACTTCCATTAATCCACTTGATTAAAATTAAAGGCATGTGCCCAAAGCAATAACTTAGTAATATCCAGACAAACATGCCACATGGAATGCAGCAGCATCCATGCTGATGGAGATAAATGAACTTGCCCACTCGTGCATACTTAAGAAATTATAAATTTAAGAAACCAAAGCAGGAAAAGTCCAGATAACATTGAGAGAGATCCACCACTATCATCCTAAGGATGGAGCAAGCTCGATAGACAATGACTATGATTCTTTATATTTCTCTGTTACAGCTGCATGTGAACTTTCATTGATTCATGTGCAAGGATGCTCAAATCTTTCTGAACACCAAAACTTTTTAATCATTCACCACTAAAAAAAATCTGCTCTTGTACTTTTCCTACCCAGGTGAATGATGTCATATTTCACCATGTTCTATGAAATTTGTCATGTCTTTGTCTATTCACTCACCTTGTTCATATTCCCCTGAAGTATCTCTGCATCTTGTTATCAACCCACATTTGCCTGGGCTGATTTATTAACAGACCAGTCTATATTACACTTGCCATATATATGTCAAAAACATGGCTCCCCAACACAAACTGCTGTGATATTCGCTATCATAAATCCACCATGACTCTGCCCAAGTAATCCTCACAACTTCCTTAATAAAAGCTTACAGTGTTTCCCAAGACCTTTCATCAGGATAACAAGTTTGTTGTTCCTTGTTTTCTTTCTCCAGCCCTTCTTGAATTGTATACTAAGTATAAGTTGAGTGCTGATTTGGTTTGCTGCCAATGGGTCACTCGAGGATCCATCTGCAAGTTCATTCTGGTTATTCATGCTAACGAAAAGGACCATAGGCATGCAGAAGACCAGTCCAGAAAGCGTGAACCACATTCCTAAGATGATGGTCTGAAGATTGCTTTATTCTCCTGATATTAATTCACCATCGTCTCCTCTTCCGTTGTGCTCCCATCATCACACACCATTTCTCATTCTTCCCAGCTGCTTTTGGCCCCCTCATACCTTACCTTCAAGATAATCACTGTAAAGTCATTTGCCTTGTAACTCTGATGTGCAGCACATCAGTTATGTGAGTTGCACAATGGAATCACATGGAATATCCCAACATATGGCACTTCATGTATATTTTCTGATTCTGATTTGCTTTTAGTTGCAAGTGTGCATGATGCACCGATGCCAGGAAGCAACCCTAAGTGTGCAGAGAGAGGCATCTTTTCTGAGTTCTGTATCCACAGCATCCGTGAGCACACTCGCGGCCGACAGACGCAGCAGACCACTTGCACCTCCAATACTTTTACCCAGTTACAAACCCAACCAATCTGACGCTTGATCTTCTCCCTGCCCCATGCTTATCCTTGTGGCCCAGGAACCACCTGTCTCTATTCACTTGCTCCACAATGGTGAAGCATGTGAAGAAAAAGCCTTTGAGTAAATTCAAATGCCAACAAAAGAAAGCTGAGATTACCAAGAATACTCTACAGGTCAGGAAAAAGAGAAAAAAATTGTTAATGTTTCAGGCTGATGATCTTTCATCAGAAGTTCTGAGGAAATGTTAACAACCAGAAATATTTATTTTATATATTTATAACATTTATTTATGTATCTCTTCAGAGAAGCTGCCAGGTTTGTTAAGCATTTTCCATTTTCTCTGTCTTTATTCTGTTTCCAAGTACTTTGCTTTTGTGTTAGAGCTATTTCATGATTTGGGTCAGGGTTAGAATGACCTTCAATGAACCACGTGCTTGTTGCACACCACTTATTCCAAGGACCTGAAAATTCCTGGCCATTATTTCTAATCTGTTCATCTTTTTATTTCTATTTTGTGTTTGAGACCATTCCAACATTGTAGGCTGTATGAACAAAGTGAACAAATGTTTATATCCCTTCTGATTTTAACAACACTCAGTTTTGCCTTTGCACAGATTAGCCACAACTGCAGCTCTTACCTCAAATCCCCATTATGAGCTGCAGGTAATGTAATACTGCAAAACTATGGGCAGAGTTTCCTTTGATTTATTGTTTTGTTACAAATGGAGGATATTGATCTGTTCATTTGAACGTTGAACAATTCATCACAGATAATTGCTAAGAATTGCTTAATAATTGCTTGAGTATACGGTATGAAAGAAAATCTATCTGAGGCAAGTAGATGCCTCTGTTTGGATGTCATCTATCTTCCATTCCTGTAATCGAATTGGTGGAAATTGGGTAGTCTCCATCATGGTAAGTACTTCTCCCCCAACCCCACCCATATTGCATTGCCTCGCTTCTGGTTCGTTCAGATGCTTTCCCCCAAAGATCAGTACAAATGAAATGTCTTCTGACAGCAATCCACATGCTGAGTATTCTTGTCAGAGTACCGTAGTCCAATAGCCCAAGATTCTTTGATGAATTTAATACATCATAAAACAATTGTTCAGATCCAATGAATTGTGTTGCATAATAAACATTTCCGTGCAGCCATTATCCAGTTTAACTCCAAATTAAGATTTGGTCAGTGTTCCTTGAAGTTCTGTTAATTCCACTGTGTTTCTCAGATGTTCTGCACTGAGAGATTAGTGGGGTGGTGCAGTGACTTGGACCAAGAGCAGTTCGCTGTGTCTGCACATTGTTTCCATATTTTTAAATCAAATCTTTGCAGCCAAAGTTTCCTTGTAGAAGGTAGTTGTTAAAGTCTGGAAAAGCAGGAACAACTAGGAATACTTTCAGGACTGGGATAACCAGAATTAAGTACTTTAAAAATGATCACCCTGCTTTTCATGAAAGACCCTTCTCAATGAACAGACAGCCCTCCGTTTCAGAGGGAAAGACTGAACGTGCAGCAGACCATTTCAGGCTGTTTGCAAGGCTTCAAGTGTGTCCTTGTTTATTAGTTTAAATCAGCTAAGTCTAAGACACAGAGTCAAACAAGCACGGCTTGTGTTCTCACAGAATCATCCTCATACCTGAAATCCCATTAAGCCCTGCTGTTAATGCCGTCAGGAGCTTTTACATGCTACATCCACCTTTGAAAGATCTGTCACATAGATTTGACTTTTGCTTTGATGCTGCAAAGCTGAGTAGGATAGATTATTTTGTCAGTCCTTTCAAACATGTGGCACCGAGGATCCTTCAGATTGTATTACACATGTCTTCCATCCTCACTCGGTGCTGAATGTTAGACTTGACATGGATCAATATGATCTGGGGCTAAATTTCTGAAAGTGACTGAATATGTTAACATCACATCTGCAGATCAATAATGAGTTTTATCACAAAATTTGCTATTTCTGGGTTTATCTATAAGCTTTTGTCTCCCTCTCTGAAAAATATTTTTGTGACAAGTAGTTCAGTGCACTTTCATTAAGCAATAATCCAGGAATCCAAAGTCACCAAAGCATCACAACACATTAAGGATTATACATTTTTAATAATGAACATAAATTGACCTACTTTGGAATTAAAGGAAGAAGTCAACTCAGCAGTGAAATCAATTCAAAGTTGATGACAAATTGCCTTATGCTAGGATAGATCCAATAGGAGATGAGATTCTTGGAAATAGCTTCTCCTTTTAAGCAGCAGTGGAATGCTTTACCTTCTTTATAAATTGGTTGACAGCTAATGCGCATTTGAAGTGTGGAAAAATAGGAAGTACCAATCAGAGCAATTATTGTGATGCTTTTTTTCTTGATAACCCCACAGGGGCTGAAAGCACCCAAAACTACATCTTCAAAAGGCACAAAATCAATGGAAGTGTGTGAAGGAACAGCGACACTGGGCAGCTGCAGGTTGAAAGGATATTGTAGGTCAGAACTGTTATGTAGAAATGAAAGGCAATTCAAAGGATTCATAGCAAACTAAAATGAGTTATTTTGGAAATAAATGTACATGAGCAATTTATTATTTTGTAATTATCAACCATAAATAGTAATCATGCCAGAAGTCAGATGTTGCATAGTTCAGAGAAACTAGAGAGGTGATGTTTTCAAGAAAAATAACTTTAAAAATACATATTGTTCATTGTAATGTGCCAGCCAATGACAGCCCTCGTTCTCCTTCTTAGAAAATTCATGGATTTTGGTGATGAATACTTCTGTTCATTTTATTCATCAGTGGCAATTCAGAGTTGCCTTTATGTTCTGACAATATCCCCATGGAAGAAACAGAAACCATGCTTCCAAATAATATGAAGACTATGTCCACATGTGTGGAGGTTGCATTCCTAATTATGTTGCTGTAGCGTGCGCTAGCCATTTGACCATGTTATAAAGATCATAGGTGATGTGATAGACTTTGAAAGCCTAATGAAGACAACTCCATGAGTACTTACTCTTTCGATAACCAATGTACTTGAGGTTTAGTTAGTTATATACATAGTTTCTACAATGTATTTATGTATTTTCCCAAAGATGATTAAGTCTGAATTAGTTGTCCAATTTGTGCAGGCCTAGACTTTCTTGAGAATATGAAGGAACCTCTCCTGCCTTTCATCTTCCCACAGAGTTTTTACAGGAATATCAGCAGAGATTTAGAGTAAAGTGACAACTGATTCAGACAGGTAGCATTGTGCATGGAAATCATCTGTGGTTCTTCATCCAATAAACTTAAAGGACCCTGACCACAGAGTACAAACATTGAAATCGTAATAAAATTTAAGTCATTGCAAAAGAAGCAAGGCAAAGGAAGGGAGAGGTAAAGAAACTAGCAAAAGATTTTTGAAGACTACCTTTAATATTTGAAATCAGGATTCTCTTGGTGAAAAGTGTTTAGTTTTAATCATTTAAATGTTGCCATTGCCAACATTTGAAAATTATATAAAACAAGCAAGTCACATACTGAATGTAACTTTATCATTATCGTTGTAGATGCGGACCGAACTCAGAAGCATGGAATGGATGAGTTCATTGCTGCTGATCCCTGCAAATTTGACCATTCGGCCCTCTTCGAAATGCTTCAAAGGAAAACATTAGAGCACCGACTGAATGATTCATATTCCTGTCTGGTGAGTAACCTGCAGAGAAAAGGTGTTAGGGACAAAATGACTCCTCTCATCAGATTTGTAGTTTAAAAACCTCCTGCTAGGAGTAAGATAAAGGATTCTCACCAATAGGTTTCAGACTTGAAAATTACATCGTTGAAAGCAACTGCTGTGTCAGTGAATGGTGAAAGGAATTCAGCAAAGGGATGTACAAGTTAGAGAAGGGGTTGAATGAGGACTGGAAACCAATAAGATGCAGGTGTTGGCTTTATGAACACTTGCTTGCCTGTATTAATGTCCAGTGTTCAGTCTGTGAGTGCCTGTTGCTTATATCTGCTGTAATCCTTTAGTTGTTCGAACTTCAAAAGGGAGAAAAAAGTAGCTGGTGCAAATCCAATGTACATTTTGTTTGCATTGTGAAAGTGAGAGATTGGCAGTTTCACTCTGTTAATCCTGACAACTGCTGGAACTCTTGTTGCCTTGAAGATGTCACTGCACCTCGTCCTGGGATGGTAGATATTTTCTAAGGGTGATGGCATGTCGGTTGAAAACAATTTTTAAACTAATGGTGACCTTCTCCATGTGCTTATGTATTTTGATATTATCTTCATTGTGCTTTTAAGCACTGAAGTGTAACTTCATT
This sequence comes from Hypanus sabinus, assembly GCF_030144855.1. Classification (NCBI taxonomy): domain Eukaryota; kingdom Metazoa; phylum Chordata; class Chondrichthyes; order Myliobatiformes; family Dasyatidae; genus Hypanus; species Hypanus sabinus. The sequence goes on from NC_082713.1 coordinate 136,089,462, forward strand.
TTTCGTTCACATATATGCAAAACAAGTTATCTGCTATGAAGCGATAAAATTATAAGACAATGCTCTTCCAAAAGTGAGATATTACAAATCCATCCCCTGCAATTCTAAATTGACTTATTAATTAATAGTAAATATATTGCCTGCAGAGTGGCCATTATTGGAGTGGTTAGATTTAAGGGCTTTAGCTCTTCAAGGCTTCAGAGAGGAGAGGCTTCAGTCAGAGAAGGCAAAATGAGCTGCAGGTAGAGATTTTTTTTATCTCCCCCACAGTTTGACAATAGACAATAGGTGCAGGAGGAGGCCATTCAGCTCTTCGAGCCAGCACCAACATTCACGGTGATCATGGCTGATCATCCACAATCAGTGCCCCATTCTTGCCTTCTTCCTATATCCCTTAACTCTGCTATCTTTAAGAGCTCTTTCTAACTTTTTCTTGAAATCATCCGGAGAATTTACCTCCACTGCCTTCTGAGGCAGAGCATTCCACAGATGCACAACTCTCTGGGTGAAAAAGTTTTCCCTCAACTCCATTCTAAATGGTCTACCCCTTATTCTTTGATTTTCCTTCTTTCCAGTTGCTCAGTTAGGAACCGTGGAGATGCCAGGCATGATAGTGGAGTGATCCTCTTTCTGGATGTGGAAAGACAGGGAGACCTCTAGTGTCCCTGATGACCACACCTGCAAGAAGTGCATCCAGCTGCAGCATCTAACACTCCACGTTAAGGAGCTGGAGCTGAAACTGGATGAACTCCAGATCATTCAGGAGGCTGAGGCAATAGGACACATAGAAGGGTAATTACACCCAAGGTGCAGTATGCAGGGAATTGGGTGACGGTCAGAAAGGGGAAAGCCATTAAGCAGCCAGGACAGAGTACCCCTGTGGCCATCACCCTCAACAACAGGAACAACAGGTAAACCAGCTTGCATACTACTGGTGGTGGGGATGTCCTAGTAGGGGAAAGTCACAGTGGTCAGATCTCTGGCATTGAGTCTAGCTCTGTGACTCAGAAGGGAAGGGGGGACAAGAGCCGATCTGTAATGATAGGGGATTCATTAGTTAAGGAGGACAAAAAGGAGGTTCTGTAGATGACAAGAGATTCCCAGATGGTATATTGCCTCCTGGGTGCCAGGGTCCAGGATATCTCGGATTGAGTCCTCAGCATTCTTAAGTGGGATGGTGAACAGACATAGTGGTCCATGCAGGTACCAATGACATAAACAGGAAGTGTGATGATGTTCTGCAAAGTGAGTTCAGGGAGTGAGGTGCTAAGTTAAAGGACAGGCTCTGCAGAGTTGTGATCTCAGGATTGCTACCCATGGCACATCCTACTGAAGCAAGAAATAAGAAGATTATACAGATTAGCATGTGGCTCAGAAGTTGGTGTAGGAGGGAGCGTTTCAGATACTTTGCATTATTGGGTTCTCTTCCAGTGAAAGTAAGTCCTATACAGAAGAGACGGTTTGAACCTGAACTGGAGATGGACTAATACCCCAACAGAAAGGTTTGGTAGTGCTGCAAGGGGTGGGGGCGGATTTAAACTAGAGTTACAGGGGGATGAGAACCAGAGTGCCAGAACAGTAAGTGGAGAGGTTGTGGAGACCGCTGTTGTAAAGACCTCAGGAAAAGGTTGAACACAGTGCAACTAGCGTCCTGAGCTGTGAACACTTCAATGCATGAAGTATCGAGGGAAAGGCCGATGAACTCAGGGCATGGATCAACACCTGAAATTATGGCATTTTAGCCATTAGTGAATCTTGTTTGCAGAAGGAGCGGGACTGGCAGCTCAATATTCTGCAGTTCTGATGTTTTAGACATGACAAAGCAGGAGGGATTAAACGGGGAGGGTGGCATTTCTAGTCTAGGAAAATGTCACAGCAGTGCTCAGTCAGGACAAATGGAAGAATTTGCCTTGTGAAGTGTTATGGATGGAACTAGGTAATAAAAAAATTATGACCACATTAGCGGTGCTATATTACAGACTGCCCAACAGTCCAAGGGATTTATAAAGCACTGGTGAGGCCTCATCTGGAGTATTGTGAGCAAGTTTGGGCTGTTATCTTAGAAAGGATGTGCTGAAACTGGAAAGGGTTCAAAGGAGGTTCACAAAATGATTCTAGGTTTGAACAGCTTGTCATATGAAGAGTGTTTGGTGGCTCTGGGCTCATATTCACTGCAATTCAAAAGAATGAGAGTTGACCCAATTGAAACCTATCGAATGGCAAAAGGCCTTGATAGAGTGGATGTGGAGAGCATATTTCTGAAGGTAGGAGAGTCTAAGACCAGAGGACATATCCTCAGAATAGAGGGGCGTCCTTTTAGAATGGAAATGAGGGGGAATTTCTTTAGCCAGAAAGTGGTGAACCTGTGGAATTCTTTGCTGCGGGCAGGAGTACAGGCCAAGCCTTTATGTATATTTAAGGCAGAGGTTGATAGATTCCTGAATGGTCAGGGCATGATGGGATACAGGGAGAAGGCAGGAGATTAGGGCAGAGAGTAAAATTGGATCAGCCAGGATGAAATGGTGGCGCAGACTCAATGGGCCAAATGGCCTAATTATGCTCCTATATCTTCTGGTCTTATGGACTATTTAGAGGAACAAATTTGCAGAGAGATTGCAGACTGTTGCAAGAAATATGAGGCTGTTATAGTAAGTGATATTAACTTTACGCATATTCACTGGAACTCCTATATTGTAAAAGGACTAGATGAGATAGATTTTGTTAAACATGTCGGGAAAGTTTTCTTAATCAGTAGATAGAAGTCCTAATGAGAAAGTGAGCGATACTTGATCAGCTAATAAGGAATGAAACAGAGCAGGTAACAGAAGTTTGTGTAGGTAAGCACTTTGCATCTAGTGTTGGAATGCCCTGCCACAGACTGTGGTGGAGGCTAAGTCCATGGGTATATTTAAGGTGGAAGGTGATAGTTTCCTGATTGATCAGGGCATCAAAGGATATGGCGAGAAGGCAAGTGTTTGGGATTGAGTGGGATCCGGGATCAGCCATGATGGAATGGCAGAGCAGACTGAATGGGCTGCACAGCCTAATTCTGCTCCTTTATCTAATGGTCTTACAGTGATTCCAGTGCCATTAGTGTCAAAGTAAATATGCAAAAAGATAGGTCTGGTCCATGGGTTGAGATTCTAAATTGGGGAAAGGCAAATTTTGATAGTATGTGTGGTTTGGGACAAGCTATTTTCTGGCAAAGGTATACTTAGTAAGTGGGAGGCCTTCAAAAGTGAAATTTTGTGAGTACGAATCTTGTATGTGCCTATCAGAGTAAAAGGTAAAGATAACAGGTATAGGGAACCTTGGTTTTCAAGAGATATTGAGCCCCTGGTTAAGGAAAAAAATAGAAGCTGCATTGTAGGTAGGAACAAACGAGGTTCTTGTTGTGTATAAGAAATGCAAGAGAACACAGAAGAATGACATCAGGAGGGCTAAAAGAAGGCATGAGGTTGCCTTAGCAAACAAGGGAAAGGAGAATCCTAAAGATTCTACAGACTATGTTAAGGGCAAAAGGGTTGCAAAGAAAAATTGGTCCTCTGTAAGGTCAGAATGGTAATCCATGTGTGGAGACAAAGAGATGGGAAAGACCTTAAATACATTTTTTGCATCTGTATTTACTCAGTAGACAGACACAGAGTCTATAGAAGTGAGGCAAAATGAAATCAACTTCACGAACTCCATGCAGGTTACAGAGGAGGAGATGTTTGCTGTCCTGAGGCAAATTAGGGTAGGATAAATCCCCAGGGCTTGACAAAGTGTTCCCTTGACTCTGCTGGAGACGTGCAGAAATTGTCCAGGCTCTACCAGAGATACTTAAATCATCCTCAACAGGTGAGGTGTTGAAGGACTGGGGGATAGTCAATATTGTTCCATTATTTAAGAAAGGCTCTAAAAATAGACCAGAAAATTATAGGCCAGTGAGTCTGATATCAGTTATGGGAAAGTTATTGGAAGGTATTCTAAGGGACTGGATATATGAGTATGTGGATAGACGTGGACTGATTAAGAATAGTCAGTATGTCTTCATGCATGGTAGATCATGTCTTACCAATCTTATAGAGTTTTTTGAGTAAGTTGCCAGGAAAGTTGATGAAGCCAAGGCAGTGGATTGTGTCTTCATGGAATTTAGCAAGGTATTTGACAAGGTCCAGCATGGGAGGCTGGCCAAGAAATTTCAGTTGGTCAACTTTCAAGATGAGGTAGTAAAATGGATTAGACATTGACTTTGTGGGGGAAATCTTAGAGTGGTAGTGGATGGTTGCCTCTCTGACTGGAGGCCTGTGACTAATGGAAAACCGCAGGGATCAGTGCTGGGTCCTTTGTTGTTTGTCATCTATATCAATGATCTGGATGATATTGTGTTTAACTGGATCAACAGATTTGCAGATGACACAAAGATTGGACGTATTGTGGACAGTGAAGAAGCTAGCCTGACTTGCAGTGAGATCTGGATCTGCTGGGAAAATGGGCTGAAAGATGGCAGATGGAGTGTAATACAGACAAGTGTGAGGTGTTTCCCTTTGGCAGGACCAACCAGTGTAGGTCTTTCACATTTTTTTGTAGGGCACTGAGGAATTTACTAGAACAAAGTGATCTGGGAATTCATGTCCAAAATTCATTGAAAGTGACACCACGGGTGGATAGGATCGTAAAGAAAGCTTTTGGCACATTGGCCTTCATAAATCAGATTATTAAGTACAGGGGATGTGATGTTATGTTGAAGTTGTGAAAGATATCCTTGATGTCGAATTTGGAGTATTGTGTGCAGTTACATCATTCCTACCTACAGGAAAGATATAAATAAAGTTGAGAGAGTGCAGAGAAAATTTACAGTGTTTCTTGGTCTGGAGGACCTGGGTTACATGGAAAGATTGAATAGGTTAGGACTTCATCCCTTGGAATATACAAGACTGAGAGGAGATTTGACAGAGGTAAAATGATGAGGGGTATAGTTAGAATAAATGCAAGCAGGCATTTTCCACTGAGGTTGAGTAGGACTACAACTAGTTAAGTGTGAAAGGTGAAAAGTTTAAGGGGAACATGAGGGGAACGTCTTCACTCAGAGGGTCGCAACTGTGGATTGAGCTGCCAGCACCAGTGGCGCATGCAAGCTCGATTTGAATGTTCAAGAGAAGTTTGGATAGGCACCTGGATGGTAGGAGTATGGAGGGAAATGGACTCGGTGCAGGTCAATGGAAATAGGCAGTTTAAATTGCTCAACACAGATTAGATGGGCCAAAGGGCCTGTTTCTCTGCTGTACATTTTTATGACTCTAATGTTTTGGAGAAGTAAGTTCAAGAATTTAGCCCAAGCAATGATGAAGGGATCTGGATCGATTTCCATATGAGTGTGCTGTACAAATGGAACGAGAATTTTTAGGTGAATTGTGTTCTTGGTGGAAAGGCTGTGAGATTGAGAGGAATATTCAGGGTAGTCTCAGCAAATAACTGGGGTGCATTTTGCAAAGGTACCAATAACTGTCAAGGCACAATGGTGATGGATGGAAAGAATGTTTCAGGTGATGGATGGCTATCGATCTAATGGCTGTTTAGTCTCAGAAGATGTCAAACTTCTTGAGTGTTGTTGGAGCTGCACTTGTTCAATCAAGTGGAAAGCATTCTGTGAGTACCAGGAATGGTGCCTAATAGATAGTGAAATGTCTTTCGTGGGTCAGGATATGAATTACTTATTTGCTGCTCTTGTAATCACAGCATTCATTACACCGATCCATTTGAGTTTCCGATCTGTGGCGGTCTCAATATGTTAATGAGGTCAATTATAACCCAACGATGTATCAAAATTTGGTGTTTTGTTTGGCTGGAGATTGGCATTCTCTAACATTTTGTACTGGATATGCTATCCATCAGGTACATGTTTGACCCAAAATATTTTAGACCATAAGACAAAGGAGAAGAAGTCAGCCATTCAGCCCATCGAGTCTACTCCACCATTTCACCATGAGCTGATTCAATCTCCCCTTTAGTTCCATTTCCCCGCCTTCTCACCATAACCTTTGATGCCCTACTTAGATACCTATCAATCTCTGCCTTAAATACACCCAATGACTTGGTCTCCACTGCTGCCAAGTCAATTCCATAGATTCACCACCCTCTGGCTAAAAAAATTTTTTCGGTCTTGCTGCATGAACCGCTTCCTTTGCTAAGGAATAGCAAATAGAGTAGAAAGTTAGTTACTAGTTGAACATTTTTAAAATAACCTATTAAAAATAGTTTCAAGTTAAATCATGCAGCTGAATTCTCAGCCCTCCCCCTTCCCCTATCCCAGGTCCCTCTCTGCCTCTCACCCCTTTCAACTTTCTGCTTCTTTATCTCTATAGTTCTTTCATGTTTATCCCCTCCCCCTCCCCCCTTTATCTCTCCTCTGATTGGTTTTCCACCTGGTGCCTCTAGGCCCTACCCCCTCCCCTATCTCTATTACTGGGCTTCGGCCCTCTCTTCCCCTCCATTCCTGATGAAGGGTCTCAGCCCGAAACGTTGGCTACTTTTTCTCATGGATGCTTCCTGACCTGCTAAGTTCTTCCAGCGTTGTGTACGTATTCTTTGATCCACAGCAAGTGCAGTTGTATTTTTGTGTTTTGATAAATATTTAACCTGCAGCTTCTTTCCACAGTGTAGTACATCTATTTCTGTGTGATACAAGGAGATGCCATTTGGCCTTTCATTTCATGCTAGACCCCAGAGTATTTTCATTTTTATTTTCATTCCCCCACAGCCTGTTCTCATGTGCAAGCTCATAAATATCCCTTCTGCCCATCCAGCAGATTCTGCCACCCCATGGCAGGTAATCACCTACCAACCAATCTGTCTTTGAGATATGGATGGACACCAGTGCAACTAGTCACAATCCACACAGTCACAGGAAAAACACACGAATTCCACACTAATAGCACTAGAGGTCAGAATGAAACTGTGAGATGGCTGCATTACCTGCAGCAGCACTGCACCACCACTTTATGGCATAAAGTAATGGTGTGCAAACAGTGAACTAATAACAAGAAGGACCACTGAGTCTGTATGAGTGGAACATTAAGTATGAAGCGGTTGTAAGCATCTTAACAGATTTTTAAAAGATGTGATTGAGCAATTGCATTTCAGTGCTTTCCAAGCCTCACTGAAAGCAAAATCCTTTACTCTCAAAACAAAATGCTGAGAAAATAGTGGAGAAAACGAAGAAAAGCCAGTCAATAAGCACCCCTCCCACTTGGAAGACATCCACAGTGTCTGTGAAGATCCTATTGGTCTAGAGGTCACAGAGTTGCTTCAGGATCCATCACTGAACAATCGAAGAATTCATTCCCAAGTTGAGCAGTTGCTACCATCAATAACTCTCCCAGCTGACTCATTGTTAAAAAGTAGTTGAAAGGGTTGGTCTCCGTAAAGGGTATTAACACTAAAGACCAACTGAATTGCCCAAAAATCAACCACCTCCTGATCACCAGTAAACTGATGCAATGAGTCATTACTGCTTGATCAGCTTGCAAGCTCTCTTGGCTGTGGAAACTTTGATTGGTAGATATTATTTTGGAAGACAGGGAAGACCTCATATAAATCACAGGGTCAGGCTTGAGTTGATGGAATTGTAGCTTATTTTGCTAATCAACTTTATTCCGTTACATATAAAATGTAACATTTGGGTTCTGTGGTAGCGTAGTGGCTAGTGCAATGCTATTACAGCTGAGGGTGTTCTGAGGTTTGGAGTTCAATTCTGGAGCCATCTGTGAGGAGACTTGTGTCCTCCCAGTGGAAAGCGTTTGTTTGCGCTGGGTGCTGTGGTCTCCTCCCACAGTCCAAAAACATACTGTGTAGGTGGACTGATCGTTGGTAAATTACCCTGTTATTAGGTTAGAGTTAATCGTGTTTGTCAGGGGTTGCTGGGGTGGAGTGTTTCAAAGGACTGGAAGGACCTACTCTGCACTAGATCACTACATAAATAAATGCTCCATTAGAAATTCAGAACAAAATCAAACTTCAAAGTGCATTTGTTATCAATGTATCAATTATATAACTCTGAGATTCTTCCTCTAACAGGCAGCTAGGAAAAAAAGAAACACGTAAAATCTCATAAAAAGGAAGGCTGTCAAACACGCAATGTGCAGAGTAAAGAAAAGCATGCAAACAATAATCACAGGCTAATAGCATTCTAAACTGAAGTCCACAAAGACAGTCCACCCACAGATCTTTAGTTCAGGAGCAGCAAGCTGAACTGGCCTGTCCCTCACCTTGGACCCCAATACCCCGACCTCTCAATCTGGCCCGGTACCTAAATCATCATCCAAAACTCGGTTCAGTCACTTCGATATACTCTGGGGCCTGGACCCTGCCGACTTAATTTGACCTGTACCTATCCTTTCCGATTCGGCCCAGCACCGAACTTGTCATCCAGACTTTGGGTTCTCTCACTTCAATATGCTCTGGGGCCTGGATTCAGCCTGGTGCTAAAATCAATCGAAGCTCAAGGCTTCCTTACCCTCAGTGACAGGCCACTGCCTCATCTCACCCCAGCTCTGCCACATCAAATTGCCTCCAAGTCCCCAAAGACAAGTTACAAGCTATTGCTCATGTTGATTGTTTACCAGGGATAAAGTGATTAACAAAGTATTTAGTTATTTTCTTTATTTCATTAGACACCAGCCAGAAGTCCCTGAGATTCACCAGCTTCATCTTAAACCAAACGTAAGACCATAAGACATAGGAGCAGAATTAGGCTGTTTGATCCATCAAGTCTGCTCCGCCATTTAACCATGGCTGATCCTTTTTTCTCCTCCTTCACAGCCCCACCCCCCAGCATTCTCCCTGTAACCTTTGATGCCACACCAATCAATAACCTATCAATCTCTACCTTAAATGCACCCAACAACCTGGCCTCCACCAATTCACCACCTTCTGGTTAAGGAAATTTCTCCATATCTCTGTTTTAAATGGGTGCCCCTTTAACCTGAAGCAGTGCCCTCTTGTCCTAGACTTCCCCACCCTGGGAAGCATCCTTTCCACCACTACTTTGTCTAGGCCTTTCAACATTCAAATGGTTTCAATAAGATCTCCCCTCATCCTTCTGAAATCCAGTGAGTACAGGCCCAGAGCCATCAAACATTTCTCATGTGATAACCCTTTCATTCCCGGAATCATCCTTGTGAGCCTCCTCTGGACCCTTTCCAATTACAGCACATCTATTCGTAGAAAAGGAGCCCAAATCTATTCACAATACTCAAGATGATGCCTCACCAGTGCCTTATAAAGCCTCAGCATCATATTCTTGCTCTTCTATTCTAGACCTCTTGAAATGAATGCTAACATTGCATTTGCCTTCCTCATCACTAACTCAACCTACAAGTTAAACTTTAGAGTGTTCTGCATAAGGACTTCCAAGTCCCTTTGCATTTCAGATTTTTGGATTTTCTCCCCATTTAGAAAATAGTCTGCACATTTATTTTTAACTACAGAAGTGCGTGACATTGTATTTCCAACTTTGTATTTCATTTGCCACTTTCTTGCCCACTCTCTTAATCTGTCCAAGTCCTACCGCAGCCTTCCTGTTTTCTCAACACCACCTACCCCTCTACTAATCTTTGTATCATTTGCAAACTTGGCAACAAAGACATCTATTCCATCATCTAAATCACTGATATACAGCATAAATAGAAGTGGTCCCAAAATCAAGGCCTGCGGAACCACCACTAGTCACTGGCAGACAACCAGAGAAGAATCCTTTTATTCCCACTATTTTCCTCCTACCAAATCAGCCATTGCTCTAACAATGCCAATACCTTTCCTGCAACTCCATGGGCTCTTAACTTTGTAAGAAGCTTCATGTGTGGCAGCTGGTCAAAGGCCTTCTGAATTTCCAAATATACAACATCCAGTGCATCCCCTTTATCTATCCTACTTGTAGACTCCTCAAAAAATTCCAACAGGTTCATTAAGCAAGATTTTCCCTCAAGGAAACCATGCTGACTTTGTCCTATCTTGTCCTATGTCACCAAGTACTCCATAACCTCATCCTTAACAATTAACTCCCAACATCTTCCCCACCACTGAGGTCAGGGTAACTGGTCCATAATTTCCTTTCTCATGCTTCTCTCCTTTCTTAGAGTAGAGTGACATTTGCAATTTTCTAGTCCTCCAGAACCCTGCCAGAGTCCAAGGCTTCTTGATAGATCATTATTAATGCCTCCACAATCTCTACCGCTACCTCTTTCAGGACCCTAGGGTTCAGTTCATCTGGTCTCAGTGACTTATGTACCTTAAGGTCTCTCAGCTTTTTTAGTACCTTGTCCCTTGTCCCTTGTAATAGTTCTTCTCTTCCCTCACACCCTTCAACACCTATTACACTGCTAGTATCTTCCACAGTGAAGACTGATGCGAAATACTCCTTTAATTCATCTGCCATCTCCTTGTCCCCTGTTATTATTTCCTCAGCCTCATTTTCTAACAGTCCTGTATACACTCTCATCTCTTCTTTATTTTTGTATACTTGGAAAAGCTTTTGCTATTCATCTTGATATCATTTGCCAGCTTGCCTTCATATTTCGTCTTTTCCCTCCTAATGGTAGCTGCTTTGAGCATCCTATGGACTCAGCCCTCTGATCCTCCACACTGCCAAGAATGTTACCTTTAATTTGACCTACCAAAATGAACCACTTCACACTTATCTGGGTTGAACTCCATCTGTCACTTCTCAGCCCAGTTTTGCATCCTATTAATGTCCCGCTGTAACCTCTGACAGCCGTCCACACTATCCACAACACCTCCAACCTTTGTGTCATCAGCAGACTAACCCATCCCTCCACTTCCTCATCCAGGTCATTTATAAAAATTACGAAGAGTAAGGGTCCCAGAACAGATCCCTGAGGCACCCCACTGGTGACCGACCTCCATGCAGAATATGACCCATCTATAACTACTCTTTTCCTTCTGTGGGCAAGCCAGTTCTGGATCCACATAGCAACGTTCCCTTGGATCCCATGCCTCCTTACTCTCTCAATAAGCCTTGCATGGGGTATGGTATCAAATGCCTTGCTGAAATTCATATACACTACATCTATTGCTCTACCTTCATCAATATGTTTAGTCACATCCTCAAAAAATTCAGTCAGGCTTGTAAGGCACAACCTGGCCTTGACAAAGCCATGCTGACTATTCCTAATCATATTATACCTCTCCAAATGTTCATAAATCCTGCCTCTCAGGATCTTCTCCATCAACTTACCAACTACTGAAGTAAGACTCACTAGTCTATAATTTCCTGGGCTATCTCTACTCCCTTTCTTGAATAAAAGGAACAACATCTGCAACCCTCCAATCCTCCAGAACCTCTCCCGTCCTCATTGATGATGCAAAGATCATTGCCAGAGGCTCAGTAATCTCCTCCCTCGCCTCCCACAGTAGCCTGGGGTACATCTCATCCGGTTCTGGTGACTTATCCAACTTGATGCTTTCCAAAAGCTCCAGCACTTCTTCTTTCTTAATATCTACATGCTCAAGCTTTTCAGTCTGCCTAAAGTCATTACTACAATCACCAGGATCCTTTTCCATAGTGAACACTGAAGTAAAGTATTCATTGAGTACCTCTGCTATTTCCTCCAGTTCTATACACACTTTCCCACAGTCATACTTGAAAATAGGTCCTGTTCTTTCATGTATTATCCTCTTGCTCTTCACATACTTGTCGAATGCCTTGGGGTTTTCTTTAATCATGCCCGCCAAGGCCTTCTCATGGCCCCTTCTCACTCTCTTAATTTCCTTCTTAAGCTCCTTTCTATTAGCCATATAACCTTCTAGATCTCTAACATTACCTGGCTCTCTGAACCTTTTGTAAGCTTTTCTTTTCTCCTTGACTAGATTTATTACAGCCTTTATATGCTACACTTCCTGTACCCTACCATAACTTCCCTGTCTCATTGGAACGTACCTATGCAGAACTCCACATAAATATCCCCTGAATGTTTGCCACATTTCTTCTGTACTTTTCCCTGAGAACATCTGTTTCCAATTTAAGCCTCCAATTTCCTGCCTTCATTCACATGCCCAACACTGTACTCCCAAGTTGATCTTCTCAGCAATGGATGAACAGGATAAGAACCCTTTTCACTTTCTTCCCCACCTCCAAAATGTCTGTCGGGGTTTAAATACTTGTCATCTTTGAATTGATAATGTAAAGTTCCCGGTTTACATGACAATTGAAACTTGTTATACCTCAGTTTCCGATGCAAGACTTCAACTAGAGAATTGCACAGCTGTTTGCTTTGTGTAGCTTATCCATTGAACTTTCTACATGGTTAGTGATATATTGGAAGGTATATGTAGTTGAAATCTATACCTTGGTACTTTGTAGCACATCCAAAGAGTTACAGAAGTTTAGGTAAAGAAGTGAACATGAGTTATGTCATTGTACACGTAAGGAGAAACAGCTACCTTTTCTTTAGAGAATTTGTTCAGTGCCTTGCATGATGGTTGGACTGGGAGATTTGCTTTCCTTTACAGCCTGCAAAAAAAAACCCAGAAAGTTAGCACATTATCTTTAATCCCAAAGTATTGCTTAAGATGGTGTGGCACAGTAATGTAATGATTAGTGCAATGATTTCCAGCGCTGGCTGTATGTTTGGGGGTCAATTCCCATCATAGCCTGTAAGTCCTCTTCATAACTGCGTGCGCATTCTCCACATGCTCTGGTTTCCTCCCATATTTCAAAGACGAATGGGTTAGGCTCAGTGAGATGTGGGTATGGTATGTTGGTGCCAGATGTGTGGTGACATTTATAGGCTGATCAGCACAATCCTTGTTGACTGGATGTAATGCAACATAACAAATTTTATTGTATGTTTCAATGTATATGCAACAGAAGAAGCTAATCTTTCAATAAACTGCAAAGAGAATTAAATGTAAGGTTGTAAGTGCTCTCTTTTACATTGGAAGAAATATGACAATGACATCTTGAACATTCAAATGTGTAGTTTTACAAATAAATCCAGTGGTTTCCTTTAATGGACTGATGCTCTTCACGGAGTGCAATGTTCTGTATACTTTTCAATGAGCTGACAAGATCTTTAGGAACTAATTTCATTGTTTAAACTCTGAAAATAGTGTATTCCATTGCACGGAATGTACAAAGCTATAATTATAGTTTAATACTCTTTCCAATCATAAATAAAACTTGTGTGGATTGTGATTTCTTCAAGTAAACATTTCTTTAACTTTTAAAGGTTGTTTATGATATTTCATCCTCTACTTTAATCTCATGAATTTAAAAATTTTACTTCAAATCATTATGAAAGTTAAGTACAACTTTGCTTCTTAGTTGCTGTTCGTGATGATTTTTGAAAGTAATTATCTGTTTGGCCAATTTGATGACATCACAGCAGCTGGATGTCCGTAGTCACTTCATCATGATATCTGAGGTAAACTCATGCCAAAATAAATGAAATCCATGCATCAGGATTTGCTAGGGCTCTGTAGGCATGTTTCTTTGAGATTAGTGGAGTTATTTTCACTACTGATTGAAATACGTCGGCCAAAACCTTTTTCAGCTTGTTCCACAATTAGCTTTGCTACGCTTGCTTCTCCTGGGCCAGGCAGGGTTTGCCATCTCTCTAAGGCACCTTGGATAATTGTAAGTACATCTGTTATCAAAGCATGTATACCTTAGACAATGACAAACATGAGAAAATCTGCAGTTGCTGGAAATCCAAAACAACGCACATAAAATGCTGGAGGAACACAGCAGGCCAGACAGCACTTATACATCCTTGAGATTCGTCTCCTAACAGGCAGCCATGAAACAAAGAAACCATACATAAAGAGAGGAAGACCATCGAACAACCAATGTGCAAAGAATAAAAGCACAACATGCTCAAAAAAAAAGAACCCATATAAAGATAAAATAACTCTTTAAAAAAAGACCATCGAACACCCAATGTGTAGAGAAAAAAAAACACTATGCAAACAATAACTGCAAGCAAGCAGCTTTCTGAACTGGTGTCTGTAAAGTGAGTCCCATGGTCCAATACATAGTTCAGTGCTGAGCCCTTTGATGGAACAGTGATCTGAACTGGCCCATCCCTCACTTCGGGCCCCAACAACTTGACTGAAGACTGATGTGCTGTAAGTTAATTGCTACGACCAAGGACATCCTTCAGTGCTAAATTTTGTCATTATAGATTTGATCACAATCTACATCAGCACAGGTGCACCATAAGGCTATGTGCTTAGCAGCCCCCCCCCCCCCCCCAACAGTCTACTTACTTTACACGTATGACTAAGAACAGCTCCAGTGTCATATTTAAGTTTGCTGATGACAGCACTGTCATTGGCCAGGTCAAAAGTGGTGAAATATCAACGTATAGGAGGCAGATTGAAATTCTGGATGAGCGGTGTCAAAACAACAACATGTTAATCAATGTCAGCAAAACCAAGGTGCTGATTTAGGAGGAGAACACCACAGGTTTCATCGGGGGATCAGAAGTGGAGTGAATCAGCAACTTTAAATTCCCTGGAGTTATCATTTCAGAGGACCTGTCTTGAGACCAGCATGTAAATGCAATTATGAAGAAAGCAAGGCCACACCTTTACTTCCTTAGGAGTTTCTGAAGATTCAGCATGACATCTAAAACTTCGACAAATTTCCATAGATGTGTAGTGAAGAGTATATTGACTGGTTGCATCAAAGTCTGGTATGGAAACATCTTGAACAGAAAATTCGGCAAAGAGTAGTGGACATGATGCAGTGTATCACAGATAAAACCTTCCCACCATTGAACACATCTACACAGACTTCTGTCACAGGGAAGCAACACCCATCATCAGGGACTTCCCCCACCCAGGACATACTCTCTTCTTCTCCCTGCTCCCATCAGGTACAGGAGACTCAGGACTCACACTATCAAGTTCAGGAACAGTTATTACCTCTCACCATCCGGCTCGTGAACTCATGGGGGATAACTGCACTCAGTTTCAATTGCCCCATTACTAAATTGTTCCCACCACCTATGGACTCACTTTCAATGACCCTTCATCTCATGTGCTCGATAATTAGTGCTTGTTTATTTATTATTATTATTTCTTTTTCTTTTTCAATTTGCACAGGTTGTTGTCTTTTGCATATTGGATATTTGTCCATTCTGTTAAATAGATAAGTACATACTTTATTGATCCCAAAGGAAATTAAAGTGCCACCATAGCATTACAAGTGTACAGACATACAAAGAGAGGAGAAGGCAGTATAAAGGAAGTTTTAGAGCAGTTAGCCTGACCTTAGTGTTTGGGAAGATGTTGGAGTCAATTGTTAAGAATAAGGATATGGAGTACTTGGTGACACAGGACAAGACAGAATAAAGTTTCTTTAAGGAAAGCTCTTGCCTGAACCTGTTAGAATTCTTTGAGGAGATCACACGTAGGATAGATAAAGTGGATGTTGTAGATGTTTTATATTTGGACTTCTGGAAGGCTTCTGACAAGGTGCCACACATGAGGCTACACAGCAAGTTAAGAAATCATGGCATTGCAGGAAAGCTATGGGCATGGTTAGAGCTTTGGCTGATTTGTAGGAGGCATTGAGTGGGAATAAAAGGATCCTTTTTTGGTTGTCTGCCAGTGACTAGTGGTGTTCCACAGGGGTGTTGGGATGCGTTTTATGCTGTACATCAATGACTTAGATGATGGAATAGATGGTTTTGTTGCCAAGTTTGCGGATGATATGAAGATTGGTGGAGGGGCAGGTAGTATTGGGGAAACAGGAAGGCTGCAGAAGGACTTAGACAAATTAGGAGAATGGGCAAGAGAGTGGCAAATGAAATACAATGTTGAAAAATGCATGGTCATGCACTTTGGTAGTAGAAATAAATGTGCAGACTATTTTCTATATGGGAAGAAAGTCCAAAAATCTGAAACACAAAGGGACTTGCGGGTCCTTGTGCAGAAAACCCTAAAGGTTAACTTGCAGATCGAGTTGATGGTGAGGAAGATAAAAGCAATGTTAGCATTCATTTCAAGAGGTGAGAAGCAGGTGAAGACCTTTGTTAATACTACACTAACTTTCCTCAGCAGCAATAGATTACCTAACCATCTCACCCAAATTGTTGATGTAGAAAATTGGAAGATCACCTGTTTTCAATGACTTCATAGGATTACTGTAAATACCACCTCTCTCTGTAAGATCCATACATATGATAGATTTTCAACAGATCAAACCCAAATTAAGACAAAAGAGCATTCAAGACAATTTAGGGAAATGATAATAGAAAAGCACAAATCTGGAGAAGTGTACAAGACCATCTCAATGGCATTGAACATACCTCAGAGCGAATTTCAGTGTACCATGAAAAAATGGAAAATATATGAAACCATAGCCATACTGCCTAGATCAGGTCACCCATTTTAACTTAGTTGTCAGAGAAGTATGGCACTTGTAAGAGACGCAACTCTGACACCAAAAAACACTCTGATTGAGCTGCAGAAGTCAGTGGCTGCAAGTGGGGATGAAATTCCTGGGTCCACAGTATCTAAGGCCTTGCACATAAAGGGTTTTTATGGAAGAATGGCAAGGAAAAAGCCCTGGCTATAAAAAAAGAATATCCTTGCACGCAAAGACTTTGCAAAGTGTCTCTTAGAAGACACTGTAAAGCTGTGGAAGGTCTTATCGTTTGATGGGACTAAAGTGGAACTTCTTAGCTTCAACACGAAGCAGTACATGTGGTATAAATCTAATACTGTGCATCAGTCAGGTAGCACCATACCTCCTGTGAAGTATGGTGGAGGTAACATCATGCTGCGGGGATGCTTTTCAGCAGCAGGGACTGTGAATCTAGTCAGAATTGATGGCAAGATGAATGCTGCTAAGTACAGAGAGATCCTGGATAAAAACCTGGCAGCTTCTGCCAGAAAGCTTAAACTGGGGAGGAAGTTCAGAGCAATAACCACTGCCAGAGCAATCATGGAGTTGCTTTAAATAAAGAAAATTGATGTCCTTGAGTGGGCAGTCAGAGTCCTGATCTTAACCTAATGAACATCCAGCAAGACCTGAAAACTGCTGTCCACCACCACTCCCTAAACATCCTGGCAGAACTTGAGCAATTTTGCAAGGAGGAATGCCCTCCATCATTTCCTGCAAAGCTAATAGAGACTTAGTTATCCAAAAGGAGTACCGGCTATAATAGCTGTGTGAGGCGATTCAACTAAGTACTGAGAAAAGGGGGATGAACACTTTTGATCTGCTGACATATCAATTTTTGAATTTTTAGTTTTTCGTGCTTTAATTTTCCCTGAGTTTTGGGCTTTACTATGGTGGAGAAAAAAAGAGCATGTGACTCACAAAGAAAGGCATTCTTAGTTAAAATGATCAAAATCTCTGGTTATAATACTCATTTACATTGGGGGATGAATACTTTTTCAAGGCACTGTGTCTTATGGTTACCTTTGACACTATTCTGTAAAACTCTGATCATGTCATAGCAGACATTCTGCGGTTTGCTGTGTGGAATGATTGGATTTCACATAAGTTTAGGAACAGCTAAACAGGATTCTTTACCAGTGCTAATAAATCTTACTGAAATTATTTTAAAATTCTATGTCTTGGCAAAAATACAACAGTTTCAGATACGAAGACTTATAGAAAGGTATTTAATTCGGCATTCAGGTGTAACAGGGGAAAAGAAGCCTTTGAAAGGTCAAATGAGCTCATGTGCAATTGGACATTCACGCACTATGTTTGCTATCTACTTACATGAAATGGGAAATGGAGAGAAAAGAGTAAGAGTGAGTTGGATTATTTTGTGTGACCATGGATTGAATTTCCTTTGAATTCCTTACCTGGGCTGTTGCTGAGCCACTCAAGATGTCTTGTTAAAGAGTAACATTTTTAAAAAGTGTTTGATAGCATATCAATTAAAAACATAAAAGTTTGTAGAATTTGGAATAATGTAAAAGAAAATTGACTACCTGACAAAAAAGCAGTTATAATAAATTTCCACATTGACTACCATTGGGCTATCATTGTGAATTGTGCTAGGGTAACAGTCAACATTAAAAGCCTTGGGTGAAGGAACTATGTGTATTAGAGTTATATATTCTGGCAATATATCTACAGCAAAGCAAGATCTGTTGTTGGACATAGATAGACTAAATGAGTGGGCAAAGATCTGGTAGATGCAGTATAAACTGGAGCTTGTTAGCCTCAGTAGATAGAATATGAAAGTTAAATGGAAAGAGGATATAGGGCGCTGTATTGAAGAAAATTCTGAAACAAGTTCGCTTGTGTGTAGTTACATTAGGACGCAATGGAAAATAGGCCTTAATTGCAAGGGGTATAGAGGTAAAGTATGAAATTCTTGTAACAACAATACAGGGTGTTTGAGTTCACTGGGCTAATTTTGGCAATGAAGGAGTTGACTTTTGAAGTAAGGCTGACAAGTTTGGACTTGTATCATTAGTGTTTAGATAATCTTTTTGAAACATGCAAGATTCTAATTAGGTATGGCAGGACGGATGCTGAGAAGTTTCCTCTAGTGAATGAATCTAGAATGAGGAATGATAGTGTCAGAATAAGGGATTATACATTTAAGACAGATTTGAGGAAGCATTTGTTCTCGCTTATAGTTGTAAATCATTGGAAGCACTATGGAGTCTAGCTCATTGGACATTATTTTGCCTTTGAAGAAAAATTAGATAAATACTTCAAGAGGAGTTGTGGGAGAGAGCGGAGTGAGTAGAGTTGAACTGTGTTACAGAATATAAGAGTAGGTATGATGGGCTGAAAGGCTGAAAGAATATCCCTTCATGAGTTTGAAATATCCTATATATAAAATGTGGTGTCACTGAGTATGTACTTCAAGTAAGGTAACTAAGGGGGAACAATATAGTAAGCAAGGCAAGAAAGAAAGAAAAAAATCAAATTGTGACACTATTGTAATGTGGGGGCTGCTGTAAACAATTAGTAAACAGTATCTTACAGCAGCAGTATCATAATGACAATGACATTTACTGATTAAGGAGGAATGTTGGCCAGGCCTCCAATACAATCACCATTGCTTATCTTCAAAATAATCCTATGGAAATTTATGTGCACATTTATGTGCACTTTACAGAACAGAGAAGACCTTGCTCTAATATGCTACCGACAGAAAGCACTGCCAACAACAGAGTCCCTCAAAATCTGCTGGGTGATGTTTTGAATAGAAAATAAATCCATAATCTGGATTTATGATGCAGAGTCGATTGATCCCAGAGTAGACATGAATTATTTATATTGCTTTATAATGGTCAGAATAAAATTGTACAATTGTTTTTTATTGTGTTCTGGAAATGTAAGTAATTCCTGAGGCATTTGTTTACTGTGGAGATCGATAATGAATAATTTTGTTGCATCTAGTGATTCACTCGAAAGCTTAACATACAAAGGAATGCAGTAATGTTTATTAGAAAATTCCATTAACAGCAGACAGATAGCAACAATATGTTTTTTACAATCAAATAGAAAATCAAACACTCAGATGTACTTAAAGACAGCATTTTCATCTTTGAGTCAGTGTTTTGGGTTCAAGGTGCATAGCAGATATTTGAGCATGTGGTTTAGCCTGGGGCTACCTGTGCATTTGTTTAGAGGTACGGTCTCTTTAAATAATATCTCCAATTAGAGCTTAACTTCCTTTCTCAGTCAGGCAGATGTCGTTGCCAAAAATAAAATAACTAAAATAACTGGGTCCAGAACACACACGCTCTTACAACTCAAATATAATCTATTTTACTTGTGCACAGGGAGAACAGCTCCCGTCACTCACACTGTTCTGAAGCCAAGACGGAAAACTTTTTTTTAATGCAGAATCGGCCAATCAGCTGGTACTGCTTGACAAATTGTACATGTTTGAATTCCTTACTTGCAAGATCAATTGCCATTCACAATAGAGATGTAAATGTGAATCAAAACTTAAGGCTGACCATGACACATAGGAGCAGAATGAGGCCATACAGCCCATTGAGTCTGCTCTGCCATTCCATCATGGCTGATCCCGGATCCCACTCAACCCCATACACTTGCCGTCTTGCCACAACCTTGATGCTCTGACCAATCAGGAAAGTAAACATGAGGAAATCTGCAGATGCTGGAATTTCAAACAACACACACAAAATGCTGGTGGAACACAGCAGGCCAGGCAGCATCTATAGGGAGAAGCACTGTCGATGTTTTGGACCTGGACCCTTCGTCAGGACTAACTGAAAGGAAAGGTACTAAGAGATTTGAAAGTAGTGGGGGGAGGAGGAAATGTGAAATGATAGGAGAAGACCGGAGGGGGTGGGATGAAGCTAAGAGCTGGAAAGGTGATTGGCGAAAGTGATACAGAGCTGGAGAAGGGAAAGGATCATGGGACGGGAGACCTCGGGAGAAAGAAAGGGGGAGGGGGAGCACCAGATGGAGATGGAGAACAGGCAGAGTGATGGGCAGAGAGAGAGAAAAAAAAATGAACAACTAAATACTGTCAGGGATGGGGTAAGAAGGGGAGGAGGGGCATTAACGGAAGGTAGAGGTCGATGTTCATGCCATCAGGTTGGAGGCTACCCAGCCGGTATATAAGGTTCCTCCAACCTGAGTGTGGATTCATCTTGACAGTAGAGGAGGCCATGGATAGACATACCAGAATGGGAATGGGACGTAGAATTAAAATGTGTGGCCACTGGGAGATCCTGCTTTCTCTGGCGGACCGAGCGTAGGTGTTCAGCAAAATGGTCTCCCAGTCTGCATTGGGTCTCACCAATATATAAAAGGCCACACCGGGAGCACCGGACACAGTATACCACACCAGCCGACTCACAGGTGAAGTGTCACCTCACCTGGAAGGACTGTCTGGGGCCCTGAATGGTGGTGAGGGAGGAAATGTAAGGGCAGGGGTAGCACTTGTTCTGCTTACAAGGATAAGTGCCAGGAGGGAGATCGGTGGGAAGGGATGGGGGGGACTAGTAGACAAGGGAGTCACGTAGGGAGCGATCCCTGCAGAAAGTAGAGAGACAGGGAGGAGGGAAAGATGTGCTTGGTAGTGGGATCCCGTTGGAGGTGGCGAAAGTTACAGCAAATTATACGTTGGACCTGCAGGCTGGTGGGGTGGTAGGTGAGGACAAGGGGAACCCTATCCCGAGTGGGGTGGCAGGCAGATGGTGTGAGGGCAGATGTGCAGGAAATGGGAGAGATGCGTTTGAGAGCACAGTTGATGGTGAAAGGAGGGAAGCCCCTTTGTTTAAAAAAGGAAGACATCTCCTTCGTCCTGGAATGAAAAGCCTCATCCTGAGAGCAGGTGCGGCGGAGATGTAAGAATTGTGAGAAAGGGATAGCATTTTTGCAAGAGACAGGGTGGGAAGAGGAATAGTCCAGGTAGCTGTGAGAGTCTGTAGGCTTATAGTAGATATCAATAGGTAAGCCGTCTCCAGAGATGGAGACGGAAAGGTCAAGAAGGGGGAGGGAGGTGTCAGAAATGGACCAGGGAAATTTGAGGGCAGGGTGAAAGTTGGAGACAAAGTGAATGAAATTAGCGAGCTCAGCATGCATACAGGAGGCAGTGCCAATGCAGTCATCGATGTAGCAAAGGAAAAGAGGGGGACGGATACCCGTATAGACTTGGATCATGGACTGTTCCACAAAGCCAACAAAAAGGCAGGCATAACTGGGACCCATGTGGATGCCCATGGCTACACCCTTGGTTTGGAGGAAGTGGGAGGAGCCAAAGGAGAAATTATTGAGAGTAAGAACTAATTCCGCTAGACGGAGGAGAGTGGTGGTAGAGGGGAATCGGTTAGGTCTGGAATCTGAAAGTATCTATTTTTGGTTTAAATCTGCCCACACTCTTGGCCTCCATAGCTGTCTGTAGCATTCTACAGATTCACTACTCTCTGGCTAAAAAAATTCCTCCTTATCACTGTTCTAAAGGGTTGCACCTCAATTTTGAGGCTGTGTCCTCTAGTTCTGGACACCCCCACCACAAGAAACATCTCCACATCTACATTATCTAGTCCTTTCAACATTCAGTCGGTTCCAATTAGATTCAACACCCCCCCCACCCCACCCCACACTCTTCTAAATTCCAGTGGGTACAAACCCAAAGTTGCCAAATGCTCCTCATGTTTTACCCTTTCATCCCCAGAATCATCCTCATGAATTTCCTCTGGACTCTTTCCATGACAACATGTGCTTTCTGAGACATGGGGCCCAAGACTGTTGTCAATACTCCAGTGCAGCCTGACCAGTGTCTTATAAAGCCTCAGCATTATCTCCTTGTTTTTATATTTTATTCCCCTTGAAATGAATGCCAACATAGCAATTGCCTTCTTTACCACAGGCTCAGCCTATAAATTGTCCTTCTGGAAGTCTTGCACAAAGACTCCTAAGTCCCCTTCCACCTCTGATGTTTGAATTTTTTCACCATTTAGATAATAGTCTGCACTTTTCTTCCATTTACCAAAATGCATTATCATACATTTCCCAACACTATATTCCATCTGCCACTTTTTTGCCCATTCTTCAGCAATACCTACCCCTCCACCCATCATCGTATTACCTGCAAATTTTGTCACAAACCCATCAATTCCATTATCTAAATCACTGACAAACAATGTGAAGAGCAGCAGTCCCAATACTGACCGCTGAGGAACACCACTAGTCACTGATAGCCAACCAGAAAAGGCCCTCTTTATTCCCACTCAGTGCCTCCTGCCAGTATCTTTCCTGTAATGCCATGCAATTTTATCTTGTTAAGCGGCCTCATGTGTGGCACCTTATCAAATACCTTCTGAAAATCCAAGTAAGTGACATCCACTGCCTCTCCTTTATCCACCCTGCTTATTACTTCCTCGAAGAACTCTAACAGACTTAACAAGTAAGATTTCCCTTACAGAAACCATGCTGACTTTAACATTTTTTCATTAGCTTCCAAGTACCCCAAAACCTCATCCTTAATAATGAACACCAACACTTTCCCAACCACTGAGGTCAGGCTAGCTGGTCTGTAATTTCCTTTCTTTTGCCTTCCTCCCTTCTTAAAGAGTGGAGTGGCATTTGTAATTTTCCAATCCTCCAGAACCAAGCCAGAATCAAGAGATTTTTGAAAGGTCATAACCAATGCATCTGCCCTCTCTTTAGCAACCTATTTCAGAACTCTGAGATGTATGTAGTCCTTCTGGTCCATCTGGTCTTAAGACCTTTCAGTTTGCCTAGCACTTTTTCCTTTGTGATAGCAGTGGCACCACTCCTTCTTACTGACACTCACAGACCTCTGGCACACTGCTAGTGTCATCCACAGTGAAGACTGACGCAAAGTACTAATTAACTTCATTAACTATTTCTTGCCCCCATCACTACCTCACCAGCATCATTTTCCAATGGTCCAATATTAACTCTCACCTCCTTTTTACTCTTTATGCAACTGAAAAACCTTCTGGTATCCTGCTTTATATTATTATCTAGTTTGCCCTCATATTTCATCTTTCCCTTCTTATGAATTTTTTAGATGCCTTTTGTTGGATTTTAAAAACTTCCCAATCATCCAACTTCCCACTCACTTTTGCTACATTGTTTGCCCTCTCCTTGGCTTTTTTGCAGGCCTTAACTTCCCTTGTCAGCCACAGTTGCCTACCCCTGCCATTTGAGAGCTACCTCTGTGGAACATACCTGTCTTGCACCTTGTGAACTATTCCCAGAAACTTCAGCTACCTGTGCTCTGCCATCATTCCCTGCAATATCCCCCTCTAATCCACGGGGACAAAATCTCTCTCATGCATCTGTAATTCCTTTTATTCCATTGTGATACCGATACATGTGATGTTCTTCTATCTCTCAAATTGCAGTAAGAATTCAATCATATTATGATCACTGCCTCCTAAGGTTTCCTTTACCTTAAACTCCCTAATAAAATCTGGGTTATTACGTAAAATACAATCTCAGAATGCCTTTCCCCAGGCAGGCTCAAGCACAAGCTGCTCTAAAAAGCCATCTTGTAGGTATTCAACAAATTCCTTCTCTTGTGATTCAACAGCAGCCTAATTTTTCCAATCCCCTTGCATATTGAAGTCCCCCGTTACAATTATTATTTCATGTCTTTTCTAGCTCCCTTTGCAATCTCAATCCCACATCTTGGCTACTATTTGGAGGCTTATATATGATCCCCATAATGTTTTTTTAACCCTTGCAGTTTCTTAACTCCACCCAGAAAGATTCAACATTCTCTGACCCAATGTCACCTCCTTCTAAAGACGTAATTCTATCTCTTACCAACAAAGCCACACCATTGCCTTTGCCTTCCTGCCTGTCCTTTCAATACAAAGTATATCCATTGATACTAAGCTCCAGCTATGACCTTCTTCCAGCCTCAACTCAGTGAATCCCACAATGTCATACTGAACAATCTCTAAATTGCGCCACGAGTTCATCCACCTTATTTCGAATACTACACGTATTTAAATACAGCAGTCCTGCATTCTCTACCCTTATGAATTTTGCCTCTGTGGTACAATTTAATTCTTTGCACTGTCTGCATTTGTACCTAACCATTCATTGGCTTGTCCTTCCTTACATTCATATTACATCCATCATCTACTTATAAACCTGCTGGCTCAAACTCAGCTCAATCATATTGGTTCCCACCCCACACCATATCAGTTTAATATGATGGTATTAAACAGGTGATATTTTGAAATTAGTAAAACAATTGTCCCATAGTTGTTGGGTGTGTTTCGCATCCTTCCATTATTCCTATCTCACCTGTCTCCAGCACCCCAAAAGCTATTTTGCAAGACCTTTATAGCAAAATCTCAGTACAGAGGCTTCAGAGGTTTGAGTGCACCCAGCCATAGTCAACCCTATGTTTCTCATCTGTAGTAAGCAGAGATGTCCTCGGTGATCTCACTTGACTACAACTGCCGCACTGCAGCTTACACACAGGCACCAAAGACCATATGGAAATTTTTGAAGAGGACCAAGAGAATTCTCCCCTGTGATATTTAGCTCACACCTCTAAGGCAGAAAAGTAGATAATTTAATCAGTATTACATTCTTTTAGGTGGTGCACCAATTGCTGACAGCACTTCCCACATGATGTTGGTGACCGCACTTCAAATAAAGTACTTTTGTTGGCTCTAAAATGTTTTGAAATGTCCCCAACAACATCATGAAACTCCCTTTTTAATTGGAAGTTTCTTGATATCTTGTTTAATCTTCTAACACATCTTATTCTGTAAACCCCTTCATCTGGAGTCTTTAGTATTTTGTTCCTGTTGGCATTTCTCTAGAACTGGTGGTCACACTCATCAATTTTTCCCTCGGCTCCTCCCAATTTCTCTAGACTTGGGGTAGCTATAGGCACCTGCAAGGGCCCCAGCAATGCCTGACTTCTCGCTGGCTGCATATAACAGTCCATGCTCCAAGCCTTCCCAGGTAATCTCCTCAACTCTTCCATCTGCTGCATTAACCACAGCACTGATGCTGCTTCATGCACCCATGCTAAGCTTGGCAATTTCATCAGCTTTGTCTTTATTTTTCACCCTGTCCTTAAGTTCACTTGATATATTTATATCATCTCCTTTCCCTTTCTTGATCTCTCTCTGTCTGCTTCTCCGGAGAAAAACTGTCAACTAAAATCTTTTATGTACCTACCAATTCCCACAGCTACTTTGGCAATACCTCTTCCCACCCTATCGCCTGTAAAAATGCTGTTTCCTTTTCTCAGTTCCTTCATCTCCATCGCATCTCTTCCCAGGCTGTAGCTTTCCTTTCCAGGACATCAGGGATGTCCTCCTTCTTTGAAGAATGGTATTTCCCTTCCTCCACCATTGATGCTGTCCTCACCCGCATCTCCTCCATTTCTCTGACCTCCGTGCTCACCCCATCTTCCCACAGCCTTAACAATAATAGAGTACTCCTTGTCCTTACCTATCGCCCCATGAACCTCCACATCCAACATAAGTTTATACCTAACTTCTACCATCTCAAAGGGGTTCAATCTGTTGTGTCTGGTGCTTCTGATCTGGCTTTCTTTACATTGGTGAGACCCATTGTAAACTGAGGGACCGCTTTGTGAGCATATCCACTCCATTCGCCAAAAGCAGAACTTCCTGGCGGCCAAACATTTTAACTCCAGTTCCTATTTCTGTTCCGACATGTTGGTCCACAGCCTCCTCTTGTACCACAATGAGGTCACCCTCAGGGCGGAGGAACAACACCTTATATTCCATCTGGGTAGCCTCCAACCTGATGACATAAATATTGATTGTTCCTTCCAATTAAAAATATACCTTCCCCCTTCCATCTTCTATTGTTCCCATCTCTGGCCTCTTACCACTTCCAACCTGCCAGTCACCTCCCCCTGGTGCCACTTTCTCCTATGGTACACTCTCCTCTCCAATCAGATTCCTTCCTCTCCTGTCTATTATATTTCCTTCCCCCTGTCTTCACCTTCCCCTCCACACCCTTTTATTTTGATGTCTTCCTCCTTCCTTTCCAGCCCCGAAGAAGGATCTCAGCCTGAAACACCAACTGCTTATTCATTTCCATGGATGCTGCCTGACCAGCTGAGCATTTTGTATGTGTTGCTAAGGAATTTAAAGTTAATGAGCTTCTCCACATCCAATACCCGAATGAAGACTGGCTCATGGACTTCCAGCTTCTTCCTTTTGAAGTCAATAATTAGCTCTTTGGTTTTGCTGACACTGAGTGAGACGATGATGTTGTGGCATCACCCAACATGATTTTCATTCTGCTTCTCGTATGTTGTTTTGTCACCGCCTTTGATTTGACCAACAACAGTGGTGTCATCAGCAAACTTAAATACAGCATTGGAGCTGCACTTAGCCACACAGTCATAAGTATACAGTAAGTAGAGCTGGGGATTAACACACAGCCTCTGCTGGTGGAGATTGTGAAGGAGATGTTGTTGCCAATCCAAAATGACTGTGGTCTGCAAGTGAGGAAATTGAGGATCCATAGGTATCAAGGCCCAGGCCTTGGAACTTAGTGATTAGTTTTGAGGGGGTGATAGTGTTAAATGCTGAGCTGTATTGAATGGAGAGCATCCTGTCATATGTACCTTCATTGCACTAATGTTCTAGATCTGAGATAAGAGCCAATGAAATGGCAACTTCTATTGACCTGTTGGCAAATTGGAGTGGGTCCAAGTCACTGTTCAGGCAGCAGCTGATATTCATTATGACCAACCTCTCAAAGCATTTCAAAACACTGATGTAAATGCTTCCCTATGATCGTCATTGACATTGGTTACCGGGTTCTTCTTGGGCACCAATATGATTGCAGCCTGCTTAAAGCAGGTAGGTACCTCAGACTGCTGAAGCAAGAGGTTGAAGTTGTCCATAAGCACTCCACCCAGTTGATTAGCACAGTTCTTGAGTACTTGGCCAGGTACAACATCTGGGCCAGATGTCTCTGTGGATTCATCCTCCACAGTGATGCTCTCATGTTGGCCTCAGAGACTGAAATCACTTGATTGTTGAGAAGTGTGTGGATTTATGATGGCACCACCTCGTTCTGTTGCTCAATGTAAGCATAAAAGTCATTGAGCTCATCTGGGAGCAAAAGATTGTTATCATTATGTTGCTTGGTTTAGCTTTATAGGATGTGATGGCATTCAAGCCCTGTCGCAGCTGTTGAGCATCCTTCTGTGATTCAAGTTTAATCCACAACGTCCACTTTGCAAGTGAGGTGGCCTTCCAGTGGTCATACCTACAACCTCTTGTACTTCTGGACTCTCTGACAGTGGTGTCAGAAAAGAGGATGCTGTCCAAGTTGCATGCTATCTTGGACAATGTCTCCCATCCTTTCCATAATGTACTGGTTAGGCACATGAGTACATTCAACCAGAGACTCATTCCACCGAGATGTAACACTGAGCGACATAGGAAGTCATTCCTGCCAGTGGCCATCAAACTTTACAACTTCTCCCTCGGAGTGTCAGACACCCTGAGCCAATAGGCTGGTCCTGGACTTATTTCCACTGGGCATAATTAGCTTATTATTATTTAATTATTTATGGTTTTATATTGCTATATTTCTACACTATTCTTGGTTGGTGCTACTGTAACAAAACCCAATTTCCCTCGGGATCAATAAAGTATGTCAGTTTGCCTGTTCTCCACTTTGTAACAAACATTTCACATCTGCATCATGTTTGAATAAAATATTTTCTAGTGCAATACAACGTTTGGTTAAATGATTCATTCTTTTGTTAAAGGCTTGAGTGTTGAAAGTTCTTAATTCAGTACGTTACTATTGAAAAAGTTGATGAAAAATGTGACCTACAAACAAGCTGGGTGAACTCAGCAGTTCGGGCAGCATCCATTGAAATGAGCAGTCAATGTTTCGGGCCGAGACCCTTCGTCAGGACTTACATATGCTTTCCTTCTCTCCTTCTGCCCTTGGCATTTAGAGAAAGAAATTACAGCTTTATTGGTCGCATGTGGGTGTTGATTGTGGTTTTACTCAATGTCAATTGTTACCATGTCACAGTTAATAGTCCAATTGGAAATGTGGCATTTAGCCCACATGAGCATCAATGATAGCCAATTTGTCTTTTTTGTACCTGGTATAAAGATTCTGATGCTTGTGATATTTTTTTCATTGCGTTCCTTTCCCAGACAAAGAACTACCAGGTCGTCATTGTTTTGTCAAGGCTGGAATTCATTGGATAAAATAGAGTCAGTTTCAAATTAATAAATGATTATTGAAGCTGTAGAGTACTTTGGAAACATCTTACACAAAGAACACAATGTACACTACTTTCTTTAAGTATACGTTATGCAAATACTCAAAACAATATTTATTTTATTTTTCATCAAGTAAATTTGCTTTTTCTGCCTTTTATCTAATGTTTTTTATCCCAGAGCATTTATCTAGATGGCTTGGTGGTATGATGTCCCAGTAAAGGGAAATCAAATCAATTGTTGAAAATCTAAATAAAATTAGGAAGTGCTGGAAAACTCTATCAATCAGGCTGCATCTTGCGGAAGGAAAAGCAGAGTTGGCATTTTGGGTCAAAGAGCACTGGAAAAGGGAAACAGTGAAAGTCAGTCAGCTTTAAGAGAAAGAGGATGTGGGAATGGATCAAGGGAATATTTCTGTTGTAGAGGCCATGCCATGCAATAATCTGTTAAAGAGAGAAGGAAAGTAAACAGAAGCTTTGATCTGAAGGGAGCGAGAAAGTGAGACTATAAACAAAGGAATGCAGAAAGGTGCAAAAGACAGGATTATGGGCCATACCCAGTAAACCAGGCTGTGTTTACTGATAAGAAAAACTGCTGCACAAAAAGTTCTAGATTTTTTCTTTGGTTTGGGATTCAAATTTTATCATTGAACCTATTTTGAATTACAAGTTACTTGTCAATACAAAACTGGAATTTCTTTAGACATCATATGATGCAATCCAGATTTCTTTTCTGAATGTTGTATGTACAATTGGCCCTCCTTATCCGTGAATTCCGCATGTGCGAATTCAACCAACCGCGAATCACAAAAACCCGGAAGTGCTCTTTCAGCACTTATTGTTTGAGCATGTACAGGCTATTTTTTCCTTGTCACTATTCCCTAAACAATGCAGTATAACAACTATTTTACATAGCATTTACATTGTATTAGGTATTGTAAGTAATCTAGAGATGATTTAAAGTATACGGGAGGATGTGCGTGGGTTATCATGGATCGGGATCGAAAAAAAATCGGAAGTTCTCTTACTAAGTAAGTCAGAACAGGTGCATCCGGTATTATTTAGCATCAGTTAGTCAAACACTTGTCTTAGTATATAGTATATATTTGACCTTTCTATGCATATAAAATGCTTAAGAATGTATGTTTCAGCGCCAGGCTCGGGAACTTCCCGAGTTCGATCCAGTGACAGACCGCTCCCGAGTGCACTCTTCACCGTGCCGGGTTGATGTGGAGGATCAAAAACCCAAAACCCCAAAACCCAATGATTAGACCACTGTGTTGCTTTGCTTTCATCGGGGCAGAGCCTTTCTCACTTTATCCTTTAAAATTGGTCTGATCGTTAACCGACGTAGCCTAACGCTTTTCCAATGACCGATGGCGTTTCACCTCTTTCTGATCGCTTTATTATTTCCACTTTATTTTCAATCGTGATCATGGTTATTTTCGTGAACATAAACACTGCGGATTCAGAGCTCTGACGTCGGGTCCTAATGTCCCCGCACTGAGACAAGTTAAATAAGGTCTGGGGTTTCGCTGGGTCCTAAGGTCCACTGCAATGAGACAGGTTGAATAGGGGACTTGAGCATCCGCATTTTTTGGTATCCGCGAGGGGTCCCGGAACCAATCCCTCGTGGATAAGGAGGGCCGACTGTACATGGTAAAGGAGATAGGTCTGCTGATATACTTCTCTGGGGTCGGTGATTTACAGGCTCATAAGGATTGTGTGGGGCTGCTTTCAAATTTCCTGCTTCAGTTTTCATGTTCCCTTCATGATCCGGCACCCACTTTTGGAGGAATCTAAAGAAGCTTTGTTGGCTTTTGCACAGGTCGCCTCCGAGTGTGGAACCAGAGAGAATTCCTGAACAGAACTGGAAGGCTTTTGCACAGTTTTATTCTGTAATGGGTCATTTACAGCTAATAAATGGCTTTTGTTCAGAATTCTCCGCAGTGCTTTTTAATATTCAAGGTCAGAAAATGCTGGCACAATGGGAGTTGGGAATCTGTCCTTGTACTCTAGACATGCACAATTTTTTAAAGTGAAGAATGCAGGTAAATGGAAGTTTACAGAAGGGTAAATATTTGAATTGTTTTTATATTGATCACCAGTCTTGTGTAACTCATGCACCTAACTCAAATCTGTTGGAATGCTGATATGTGAAGTTTTCCAATGGAAATATCGTGCTTTACATTTTCAAACAACAAGGATTCTTTTGTACCCATGACAAAGATAGTATCTTAAATGTCTGGGTAAAGTGTGACACTATCCATCAAAGGTTCTGCAGCAGTCACCCTTCACAACTCAGTGTGCCTGAGCAGGACAGTACACTTCTCATGTACTCTAATTGCATAATCTCTGGAGCAGGGGTTCCCAATTGGGTGTCCACAAACCACTTGCTTAATAGTACTGGTCCATGGCATAAAAAAAGTTGGGAACCCCTGCTCTACAGCACTGTCTACAATGTTAATGTGGCAGCAATATTGTTCCATGGCAAAAAAATATTGGAGGTCAGATATTCGTCCTGTATAAGTTGTGCTCTGGGTACCAGGGAGAGCTCACCAGGTCTTCTGGAAAACAGTGCGATGAGATCTGTTCAATCTAGCTGATAAATCTTCGATGGAATTCACTTGGGTGACATTATCCTGAAGCAACATGCCATCAATCTAACATAACAGCCAAGTCGTATCACATGGTGAAATATAACAACAAAATGAAATATCTGTACTATATCAGCAACATTTAGTCTATGAAACATTTCTAGAAACTTGGTCCTTTCCTTCTTCGTTATCAGTTTTGTTAAATACAGCATTTTTGGCATTTGGGGTAATAGAAATTTTCCCTTAATGGGAATTAAAAACCACTACCAAAAATTTATGATGTGGAATAAAAATTTACTCTCAGAGTATTTGTGTGAGAGAAAAAAATAACTAGATAAATACAAAATGTGAAAGAAACAACAAATCTTGCCAATTTGGTTTATATTATGGAGAATCATGATACAGATAGTTTTCTAGAAATGCACCCCCTCTGTAATGCTGAGATGCATTATATCTGTGAACTAACAGTGCAGAAACAGTAGAACTGGCTTAAAAGGCCAATGCCAGTGTTGATGTTCCAAAGTTCCCATTGGTTACTGTATTAAATGTTCAAGTGTATTAATAATCCAGGAATAATTCACAAGTAATTTGGAGAATCATTCAAAAAATTAAATATCTTTTTTCTTTATAGCATTGTTTCAATCTTACTGTAAAGTTGATAAAATATCATCTTGAAGCAGACAAGATTAATGCTAAATTGCAACATTCTTGTAACCTGGACTTCTGTTTTCCACAGGGTTGGTTTAGCCCTGGACAGGTGTTTGTGCTGGATGAATACTGTTCCCGCTACGGAGTTCGAGGTTGTCATCGTCATCTCTGCTATCTCAGAGAGCTGACTGAGTGTGCAGAAGGAGGCACAATGATTGATCCGACCCTTCTGCATTACAGCTTTGCTTTCTGTGCCTCCCATGTTCATGGCAACAGGTAATCTGTTAAAGCAAAGCTCACAATCAAAGAAATGACTTTTTAATTGCTTGAGCAGGAGGGTCTTTGCTCCTCTTTGGCATTAACTGTGCAAGTGTTTAATACTCTTGCTTCTTCTTCTGGCTGGAAGATAGGATTTGTGGTTTATTCTCTGTGCTCTACAAGTCCAATTCTCCAGTAGAATGTACTCAGGGTGGAACAGTGCTGGTCAGGAAACCATTGGCTTGCAGTATCTGATTTCTGTCTCTATTTAAATTGATGAAATGTAATGAACTGTTGACCTATAAGCTTTCTGACCAATCTAGCCTAGAGTTTCTGCTCTACACAAAGGTAATATCTGGTTCTACATTAAACCCCTTCCACATTTCACCACCTGGGATATGAGATGTATGATAATAATTGTGCAATAAGCAGGAATGTGCAACACTAGCAGTAACTTGTGGAAACTATCAGTACTTCATTGCAGGTAACAGCACTAACTCATATTTAAACACTGAGGTTAATAATAAACAACCACAGATGATGAGGCAAGATAGCAGAGTTACTTAAAGTCAAGACTTGTGAGACAAGTGAGTTTAAAAAGATGAAGCATGAGGATAATTTAATTTTAGTGCTTTCATATTGAGAGTCAATACTAATTAGCAAAGGTAGGCTTAGGATAGGTCATGGGCAGCCAGGTATTGGATAAGATATAGTTATTTGATGATTGGACAAAAAGAGGCAAATTAGAATGGCATTGCATTAGACCAATCAAAAACGAAACTATACATACACTCAGTGGTCACTTTATTGGGTACAACTGTACATCTGCTCAATAATGCAAGCACAGTATCTGTATTTGCATTAGTCATGTGTCAGCATCTCAATGCAAAAGAAAAAGCTTGCAGTCTTGGCCAAGAGGTTCACTTGTTGTTCAGATCAACAACAGAAGGCGGAAGACTATAAGAACATGATAAATAGGAGCAGGAGTAGGCCATCTGGCCTGTCAAGCCTGCTCCACCATTTAATAAGCTCATGGCTTATCTGGCCACGGACTGATCTCCACCTACCTGTCTTTTCCCCATAACCCTTAATTCCCCTAAAAATGTTCTGCTGGATTTATTAACTAAGCCACATGTGAAGGCCAGAAGCTGGACTTTGTTGATGGAGGCTATTTGAGGCACATGCTATTGGAATTTAATAGATAGTGGGAACTTGTCCCCATTACCACCCCCGGCTATAATAACCTGAAGGAACCAGAACAACTAATAGAAAATATTAATTTATGTAAATTTCTTTCAATTTGTCTTGATGAGAGCACTGATGTTACATCATAAGCTAGGGTAGCTGTTATTGCTCCCTTTTTTCAGGGGTGATGAAATATGTTAACTTGATAGCATTACCGGTATACAACATAGGGTAGAAATATGGAAGGCAGCTATAAAAGAGTTGTCTGGTTAACAAGTTAACTTTTCAAAAATAGTTTCCATGACTACTAATGGTACACCCAGAATGATTGGTAAAGAGGCAAGTTTTGTCAAGCTGTTTTGTAAAGTATGTTGGACATCAACTGATAGGTTTTCATTGTATAGTACACAAGGAGACATTGTGTGCAAAAGCTGGCCTTAAGGAACCAAAGTAATTAATTTTATTTCTGGATGTGTTCTGAAAAATAACGATAATTTCAGAATTTACTGAGTGAAACAAACATTGTCTTAGTAGTGGTTTTATCCTTAAACCTTTGTTTAGTGATTGGATGGATTTCATATGTTTTTGATGACAGAATCAGATTCTTGTCAAGAATTATGTAACATTGTGGGGATTTGTAGATTTTTTTTGTAGATTTCTCCTCAAATTAAAGTGATGAACATTAAATTACACGGATCTGGCAAAACGCTTGAGTTACATTTGATAACATCAAACTGGAAATATTTCAACATGTTGCCAAAAATGGCACTTCTAAGTATTTTCCAAATATAAAGAAACACATAACAGATATTGAAATTCCTGAAAAAAAGCAGACACTCAGGGCCTGCCAGTGTACTATTCAGCATCACTGATTCAACTACTGAACATTCTTTAAGATTCTCTAAGTTCACGTCATTTAAAGAAAGTGCAAAATTCATAAAGTATGCAGACAGTGTAACTTTTGCCAAACTGAATTTGGAAATGTTATATTGGATTGATTTGGATAATTTTGAAATATATTTGATTTACAAAGCTGGTCAATTTGGAGGCAAAAGAGATGTTAATTTAAGAGCTGAACTAGAAACTGTTGAAAGAGATCTGTTAGTTACTGGGTCATACCATAAACAACCAAATAATGAGGTTCTGAAATTCTGCGATTCCATTCCTGAAGCTTTTAATTGTCTGAAAAATCTTCCAGTGGAAATATTACCTGTATTTTCATTGACATATTCATGTAAGTCATTGTTTCCAGTGATGAACAATGATTAATTGTAGGAGCAGACTGAAGAAATTAGTGCTACCTAGCTCTCAAAACAAACAAATATATGCTGGATATAAAATATTTGTCAGCTTTAGTGCAGCAAAAAAGTCTCACTGAGAGTACATTGTGCTTATTTTAATTTCCTTGATCTTTCATGAATATATACCAAAGCTTATAATTTCAAATTTCTATTTGTTGTGTTTTATATGAGGTACAATAACAATTCTATTTTGAACTAATGTTATTTTGCACTCATCTTAAAAAGTTAATATTCATAACTTTTGAACAGATTTTCTGAAATAATTCATTTATTTCATTCTTTCAGTTATTCTTCTATTGACAGTAAAACAATACACTTAAATAAGCAACAAAAACTGATCTTCTTTCCTTAAAACACTTCATAACTATTGTTATTAAGTAATTTGTCAATGATAATCTCAATATCAAAATTAACACGGCACATGATAGATCTTTGTGGAAGATCGTGCACACATTCCAAATTTTGCCACCCCTGCTCTAAATCTTCCTGATGTTCTCTTATGGCACTTGGAGAAACCTTGCCTTCATTCCAACTGTAGCTGTGAGATATAGCTGTGATACATCGGAATGTCTTAATTTATTATATGCATGTCCCTTATTCTGTAAAAGAAATGGTTATTAACAAAGGCAATTTTTGTTCAAAAATTAGATTATAATTTCTAATGATGTAGTAACCATGTTTC
Source organism: Hypanus sabinus (assembly GCF_030144855.1). Lineage (NCBI taxonomy): Eukaryota > Metazoa > Chordata > Chondrichthyes > Myliobatiformes > Dasyatidae > Hypanus > Hypanus sabinus. The sequence continues at coordinate 136,124,836 of NC_082713.1, forward strand.
AATACTTATTGTGGAATACTATTCCTCAATGAAGACACCAGCAATTAAAAGTGACATTCCTAATTTTTAGATCAATACATTGAAGTGAAAGATGGTGGAATTCTTGTGAATTGATTTACAGTACTTTGTAAGAAAATGTGCCTTATAACTGAAAGGGATGAAGATACTCAAATGAACAATTCTTTATTGTAAAAATCTTCCTCCATTCAAATTTAGCACAATACTGCTGTTTTGCCTATTGTGCTTGGTGAAAGCTTATAACTGACTGAATAGTTTGTATTGATTTGAATCAGAATTAAACATTTTCTGTATGAAAGAAACCCTGAAACACACAAGGTCCAAATGGAATTGAATAAACAAAGCACAGGAGGATCTTCAAGGTTCTGGAGGTTAAATCTACATTGTAGCAACTTATAAATCATGAACAATTTGCTTTCACTTACTGCTTCTACAATTGAAAAGATTTAAGAGAAGCATTTCAAGCATTGTAGTAAACTTAGGGTACATACATAGCATACAGTTTTGATCACCTTCTTTAGGAAAAATATAGTTATGCTGGAAAAAGTGTGAAGATTTATGAGAAATTTGCTGAGTTACAGAGAGGGTTTGAAAAGGCAAAGATTTTATTCATTGGAAGGTAGGAGACTGAGGGATTACTTTATAGAAGTGTATAAGATCATGAGAGGCATAGATTTGCAGAATAGACTCAATCTCATTCCCAGGGAATGATAACTAAAAAGAGAACAAGCTGACAGATAAAGTAATTGAGGCAGGTACAAAAATGACTTTTAAAAGACATTTGGATAAATACATAGATAGAAAAGCCTTAAAGGGATATAAGCCAAATGCAGTGAGCACCTTGGTCGGCATGGATGAATTGGGGCAATTCTGTCTTAAATTATTCTATGACTAAAAACAAAGCACTTGAATGGCTGGAAATCAGAAATTTAAAAATGCCAGGCAGGCAGCATGTATAAAGAGAAAAATAAAGTTTGTACTTCAGGTCAATGATTTTTCATTGAAATATTGGGAATAATTGACCAAAGCAAACTAACTTTTAAAAGTATTGTCAGAATGGTCTCTTAAGTTACGCACATGACCTAAGGGTTGACAAATTCTTTTTATGGAATGTGAGCAGCAGCAACCATTAATGAACTGGGGACAGAGGAGAAGAAGCTGCATAGGAGACCAGAACCAAATCACTGAGAGTTATAGCTTGGGTTAGTGAAGCCATTGCTTGACAAGACCATTGACCATTTTGTATAGTAGAGCTGAGATTTTCAATTTATCACTCTGAGGATCATGGAGCTGATGAGGGAACAAAGCTGTGCCCAATGCAGTGGAACGGGATATGGGAAATGCAATTCTAACGCATTGTTCTCTGAGGCTGGAAGTCTGAAAGAGAGTGCTTTGAAGACTTCATATCACAGTCTCCATCTGTCCCTTCTACAATGCCCAACCCCACAGTCCTGCTCCCAATCCTAACAGCCAAAATGGATTATGCTTCTAAGGACTTGAAAGTGGGGAAAAAATTGAGCGAGACCTTCCAAGTCTACTTGGCTGATGGAAAAGGACATTGGGTGAGGGAGGGAGCATTCATTTTCCTTTTGCATCCATTTAATTTATTGGATGGAAAAGTGTGACAGGCATGTTTGCATTCCTGGCAGGATTGGGTCATCCTGCTAAATTCAGCTTCCTGTCACCAGTGTGCATTCAGAAACGCCGAAATGAAATTAAGATATTTGCAGACCTGTATACTTCACTTGCATTGCAGCAGAGTCAACAGTTCAAAGTACCTTGTTGGCTGTATTTGGGTTGGTTTATTATTGTCACATGTACCAAGATAAAGTGAAAAGCTTGTCCTGCATATTGTTCATACATATCAAATCAGTACATAATGCATTGAGCTTTATGAAGGTAAAACAATAACAATGAAGATTAAAACATAAAAGCTACTGAGGAAGTGCAAAGCAGGTAAATGATAAAGTGCACGATCATAATAAGGTAGATTCTCAGACCCTGAGTCTGTCTTACCAGGCAAGAGGTCCATTCAAGAGTCTGAAAACAATGGGATAGAATTTGTTCTTGAGCCTGTTGGTATATGCTTTCAAGCTTTTGTATTGTTTGCCCAATGGAAGAGGGATAAAATGACCAACTGGCTGTGACGACTTTAGTGTTACCTGGCTTCATGAAAAGTTTCATGAATGCAGATCTTTAGTTTAGTTTTTTTTTGGGGGGGGGGTGGTTTGCCAGTTAAAAGTGTCACAGTCCTTTCTGGACAATCAAAGGAAAACAGCACAGGTGTGTTTTGTAGCTTCCATTGCAGAAAGCTTGGTTTTGTTATATGACATGACATAGCTTGTTTGAGGGACAATCAAAGTTCATGGCTGAAGTGACAGATTTTCAATAATTTTCTGATACCTGTTTCAATGTGACACAAAGTGATACTTGGTTCAAAGATTACATTAGTAACATCTTCCTAGCTAACCTTTCTCACCTGTCAGTTTGCATCCATTTAGCTGGCTCTCGACAGGCCTGGCTTGGAACTGTCACCCACTAGAATGAGCTTGAATGTGACAGTATCCTCCAGCAACTTAGCACTGACTCCAATTTTTTTCTGACAGTTCAAAAACAAAGTAAACATTAATCAAGGATTACCATCTTATGTTGGTCATTGAGCTGAAGGGAGATGACATGCTCTTAACTTATCTGCACAGGGACAGGGCTAATTCAAGTTATATTTATCTTGCTGCTTGAATGCAGTACCCATCACTGCTCTACTTTTGCATCTTAACTTGAAGCTTGTCATTCCAGATGACTGGGCAGGTCAATCAAATCAGAATATATACCAGCTCTTTACATTTCATGAACAATTTTGCCATTATGAGGTGACAACCTATATCATCAGTAATGCCTTCTGTAGCTTAAAGGAGTATTTATATCACTGCCACCATTTGACTTGGCATAACCTTCTCTGTACTTTGTCCTGTTATTCTGACAAGACAACTTTACCTCACTTCACTGGGGTGTTTCACTGAACCAAACTGTTGGTTATTTGCACTGAAATTCAAATATACAGAAAATTCTGTTGAGACTGTCATCTGTAGAGTGTTAAATCAACACAAATTGCTCTACACTTGCTGAAAACCAAAAATCAAGACAAAACATCAGAGATTAAAAGCATAGTTAGAATTCATAATTATTTTTTGTTCTGAAGCTTTGTTTTGATGGATATCATGTACTGTGACCTGTTGAAGCCAATTATTTTCAGCTGCAAGGATATTTTCCAATAATCTAATTCTACAAAAGTTGTTTTGATGGGTTTGGTAGACGGATTCTTGCCAATCAAAAAGCAGTGAAGTTTTTGTAGATAATGGAAATAACTCTTTATTCTAATACTGTATGACCTATGCTTTTGTTCTTTAAGCTCTACATTCAGTTTGATGTTGAAATGTTTTCTCTTGAAAGAGTTAAATCAACAGTGTCTCATTCACAATTGATGTGTTTGCAAGGAAGTACACAGGGTGGAGGGTGTTGAGGGATGAGGAATCATCATTTTGTGTTATAAATATATGTTACATTTACACAGTCGATGATATTGCTGATGCCACTAAGAACAAAGAATGTGCAGTAAAATGTAAAATGAATTACAAATGTAGAGTTAGAGGAATATTAAGGGCTCCAAAATAATTTCCATGAAGAAATTGCCATCCTGAAAAGAGATATCAGTCTTTTGAAAGAGGAAAGAAGGAAAGCTTCCTTCTTTTGTCAGAACTGGGAAAGAAAGGAATACAAGTTACCTTTCGATAGGAAAGAAAATGGGGGAAGGACGTGCAGAATAAAGGGAATGTTTGTGATAAGATGAGTTGAAATAGCTTAATGATAGTAGCTGCCAGCACATTAAGTTTTCTGGTCTATGGAATGAGTTGTTGATCGTAAGTGGTAGGATTTGCCCGGAAGCTAGACCTGTATAAATAAGACAAGAAAACTACTTCTACCCACAGATGTTGCCTGGCCTGCATGTTTCCAAGCATTTTCTGTGTTTATTTCAGATTTTGAGCATCTGCAGGCTGATTTTGACTTTAAGGAAAGAAATAATGCAAGTTCTAATTATAACTTTCTTATCCTTTTTGACTACAGCTATGCTGTCGGGACTGGAAGGCAGCAAATTTCATAGCATTCTTTAAAATGTGAGAAAGAAATAAACCATTAGCAGCAGCCAGCAAATTATTGGAAACATTCCTGAGGTTGAGCAGAAATGATCATTGAGAATGGGAGAGTTGAATCTTTAATTTAAGGACAGCCACATCGTTTAGCTCTGAGAAGATTGTTTGAAAAATGTGTTGAAATTTTTGAGACGTTAACAAGAAGAGTTGGCAACAGCAGCGCATTTGACATGACATACACAGGTATTAACCATGCACTTGATCAGAACATTAAATGTCCATGGGATCTAAGATGAAGTGGCAATTGGAATTAAAAGTCTTGCTCTATGGTAGAAAGCAAGAGGTAACAATCAGTGACAGGAAGGATGTATGTAATGTGATTCTGCTAGAGTCAGAATTAAATCCTTTGCTTGTTTTGCAATGTAATCACATATCTGTATTTCAGTGTAAGAACCATCTTTATGAAGTTTGCATGTTGATAAAATTTGCAAAAAAGTTGATTATGAGGAAGGAAGTTAAAAGTACAGGGAGATACAAGATTCCTGGCAAAGTGATCATTAGAGTGGTAAATAGATTCACCCCTGGAGAAGTGCAAGGACAGAAAAGAAAGGAATACACAAACAGTGGCAGCAATCACTGATCAGGGTTCAAATCCTGCCAATACCTGTAAGGAGTTTATATGTTCTTCCCATGTCCATGTGGGTTTCCTCTGGGTGCTCCAGTTTCCTCTCACAGTCCAAAGATTCACAGTTTGGGTGAGTGAGTTGTGGGCTTATTATGTTAACACCAGAAGCCTGCTGGCACCTGTGGGCTACTTCCAGCATTATCCTCAGACTGGGTTAGTTATTGACAGAAATGATACATTTCACTGGATGTTTCAAAGTCCATGCGACAAATCAAGCTAATCTAATCTGATAATAAATGGAAGGGTGCAGAGCAGAGTAGAGCGTATTCACAGATCACTGGAAGTAGTAGGGCAGATATTAGTGAAAGCATTAACTATGCTTCTTTTTCCGCAGATACTGCCCAAGTGGTCGCATCATTTTCTGTTTTCATTTCAGATATCCAGCAACTAGGGTTTGTTCGATTTTCTGGACAAGTTCAGTTACAAAGGGATACAGGAACACTAGAAATTCTGTGGATGCTGGAAATCCAAAGCAACACACACACAATGCTGGAAGAACTCAGCAGGTCAGGCAGCATCTGTGGAAATGAATAAACAGGCAGTTTCAGGCCAAGACACCTTTTCAGCACTGGAAAGGAAGAGGGGAAACACCAGACAAAAAACGGGGGGAAGAAGAGGATGAGCTAGAAGGTGATAGGTGAAGCCAAATGGTGGGATGGGTAAAGGGCTGGAGAGGAAATAATCTGATAGGAGAGGAGAGTGGATCATAGGCGAAAAGGGAGAAAGGGAAGGAGGAGGAGCCCCAGGGGATGATAGGCAGGTGAGGAGAGGTAAGAGGTCAGAATGGAGAACAGAAGAAGAGGGCAGTGGGAGGGGAAATATTTACCCGAGGGAGAAATCAATATTCATGCCATCTAGCTACTCAGACAGAATATAAGCTATTGCTCCTCCACCCTGAGGGTGGACTCATCTTGGCACAAGAGGAGACCATGGAGCTACAGGTCAGAACGAGAATTGAAATTGGAATTAAAAAGTTTGGCCACTAGGAAGTTCGGCTTTTGGCAGATGAAGCAGAGATGCTCGATGAAGTGGTCCTCCAATTTACAACAGGTCTCACCAATGTAGAGGAGGCCACATTGGGAGCACCGGACACTATAGACAACCCCAGCAGATTTGTCTCACCTGGTAAAAATGGTTTGTGGCCCTGAATGGAGGCGAGGGAGGAGGTAAATGGGTAGGTATAGCACTTTGGCCACTTACAGTGATAAGTGCTGGGAGGGAGATTAGAGGGAAGGGATGAATAGACAAGGGAATCACAAAGGGAGCAATCTCTGTGGAGAGATGGTTCGATCCTTCCTGTGCTTCCCTTGTCCGTTCATCCTTATCGCTGTAAGGATGTATGGCCGGAGTGCTGCACTTGCCCATACATCTCCTCCCTCCCCTCCATTCAGGGCCCTAAACAGTCCTTCCAGGTGAGGCAACACTTCTCCTGCAAATCTGCTGCGTTTGTCTATTGTATCTGGTGCTCCAAATGCAGCCTCCTCTGCACTGGTGAGACCCAACATAAATTGGTGTACTGCTTCATCGAGTACCCTCGTGCCATCTGCCAAAAGCGGAACTTGTGGCCAAACTTTTTATTTACGATTCCCATTTGCATTCAGACATGTCAGTCTCATCTCGTGCCATGATGAGACTACCCTCAGGGTGGAAGAGCAATACCTAAAATTCCGTCTTGGTAGCCTCCAACCTGATAGCATGAATATCGATTTCTCCTTCCAGTAAAAAAAGTTCCCTCCCACTCCCCTCTTCTTCGATTCCGCACTCTTGGCCTCTTACCTCTTCTCACCTGCTATCACCACCCCCTCAGTCCCTCCTCCTTCCCTTTCTCCTATGGTCCACACTCCTCTCCTACCAGATTCCTTCCTCTCCAGCCCTTTACCTTTCCTACCCACCTGTCTTCACTTATCACCTTCTAGCTACCCTCCTTCCCCTCCACCCATTTTTATTCTGGTGCCTTCCCCCTTCCTTTCCAGTCCAGGAAAAAGGTCTCAGCCAGAAATGGCAACTGTTTATTCATTTCCATAGATGCTACCTGAGTTCCTCCAGCGTTTTATGTGTGTTGCTAAGGAGTGCAGGAAACTCGCCTGTATTAGTTATCAATGCAAAAGCAAATAGATCCTACTAGAACTATATCAAACTCTAGGTAGCTATGTGTGGAATTACTGTGTGTGGTCTCAGTGACCACGTAACCCAGTGAACAGATTGTACGGGACAAAGTGCTGAGGGACACAGAGAGGCCACATAGAAGTACAGCAAGACAGTGCTGCCTCCCTACAGCTCCTACACCCTGAATTCCATCCTGTCCCATTGATTCTCCCCATGGACAAATATTTTACCCACTGAATGCACTTTCCTTTGACATCAGAAATGCATGCTGGATGGTAGTTATTGTCTTTCTATTCTAATTTTCGCTGGGAGTAGTGAATGATGGGAGAATCAGGATGAGCTGATGTGAAGGAAATCAACAAACCAGGTGGTAAGTGGAGGTCGTCTTCTAAGTCATTAGGTAACATAAAAGTATGAACGACTGTGATGTTGTTGTCCCATGTGAGAAGTTAGACCTGACAACAATTTCTTTATAAGAGAACTGAGGGAAGATTTAACTAAAGTATATGTACCTATTTCTCTTAGTGAAGAGATTATTATATCCAGGATATGTAAATTTAATTAAGTTTGGGGAAAGTTTAGAGGGGATATGATTAAGAATAGGGTTCAAGAACTCGATTCCTGAAAGGATAATAGAGACGGGATCTATCATCATATATGAGAAGTACTCAGTTTGAACACATTTGAAGAGGGAATACCCTTAGATGTTATAGGCCAACAGCTGGGAAGTGGGGTTAACTAAAGAGCTGATCTTTGGGCTAGCATGGAAATAAGGGGTTGAAGAGCCGCCTCACTGTGATTGTTCAAACCTGTGACTCCAGCTGTATATAAAGTATAAAATATACTGCCTTGCACTTGTGAAGGAAGTCTTTCTGGACACTGAAGTGTCCATTTATTTGAGCAATGAGACTGAAACTGTTGTGTAACTTTCCTGCTTCGCAGTGGTTTCTATCTGGTGCATTTATAGAAAATAGCAGGAAAGTGTTCAAATGTTGTTTGGTGGAGCAATAACTGTCAGGGTTTTTCCAGTGAAAATCACAATGGAGTATAATATAATTATTATTATGAAACTGATAATATTTAATTCATTGCCAAATCAGCCCAATGACCTTTAGCACCACATGACATTTAATGGCTATTAATTTATTATGTTTTCACTGTAAGGGGGTTCTTCTTGTTTCTTTGTTACTGCGTATGTTAATCAAAATGGCTTCTTTGTTTTGTTAAAAGTAGGAACGCATCCTTGTTATGATAAGTGCTTTCTCTCGCAGCTTGTTTGGGTTTAGAGTTGCTGATAAAGGGGATTGCATCATTTGTTAACCAATTGGGATTAATGTTATTCTCTCGTCTGGGTCTGTGAACTGTTGTTGCTGTAGTGAGTCGGAGCGAGGGGGTGAGAGAGAGAGGACGCGATGCTGTAAGCTGGGCAACAGAATGGACCCTGAGCGGGGGTCCAAGGGAGCGGAGATGAAAACAGACTTGGTTGATCACTTCGGGTGGTCCTGAGCTGCGAGTCGAGGAGATCTGAGGGGATCGAATGGTGGCCAGGAGACTTAGTTAATTGAGCTCCTACAGTTATGCATGAAGTGGTTTGTATCTTGATAAGTTTTGGTGCCTTTTCTTTATTTTCTTTTCCTTCATATGTACTGTATTGTTATTAATCACTTAGTTCTAGTAAGATCTATAAACTGAACCCATTTAATCGCATATGGTGTACTGTCTGTTATTTGGTGTGTTGGGGACATCACACAGCATCCATACAAGCTGATTACCCAGTTTGGCGGGACCGAAGGCTGCTCCCCCTGGACAGAAGCGAGCTGAGTGACCCTAAGGCGTGCCAGGTGCTACAGCACAATCAGACAAATTAAAAAGGACAGACGTGCACAGCTGGAAGTGGAAACTGAGAACTTGCAGACCATTTCACCTCTCTTCACCACAAGCTGCACTACACTGATACTGTCACCAAGACTTGGCCAGTAGCCTTAGCATTGGAATGGAAGTCTTTGCAAAGCATCGGGATTGGAATTGGCTTATTATTGTCACATGTATCAAGATGCAGAGAGAAGCTTGTCCTGCGTACTGTTTATATGGATCAGTTTATTACAGAATGCATTGAAGTAGGACAAGGTGTAACAATATGCAGAATTAAGTATTATGGCTAGAAAGAAGGTTCAGCGGAGATAGGCAAAATGGTATGAAGTCATAACAGGTAGGTTGTGTGGTCAAGAGTTCATTTTAGCATACTTGTGAACCATTCACTAGTCATATAAGAGTGGTGTAAACATTAATGTTTACCTATTTACCATATTTACCATATCTCTGCCACTAATCAATGAAGCACCACTAATCAATATCTAATCCATGCAAACTGATAAAATCACATTATACTGTAGGATTAAATACATAAATTGGATCAATTTTATTTAAAAAGTTTACTGTCTATTCAAAATATAGGTTGCTCTCCAATCCTAAATCATAACCCACGTAAATGGGGAAAAAAAATCAAGTGGAACGTTGTCGAACTGCATTTACTCGGCTGCCCCTCTGTTGTTCTGAGCTTTGTAAAGTGACTCTGAGCTTGTTTCTCAGCAGATTTCAGGATGGGAGGAAGACTAAATGAAGCATGCGTATCTTTCCTTTTGAGGGCACCTGAAAAGGGATTTACTTTGCAATGATGAGAACATTTCACCTCTTAACAAACAATGCCAGTGTATAGCAGCCACTTAGCAGAGGATAAGGATTCAGCTTCCTTTCTTATCGCTGTGGAAAACAGCTGCCGCTTGAGTTAGTTTTAAGGTTCCTCAGTTTATTAGCAATCTGTAGCCATTGATTGTATAACCGTTAGCATTTAAAGCAGCAGCAAGTTAAATATAGCATCACGTCTGATTCATAGATAAAACTCCAGGTTATTCTCAAGTCTTTCTTGTTCCTCTTTTTTATTTTTTTTATTTTTCAATGTGAAATGTGAGACTAAACTAAATACAATTGACAAATTTCAATTTACATTGACATTTTAAAGATGCTAGAATTAAGAAATGACTCCCTCATTTTGGCTTTCTATCACAGCACGAGCTCACACTCAACAGGAAAGGTATGTTGTACCCACTGAAGAATATTTTTGGCTCATGTTCAAAATGCCCTTGGGTCACGTAAATGTGCAGGGAAATTATCTTCTGCCGATTTATTACTGGTGTAGTGGTCCCTTTGGAAAAATAGCCAGAACTGAGGGCTATATGCTGGTCCTGGATTAACAGCTGCTTGCATAGATACCCTTCACTCTATGGGCTTCATTGGGTGACAATATCTTGATAACCTTTTGATGGAAAAGGTAACAGCGAGTTACACTGATAGACCTAGATGAGAGGAGGATCCAGCGAAGCATAAATCGTAGTTTTGACAATTGGCGTCAAATGGCTTGTGCTACACCTGCTACATAATCCTGTGTAATTTTCTGTAGTGTTATCTTCTCTATTTCAGGCCTGATGGAATTGGAACTGTAACAGTTGAAGAGAAGGAAAGATTTAATGAGATTAAAGAAAGACTATTACACCTTCTTGAGAATCAAATCACTCACTTCAGGTAACCAGTTTTCTGTTTGCATACGATTGTCTTACTTGAGGTTTGAGCATTGAATTTTGCAATTTCAGGTACCCCCCCCCCCCCCCCGTTTTGTTCTTTACACGTACCGTGGGTTACTAAGAACAAACCATATTCTGGAAGAAATAAAACTAGAACTTTTATTTACAGCAAACAACAACCATGTTTTAACACTGCCACGCTTCTAGATCATTCTGTCATTTCTGCGCATGCTCATAGCTCCATTCAATCATGTTTTTACACGTGACATGTGCTGTCACATCTTCCTTTCCTTAAAAAGAAAAACAGTTAGCAACATTAATCAAAACAAATGCATAATTTAACATGTCTCTATCAGTCTCTCTGGGGGTTTATGAACACGAGTAGACCTTCTAAGTGGTTCACACAGTTCTTGTGTTTTGTTCTTATTTTCATGTTTCGTCTGGTCTGCATCAGTTAATGCATTAGTTAATGAAGTTGGCTCTTTCTTGAGGTCTTTGCGAAGAAATCTCAACTCATTCATTAACTGTGTAATCCTTTTTTATGCTGACTCTTCATCATTTCAATAAAACGTCTCAATTCCTTCACTGTGCTTTCACTTCTTCAATTGGATCCTGATTCTTGTCACTCTTTGGCTTCAGATCCGTATTGTACTGTACCGGCAAGTTTGGTTTTGGTGGCAATGCTTTGTCAGATGCTGGTAACAAAGGGATGGGTCTGGGATTTTTCTTTATGACTTCTTTTACTTCTGCCACATTGGAATCAAATTCTGTTCTCTCTCTCTCATCAAGTCACTGTATTCTGACTATGTGTCACTATCCAGGACTAATACACTTTTCACCAAATTCAGTCACTCACAGGCAGATAAGCCCAAAATTGACTGTACATTCTTAGGCACGACCACAAATGAAAGTGTGTGCACCATATCTTTGTGTGATACTTTTGCCACACATGTTCCTTTAACTGGAATGTCTGCACCTGAATACCCAGTCGCTTTTATATTTGTCTGATGTAACTTTGGTCTTGGCCTTAATGCATTAAACTCAGATTCTGCAAGAACATTTCCTTGCGCTCCAGTATCCAAATTAAACAAAATAATGTTTTGTTTCACTTCCAGTGGAATAGTCCAGTCATTCTTACTTTGTTTGTTTTCACAAAGCACATCTATATAAAACTCATTTTCAATCACTGCATATACGTGTTTTACTTTTTTTCTACTTCTGCAACAGTGTGAAAAATTAAATATTACTCTTACCACAGTTGTTGCACACTTTCTGATACACTGGACACTTTTTAGGTCAGTGCTGCTGCCCACAGCGATCACTAAGTTTTTTTCCTTCAGATGACGTCTTGCTCTCTGTCAGTTTCGTTGTCACTTCATTATTTTTTCTAATATGTCTGCGCTTTACAGCGTCTATGCTGCCGTTCTTGATAAAAAGCTCTTTAGCCTGTGACATCACAGTCTCCCAAGCTTTGCAGAGTGCCACAGCTTTTTCCAAATTCAAATCTTGTTCTAACCGTCTTCCTCTCAGACCATTATCCCGAATGCCGCAAACATATCTGTCTTTAATGATAGAGTCTGTAAGCTCTGAAGTTTTACTGCGGTTTTTCATCTCTGTAACAAATTGATCAATCGTTTGACCAGGTCTCTGCTGACATTTGAAAAAATTGTACTGTTCATATGTCACATTGCGCTTCGGTATACAAAATGCATCAAATTTGTCAATTATTGCTTTTAGCTTCAGATTATCTCCATTCTCAGAAGTAAAATGGTTATGTACCTCAATTGCATCGTCCCCAATCACGTGGAGTAGAATTGTAGCTTTCGTTTTCTCCATTTTATTATCTGCTCCCCGATCGCCGATAAATAAATTTCAAAACGCTGTTTAAATCTTTTCCGGTTTTCAACTACATTTCCAGTCAGCTGCAGTGTTGATGGGGGCTAAAAAACTTCCATTCTTTAAGCTGTTAGCAAACAACGAAAAAATTTGTGCTCCTTTTTTTTCGATTATCTTCGCTTCCTCCATGTTAGCAAAACGAATTATACTTCCAGACCGACTTCTGACATCATGTTTTGTTCTTTACACGTACTGTGGGCTACTAAGAACAAATCATATTCTGGAAGAGTTAAAACTAGAACTTTTAGTTACAGCAAACAGCAACCACATTTTAACACTGACGCGCTTCTAGATCATTCCGTCATTTCTGCACGTGTTCATAGTTCCGTCCAATCATGTTCTTACTCATGACGTGTGATATCACCACAAACCCCCCTCCCCCAATTCCCTGTGCTCCATTCTCTCTCCTTCTGGCCCCCTCCGATTCCCCCACACTCTGCCTTCACCACCATCCACCACCTCCCACCTGAGTTTCATTCTCTTCCCCCACCTGGTTCCACCTACCTATGACCCACACCTTAGGCATTCTAGTTCTCCTATCTTATGCCCAACTGCTTTGATTTCCCCATCTCTCCTTCTTTACCTGGTTCCACTTATCACGTTCCTTGTTTATCAGATTCCAACATCTGCAGCCTCTTGTTTACCTTTTCAACCTCTGGCCCCATCTGCCTATCATCTCACCTAATTCCACCTATCACACGTCAGCCACCAACTTACCCCACCTCTCATCTCTTCGTATTGGCCACCCACCCTCTACTCTCACAGTCCTGATGTACGGTCTTGGCATGAAATGTCAGTAATTGTTTGTTTCCACGGATACTGCTTAACCCTGCTGACTTCCTCTTGCAGATTGCTTTTTACTCCAGATTCCAGAGTCTGTCATCTCTCTTAACCATATAACAATCACAGCACGGAAACAGGCCATCTCGGCCCTCCTAGTCCATGCCGAACTCTTAATCTCACCTAGTCCCACCTACCCGCACTCAGCCCATAACCTTTCCTGTCCATATACCTATCCAATTTTACCTTAAATTACACAACTGAACTGGCCTCTACTACTTCTACAGGAAGCTCATTCCACACAGCTATCACTCTCTGAGTAAAGAAATACCCCCTCGTGTTTCCCTTAAACTTCTGCCCTCTAACTCTCAAATCATGTCCTCTCATTTGAATAATCATGCCCTCTCGTTTGATTCTCGTTGATTCTCTTGTTCTGAATCTTGTGTTCACTTGCATCCAGCTTTAGATATAGCAAGCTGATTGTTTGTGCAGTGTTCACTGCTGCCTAAAATATATAATGTACTTTTTCTCAGGAAAAATTGAAAGTTGCTTTCACATGGCATCTTAACACATTTTCAGCCATTGTATGATGGTCTGATTTGCTAAGTGTTTCCAGCTTTTTTGATTCTCTTTTAGTTTTCCAGCACCTGCATTTTAAAACAAAATTTCACTGACATTAAAGTAAATGATGATATTCTGACTGGTTGCATCACTGCCCAGTATGGAGGTTACAATGCATAGAATTGTAAAAAGCTGTGGCATATGTCAGTGATAATTAATCTAATTCCTTACATTTCTACTGAAAAAGTATGTATCTATCTATTGTCACTCTGTTCATCTCTGATTAGCTTGTAACCCTAGAGATGAGAGCAGAATATTAGCGTACAAGCATTTAATACAGTCATATAAATTACTTCATTAAGTATTTTAACGAATGCTTTTAGTGTATATATTAAAGTAACAGCCAAAGTCATTTCATGTAAATACTATTTTTACAAAGCCACATAGCACGGGAGAATGATAAGCTTAATAGTGTACTGTTAAATTGACAAGCCTCTCTTCCAGCACTTACCCTGGCAATTAAGCCAACACTAGACTCTCTGTCCAATTTAAAATAATGACAGTCTCTGCAATCGTTACAAGTAAAAGAGTTAGTGTGAATTGGAGAGGATTGAATGTTGTGTGCTTCTCAATTTCTGCTCATTTGATTGCAATTCAGTAATCTTTAGAAAATGAGCTTCAGTTTGGGGCCCTCTTTAAATTCAACATTTTGTGTCAAATGAATGGATTTTTGCTATTTCAATAAAATCACCAGCTACTGGCAGATTCAGTCTAAATGCCTTGCGTTGTACTGACTGTATTCCTCAGTAACCTGGCAGCAGGCTGTGAGACAAGCACAAATGGAACTTATCTGCATCACTCACTCTTTGTACTTTTAAATTAATGGATCAGATTTTGCTGACTATCATCTGCCATTCTAATAGGAAACGAAGATGTCAGGAATTGCAGATAAATTCTGAAGGCCAAGTCAGTCAGTTTTCTCTGTCACTTTTTTTGCTTCAACAGTCTTGCTGGGATTCCCCAATTTTAAGCCAAAGAACCTTAGGTCCCACACCACCCATTTAGGAGAAGTTATTCCACTTCAACCAATCAGGATCCTGAACCAACGTAGATAACGTCACTCACCTCAGCACTAAACTGATTTCATAACCTACGGATTCTCTTTGAAGGACTCTACAGCTCATTTTCTCAGCGTTATTTCTTTATTTATTTGATTGATTGTTTTTGTACTTGTGCAGTTTG
This sequence comes from Hypanus sabinus, assembly GCF_030144855.1. NCBI lineage: Eukaryota > Metazoa > Chordata > Chondrichthyes > Myliobatiformes > Dasyatidae > Hypanus > Hypanus sabinus. The sequence continues at coordinate 136,139,850 of NC_082713.1, forward strand.
TTTTTTGCACATTGGTTGCTTGTCAGTCTTTGTGTGTAGTTTTATCATAGTTCTTTGTTCCTGTGAATGCCTTCAAGAAAAAATTAATCTCAAGGCAGTATTTGGTTACGTCTATACTTTGCTAATAAATTTACTTTCAACTTTGAAGGAATTGCCTCTCAGATTATCTGCCTCTAGTAGAGTCTGAATCCCCATTGATTTCAGTGCCAATTGTAGAGTAAAGATTAACAAGGCAAAGGAGAGTATTTTTCCTTTTAAAGATAAATTTGTTTTGTCATAATATATATAATATTCGGTTAATTTTGATCTTTAAAATTTTAATTATTTTTATTTTTTTCAACTTTTTAAAATTCAAAATGTTCCTAATGAGAAACATGTTTAAAAATTAGCAAAATTAACAACAACTTCAATAGCCAATAAAGGCATCACCCTAAACCCCAGCCTTGCCAGCTGTTAGGAGTGGAGCCTCTGTACTGGGATATCTAAGGTCATTCTGGGATAGAAAGGCTGTCTGCAGCTGGGAATGTTAACTGTGGCCATTGGAGGCATGGTAGATTAGCAAGAGTTTTTAAAAAATGAATTCACTCTCACTGCCTCACTAGTTTTTAGAAAAATATTCTGAAGAGGGATTAATTTTTAACTGGCTGTTCTAAACCAAGAGAGAGAAACTGAATAAATGCAATTAGACAATTGATCCTTTCTCATTCAGGAATGTTGCAATTGTACAATACACGTCCAGCAATGTAATGAGGCCAATGCAGTCAATCCATACCAAACATATGGAAAATTAAAATCTGGTATATTTCCCTACAGTCCACAAAGACAGTCAATGTCCATTCTAAGAGACAGCAATGATCATAAGGTCACCAGAGTCCATCTGTGTGTACTCAGAATGTGTAAGTGTGTGTAAAGTCAGTGTATTAAAAGCTGGCCTCCAATTATCAGAGATTAATACATTCATACAACATGGAAATAGACCCTGTGGCCTACCCTGTCCAGGCTGACTATTAAAGTACTCATCAATACCATTTTCTTGGTCCATGGCCTTCAGGTTTTGGGCTTCCTTGCCAATAGGACAATACCTCATCTTGACCTTGTAGTAGCTGGTGTGTCACACAGAAATGACACACAGGTACATTCTAATGGAAACTTGCTAACCTAAATTCCAAGGGATACTGAGAGCAACATCCTCCACAAACTTGCCCAGTTCTCTTCTAAATATTTACTGTGATTCTGCATCTCTACACAAGCAGTCTGTCAAAGTGAGAGCTGTCATGTAAGCCAATAATCCTTAAGTCATAGAAGAAGTTCCCAACCTCTGCTCGAAGAGTTAGAGTTTAAGTCATTCAATTTTGTCCAGCAAAATGTACATCCATAGATTTTGGAATCTTTGTCATAGTCACTCGTGATCTGCAAGTTGCAGACTAGCCTTCACATTGGCAGAGAATGATCAGGGAAGTTGTCACTTTAAGGAAAGATTACAATGCAGGGTCCCTTTACAAATAAATGAGAAGCTGAAACAAAATCTGTAATAGTTTATCAAGTATAATACTGCTGATGTTTGAAATCTGAAGTACAAGCAGAAAGTGCTGGAAAGCATATGTAGAGAAGGAAACATATGTTTCTTGCATGTAAACTTGTTAGAGATTTAATATTTTATAAGCAAGTTAAAAGGTAGAAGGGGCAGGAGATGAAGAGAAGGTGGTGGGGTATTGGAGTCAAGGAAAACCAAGAGAAAACTCTATGGTAGAGATGTAGGAGAGTGTAGTTACTGGAACCTGGTGCAACAAACAATCTGCTGGAGAAACACAGTAGGTCAAGTAGCATATGTAGAAGGAAAGGAATTGGCAACACTTCAGGTCAAAATGCTGCCACAGAAAGAACTATGATACATTTAAAGTTAGTCACTATTTAATAGCAGTCTTTATATAGTGCCAGTCATCTTGTCAGAGTTTTCCTTATTTCAACAAATCCCTCACAACCAATGCATGTCTTGAAAGGACATAGTTTGCTTATGGGTGAAATACACCGAATTATTTTAATATTTGCAGTATCAATTTGCAAAAGTGATAAAATGCTGAGGTCAGGAGAAACTCAAGAAATGTTGGGAAATCAGTGGATGAAATGAAAAGCAACTGAACTATACCAAACACTGACATTATTTGTGTGATCAAGAATTAATCTCGTTCCGAAAATAAGCTGTGCTGTTTGCATAATCGTCAGGTGTTGAACAACTTCCAGAACATCCACATTTGGGATCTCCTTTATTTGCCATAGGAAAGGTATTCCCTGGGATTTGTGGCTTTCTGTCTGACATTGTATCTCCCCTGGGCCCAAGACAGCAAATAATGGGCTAAACAAAACACAGATTATGTCTATCTGAAAAGCAAAACCAAACTGGAGGAAAGGAACCAACAGTAAAACTTGTTGCTTGATATATGAAGAAAGATTAACCAGAGCTGGATGGAGGATGTTGATTAAGGTTATTTTACTAATGGGCTCATACTCCAAGGGTTGCTATTAAAGCACAAGTAATCATTGGTGTATACTTGATTGAATTACTGAGTCCTTATTATAGAAGTAGACGCTTCAATATCAGTTTTGGCAGAGTAATTTTTCTTGACATATATTTAATTGATTCTGACATACAGTAAATTGCAGGTTTATGTACATATTTTTTTGAATATATACTGATTTGTTTTTATTATTTTCTACCCATGGACGTGCACAACATTTTTATAAAGCCAAAATCTAGTGCACTGAGTTTTATCTGTTCTATTATATCTTTCCATCAATCAATTAAGTAGCAACAAATGAAGTGTACAAAACTGCATTCTTCATAGGCAGGTTCTTTCTACACAGCTTGCAATGGAAGTCTTCATTACAATATGAGAAATAATCGTATAAATCACATGAAGATGTATCAATAGTTGTGGTTTGTAATATGAATAAAAACCATGTTATTGATGTCAGAAAAGCATCAATTTTCTTGTCTACATATGCAAATATTTTCAGTTCAAATGATGAAGCTTAACATTGCAGGGAACTATATCTTTTAGACACTGTAATTGACTGGGTTGCTATAATGTTAAACATATCCATCTGCAAATATTCATTGAAAATACACTTTAAATGAAATAATCCTCACCATTCAATTCCCATCTTATCTGCATATTGTATTTTTGTTATATTTAACAAATGTTTTCAATTTATCCGACCAACCTGAATTTGCTAGCAAATTCATGTGGTGTTCATGCTCCGAATGTACATATATTATATATTTTTTAATTACCTCTGTAAATTCATCTGATACATATAACCACAATAGTTGTTTGGTTATTCATTATGTGCACTAAAGGCCGATTGATCCAAAGGCATTAAATACTGATGTATAGTTGCAACAGGGAGCCAGGAGTGAGAACACGTGTCACAAATAGGAATACAATACTGTAGTGTTTCCTGGAAGGGCTACTGATTTTTGTCTACAAGACAAACAGGTTCGACACTTCATGTTTAGAAATAAATCTGATATGTGAAGGTTCCCAGTAAAACAAGGATATAGTCTAATGGCTGTGAGTGAAAATTTGAATACAAAAAAAAACGTTGTAGCAGAGCTTCAAAGAGATCTCATAGCTCTAATCAATCATTGAACTGCATGATCTTATACAACTTAATCTTCCAATTTGTGAATTATTTTTAGATCCACGTTTCCATTCTGTCTCCTGGGATGCTGAGATGTCATCCTTAACTATTTTAACAATTTCTTAACTATCTTTAAAGTACATCTTATAGACTTTAATTGTCATTGATTTGATTTTTCAAAGTAAAAAACCTTTTCTGGTGCACACATACAAATATAAATTTAATGTAATTTATCTTAATCAAGTACAATCTGTTCCTTGGTGATTCAGTACTGGTGTAGCCCATTACATGGAAGTTTTGTTAAAAGCCATGTTTAAGTCTGACCAGACCTTTGTTATTATGGCTTTTTAACGTTATTCATCACAATCTTCTGTTGCTCTTCTAGATACTGCTTCCCTTTTGGAAGACCAGAAGGTGCACTCAAAGCCACTCTCTCATTGCTTGAAAGGGTAAGTGCAATGAAATACATCAATTCTTGGCTTCTTTTACATGCTTTTTATTGCATACCTACCCCCACAAAAACTAGTTCAAAAATAATTGTACCACCTAGATCAGTTTAAACAGCTTGGTAGCAATAGGATAGAGTTGTTTGCAATACATGTGAATGATTTGGATGTGGATGTAGAAGGCAAGGTCAGTAAGTTCATAGATGACACAAAGTTTGGTGGAGTAGTTGACAGCCTGCAGGGTAGTGTAAGGCTACAGTGTGATATTAATGTGCTTCTAAAAACCTCTGAGAAATGAAGATGGAGTTTAATCCTGATAGATGTGAAGTGATGTGTTTTGGGTATACTAATGAGGCTAGGATATATGTATGAACGGTAAAGTATGAGGAAATATTGAGGAAAATATGGACCCACATGTCCTGGAGGACATAAATTTACCAAGAGTAAGAGATTAAAAAGGGATCTGAGCGAGACTTTGTACATCCAGAGTACGTGGAATGCTTGTCCTGAGAGAGTGTGGAAGCTGAGTTGCTCTCAACATTTAAGAAGTGCAGGCACAATGGATAGCAGATACTGGAACCTGGAGCAAAAACGACACTGCTGAGAAAACTCAGCAGATAAAGATGAACTGTGGAGGGAAAAGGATGCTTGATTTGTTGATTAAGGCCCTGCTTCAGTACTGAATCATCTAGCATCGAAGTCTGCAGGCAAAGTGCAGAAAGAATGGATTTCTACTGATCAATGTGGACGTGGCGAGCCAGATGGCCCGGTTTTTTTTCTGTCTGTATAACTCTGTGAAACTATAATTGGTGTTCCAGAATGCTCAAGGTTGTCATTTGTGGAAGATATTTCGTTAGTGGCTGACCAGATACTTTCTAAGAGTTGAGCACCTTAAAGAATATCTTCATCTGTCTATTGGTTGTGCGAAATGAGACCAAGTTGTACTTCAGCTAAATGTGAAAATTCCCGATTTACTTTTATTCCAGTTAATATTTGCTTTGTTAGCTCATGCTAAGTTTGTGCCAGAATGTGTGGCAATGTTTGAAAGTGTTGCCACACCCAGTTGCAGTTGTGTTCGTTGATAATGCAAACAATGCTTTTTGCAACATATTTCAATGTGCATTTCATAAATAAACAAATCTGAATCTGAAAAGTCTCTTCTTTTAGTACAATGATTGTATCTTTGAGCACAATAAATTGGATTAACATTTTTCAGAGTTCTTACCCTCTTACACTTAAATACCTGGGTTATCCAGACCAACAGTACAGTGTTCACTATTAACAAATGGTGGAACTCAGCTGGTAGTGTTAGAGAAACACACATGGAAATTGGCCCCTTTGTGTCTTTTTTTTTGTTGATTGCACATAAAATGATGTTTTGAAATGTTTGTGCCTATTTCATGTTGGAAACCCACCCAGCTGGAAAACAGACAAGGAGCGCATAGGCTTTGTATCCCATCTGTGCTTCCTGCATGTGATGATGTCACCAATATAAATGGCTTATCTTGACAGAAACTGGATCAAATGGTGATGATTTTTACCTTCATAAATAACTCCAGAAAATGCAGTTTGCATCTTCCTGAAAGTAGAGCCATGAGTTCTATTTTCCTGAGGAACATTTTCAAAATTCTTCCCTTGAAACTTTCGCTGGAAGGGGAAAGGTTGAGCCAAAATTCCTATAGAAGTTGAAGCTTTTGTGGACTGATATGTAAAATTACATCACTCTATTTGTGAAACTGATCCTGCCACTGACTATGAGGGCTTGAGACTTGGGGAACCTTTCCTGCATCATCAAATCCTGTTCTTCATGGCTTCTACAGAGAGATAAGCCAAAGTTTTAATCCATATCCCATCCATCACTCTGCCATCTATAATAGGTTCCCATCATGAAATACATTTTTCCCAGCACCCCCCAACCTCTCTCCACTTCCTGTATTTACTTGTCCACTCATCCCTACCCTCTGATTTTCCTCCTGGCACTTATTCCTGCAAGTGGGACCAATGCTACATCTGACCATTCACCTCCTCCCTCACCTCTAATTTCTTCTAGATGAGGCTCACTTGTGAGTCTGTCTGGGTGAACTACTGCATCCAGTACTCTCAGTGTGGCCTTCTGTGCATCACTGACATCCGGCGTAGGTTGGGGGACCACCGCTTTGCTGGGCAGCTTTGCTCCTTCCGCCACAAAAGGTGGGATTTCGCTCTGGCTGTACATTTCAATTCCACTTCCATTCTCACTTGTCTGGCTATGGCCTCTTCCTCCTGCCACCGTGAGACCATCTTCAGGATGGAGGAGTACCACCTCATGTTCTGATTGGGTAGCCTTCCAAACTGATGGTATCAAGGTCAATTTCTCTAACCTGGTCATTTCTTTCAACTCCCCCATTTATCTTTTTCAATTCCCTATTCTGGCTCCCCTTCTTATCTGCCCATCACCTCCTTCAGACAGCCCTCCTTCTTTCCTTTGTCCCGTGGCTGACTGTCCTCTACTATTAGAATCCTTCTTTTTCAGCCCTTTACCTCTTCCACCTAACATCTCCCAGCTTCTTACTTCATCCCCCCACCCCCCACCACCCAGTCATCTTTCCTTTAACCCGTTTTCAACCATCTCCTGCCAGCTAGCACTCCTCTCTCACCCTTCATCCCTTACCTGCTTAGTCCGGCATCTTTCCTCTGTCTTTCCAGTCCTGATTAAGAGTCTCAGCCTGAAACGCCAGCCCTTTATTCCTCTCCATTGACGCTGTCTCACCTGCTGAGTTCCTCCAGCATTTTTGCGTGGGTTGCTCTGGATTTCCAGGATCTCTAATATTTATTAACTGCCTTTTTCTCAAGTAACTACACCAATGAAATGCCCTGGATTTAATACCCCTGAGAGGAATTAATTCATCATGATGACTATTTCTTTAAGCAACAATGCCTCAGTTTTTGTCTTCCAATTTTAGATTAGTGCTATTTGGATTAGACACCTATTTGAAATACAATAAAATGACAACAATTTTAAAACTGTGTTTAGTCCTGGTTCTAGCTTATTTGGGATACTGACTTTACTTTTGATTCTCAGATTTCAATGAGAATGTGCGCCTTCAGTTTTTTGGTTAATCCCTGAATTTAAGCAACTAAAGGACAAATTATGAGTGAGAAAGAATATGAGGGAAGAATTTATGTTTATGATTTGTGCAAGATTCAAGGACAAGTGATCATTATTTGTGAATGATTACTTCACAAACATTCACAAAGAATAAAATAAAGACTTAGTAAACAGAAATAGGAATTGTAGGTTGGAAATTTTTGGTTACAAATACAAATCTAGGGAAAAGATTGAAAGCATGACTGGGGATCATGAAGCCTTCATGCCTTTAAGGAATAAAGAAGATTTGAGTCAACAAATGGGAGTTGCTATTATTGTAAAAGTAGCAAATGAATATTGCAGATGGTGAGCTGGATTGACTAGATGTCTTGCCTATAAGCCTGCAAACAAAAACATTAAGAACTGAATCTATCTTATGTCCATAAGACCATAAGACATAGGAGCAGAATTAGGCCATTCAGCCAATCGAGTCTGCTCTGCCATTCCATTATGGCTGATCCTGGATCCCACTGAACCCCATACACTTGCCTTGTTGCCATATCCTTTGATGCCCTGACCGATCAGCTAACAATCAACTTCCACCTTAAGTATACACGCAGACTTGGCCTCTACTACAGTCTCTGGCTAAAAGAATTCCTCCTTACCTATGTTCTAAAGGGTCGTCCCTCAATTTTTAATCTGTGCCCTCTAGTTCTAGATATCTCCACCACGGGAAACCTGTTCTCCACATCCACGCTATTTAGTCCTTTCAACATTAGGTAGGTTTCAATGAGATCCCCATGCATTCTTCTAAATTCCAGTGAGTACAGGCCCAAAGCTGCCAAACGCTCCTTATATGTTAACCCCTTCATTCACAGAATCATCCTCATATAATGTCAATAAACTTGTGAGTTCAAGTTATTAATTTTTATCGGAATTATTGTTTCCTTTGACAAAGGTACTAATGAAAGATATAGCCACCCCAGTGCCACCTGAAGATGTCAAGAAAGTGGTGCGGAAGTGTCTGGAGAAAGCTGCCTTGATCAATTACTCTCACCTTTCGGAATATGCCAAAATAGAAGGTTGGTTCTTCTAATATAACCATCTGTGTAGATGAGAGAGACAACTGGGTCCATTAAATAAACACTTTGTGACAGATCTTTTCTCCCATTGAGCAAACCTTCTGCAAATGCAAATGTCTCATTAAAATCTCAACTGGTGAACTGCAGTGTCTTTTTCTATTCATGGCTTTAATCTGCCTCACAGCATTTCCTTCTAGTGCTGAAAACCTTTCACCAGGGCTTTTCACTTTTCCAGTCTCTTGTGAAACCTTGCTAAATAAATTGTTTAATTATTTTTGCATGGTCTTAACTTGTGGTCTCCTTTTAATCATAAACTAATTTACATTCTCTCCTTTATATTCCCTTTTTGCCACTTCAAGCAGCTAATGGAAAGGAACCAGGTAAATGGATGCATGCGTCAATAGATGATTGTTCCTCTTAAACAAATTCATTCAATCAATATCTCGCCAATGTTTCTCCCAGATTATAGTTCAGCAAGTCTTTTTTTAACTTCTTTAGGATTATTATTAATACCTTGATGCATCAATCATTGTGGACATTATCCACCTTGCAAAGTGCCTTTTCCAAAAGCTCCCTTATGGAAAGTGCTGCAGGGCTATTAAATCAAAATCTTGATATTTTGAAAGTTTTTCCCCCAGGCAGTTAATCTGATCAATTATTCTAGTTAGCCTTCCTACCCTCTCCTTTGTCACTGCAATGCACCGTAAACACTATAAATCACATTTTATGTTGTTGTTTACATTATAAATACATGCTGGTATTTATGTGATTATGCATATTTTATTTCATTTTAACCTGTAACTAATTATTTTATAAATCTTTATTCTTTATAATTACTGAATGCTGTTGTTTTTGTTGCATGTTGACCCAACACACTGCAGCACATTCCTGATATCACTAAATGTATATGGTAAATAAAGCTGATCCTTCATACTTGATCCTTGATGTACCCTGAAGTAGACGGCAGGGTGTTTCAGGAAAGTATTATCTGCCTCTTGTAGTGCTGCCGGCACTTGGGATCTCCCTACAAACTCACCTGGATGCTGCAGCTCTGAACTTTCCAGCACCTCACTTGCAATTAGCCCAACCGTTCTCCAACTCTATATGCCCCACGGCCAACCGGCAACAGATTGCAAAACTGTGGCAGTTCCCTGACACCTGCCCTTGGCAATGCACTCATTAAACTTGTGCAAGATTATACCTAGCGAAATTTGTTCTTCTCCGTCAGCGGTATCGGTAGACCGGGATAGTGATAATGGTAATAAATTAGTGGTAAAATGCTTTAAATATTTTATTGGTTTTGCAGTTAACTTTTTATGGATTAGTGTTTTATTTTAATATTCTTTATTTAATAGTAAATAGTAACTTACATATTTTAAGGAAATATGATTTACAATTACTGAATAAATTTGCTTAAGATATCTATGCAAATAAAATACAGCAATTTATTTGAAACTTACCCACTGCCGTCACAAATATCCTTTTCATTGAATGGATTGAAGTTACCAACTAAGGGACTTTTTTCATTTTATATTTTTTTTGCTCAGCATAGCAAAACTTTCAATTTCCAGATACATTTAGGAGATATTTTGATAGGCACATGAGTGTGTGGAAAATAGAGGGATATGGACATTGTGCAGGCAGAAGTGGTTAGTTTAGTTGGCCATTTGATTACTACTTTAATTGGATCAGCACAACATTAAGGACTGAAGAGCTTGTTCCTGTGTGTTCTATGAGCCAAGTTGAACCCAGTGCAAGTTCAAATGTGCAGGTTTATTGGGAAGCTGCAGCAAATTGGTTCTCCATCATTGCACTCAGCATTGTAGTAGAGAGGAAAAATAGCTTGCAAGCACCAGGCTGCCTCTGCCAGTTATAGACGTAAACTTGTGTAGTTCCAAATAAAATTGTAAACGTTTGTTTCAGGGATTCCAGAGCATCACTGGCATATCTGGAAGGTAAAATTGAATTGGCAGGCTATGAAAAAAAACATACAAAAAAGCAAGTTTCCTCACAATATATGGAAGCTTATAGTATTGAGAAGGAACTGCAGATTTTGTGATGAATAGATGTTGAGGTGTTTTTTTAACCAAAGCTTCCAGTTGCATAGCAATGAGGAGCAGGTCTGTCTGGGCCCTTATTGAAGGATTGATACTGTTCCTAATATTAGCATGAAGGTTGGTGTTGAAATTAAAGCATATCTTTATAATTCATTGGTAAACAGGATGTTCTGAGGAGACGTATAATTGAGCAAAATCTACTGAGATTTAACAGTTGGGCGTATTAACAACATCTCATGAGATGTACAGGGTGAAACACACTGGGTCTAAATATAGTAAACGTGAATCTACAATGAAAAATAAATTGTTGAATAATGTGGTATACGAAAATGACTTGGGTGTGCTAATTGGCTAAAGCCAAAAATGTTATCAAATGATGTTAATTATTAGAGCTTCACTATATTAATGAGTGTTAGCTCACACTTTGATCCATTAGTGAGATTAAACTCATAAATTTAATTTCCTTTCAATAGCTCGCTACTTAACAGGTTTGTGCAATGTTACTTTGCTCACTCCTTCAGCTCCCTCATTATCCAGCTTATTTTAAAAAGGTTCATTTAACATTTTCCACAGAGGAATTCAATGCAATTAAAGGGATTTAAAACATGGAAATCCTTTTTTTTCCCTGTGTTTATTACAATGTACAAAATATACAGAGAAACAGGCATTAGTTAAAATAAAAAGATTTTAGAGTAATGCGTTGTGAGAGGAAAACTGAGAGAAGGCAGCAAGTCAAAAAGTCAATTTAAAAATGTTAAATTACAAGGCACAAGGCCAGTATAAACCTGGATATTACTCCTGAAAATTTGGATTAAGGGATAGTTTGAAATAAATTATCAAGATTTGGATTGGGGCTGATAGAATAAATTGACAGAAGTAGGTATCGCAGATTAGAGATTATAGGCCTGTAGCATAAACATTGAAACCAGGGCAGGTTCAAAACATTTCTATTTGCCAAAGAAGGTTAAAAAAAAATTCAAATTCTCACTTGAAACAACAATTGGCGCTATAGTAATTGCTAGGTTTGAACTTGAGATTGTTGGGTTTCTGTTTATGAAAGTTACGAAGGATTATGAGGTATAATCATTTTTAAGGAGTTAGGTCACAGTTTGGCCATGATCTCTGAGTGGCAGAACTGGCTTGATGCGCTTTATGGCATACTGCCATTTGCATGTACCTATAATGCACATTATGTTAGTGATGTGAGGGGGCTTGCCACGGAAGCGCTAAAACTAATATTATTTTAGCATTGCTTTACTCGCCAAACTTTGAACTGCATTAAAAACAATGTCTGAAGTGACAGGGCTGATGTGCTTTAACTTTGTTAACAGGGAACTGAGGAATTTCTAGTTGTAAAACACTACGGAAGTCTAGGCCAACAAGGGCAGGAGCTTTAGTGGGGGATCCTTCTTGGGGGCACTAAATTCAGGCCTCTTTATTATGAGGTATGGCTCCCAAAGTACATGCTGTTCAAAGTTAAGTCATACAGTCTTCTTTGGCTGTCCATCGATTTTCGATGATGACTGAGGCCTGGGTAAGGTTGTATGAAAGACCTGCAGTTGCCCATGCTGCAAGGCTCCCCTCTCCACACCACCAATGTTGTCCAAGGGAAGGGCATTAAGACCCATACAACTTGGCACCGGTGTCATCACAGAGCAATGCGTGGTTAAATGCCTTGCTCAAGGACATAACACACTGCCTCCGCTAAGGCTTGAACTACAACCTTCAGATCACTAGACCGACACCATATCCACTTGGCCACGCGCCACACAAGTCGTACAGTAAAATTAGGTTGATCTACAATTTGATTTTATAAAGATTCATTAAACAATGACTCTTGTTTGAAGTCTGGTGATAATTTTCATATGACATTGTAGCCATGAGTGAAAACAAAGGCTTTACAGTTATACATTGCTGAGATAGTATTTTATAGTAGAAAATATATTCTCTTTTGGGCTTGGGTTTCATTGAAAACATTGAAAGTGCACTGAATTTACATAATATGCTACCTATCATGAGACCGAGATTCTGGAACCACACTTTAATGCATAATCAATTTTAATGCATCATCCGCACTTCCCAAACTGAAAGAACATGTCTCAGTTGCTGCTGCTAGTAATTCAGTGCAAAGGTCCATTTAAAGTTCCTCGGGTGGCACAACGTCACCGGCAGTAAGTCGTTACCTCACTGTGCCAGAGTGAAGGGTTCGATCTGACCTGAGCACTCTGCACTTCCTCCCTGCGACAGGTCAGTTTCTTCCTCGTGCTCTGGTTTCCTCCCAGATCTCAAATACATGCAAATTGGTTGATTAATTGGGCACTGTAAATTGACCCTAGTGTGTAGGTGAGTATGAGAGATTTTTTGGGGTGGGGGGGTGGAGTGGAAACGTAGATGGTAAAACAAAATGGGATTGATGTAAATGTGTGTGTGATGGTCAGCATGGAATCAACAGGCCAAAGTGCCAATTTCTGCTCTGTAACTCCAAGGACTTTATATGAGTAACCCAATAGACTACCAGTCAGAAGCAAGTCAGGTCAATGTCATTGAACAACTGTTTGAATTTATTCTTACAAAACAAAGAAGTAAAAAACCCAATTGCCTGACCTTTGGATGTGAAGCTAAATTTTCTAGTGTATATTTATTCTGTTTACTTTCAATATCATTTCATCCTTTTGATCCAAACCTAACAAAGTTTGTTCTTCCTTTAATATTTATTTCTGCCCACCTTTCAGGTTGCTTTTCAGCTTTCAGCTACCCCACAAGGAATGGGCATTTGATCATTTTCTAGGCTTTTACCCAGTGCCATTGATAGTTGCCTGTTGTGTTACTTGTGATGGGACCTGATTTCTAATCCAGACTCAAAATTTCCAAATTATTAACTCACCACATCGAAAGCCCTAGGAGTGTAAATATAATATGTTAGCTCCAGTTCATCAGAACTTATCACTCACAACTTTTTAAGTGTAACTGTTTCTTCATCACATATAGAATAAGCAATTTACCTCTGAGCTGATTTTCCACTTTTGTTTCCAAACCATGACCAGCTGCAAGTTGAAGGACATAATTGCCTGGACATTTTACCACCCTCTAAACATCAAAATTCATTTGTGCTTGGGGAGATTTCAGTGGCAGGGTTGTTAGATAAGGTACTGGAAATAAGTTCTTAAGAGGAGTACTTTGCCAGTGATTTAGATGATCATTGCAAGGTTCCCAATTTGTAAATGTGGTGTGAAGACTGCTTTCACCGAGAGTACCCACAAGACAAATCCTCACACAATGATCCAAAAAGAGTGTTGCATGGGAAGTTACATCAGATATTAAATATTCAAAATGATGCAAAATAACTCAAATGTAAAAATCTGTTTTCAATTGCACGGTGATGAAAATAGTAGTGTTTATGCAATCACATTTCCAGGCAAATATAACTTTGTTCTTTTTGACTTGAAATTAGATACGCTAGAGATCAAAACCTCTTACTCCACTATTCCCTTTGTCACAGTATGAGTCAAAATTTTAAGTAAACTTTAAAAAGTATTCTTCGAAGACTATTCCAAAATAACACAGCTAATTTAAAATGGCAATTAAAACTAACTTGTTATGGAGTCCAAGTGTTGTAATCCAGGGGCTGTCAGGGAGAATTTCTGAAGCACATCATTGTTCAATAGTGACGTGCCCAATCAATATTCCACAGATGTTATAAAATCTATGAGGGTGAAATGCAAAACGCTGTAAGGTATGTGCATACTCCTTTTTGTGTTGTGAATTGGATGATTTATATAACGCTCCCCCATTGACAGCCCCCTCAAATATGTCAATCAGGCAGTGGCGGTATTGAACCCACACTGCAGTCTTTTAGACTGTATTGAGAAATACTGAAAAGTATTGTTATCTTTGTACTTACTCCAAGGTTGATCATTTGCATCAACCACTTGAGTCTCACTCTCTCCAGTTTTATCATTTCAACTGCATCTTTTGAGTGGTGCTGTGGCCTTGTTATGTGGTCTAGCTGGCCTGTTGTTCTGTACCGGTCATCCATTTGCACATATAAGTGCTTTTTTTTATTATTTTGTCCATGCTTGTTTCTGAAGTATTCACAATAAATTGAACAGCTATGTTGAGACTCACATTTCCATTAATATAGTTGTTCAAAGTGCCCTTTTACCAACACTCCATTATATTGCCTGTGCTGTTAATTGAACTGCTGTGAATGCCTGGAGCCAGTGGCCTTAGTGCGGTTCAGAAGAGTACATTCTTTTAAGATATTGTGTGTTTCCGCCTCATTGCTTTCCTTTGCATCAGCCTCTTCATTATTCTATTACATGGTTATGGTTTGTTCTCTCTCCCTTGTTCTTTTTTATATATATTAAAACCCCATCTTCCATGCCTGAATATCACAGTGCAGTCACCCAGGTCTAAGCGGCCTCCATGGCAGCTTCTGCCAGCCAAAAAGCAGACGAGCGCATCCGATCTGAGGCAAAGTGGCATTTCTAAACAAAACACAAGTACTGTACTCATTTCCGTTTGTCTCCAGCTGCCTTTGACATTGCAATTGATGCATAGTGTAGTTGATTTGTGTGGTTTCTGCACGTTGGAAATATGTTCATCTTGCCTCGTAATCTGTTTTGTAGCAGAAAAGTAATTTATTTTAGTAAGGCAAGTGCCAAGGCTAACCTCTCTCTTTCCTTAAACTTATTTAACCAATATCCCAAAGAAGTCTCTTCAAACATAATTGCTGTTTCAGAAGTAGTTTTGTTTCCTTGATGTCAACGAAGTTCAAACCAAAGAGGGCTCCACTATAGCAGTATTCCCATATAAGAGCAGTTGTTTGGGACTAAATGTTTTAAAAGTTAATGTTAACAAACTAGCAATAGACAAATATAATTGGGTTTTAAATCTTTTGCTAATGGTGATAAAATGAAGGTTAATGTTAGATTTATTGTGCTCTCATAAGAGCGTACCATGTGGGAACATAACATTAGTAATATCAGAACCAAGGTGCAGACTTACTTCATAACACGTGTTAATGGTTTCCATGTGTTTCTTTAACAGTGGGGTTGATGCACTACAAGTATTAATGGCTCTCAGTGATTTGGAATAGCTGTTTTGAGAGTCTGTGACCTAAAAATACCTTTATGAAGAGGTAGAAAGGCTATTAACTATAAGAAAAAAAAACTGAATTAGAAAGTAACACTTGCTCTGATAGGGACATAAAATTGTTAAGCATCTTACAGAATGAAGAGTATTGGATTAAGTAGTGATCAGACTGATTAAGAGCCAAAAGATGATTTTTTTTTTCTTGGTTGTAGTGAAAGCTAAACCAGTTTTCTACACTTTACTCATGTCAGCATCTCAAGAGCCAAATTCAGTCCATAAAAATGATTACAAATTCAGGTCTTTGCTGATCTGAGTGATTTATTGTCTGCATCAGGAATTAAATTGACAATTAGTTTTTGGAGTTTTTGAATTCAGTTTTTAGGTGGTTTGGCACAACAATGTGGACCAAAGGGCCTGTTTTTGTGCTGTACTGTTCTATCATCTATGATGATCAATAACATGCTTATTTTATGTTAAAACGACCTTCAGCTACATAGAGAGACCCTGTCATGGAAATTCTGGGCTTTGGTCAAATTGTGCTTCACATTAGGAAATATAAACCGTGATCTGCTGATCAATATGATTATGTTGTTGCATTAGGCTTAAGTATGAGTTAGCAACAAGCTCTAGTTGTAAAAGAAAGCATACTGAATCCCAGATTGAATCCATCATGTCAGGAGTAGAATCTTATAACACAAGTCCACTTTAGTCACCCTACTTTACAAAAATTGTGCATAAATCTCTTAGATAAATAGTAATTGCCACTAGAGAAGTGTTTGAAAGGTGCAAATTAAGGTGTAAAGTAATTGATAACAGTAGAGCAGGAACAATAAAGCATTAAATACATTAAAGCAGATTAGGTACATTGAAGTGTAGATTTTGAAAAAGCAAGCTATTAAAATAGAGAAGAGAAAGAAACACTTGAATGTAATATATTGCTTTTGTAGTCGTAGGGTTATTTTTAAATTTATTTAGCTGAATAGAGAGATAATAGCATTAAAATTGTGAACTTGCATCAAGCAGTCCATTGCTAGCAATCTCATTGACCCAGGAAACTTAAGCCATGAACCTCAGGTCAATGTAATTACTTGAGTAGTTTTGGGCCTCCCACTAAAGCTAGCCTTGTGCAATGCTTCCAATGTTGAACAGCAGAATGCTATTCCTTACTATGGAAATAAAAATTGATGTCTCACTGCTACTTTTGCAAATATAATTCAGCCTTGTCACTTGAACTTTCATTGCTTTGGTAGAATGCTATACACTGGGAATAGTTAAAGAAAAGTTTTGCCATAATCAACTGTAGGTTGTAGAACTTCCTTTTTGGTGCATGCTACTGAGTGACAGTTCTCTTCGTAATTTGTAATTTATTGCTTGAATTCTATGTTATTAACACAGAATGGTCTTGACAATTACACCAGGTATCTATTAACTGAAAAAAATGTTGAATACCCCACCAATGTGAAAATTTAATAATTAGTCCTCATGGTATGAATTAGAAATTGCAGTTCTCGAATATCTAAAAAGTAAAAGTTCCAAACTAGAGGTAAATCCCTCAGCATACATACTGTAGGTGCATTTGAATTTAGCTAATCCTGAGTTCCTTCAGGCCACAGGCTCAGATGACAAATGTTCAGTTACTGACTGGATTGCAATCTTGGCAGGTCAAAGTTTAGTCTCTCCAGATGTTGGCATATGCAGGTACATTCATACATTTTGCGGAACCACTGCATACACCTACAGTTTGAAGTGGAATGTGTTTTTCTCTCCCAGGGAGAATATTTTTCTCAGGGAAATAGTCTTAGTAGCTTTCACAAATTACCAGTAATCTTCATATTTCTTATATTAAAAAAAAGTTAACATAGCATCCCTTGGCCTGTTGAGTGTTTCTGGCACCAATTAGATAGCTTGGAAATAAGGGCCAAAAATGACTATTATGCTGTGTGGAAATACTTCTGACCAAAGAACAGAAACTACTAGAAACTTCCAACAGTTGGGGCCCCATCTGTGGAAAGAGAAATTGAGTTAACATCTCAAGTTAAAGACGCTTCAGCCAGGGAAAAAAGAGTTTTTAGGTATAGAGAAGATGGGGTAAGAATGAGAATTTTCCTGAGAGGGTGATGCAAGGGTTGTCATGATGATAAAGTGTTGATAAAATCAGTTGGTTAATGTAAGCCCTTAGTGGTTTCTGTTGCTCAATTCTTCTGACTTCACAGGCAACAGATTCTGCAGTACAGAACCCTCGCAAAACCTGTTTCGGCCCACCCTAATGAACTCACCTTTCCCAAATCGAGGAGCTGCCAGATATTGTATCTCTGTCAATGGAAGGCACCAAAATCAGAAGAAAAACACTTTGCTTTTCATAATGTTTGAATTATATTCTCCAAAGAGTTAAGAAATGTTTTCTAATTACTTTAAAATAGTGAAATGAGACTTTTGGACATTGTACTAATTCTATTACAGTCTTCAGCACAAACGGAGATGGATTCCTTACACTGTCAAAAGGTTAATGATCAGTATATAACTGAAGCTGAATATTTTAATGAGACCATATTTGTTTAGCCTATCGTTTTCGATTAACACCTGTCAGAAACATTTGCAGTGCAATGTATTGAAAGCTTTCAAAGCATTTTCTTTGAAAATTCATTCCCCTTGTGTATAGCAGATAAACCTAATCAAAACATTTGAAAAGAACTTGGGACATTTGATTAAAAATCTATTTCTCTTGGCAACAGAATGAAAAATTGAGATGCCATTGGATGGAGGGGTTATTGCTAGAGCATTTAGGGGGAAATTGGGAAACATTTGTACCCCTCAGACAATTCAGACTTTGAAGATGGAGCAACACACACAAAGTGCTGGAGGAACTCAGCAGGCCAGGCAACATCTATGGAAAAGAGTACAGTCAACATTTCGGGCTGAAACGTCGACTGTACTCTTTTCCATAGATGCTGCCTGGCCTGCTGAGTTTCTCCAGCATTTTGTGTGTGTTGCTCAGATTTCCAGCATCTACAGATTATTTCTTGTTTGTTGAAGATTCAGATATTGGGTTCTTGTAAGATGTGTCAATAAGTGAAACTGAGGCTTATATTATCTATATACAGTACTAATAATTTACAAGGTCAAAGAGTTTATTGGCCAACTCCTGCACCTTTATTGCAGGTTGTGAACAAAACTGGTGGTGAGTGACATTTCTCAGCAAAGCACTGGTGAAAAAATATATGGTTTGTCCAAGTTAATTGAATTTATTTATTTATTTGTCGAGATACTGTGCACATAGACCCTTCTGGCCCTTCAAGTCAAGGTGCCCAGCAATGCCCCTGATTGAATCTGAGCCTAATCACGGGATAACTTACAATGTCCAGTTAACTTACCAATGGGTACACCTTTGAACCGTGAGAGGAAACTGGAGCACCCAGAGGAAAGCCATCCGGCCACAAGGAGAATTTACAAACTCCTTACAGGCAGCAGCAGGAATCAAACTTGGGTCGCCTATATCGCAAAGCGTTGTACTAACTAATATGCTACCGTGCCAACCCATAAGTCATGAGTACACAACTTATGGATGCCCTTACATAATATCAAACTCACTTAATTTTAATAAATTCAAAGGCCAGTGTATGTACTTTTGCACAATGGATCTAGTTTCCTTTCTCTCTCCCCACTTCTCTAATTGTTCTTTCTATTATGTGATTTTGATGCCATTTTATCTCAATACTGGTGCAGGTATAGTTGCCATATTGAATGATTCTGTTTTGAATGTTTTTGGACAGATTGACATAAAGATATCTGTTTATTACCGACAGATGGCCTGTAGTTAACGTCACTGAGTAATGAACCACTGCCACAAGTTTTGATTGCTCAATATTGTTATTAACTTCATAATTTTGGCGGCAATGTTTTGTTTGTGGAAGCCTCCACTGAATGATTATCTAGTTGTAGTGGTACAGGAAGAGGTTATTTATGTTTCTTCCTTATCACGTGAAGTGGAACCAAGTCATCACAAAGCTATTGGTCAATGGTTTGGAACTCTTTCTCAATCTTGGCTGTGGCTCTGAGAATCTCTTGCCTCACACAAGCCATTAGATGGAACTGTGTGTAATAGCAGAACACCTTGTGTAACATAGGGACGGGGAAATAGGGATACCAACCGGAACTTACAGAAGCAGATGTGGTAATGGTGTTTAAGAAACTGTTGGAAAGGCACATGAACGTACAAGCAATGAGGGAAATGAACTGTGTACGGGCAGAAGGAACATAGTTTAATTCAGCATTGTGTTTGAAACAGACACAGCGTATTCCTGTGCTGTACGTTTCCATGTTCTAAGCATACAATTGGCATCAAAGTATTTAAATAATGTGGATGAAATCTGAAATACAAACAGAAAATGCTGGACAAATTGGAGCAGGTGAAGATGTGAGGGAATCTGGGTCACAAACTGTTCCCAGGAGTGGAAGGGTCAAGAGCCAGTGGATATGGGATGAAGATGATTGGCAAAAAACCTAAGGTAGCACAAGAGGAAATGTTTATGCAGTGTATGTGAAGGTTTGGAATGCAGTGCTAGGTGCAACAATGAAGTCGATTCAGTTGTAATAAAGGATTTGTAGGACCAAGTGATGGGTGGGGGTGGAACTGGTTAGATTTCTCTTTCATAGCACCAGTATAACCTTGATGGGCCAAATGGAAAACAAATAATAGATACTGGAGAGATGAGATAGCATTGATGGGAAAACTTGCTGCACTAACTAATGTCCTGCCAACAATCCCTGTAATCACTAGCATAGCTTGCAGAATGATTTTGATATGCTTTGCTTTACTGTGAATCCTAGCTTACAACCAACACCCTGTAATATTGGGATAGAGTCACATATTCTCTTTACAGCCCAAGTAAGTAGGTATCAGCCTACTTTCTGTCTGTAGCTATGTTGATTTCTTCTCCTCCTTTAACAGTAATGCCATAGCTTTCAGAAGGGAATTGGATTGGGATGAAAATATATAATTGGCTGGCTGCAGGGAAAATATAGGGGGTAGGAGCCAGTGCAGAGCCACAATGCCTCAAAGAAAACAGGCGTGTGTATCCACAGTGATCACCTACAGTTATTCCCCTCCCTTCAGAAGATATAAGCTCAAGGAAAGCATCTGTAGATCTAGGAGGTGGCTTACACATGAGAAGCTTCCTGTACAGTGTACAGCCTTCCCCTCCTTTATTGTGCAGGCAAGTGATGGCCAATGAGATGGATGATGGGACTGTTTAAGTTAACAGTTGGGAATGAAGCAGGAGTGAACATTGATATCAGCAGTCCACTATGTAGGCATGAGCTAGAAAAGGGGTAGGAAGCATGCACCACAGAAATGCATTCAGCACAGGGATTCCAGTCATAGTGTTTCCCTTTGGACCATCAGGAGGTTGTTGTGTTTTGTTGTTTCTGACCCTTGAAAGTAACAAGACATCTATGAGACAGTCCCATGCACATTTATCCATCCACTAGCTTGAACGTGTTGGTTTCCGGCAGAAGATTGCTCACAAGCTGCTGCTATGCACTGAAGAATTTGTTCACTCTCATAACATATAAAATAGTTGTGTTGAATTTCTTTTCATTCAATGATAACAGAAGCATTAAGCCAAGGAACTCCAGCCAAGCGTTTGGATGATGTGATTCGACTGGCAGAGCTATGCATTGAGGTTCTTCAACAAAATGAGGAGCATCATTCAGAGGTAAGGCTTGATTTTTCCTCAGTGCAAATTCTGTACAGCGCTCCTAAACTGTTGGACAGTACCTACAAATTGCGATGGAAATCACAGGTAAATCAAATCATAAACCAGGATTTTAATGACAGAAATGCTATTAATTTCTGTGAGTACCTCTATTAAATTTACAAATATATCCAAAGGAGCCAAGATCATCTTCAAGAAATTAATTCCAACACCTCTGCCTACATTAAATGTGCCATTTTACTACACTCAACAACTACTTTCTCTATTTAAACTTAACAATAGAAAGGTTAGTCAGTGAGGTATTTTTCAGCAGGAGCAGTTTTGGACCACTGTCTGATACGGTGGCTGATGCAGAAATCCTCATCACATTAAACAACAATCCACAACGTACACCTGAATTGTTGCATTAGGGTTGAATCTGAACCAAGCATTGTGAAGGGAGAGAGGCTGAAGAGTTCTTCAGCCTTCATGATGTCTTTGGTTCTACAGCTAATCAATGAATCATTAGTAGCAAACACAATTCGGAAGCACCTCTGCCTCCAGCACTGGCATCTCATATTTCTTAAATAATTTTGGGTTTTATCCTTCATCAGAAAGTCATTCTGAATGCTGACTCTTTTGCGTACTGAAAAGTCTTCATGTTCATTTCTCCAACTAATGTCCAATTGTGCAACTGAATTTAAAGTAATTGTCTTCATGATTGATCCTGAAAACCAATTTCATTAGTTTTATATTGAATGATGTGTAGCTGATGTGTACGCATCTGATCCACTAATTCCTGACAGCATCTAGTGGCAGCATCATAATGGCTATGAAACATGCTTGTTTTGGATCCTAATAGTCTTTGAAGAACTTTCATTTAATTTAGAACACATTATTAATTTTACTTTGTCAGATAGTGTATATCATTCATGTGCCTATCTGAAAAAGGAAGTAATTAAAGACAAAAGTTATTCTGTGCTGTTTTCAGTTACTAACGTATTTGCTCTTACCTTCTCCATGTGTGTTGCTGATTCATTATTTATTCTTGCAGTTAAATTCAGCTGTTTTGTTCTTACCAAAGTTTCTCTCTGCCTGTATGATCACCTTCCTCTCATGACTCCTCTATAACTGCAGGATCTTAAACAGTTTTCATGTTTACCTAACTTTAAATTAGCTTTGTTAATTTGGTTGAAGTTAGAATTTGTCACTTTGAGGAAGGTTGATGTTGGACACTTATTTTGGAGCTGGAGTTGTAGTATTTATTGAAATTTGAATCAGTCAAAACAGGATACTTTTGAAGGCTTGATATATGACCTTTTTTGAATGGAAATTTGTTTTCCAAGATGTCACTCAGCTGTCAGGTTGGTTCAGCTGACACTATTCTCACCTCCACAACAGAAAGTGGTGCCATCCATCTAGAAGCCAACACTAACTTTCTTGTGATCAGTGATCTTACTACAAGTTTCAATCAACTTTACAGAGGGCATTTATAAAATGGAAGCTAAGGTATTGGGGATCATAGAAGAGATAATGAAGTGTTTTGGTCAGAGGTGAATTTTATTGAGTAAATTACTGGAGGAAAGTCCATTTATGAAGGAGCCTGCTTTACTAACAGCAGTGGAAATATTGGGCAGATGTAATCACAATGTAGTGAAAAGGTTGTCACCTTTGATGATTTTGGAGATGATACAGATGTTCTAAATGGATAGTGAGGAAGTTATGGTTATGTTTTTAAAGAGTGGTCACATGATGGTGGGTTTAAAAGGTCAATATGAAGGTAAGCAGCATGAAACTTGGGATAGCGGCATAGTGGGGGAGTTGGAGGAGACTTCAATACCACTGTGCATTTCTATGCCGTTATGTGATTTCAGCAAAAGAAGATTCTACATAATCAGAGCAGCACACTTGGTTTTGCATTGGTTCAGATGTTCATTAAAAATCTCATTAAACTCTAGATATACTGTCCAGTTTTATTCCCTTAACAACAGATGGCATTCGTAGAGATTATTCACCTTGACACTTGCGTTTATCATTTCAAAAGGAAATACCATTTCAATGAGAACAATTTGTTGTTTATAAAATTATTTGAAATTTTATGAGAAATCTGATAACATGTCACTTATACTTTATGTTAAGCTTAGTTCTGGCCTTGGATATTATTCTTTATAATTCTGTAGAGATAAGAGCAGATATTCTGAAGTAAATAAATTCAGAAATCATGAATTATTTGCATTGTGAAAGAAATATGACAACTTTAAAGTAAAGGCATTTTTGCTGTGCTTTCGTTACAAATTCTGACATTCTGCAAATGACAGTGTAATGAAACTATGGAGCTCACGGGAAAGCTGCATGTCAAGACAATTAATAATGGTGATTAAAACATTCCAAACAGGTTTTTTGTTTTCAGTCAGTAACATAAATCTGGATATCACTGCCATTTATTTGATGCAAAATAATGTTAATGTTCCAAAAACAATTAGACGTGTTGGTATTAAATGTGATTTTTTTTTAATTTTCAGATATACACAGATAAAGTGAGTCACAAAATTTGAAGGGAAAGGAAACATAAATGCAAAATAAATGTGACTGAGTGGCGTATTTTTATCAGAATATAAAGGCAGCACTCTCTTATATATATATAAAAAATATATAGATAGATACATAAAGATATTTAAAATATGCAGTCTGCAGATATTAATACATGAAGTATCAGCCATGACTGAAAAATTTGGATTGATGAATCCACCTTTATTTCAGTTATTCTATTAGGCAATAATCACTGCAAAAAATGATTGCATTTTGAAAGTGTCAAACAAATAATTAAATTAATTGAAACCTTCTTTTAAAAAAATCAGCAAATGTCAAGGCTATTAATGAGAAATATTCATTATTTTTCATGTCTGCTTACACATCTTTGGCTTATACCTGCAACAGAATAGGACTGATTTAGCAATAAAGGAAAGATATACGGAGGTTAATTGCATTATTAGGACATACAGTGTGAGGTGTTTCCTCACAGAGCATTTCACATGGAAGATCTCTTTGAATAAGGCTGCTGAAGCTTTGGATTAATAGCTTGATTTTGATATAATTAATATTCTAATACACAGTTGTATAACGATGCATGTTTGCAGGAGTGTATGATGTAATTCTAAAATTATAGATATTAACATTTGCATAAATGTTTGGATTTATTTTATTCTACAACCTCTTTTACATGTGCGGATTCATAAAAGGGAAGAGAGGTACGTGACCAGTAGTGTTATCCACCATTGGATATTTCATCACATTTGTAATGTTGCATGCAATCGATTTACAATTGATTTTAAAAGGACAGTATCTGAACAGGAAGATAATCTGCTATTTGCTTCAATTTCTTAAGTTTACTATATTAGGGTGATAGACACTGCAGTGGAAATCTGATTGGCATTTTGTACTCAATAGCAAGTGTTCAATAGACAACCCTTCTCTGAAATATCAGCTGGCTTATTTTTGAATTAAAATAAGTAATAACTTCACTAATAAAGAAGAATTAACTTTCCCTATGTTGCCTATACCTTTAGTAATAAATCACAAGTTAGTCCAAGTGTATACTGAGTCTCTTCAATATTAGTTCTATTTACAAGTTATATATGCTGACAGTATGATTTGCCATTTCTCTCCAAATCATTAATCTTATTTCCTTCTAACATCCCCTATAATCTACTTTTGTGTTTCACCAACATTATGAAAGATAGGATTCATGGGCAGCCATAAATAGCAGAGAGAGAAGAAATGAGTAGTTTCCATCCAGTTATTGCTGGCCATTCCTGTGCACTGTTGGTATAAATACAAAATAAATTATGTGCCTTAGTAACTTCATACATGGAATGGTGACAGCAGATTGTGAGGGTCAGTTGTCCTTAAAACTTGTTATTTGTTCCGATACATATAGGACTCTTCAGCTTAAATTAAGTTGTGAAAAAAATTAAGTCACAGAAGATGATTGGACCTCACTTGGAGTATTGTGGGCAGTTTTGGATCCTTCATTTAAGAAAGGATGTGCTGGAATTGGAGAAGATCCAGAGGATGTTCACAAGAATTACTCTGGGAATGAAAGGGTTAATGAATGAAGTTCATTTGATAGCTCTGGGCCTACACTCACTGGCGTGTACAAGAATGAGGGGTGATCTCATTGAAACCTACTGAATATTGTAAGGCCTATGGAATGGATGTGGAGAGCATGTTTCATGTAATGGGGGAGTCTTGGACCCAGAGGGCACAGCCTCAGAATACAGGGACATCTTAAAACAGAGTTGAGGAGGAATTTATTTAGCCAGAAAGTGTGAATCTGTGGAATTCATTACCGCAGACTGTTGTGGATACCAAGTCAGTGGGTACATTTAAAGCAGAGGTTTATGGGTTCTTGAATGGTATAGGCATCAAGGGTTATGGGGAGAAGGCAGGAAAATGGAGTTGAGGGGGATAATAAACCAGCCATAATGAATGGCCTGAATAGCTTAATTCTGCTCCTAAAACTTATGGTCTTATCTTAAGTGTTTATCCTCTATTTTTTTCCTGAATGGACCCAAACTACAATACATATAAGAATATATGTATGAGGACCAAACTAATGAGTTGTGGATGTTGGAAATGCAAGATAAAAGAAGAAATAACAAAAATGCTTAATGGTAGATACTATCTGTGGAAAGAAAATTTCAGGTTGTCAATCTAATGAGAAGTCTCAACCTGATATGCCAGCTCTGATGATCTCCCCATAGTTGAAAGAAAACCACTTTTTTCGCTCTCTTTCAGTAAATGTTTCTGCCACCTTTTATTCAGCCAGTTCCTTTTGATGCCTTGAACAATAATGACTGCTGAGAGCATTAAATATTTCTTTTGCTAGGTTGTTCGTGTATCTGAATGTTTGCCTTGAAGTTGTTGTGTTAAAAGAGCCTCTGTTGCAATAATCTACATCAATTTCCAGAACGTATTTTTTATTAGGATCAGTGAAATCATTATATGGAAATATACTATAAGGCAGCATTATTTATCAGTAGCTATAACGTAAACCAGTTTTCCCTGGTA
Organism: Hypanus sabinus; assembly: GCF_030144855.1. NCBI lineage: Eukaryota > Metazoa > Chordata > Chondrichthyes > Myliobatiformes > Dasyatidae > Hypanus > Hypanus sabinus. Next base: position 136,166,001 of record NC_082713.1, read on the forward strand.
GTTGTTTCACTTGAATTGACATGTCAGAAAAGCCAGTGAACCCTTGCAATGGCCCACTTAAAGATATCAGGAAGTGTAGCCCTCTACAGTTCAAGCTGAGGTTCAAGGGTTTGGATTAGCTGCATAACCACATGCTTAAAGATAGCCTTCAAGACATGACAGCAAAGCATGCAGTGTGAGTTAGCATAAGAATCGTTTCTAAGAACAATATCACCAAAATTTCCCAACGGTTTCTTTTTCTGTCAAATTTAAATTCTCATCTGTCTTCTTCTGCTTCTTAGCCAAGTTACTCCAGTTCTTCTTCTTGCTAAAATATGGGTAGCATGGTAGCATAGCGGTTAGCACATCACTTTACAACACAGGCGACCCGGGTTCAATTCCCACCGCTGCCTGTGAGGAGCTTGTATATTCTCCAAAGACGTACCACTTAGAAGGTTAACTAATCACTGTAAATTAAATCGGGGGATTGCTGGGCAGCATGCTTCGAAGGCCCAGAAGGGCCTATTCCATGCTGTATCTCAATAAAATAGAGCAGTGCATGTAGCATGAAGTGTCAGATAATAATCTGAGTAAAACACAATCAAAATAAACTCCCTTTACGAGCCAAAGAATTGCAATGCCCCGCAGACCACACTATGGGAGCAGTAACCAGACACAACTCAGTTGCTGATGCAGTCAGTGACTGGTTAAATTTCAATCTAGTTGGCCATGTTTTAAATAGATAGCATGCCATTGTGTATAATGCATTAATTTTTAATCAGCCCCAATGTTAGAGTAAACAATTTCCATGGAAATAAAATTTTGCAAATCTGATGGAGATGGGAAACCACTCAAAATATTATAAAGCTTGAGAAAGCTGCTGAATTTGAAAACTAATGTACAGTTCTGCACTTGGTAGTGCAAATGTAGAACATTATTCTTCTGGAATATATTTTATTATATGTTAAGTTTTTTGTGGTAATATTACTTTGTGTTGTGTGTGTTATATGTAATGTATTGTGCCCCTTGTCCACATTTGGTGGCATACATGTATATGGTGGCAATAAATCTGAACTTGAAGTTACAATTGGCATATTCTAAACAAGTAAATTATGCATTCTGTCATGTCATTTAATGAAGTTATTTGTAGAAACAGCCTAGCAAGAGACCACAGTAAGATGCTATTGAAGAATTGTGTGCTGACTCTTCGCTTTGTGCCCTTCACTTATGTTTAGTAATTGTCTTCTAGGCTTTTGCATGGTGGCCTGATCTAATGGCAGAGCATGCAGAGATTTTTTGGTCACTCTTTGCTGTCGACATGGATGCAATTCTTGAGGCACAGCCACCAGACTCTTGGGATACTTTTCCACTTTTTCAACTTCTCAACAATTATCTGAGGAACGAACGTGAGTAACTATTGGATTTCTTCTTGCTTTACTCTGTTCCTGATTTGATAATTTAATTTTTTTATGGAGCAACTTCTCCTCAAAAATTCTGCTGTTTTGTAAGTATCTTGGATTATACTTCGAACAGCAGGAACTAGCAAATAAAAAAAGGTAAAAGGAGATGTTGCCTCTTGAAAGACCACAATGAATTTTTAAACTGAAAAGAGTAGCAGATAGCTGGGTTTAAATATTTCTGCCCATTAGAATCAGTGGAATTCATATTCTAAAGTAGAAGATTCAAGTTGTTTGCACAGATACAGAACATAAACCTACTCAATTTAAAAATAGCGAGGTTTCCCTTTGGGGAATTCTGCAAAATTATTTGCTTTGAGAATTTGCTGTAAATCCATTTCCTTGTAACAAGGGTTTTTGGATTTTTTTAAATATATGATAACTACAAATATGTTTCATTGATTGTAAGATGTATGCAACAGGGTGAAAATAGAGCAGTAACAGCAAGGATGGCATGGAAAGCAGACTCTGGATGTCGGTTGTATTTTTCTCTATTTATAGTTCAGTTAGTATGCTATGTTAGAACCTTCAAAGCTACTATTTAAACGTATCAATGGAGATGTTAAGATCAGGATATACAAATCATCCACATAGTGATCCTGCCATCAACGGAATTTGTTCGTGCCAATTTTATCCAGCAGTGGTTGAAAATATGCCAGATATTTAAAGTTTCAGCATTCTTCTGAAGCTGAACTTCTGATATCGTTACTGCTCTGCCAGAAGGGCACTTCTTTTCACTTCCAGCCACTGCTGATCTTCATATACCAACACTTTATTTGCTTCTGTAACCAGCGCCAGCTTATCTGCTTCCATCACATCAAAATTTTGGTTATTTGGATGTTTTTTAATCAGCCTTATGTCTCCAATAACTATAAACTTCAACTTATCTAGAGTTCAATGGCATAAACCCAACTTTGCATCAGATCCTAATCATCTATAGCTCTTTAATCACTTGACATTCATTGGCTTCCACTCCATATCTCCTTAACCTTTTTCAGTCTGAAAAGACATCTCTGTTCTTTTCCAGTTCTGGGCCTGTATGCTTCCCCCTATTTCTTCATCCCACTGTTGGTTGTTTAGCTTCAGCCACCTTGAACGTTCTTAGTAATTGCCACTTAAACATTATTTGGTTCCTCCTGGTTTGGGTCTTTGCTATCTTTCCTCTGATTATATTTCAGTGATGTACCTTCAGGCATTTAAGGTTCTCTATAATTTCACATAGTAATTGGTCAAACTGAAGATATTCCATAAATTGTATACCCACTCTGTGACATTAACAACAAACCAGACAATTGGAATTTTAGCTCAGAACATTTAATAGCATGAGTGAACCAAATGTACAAACATTTGTATTTTTACAACAATACGTATATATTATTAATGACTTATTTTCCTAAAATTTAAATTTCAAAGATGTCATAGTTGAGATCTGTGGAGTTTTTGTCCAATTGCCATGTTACAAGATTAGAACTGTAGCTACACCACCAGCACCAAATCCCATTAAGTTGCCTAACTCCTACATTTACATTTTTCCTCCATATCTTTTAATACCCATAGCCAGCAAAGATCTATTAACCTAGGGTGTAAAATTAACTATTTTAATTGGATTTAATGGATACGTGCTGAAATGTTGCTATCTTCTGAATGTAGAAGACCTTTTTATAACATCGCTTCTGAAAATCCAGTTGTACATTCTGGACAGCTCAACCAGTTAAATTGAATTTCTTTCCATCAGCTTCTTTTACCAATTGCAACTAATGACAATTAAAATTGTAATTTTTTTTAAACTGAAGGTGGTAAAGCAGCTAATGTTGCTTCCATATAACATCAGTAACCTAGATTCAGTCCTGATCTCCAGTGCTGTGATGTGCTGTCATCTGTATCAGTGATCTGGATGATAATGTGGTTAAATGGATCAGCAGATCTGCAGATGACACCAAGACTGGGGGTTTAGTGGACAGCATGGAAGGCTATCATGGCTTACAGAGGGATCTACATCAGCTGAAAGACTGGAATTGGCAGATGGAACTTGAATGCAGACAAGTGTGAGGTGTTACCCTTCGTATGATCAACAAGGGCACTGAAGAGAGTGGTAGAACAAAGGGATCTGAGATTACAAGTCCATACAAGTTTGTTGAAAGTGGTGTCACACATAGATAGGGTCATAAAGAAAGCCTTTGGCACATTGGCCTTCATAAATCAATGTATTGAGAACAGGAGATGGGATGTTATGTTGAAGTTGTATAAGATATTGGTGAAACACAATATAGAGTATTGTGTGCAGTTTTAGAACATAGAACATAGAATAGTACAGTGCAGTATAGGCCCTTCGGCCCACAATGTTGTGCCGGCCCTTAAACCCTGCCTCGCATATAACCCCCCCCCCCACCTTAATTTCCTCCATATACCTGCCTATAGGAAAGGTGTAAATAAGGCTGAAAAAGTACAAAGAATATTTACAAGGCTGAATGACCTGAATTATAAGGAAAGATTGAATAGATTAGGACTTTATCCTTTAGAACGTAGAAGATTGAGAGGAGACTTGATAGAGGTGTACAAAAATTATGAGGGGTATAGACAAAATAAATGCCAGCAGGCTTTTCCACTGAGAATGCCAGGGACTGCAACTAGAGGTCATGGGTTAAGGGTGAAAGGTGAAGAGTTTAAGGGGAACATGAGCTAAAAATTCTTCACCCAAAGGGTCGTGACAGCATAGAATGAGCTGCCAGAACAAGTGGTGCATGCGAGTTCAATTTCAACATTTAAACGAGGTATGGAGAGTTGTGGTCCCAGTGCAGGTCAGTGGGAGGAGGCCATTTAAATGGTCTTGGCATAGGCTAGATGAGCAGAAAGGCCTGTTTTCGTGTTGTACTCCTCTGTGATTCTAGGACTCTGTTAACTCAAGTGCTCTCTGTGGAATTTGCACGTTCACCCTTATGAGCTTCCTTTGGTTCCTTTTGTTTCCTCCCAGCTGCTGGTAGGTTAACTGATGACTGTGAATTATCTCTAATTTAGATGAAGCTGTGGGGGTGGGGTGGAAGATAGAGATATGAAAGAAAGCAGATTACAGGGAAATAAATGGAGAAATGGGACAGATGGATTACCTTTAGAGTTGGCATTATATGTATAAATTTTATAAATTGAGTCAATTACATTTTACTTGTATGGTTTCTTCCTCTTTAGGCTCACAAGTCAGGGGTACAAATAGATATTTACAGACAGACAGGCATAATTTATTGATCCTGAGGGAAATTGGGTTTCGTTACAGCCGCACCAACCAAGAATAGTGTAGAAATATAGCAATATAAAACCATAAATAATTAAATAATAGTAAGTAAATAATACCAAGTGGAAATAAGTCCAGGATCAGCCTATTGGCTCAGGGTGTCTGACACTCCGAAGGAGGAGTTGTAAAGTTTGATGGCCACAGGCAGGAATGACTTCCTATGACGTTCAGTGTTACATCTCAGTGGAATGAGTCTCTGGCTGAATGTACTCTTGTGCCTAACCAGTACATTATGGAGTGGGTGGGAGTCATTGTCCAAAATGGCATGCAACTTGGTCAGCATCCTCTTTTCAGACACCACTGTCAGAGAATCCAGTTCCACCCCAACAACATCACTGGCCTTACAAATCAGTTTGTTGATTCTGTTTGTGTCTGCTACCCTCAGCCTGCTGCTCCAGCGCACAACAGCAAACATGATAGCACTGGCCACCACAGATTACAACTGATATACATACAAAGATATACAACTGATTTGGAAACCCTTTGACAATGGAGCATAGCGAAGTCTTGGGATGTGTACTTTTGTTACACAGGGTAACTTTACCTTTCCATTTATTCATCCTTCCTCATTCAAGAAATGAAAAGTTAGCTGAAGATCAAGTTGGATTACTACGAGTTTGTAATATGCTCCATTCTGTGGAGTTTACAAACAAAAACTGTACAATAGTCAAATTATTATAAGCCCTTATGTGCTTTACTTATCCACATAACAACAACCTCGTAACATTTGTATATGACAGAAATCAAAGTGTGAATTACCTGTAATCTACTATGTATTTAGGCTAAGAAAAAAATGCAAATTGATTTTTTTGCAAGCAGTGGAGAAACTTTACCCCATATTCAAGAGCATTTAACTACTCTACTGTACCAACTGTGAAAAAACATTGTTTGCAATCATGAAATGACCATTCTTGGGGGAGTCAGCTCCCACGTTTCTTTCTCAAAGACTCATTTTGTAATTAAGAAATTACTTTTTAAAGAAAGTAGAAAAGCAGGTAGAGTCACTCTCAACCCCAGGAAAAAAAATACTTGGGCAGATATTTACCCCACCTATGCAGCATTTGAAAACCAACAACTTCTCCATTGCAGTACAATGCTTAAAATATGAATAGGTGAATGATGTAACATGGTCTCATGACAATAAAAAGGCAAATGTTAATAATTACCAGGGAAAGTGAAGTGGAATCAAATTAGTCATAATAAAACCCTGAGTGACTGAGAAAGTCATTTCTCATTATCTGAAACTAATTATGAAATGAACAAAGAGATACTCTCAGTGGATTACTTTTGTGTTGAAACCATAACAAAGATAATACTTTTTCAAGTTGATTCAGCTCAAGATTCCAAATCAGAGAAGTGTATAAGTGAAAGTATCTACATTCAGAGCCGACCTCTTAGGCTTCTGTTCTCCCTCTTGTGGGGTATAAGCACGAGTTTTCAGTGGTGAAATTAAAACCATGAAGTTCATGGCAAAATGAATACTATGGTTGGAGACGTTGCGAAAGAAGTAACCTACTAATTATTTCAGACTCATTCTGAGTATATAGTCAATAAAGAAAAATTGTCCATCTACTTGACATGAAGGCTTACTGAGTAATAATATGATGTCCTTGGCTATTTGCATCGTGTTAATAACAATCTCTGATAACCATATGTATCTTTAAATTACATTAATTTTCAATCTTCCTTCTTCAGCTCAGTGCTCTGAAGACTGCTTCAGCAGTTACACGGCATTAATCAAATTGGTTGAAAAGCATTTTTCTTCACCTGTACCAACTCTATAATATAAAAAGCATATCTGATAAAATTTAAGAAATATTTCACATGCCGTTTGACTTCCACGGCATATTAAAGAAATTAAAATGGACAGTAATGTAAGAGTAAAAAAATTGCTCAGAATATGGATTTTATGATGACAATTACTCTTCAGCCACGTTTCAGAATAATGCAAATTATATGTCAACAAATTATATTTTCTCCATGAAATAAACCAGTCCCATTTCACAAATACTAAATCTTTTTGACAGCCACTAATGAGGTTGTGGATTATTTAAGGTTGAGGAAAAAAAATCATCTGATGTATTTTTCACTTAATTAGCTAAAAACTCGCTTCATTTATTTTATGCTCTGCATATGCTAATTGCCACTTCAAGTAAACAAAGTAATGTGTAATAGGAAGAGTAAAACTGTCATTTGAAAGATAAAGGACACTGGTGGAATAAATAAGCAGACCTGTAGAAAACAGATGGCTTTGCATAAACACAAGGAACCTTCACAAATGAGCATGGGCAACTGTAGAAAGAGCACAGACAAACTGTAGAAGTGGCAGCAATAGAGAGCAAAAGGGAGAGAAAGGATGACATCAGAGAAGCAGCTGGCAGAGAAAGAGAGAGAGAGAGCTAGAGTCTGTAGAAAGAACAGCAGTGATACAGACCATAACAGAAAGAGGGGATTAATAGAAAAAGCGGAGTCAGAGATAGAAAATATCAAAGGTGAGGGGAAGGTATACTGAGAATGAGAAGACTGTAGGAAAAGGAAGGATAAAAGAACAACGTGATCTGTAGAGAGAGAGATGGAGTCTAGGAAGAATGAAGAGAGAGAGAATGAACGAAAATGAATATGAGTCGGTTAATGTGAGAAGGAGATGTTGCTGGGAATATTTATGGAGTAATGGGATTGTTGTGTAAACCAATATAGATGTGATGGACCTACCAAAATACTTCAATGCCACAAGGAAATATATAGAGAAAAAAGGAAGAGCACAATGTACAGTGTTCTCAAGAGAGGGAGAGAGGGAAAGGGAGAAATTGACATGGAGGACAAATAGAGAGGGAAAATTCAAGGTGATTGAAGGAAAGAGTAGCTTCACAGTGGATTACTACAAATGGAAGTGAGCAAGAAGGACAGACAGTCTGTCCAATGAACAAAGATGAAAGGAGAGCAAGGGAGAGAGAAAGCAAGAATAAAGGGAATAGGAGAGAAAAGAGGAGGAGGGTGGGTCTGGACAAATGATCAGCAGAGAAAGATAGAGGGAGAGTGAATGGAACATTGGAGAGTGCATTCACAGGGAGAGAGAAAGCAACCCATCTGTAGAAAGAACAAAGACATCAGAATCAGGCTTGATATCACCAGCATATGTCGTGAAATGTCCAATGAAGGGTCTCAGGCTGAAGCCTTGACTGTTTATTCATTTCCATATTCCTACAGCAATATGCTCTGGATTTCCAGCATCTGTAGAATCTTGTGTGTTGTGAAATTTGTTGTTTTACTGCAGCAGTACATTGCAATACATAATAATTTTAAAACTATCACTTTCAACAAGAAGTATATATAAAAACTTAAATAAAGTATTTTTTAAAAAAGAACCAAAACAATTAGTGAGTAAGTATTCCTAGGTACATTGTCCATTCTGAAATCTGATGGGGAAGTGGAGGAAGCTGTTCCTGAAACATTGTGTGTCTTCAGTCCCCTGTACCTTGTCCTTGATGGTAGCAATGAGAAGAGGTCATGTCCTGGGTGATCGGGGTCCCTAATGATGGATGCTGCCTTCTGGAGGAATCACTTTTTGAAGGTGTCGTCGATGTTGGGGAGGCTAGTGACCATGATGGGAACTGGCTGAGTTTGCAACTAACTGCAGCTTTTTCCGATCCTGTGCAGTGGTCCCTCCATATCAGAAGGTGATGCAACCAGTTGGAATGCTCTCCAGGGTACATCTGCAGAAACTTGCCAGTCTTTGGTGGCATATCAAGTCTCCTCAAACTCCTAATGAAATATAGCCACTGTCGTACCTTCTTTGTAATTGCATCAGTATGTTTAACCCAGAATAGATCTTCAGAGATATTGACATCCAGGAACCTGAAACTGCTCACACATTTTTTTATTCATTTAAGGGATGTGGGCATTGCCAGCTAAGCCAGCATTTATTGCCCATCCCTGGTTGCCCTTGAGAGGGCAGTCATGAGCTGCCTTCTTGAACTGCTGCACTCTATGAGGTGTTGGTACACACCCACAGTGCTGTTACGGAGGGAATTCCATGATTTTGATCCAGCGACAATGAAGGAATGGCGATATGTTTCCAAGTCAGGATGGTGAGTAACTTGGAGGGGGATTTCCAAGTGATGGCGTTCCCAGGTATCTGCTGTTCTCAACACACAACATTGGAAACACTGCTCTCCACTTTGTAGATGCATCCAACATTACCAAGAAATATGTGCCCATGTGTGGCCCAGCGAAGTCCATACAAATCCTCTGCCAAGGCATGATGGAGAGGCACTATAGTTGGCATCTTCTGGACGTATTGGCTTCCTGAACAGTGCATAGTAAGCTGCTCAATCTGCTGATCTATCCCAGGCGACCAGAAAACTTTGAGCCAATTCTTTTATTTTGACCACACCTAGATGTCTGCCATGTCACTCCTCCAACACTTAACTCTCAGCATCAATGGTGAAACAACTCTCAATTCCTACAAAAGACAACTCCCGTCATGGGCAAGTTCATGGGGGAACTGGAATTTCTGCTGGACGTTCCAGCTATTTTGGGTTGCCATGTAGACCTGAAACAGCGTGGGGTCTTTGGGATCCCTTTGGATCACCTTTGCCGTAATAAGGAGACTTCTGATTTGCATTAGGGAGAATACGTCAAATGTTATGTTTTGTAACTCAAAAACATAAAACTAATCAAAAGCAAAACACAGAGAGACCAGCCAAATGTGAATATTCATTTCTTTAATTTAACAAGATGCATACTTACGACGTGGTGCCATGATGTATAAAGTTATATAAAGAGTAAAAGCAAGGTGAGAGTTAATATTAGACCAGTAGAAAATGATTCAGGTGAGGTAGTGTTGGGGGGAAAGAAATGGCAGATGAACTTAATGGGTAATTTGCACCTGTGTTCGCTGTGGAAGACACTAGCTTTGTGCCAGAGGTCCATGAGTGTCAAGGAGCAGTAGTGAGTGCCATTACTATTACAAAAGAAAAAGTAAACTCAAAGGTCTTAAGGTGGATAAGTCACCTGGCCCAGATGATCTACACTGCAGAGTCCTGAGGTTGCTGAAGAAATAATGGATGCGTTGGTCATGATTTTTCAGGAATCGCTTGATTCTGGCATGGCTCCGGAGGATTGGAAAATTGCAAATGTCCCTCCACTCTCTAAGAAGGGAGGAAAGCAAAGAAAGGAAATTATAGACCAGTTAGCCTGCCCTCAGGGGTTGGGGAAAGTGTTGAAGTCTATTATTCAGGATGCGATTTCCAGGTACTTGGAGACTAATGATAAAATAAGTCAAAGTCAACATGGTTTCTGTAATGGAAAATCTTACCTGACAAATCTGTTAGAGTTCTTTGTGCCAGTAACGAGCAGGGTGGACAAAGCAGAGGCAGCAGATGTCATTTACTTGGATTTTCTGAAGGCATTTGATAAGGTGTCACACATGAGGATTGTTTCCTAGGTCAGGGCATCAAAAGGATATGGCAAGAGCAGGTGTATGGGGTTGGGTGGGATCCAAGATCAACTATGATAGAATGGTGGACCAGGCTCGAAGGGCTGAGTGGCCTAATACTGCTCCTAGACACTAGAACTAGAATACTACAGCACAGTACAGGCCCTTCAGCCCTTGATGCCGTGCCGACCCATATATTCCTTTTAAAAAGTACTAAACCCACACTACCCCGTAACCCTCTATTTTTCTTTCATCCATGTGGCTGTCCCAGAGGCTCTTAAATACCTCTGATGTTTTAGCTTCCACCACCATCCCTGGCAAGTCATTCCAGGCACTCACAACCCTCTGTGTAAAAAACTTACCCCTGATGTCTCCCCTAAACTTCCCTCCCTTTATTTTGTACATATGCCCTGTGGTGTTTGCTACTTGTGCCCTGGGAAACAGGTACTGTCTATCAACCCTGTCTATGCCTCTCATAACCTTGTAGACCTCTATCAAGTCCCCTCTCATCCTTCTACGCTCCAAAGAGAAAAGTCCCAGTTCTGCTAACCTTGCCTCATAAGACTTGTTTTCCAATCCAGGCAACATCCTGGTAAATCTCCTCTGCATCCTCTCCATAGGTTCCACATCCTTCCTATAATGAGGTGACCAGAACTGAACACAATACTCTATGTGTAGTCTCACCAGAGATTTGTAGAGTTGCAACATGACCTCTCTACTCTTGAACTCAATCCCCCTATTAATGAAGCTGAGCATCCCATAGGCCTTTTTAACTATCCTATCAACCTGCGCAGCAACTTTGAGGGATGTATGTATGTAAGACTCCTAAGCCTTATGGTCTTGTGGTCTTAAGATGACATATGCCATTTGTGTACTTTTACATATAAACTGAAATGAATTATATAAGCACCAAAAGAATACTTAAACAATGCATTTACAATATTACTCAAATATTACTGTAGTATTAAATAAGCAACAAAGAGGAGCATCCTCTTTTCTAAATTTTCAGTTATTTTCTTTTCCAAAGGTAAATGGGACAATCCATCAGCATTTCCATTATTAATTGTCCACTAGATTTTGATCTTGTAATTATGTCCACCAAGAAACAGAGCCGATAACTGCATTTTTGCTGTTGCTGATAGTCGAACACCCTACTGTTGATTGAAAAGGATGCTAGTGGCTGATGATCGGTAGTGAGGGTGAACACTCTCCCATGGAAGTACTGGCTGACACATTTTCCACCCCAAACCAGACTCAAGGCCCCTTTATCAATCTGTGTATCATTTTTCTCTGTAGCAGAGAATGTGATGCAAAGGCTAAGAGGTATTCACTTCCAGCACATGTAACCTCCCCCCACAAACCTAATGTCTAATCCAATTTATCACCTTGTGGTAACCCACTTCCTAGCGCACTCAAACCGGCTCACAAATAGCCAGCGCGCCGGCATAAAGGCCAGTACCAAAAGGGTGCCAAGTCTGCTTCACCAGCAAGGGGAAAAGCCCGCGCGGGACTGTGAATACGTGCCCCCTACAGCATCCGCGTGCAGGACAGGACTGTGAATATGTGCCCCCTACAGAATCCGCACCCAGGGAGGGCGGGATCAGGAAGGCTTTAAAGCGAGGCCGCGAAGTTCGAATAAAATCTTTTTAGAACTGCAGTTCACCAACTCCGTGTCGTTATTTCAGCACTGCGTGTAGCACACCGCTACAATTGGTGACCCCGACGGCCCAAAAGATATTTGGGCCGAAGATGAACGACGCCACATATGTTCATGCAGTTTCATTGAAACTGCCAAGCTTCTGGATGCTGCGACCTCACCTATGGTTCTAGCAAGCAGAAGCCCAATTCCACGTTCGGCAAATAACCTCGGAGGACACCCGTTACTACCCATCTTTAATACTGAACTACTGAACCTTCTTGACCAAAGCCCATGCAGGAGCTTGTCAAAAGCCTTGCTAAAGTCCATGTAGACAGCATCAACTACCTTGCCTTCAACAACTCTATAAGTTCAGTTAGACATGACCTACCATACACAAAGCCATGCTGGCTATCCCTGATCAGTCCATGTCTATCCAAATACTCATACACCCAGTTCCTTAGAATACCTTCTAACTTTCTAACTTTACCACCACCACCATAAGACGCAGGAGCAGAATTGGGCCATTCGCAGAATAAGCAGAATGTCTGCTCTGACATTCAATCATGGCTGATCCTTTTTTTTTTCTCTTCCTCAACCCCATTTCCTGGCTTTCACCCCATAACCTTGGATGTCATGTCCAATCAAGAACCTATCAATCTCTGCCTTAAATACACCCAACGACCTGGCCTCCACAGCTGTATGTGGCAACCAATTCCACAAATTCACCATGCTCTGGCTAAATAAATTTCTCTGCATCTCTGTTTTAAATGGATGCCCCTCTATCCTGAGGCATCTACTCTGTCTATGCCTTTCAACGTCCGAAAGGTTTCAATGAGATCCCCCCTCATCCTTCTAAATTCCAGCGAGTACAGACCCAGAACCCTTAAACGTCAGGCTCACTGGCCTATAATTTCCTTTTAACTGCAGAACAGTATTAGCTATCCTCGAATCCTCCAGTACCTAAGGATGATTTAAATATCTCGGCTAGGGCCCCAGTAATTTCTGCACTTGCCTCCCACAGGGTCTGAGGAAACACTTTGTCAGGTCCTGGGGATTCATCCACCACAATTTGCCTCGAGACAACAAACACCTTCTCCTCCTCCTCTCTAATCCGTAGGGTCCATGAACCAGATGCTGCTTTGCCTCACTCCTATGGACTCCGCGTCCATCTCCTGAATTAAACACAGATGCAAAAAATCCACTTAAGATCTACCCCATCTCTTTTGGCTCCACACATGGATTATCATTCTGATCTTCCAGAGGACCAATTTTGTCCTTTGCAATTCTTTTGCTCTTAGTATATCCATGGAAACCCTTGGGATTCTCTTTCACCTTGTCTGCTATAGCTTCTTTTAGCCCTCTTTCTTAAGTGTTCTCCTGCAGTCCTTATACTCCATGAGTACCTCGTTACTTCCTACCTGTCCATACTAACTCTGCACTTCCTTTTTTTCTTAATCAGGACCTCAATGTCCCTTGAAAACCAAGGTTTCCTAAACCTGTTATTTTTACCTTTTTTTTAGGTATATACTATCCAAGCTTTGTACTTTCAAAATTTCACTTTTGAAGGCCTCATACTTACAAAGTACACCTTTGCCAGAAGTCAGCCTGTCCCAGTCCATTGCTCCCTGAAAATGGCTGCCTGTTAGTAAAGAAGGCATATGGCATGCGTGCCTTTATTAGTAGTCAAAGGCAGTTTCTGTGGCTCTTAGTCCTCCACCCTAAACATTCATTTTCTCTTCACATTAAAAGAGCAAAGTTCATGTTTTAAATACTCTTTAACAATTCTGAAGAGACGACTGAGAGGAAGATGTCAGATAAGAAGTGATTCCAATTCCTAAACATTTACTTACTTTAGAGATTACCTAAGGTTACCCATAACCCTCTATTTTTCTAAGCTCCACGTCTCTTAAAAGACCCTATTGTATCCACCTCCACCACCATCGCTGGCAGCCCATTCTATACACTCACCACTCTCTGCGTCAAAAAACTTATTCCTGACATCTCCGCTGTACCTGCTTCGAAGCACCTTGAAACTGTGCCCTCTTGCGTTAGCCATTTCAGCCCTGGGAGAAAACCTCTGACTATCCATATGATTAATGCCTCTCATCGTCTTATACATCTTCTAATTATTCTTTCTGTCATCATGTCTTTCTGTCATTCTCTTTGTTATTCCAAACAATTCCCAATGCTTCATAACATGTACACTGTCTTGCTACTAGTTAGCACTATCTGTATGTGATGTTTTTCAGACAAAGTAATTCACACTGATGGTCAAAAACTTCTGGAGACAGAAATCCCAGCCACCCAAAATTAATGTTGTGAGGTCTGACTCTCTGTGTACTCAAATATCCCAATTATCGATTAATCCTACCTGTTTGATGTTTTAAGTGATCAAAGAAGTCTGATCTGGAACCTTCCTTGATCTTTATCACAGTGATTCAAATTCAAAACACATTTATTATTGAAGAATTTATAAATCATTCACCTTCAAATTTGTCTGCTTATAGATAGCAACAAAGCAAAAAACTCGAACAACCCATTTAAACAATTAAAAAAACAAAATCCACTGTGCAGAGAAAAAAAAAGGGAAAAAAAACATTGTGCAAACAATCAAAGCAGCCAACAGCATTCTGAGTCACACCGTGTCTCAGATCCACTTCAGAGCAGCCAGAGTAGGCCCAAAGTCAGGCCTCAGCCCCAGTTTTCACACCAGTGGAGCAGAAATGTACAGCAGTCGAATCAGTTTGCAGCCTTGTTGCTGTGGAGAAAGAAACGAACATTTGTGGGAGAGTGAGCGAACTCAGCTCAACCCTTGCCTCTGTACCCGATACTCAGGTTTCCAGCTTATCTGGGCCAATGTTTAAATTGCCCAAGCGCCAAGTAGTGCCACATTCCAGGACCCGATATGCCTGGGCTACCCCACCTGAAGCCATTCTTGATCTCACCAAATCAGCTCACCGCTTGGAGCAATCTAACCTTGCACCTGGGTCAGGTAGACAGGTAGTGAAACTCTTCCACATCGATTCCTCTCCAAAAAGCTCCCTCCATGTCCAGAAGTGATACAAACTTCGTCTGCGAAGCTGGTGGACTGAACGTGTTGTGCCTTGCAATACCCCAGGACAACTCATCCCCCAAATCAGCTTCACCTCTGCCTGCTCCTCACGTCTGTGGCAATATTTCACCACAACTTGTTTCGTGAAAGATGCTACTAGTAATGTTTTTAGTCAATTCTCTTGCCTTACGATTCACCAGTAAGCTGTCACACATCTTCGGTAGGACCATCTTGAAATGGACCTTAAATGATGCAATTAACTTAGCTCTATGATAACCCTCTTGTCTTACTTTTGGCTGATGCAGACATGAATGGTTATGGTCACTTCACTATGGACACCATATCTCTTGAGCAGCCAGTCCCCGTGCTCCGCCAGGAGCCTGTGCTTTATAGGCAGTCTGGTTTGTTTGCAAAACTGTCCTTTCAACTTCAGACTGTTTATTGCTTGGAATTTACATTAAGAGCTGAAGGCTACTTCCTAACAAGCTGAGCAAAGAATATCGGTTGGAAGTTTGACTTTGTCATAGACAACTCTGACCCTTTTGAAAGGTTATGCTGGTGTACTCAAAAACTGAGATTAGCAATAAGCCCTCTAAGGCCTGGAAAGTGAATGTCCATCCAAATGGTAATCCTGAAAATACTCAGTGACTGGGCATCTAAAATTGGGTCAGAGATTCCAGAATATATCTTCATCTCATTTACAAATGCTTAAGCACCTATTTTGAGATTTTGATCTCAACTTCTCCTTTTTTCCACCCAGGTTAACAGCTTCTCAGCATCTGTCAAACACTCCCAGAATCTATTGTGTTTATAGAAGTCATCTTAATTCCACAGAATAAATGCCCATTCCAGCCACCCTCTTTCTGAAAGAACAACACTCTCATCCCGGAAATAGTGTGAACATCTATTGCATAGCCTCTCAGGCGAGTGCATCTTTTCTTAAACAAAGAGATCAAAACTGAACGCAGTACTCCAAGATATCAGCAAAGCATGTTTGCTCATATAATTTAACAACCTTGTAAAACTCTCCATACCTTTTCTTCTTCCAACTTTTACTGAACTTGAATGTTAAATTTCTGTTAACTCTTTATACAAACATCCAAAACCTTCCAGATACCAACATTTACCAATATATCTTGTGGAACAACATTCCACTTTACTATTTCCCATTGTTGTACTCTGCTTTCCCAGTCTCTTAATCTGTGCCTGTCTTTTGGCTACCTCCACATTTCTGCTTACTCGTCCAT
The DNA here is from genome assembly GCF_030144855.1 of Hypanus sabinus. Classification (NCBI taxonomy): domain Eukaryota; kingdom Metazoa; phylum Chordata; class Chondrichthyes; order Myliobatiformes; family Dasyatidae; genus Hypanus; species Hypanus sabinus. The sequence continues at coordinate 136,182,098 of NC_082713.1, forward strand.
TCTCCTTTGTTTCTCAGCAAACTGATAATTGGTTTATTGGTGTCGCATTTACTGAGGTTCAGAAAAAACCTTTTGTGCAAACATATCCTCCCATACCTATATATACGTTGAACTGATACAAGAACAGAGTGCAGAATGTATAGTTTCAGTTAACAAAGAAATTGCAGTATCAGTAGCCACAGGTCAACGGCCACAGCCAGGTAGATTGAGAGATCAAAAGTTCACCTTTAACATTTTGTAAATGCCCAGTCCCCTCAAAGAAGTCTTTGAAAGAGATGGTAGGTAACAGAGCCAGAACACTATCTCTTCTGCAGCATTCATGCTGGTTACAACACCAAAATGACATGTATTCTTTCAGTTCAGGTTTTCAGTTTTTTAACAATCCGTTGTCCGAGCTTTTAGGCTCCAAGCCCCACGTGGTAAACTCCCCATGTGTGGGGCCTCATTGAATGCCTATGAACCTCAAAATGTATTACAACAATATTATATATATCAGTGATACAGCTGTTGAGGAAACATTCGGGGGAAGGCAGCAGCAGCCGAGTTCATTGCACCATGGGTGGCTCTGCGGCAGAGCTATAGTGATAGGGGATTCAATTGTAAGGGGTATAGATAGGCATTTCTATGGCCACAAACGAGACTCCAGGATGGTATATTGTCTCCCTGGTTCAAGGGTCAAGGATGTCTCTGAGCGGCTGCAGGACATTCTGGAATGGGACGGTGAACAGCCAGTGGTCATGGTGCACATACATACCAACGGTATAGGTAAAAAACGGGATGAGGTCCTACAAGGTGAATTTAGGGAGTTAGGAGATAAACTAAAAAGTAGGACCACAAAGGTAATAATCTCTGGATTACTACCAGTGCCACGTGCTAGTCAGAGTAGAAATAGGAGGATATTTCAGATGAATACATAGCTTGAAAAATGGTGCAAGGGCAGGGATTCAAATTTCTGGGGCATTGGAAACAGTTCTGGGGGAGGTGGGACTGGTATAAACAGGACGGTCTGCACCTGGGCTGGACTGGAACCAATGTCCTAGGGGGAGCGTTTGCCACTGCTGTTCAGGAGGTTTTAAACTAATGTGGCAGGGGGATGGAAACAAGTGCAGAGAGACAGAGGGGTGTAAAATGAGGAAAAGTGGCAGGCAGGCAAATCCAGGGCAAAAAGCAAAAAGGGCCACTTTTCAACATAATTGTATAAGGGCTAAGAGTGTTGTAAAAACAAGCCTGAAGGCTTTGTGTGTCAATGCGAGGAGCATTCGTAACAAGGTGGATGAATTGAATGTGCAGATAGTTATTAATGAATATGATATAGTTGGGATCACAGAGACATGGCTCCAGGGTGACCAAGGATGGGAGCTCAACATCCAGGGATATTCAATATTCAGGAGGGATAGACAGGAAAGAAAAGGAGGTGAGGTAGCATTGCTGGTTAGAAAGGAGATTAACGCAATAGAAAGGAAGGACATTAGCCTGGAGGATGTGGAATCGATATGGGTAGAGCTGCATAACACTAAGGGGCAGAAAACGCTGGTGGGAGTTGTGTACAGGCCACCTAACAGTAGTAGTGAGGTTGGGGATGGCATTAAACAGGAAATTAGAAATGCATGCAAAAAAGGAACAATGGTTATAATGGGTGACTTCAATCTATATATAGTTTGGTGAACCAAATTGGTAAGGGTGCTGAGGAAGAGGACTTCTTGGAATGTATGTGGGATGGTTTTCTGAACCAACAAGTCGAGGAACCAATTAGAGAGCAGGCCATTCTAGATTGGGTATTGAGCAATGAGGAAGGGTTAGTTAGCAATCTTGTCGTGCGAGGCCCCTTGGGTAAGAGTGACCATAATATGGTGGAATTCTTCATTAAGATGGAGAGTGACATAGTTAACTCAGAAACAAAGGTTCTGAACTTAAAGAAGGGTAACTTTGAAGGTATGAGACGTGAACTAGCTAAGATAGACTGGGAAATGGTACTTAAAGGGTTGATGGTAGATATGCAATGGCAAGTATTTAAAGATCGCATGGATGAACTACAACAATTGTTCATCCCAGTTTGGCAAAAGAATAAACCAGGGAAGGTAGTGCACCCGTGGCTGACAAGGGAAATTAGGGATAGAATCAAGTCCAAAGAAGAAACATATAAATTAGCAAAAAAAAGCAGCACACCTGAGGACTGGGAGAAATTCAGAGACCAGCAGAGGAAGACAAAGAGCTTAATTAGGAAAGGGAAAAAAGATTATGAGAGAAAGCTGGCAGGGAACATAAAAACTGACAGTAAAAGCTTTTATAGATACGTGAAAAGAAAAAGATTGGTCAAGACAAATGTAGGTCCTTTACAGTCAGAAACCGGTGAATTGATCATAGGGAACAAAGACATGGCAGACCAATTGAATAACTACTTTGGTTCTGTCTTCACTAAGGAGGACATAAATAATCTTGTGGAAATAGTAAGGGACCGAGGGTCTAGTGAGATGGTGGAACTGAGGGAAATACATGTTAGTAGGGAAGTGGTGTTAGGTAAATTGAAGGGATTAATGGCAGATAAATCCCCAGGGCCAGATGGTCTGCATCCTAGAGTGCTTAAGCAAGTAGCCCAAGAAATAGTGGATGCATTAGTGATAATTTTTCAAAACTCCTTAGATTCTGATTAGTTCCTGAGGATTGGAGGGTGGCTAATGTAAACCCACTTTTTAAAAAAGGAGGGAGAGAGAAACCGGGGAATTATAGACCGGTTAGTCTGACATCGGTGGTGGGGAAAATGCTCGAGTCGGTTATCAAAGATGTGATAACAGCACATTTGGGAAGAGGTGAAATCATCAGACAAAGTCAGCATGGATTTGTGAAAGGAAAATCATGTCTGACAAATCTCATAGAATTTTTTGAAGAAGTAACTAGTAGAGTGGATAGGGGAGAGCCAGTGGATGTGGTATATTTAGATTTTCAAAATGCTTTTGACAAGGTCCTACACACGAGATTAGTGTGCAAACTTAAAGCACACGGTATTGGGGGTATGATAGTGATGTGGATAGGGAATTGGTTGGCAGACAGGAAGCAAAGAGTGGGAGTAAACGGGACCTTTTCAGAATGGCAAGCTGTGACTAGTGGGGTACCGCAAGGCTCAATGCTGGGACCCCAGTTGTTTACAATATATATTAATGATTTAGACGAGGGAATTAAATGCAGCATCTCCAAGTTTGCGGATGACACGAAGCTGGGCGGCGGTGTTAGCTGTGAGGAGGATGCTAAGAGGATGCAGAGTGACTTAGATAGGTTAGGTGAGTGGGCAAATTCATGGCAGATGCAATTTAATGTGGATAAATGTGAGGTTATCTACTTTGGTTGCAAGAACAGGAAAACAGATTATTATCTGAATGGTGGCCGATTAGGAAAAGGGGAGGTGCAATGAGACCTGGGTGTTATTGTACACCAGTCATTGAAGGTGGGCATGCAGGTACAGCAGGCGGTGAAAAAAGCAACTGGTATGTTGGCATTCATAGCAAAAGGATTTGAGTACAGGATCAGGGAGGTTCTACTGCAGTTGTACAAGGCCTTGGTGAGACCGCACCTAGAGTATTGTGTGCAGTTTTGGTCCCCTAATCTGAGGAAAGGCATAGAGGGAGTACAGAGAATGTTCACCAGATTGATTCCTGGGATGGCAGGACTTTCATATGAAGAAAGACTGGATCGACTAGGCTTATACTCACTGGAATTTAGAAGATTGAGGGGGGATCTTATTGAAACGTATAAAATTTTAAAGAGATTGGACAGGCTAGATGCACGAAGGTTGTTTCTGATGTTGGGGAAGTCCAGAATGAGGGGTCACAGTTTAAGGATAAAGGGGAAGCCTTTTAGGACTGAGATGAGGAAAAACTTCTTCACACAGAGAGTGGTGAATCTGTGGAATTCTCTGCCCCAGGAAACAGTTGAGGCCAGTTCATTGGCTATATTTAAGAGGAAGTTAGATATGGCCCTTGTAGCTGAAGGGATCAGGGCGTATGGAGAGAAAGCAGGTACAGGGTTCTGAGTTGGATGATCAGCCATGATCATACTGAATGACGGTGCAGGCTCGAAGAGCCGAAGGGCCTACTCCTGCACCTATTTTCTATGTTTCTATGTTTCTATTCATAATAGAATAAAAGTTTATACTAAGGTAAAAGAAAGTTAAATCAGAATACCTTGGCGTGTAAGTACAATAGGGTCACATCGAGAATCTGTAATTTAATTTGGACCAATCCAGTGTTAAGAACAGGGGTAGAATCATTGACAAGGATATATTCACTAAATATTGGATCAGCCATGATCTTATCAAGTGGCTTAAGAGACGGAGCAGGCTCGAGGGTCTCAGAAACTGACCGTTGCTTTAGATTCATATGTAAATCGGGTTTTCCTCTTAACACTGATGAGCGGGAGAAAATTTCTGTGGCACAGAACCCTGGGACATAAGCAATATCTTGCAGGTTTGGGAAGTATTATTAGTGCAAGCTAACTCACAATAAAAATGAATACTGCACTTGCATGGGAATGCGTTGATGCTCATGTAGTTTGATCCTCTCACAGTTGCTGATTTAAAAGTCTTGGAAAACCTCAGAAGGCCATTGGTTGATTCTGAGCTTTAAAGGCTCCTTGTCACTGCAGCAGATCAGAGACTTGTGGTATATCTATTCTAGAAAACATAGACCATAAGGAAAGTTAATTGAGTGTTCAAATTTCTCTGAGTCAGTAAGTTATTTGAATTGAACTGGTCACGCAAGATCAGGATATGCATATGGTTACCATAGAAGTATAGAACTGGGCTAAATGCTGATGACCTTTGACACATATCATGAGTAACCCATTGCTACAAGTATTAAATTGCACAAATTCATAGTATAAAGAGCAAGTCTGTGATCACCTGAGTTGTTTGATTAAAATTCAGGAATGGAAGGGAATGGGAAACAAATAAGTTTTCCTGGTTATTTTCCTTGTATTTACCTAGACTCTTTGGTAGTAATCATGTCCAGCTGTTGGTGGGAGCGGACTGCAACTGTGCTGGTCCAAGTGATTGGCAGATTTTCTTTTCCTGTCTTTTCATCTGATGTGTACATAAAGCAGCAAGTAAAACAGGAGTACTTTCCAATTCTGAGACAGAAGAAAGACTAGGAAATTTAGTTGGGAATAACCAGTCAACGTTTCAGGCCAAGACATTGACTGTTTATTCCCATCCATACATGCTACCTGACCTGCTGAGCTCCTCCGGCACATTATGTGTATTGCTCTGGATTTTCAGCATCTGCAGTACCGCTTGTGTCCAAGAAAATAAGTTTATCCTGGGTCCTCTTAATTTACACCACAGGAATCCAATGCTGGGCACTGTCTCTTATATCCACTGTCAATTGCTGTCAAACAATTGTTCGTCATCCTGTAATCTTACACCCAAGGAAAACAAGCATATGATTCCAAAAGTCTGGTTTAGAAGAACAATACAGAACAGCTCAGTCTATCACTTGCTTGGATTATTTTCTTCACTAATCTGTTTGCATTTGACTGTTCTATCCTTGATCTCAATAGTCTAGTCTTTCTGCTTGTGGTTATAGCTGCCTTTCAAAGTCTTTCCTTCATGAGCATTTGCTTATATTTTAAAGCCTGGATTACAATAATATGCCACCAGCTATTGTATTCTGTGGCACAAATAGCAACAATAAAGTACATTATTCCACAAGGTTCTTTTAAAATGAAGAGTTTTATAGCTTTATATTTTTATAAATAATATAGCAGAAAATAATGAAACTCAGTTAACAAATGTAAAATGGTGACAGCAAGTATGTAACAAAAATTACAGGTATGCTCCATTGTGATCTTTGCCCATCAATTCACAGCGGCTGGGGTAGAATGGACATGTCTGTAATTTCTGTAAATAGAAACATAGAACTCTATAGTACAATACAGGCCCTTCAGCCCACAAAGCTGTACCAAACATGTCCCTACCTTAGAACTACCTAGGCTTTACCCATAATCCTCTGTTTTTCTAAACTCCATGTAGACATCCAGGAGTCTCTTAAAAGACCCTATCATATCTGCCTCCACCACCGCTGCCGGCAGCCCATTCCACGACCTCACCACTCTCTGTGTAAAACCTTACCCCTGACTTTTCTTCTGTACCTACTCCCAAGCACCTTAAAATTATGCCCTCTCGTGCTAGCCATTTCAGCCCTGGGGAAAAGCCTCTGACTATCCACACGATCAATGCCTCTCATTATCTTGTACACCTCTATCAGGTTACCTCTCATCCTCCATCGCTCCAAGGAGTAAAGGCCGAGTTCACTCAACCTATTCTCAAAAGGCGTGCTCCCCAATCCAGGCAACATCCTTGTAAATCTCTTCTGCACCCTTTCTATGGTTTCCACGTCTTTCCTGTAGTCAGGTAACCAGAACTGAGCACAGTACTCCAAGTGGGGTCTGACCAGGGTCCTATATAGCTGCAACATTACCTATCGGCTCTTAAACTCAATCCCACAATTCATGAAGGCCAGTGCATCGTATGCCTTCTTAACCACAACGTCAACCTGCGCAGCAGTCTTGAGTGTCCTATGGACTCAGACCCCAAGATCCCTCTGATCCTCCACACTGCCAAGAGTCCTACCATTAATGCTATGTTCCGCCATCATACTTGACTTACCAAAATGAACCACCTCATACTTATCTGCGTTAAATCTTGACATTTAACAAAAAATTAAATCATTCTGACTGGTAGAAAATATTGTGCTCATCTAATGCAGTTTACGAGACCAGCTGCTTCAGCTTGCATTCCTAATATTCACCTTTCTGTGATTCTCAGAGTTGATTGGAAATAAGTGAACAGATTTTGGTCTATCTATATGATATTGTTGAGATTCTGAAGCAAATCCACCCTTTATATTCAAATAGTTATCATCATGTTACTCTTGGAGAATAGTTGTAACTATAATTGGAGAATTTCCAGGTACACTGATGTGATGCTCTCGCAGTGCAACATACATTCATAGAGAAATAGAAAGGCACAGCCCAGAAACAGACCTTTGGCCCATTTAGTCCATGCCAAAACCATTTAAACTGCCTACTGCCATTGACCTTAACTGGGGCCAAAGACCATCATACCCTTCCCTTCCATGTACCTACACTCCAGCTTTGAAATCGAACTCACATGCACCACTTCCTTTGGCAGCTTGTTCCATACTTTCGCAACCCTCTGAATGAATAAGTTTCACCTCACGTTCCCCTTAAGCTTCTCACCATTCATTCTCAACCCTGGTTGTAGTCCCACCCAACCTCAGTGGAAAAAGCCTGCTTGCATTTATCCTGTCTATACCCCTCATAATTTTATATACTTCTATCAAACCTCCTCTCTCTCCTCTCAATATTCTACATTCCAAGGAGTAAAGTCCTAACCTATTCAATCTTTCCTTATAACTCAGGTCCTCCAGACCTGGCAACATCTTTGAAATAATTTCTTTGTACTCTTTCAATTTTATTTACATCTTTCCTATAGGTAGGTAATCAACACTGCATGCAATACTCCTAATTAGGCCTCACCAACGTCTTTTACAACTCCTTATTCATGTTTGGGATGGGTCTCTGAATGAACTCTGGGATGTTTCACCCTGAGCACTACTGCTCAACACTTCATCCAAATGGGCAGGTTACCTGGTACTTAAGATGATCACAAAGATCAGTTCAGCGACCTCATTTTCTGCAATAGGTGGAGAAAAGCACCATCCATCCTCCCATGAAATGATCACTGGAAACTAGAAAGACATGGCACATAGGGCACCTTGAAGGAAAAGGCACCTTGCAAGCACAGTTTCTATTTGACTTAACTTTTGGCTTGATTGCAAATGTGGAATGCTATTCATTCAAAAAAATGACAAAATAGTACCTGGCTCTCTTTGCATTCATGGTTCATCAAACCAGTACATTCATAGTTCTTCTAGCCAATACATTCATAGTACTATAATGTCAATTTATTCATTGTGCTATTAAGTCAGTATATTCTTATTACAAAGCACCAATGCCACTCTCGTGGCTTTTTTGAACAATATACCCTCTGTGCACAGTGGTTTCAGGACTCCAGATTGCAATACTTCCCCACAAGGCCTCTGTTTATTTCCAAATGCCTTCTGGGGAAAGTCTGGCATTTGTTACATACAGGGGCATTTTTTCACTATCTTACCACATAGAAGATGCATTTTTAGCAGATGTGAATTCTAGTGAGCAAAATTTAGACCCATGGACTCCATTGAACAAGGAACTTTGTATATGCCAATACTACAGTAAGATGTTGCATTATTAATTTCTAAATTTGCTGTAGATTCAATGTGATTTAAATGAGGCCCAAATTAACACCTGAAAAAATTACTTGCATTTCTAAATGATGCTTCACTGAGGTACCAGATGAGAATAGAAAAGTTCTGAAAGCTAGCCAGAAACAAGTCTAAAAGGTAGACTTGTAAGAAGGATATCTCAGTGGAATATTCAGGAAAATAATTCAAGAAATGGGTTTGGACTATGAAAGGCTCTATGTTGGGTGCAGAAGTGGAGAGACATGATTTGAGGAAGTACATAGTAGGATGGCGTGTACTGTAATTCCATCATGCATCAGAGCAATATATTCTGTGCCCTGCTATTCTATCCAAAGTGGATAGTCCATGCTGTACCTTGTCTGTTCCAAAGTTAAAAAGGTGTTGAATGGAGTGATGAGCAGAGCACAGAGTCAAGCTGCAGGGAAGGCAGGAGATGCAGTGGAATGCATGTCTTGTCTGTCTGACTGATATGGAATGAAGTAGTTCTGAATGATTTGCACCACCTTTGCCAGGCCTGATGTGGAAAGGTAGCAATGAGTGTAGAGGACTGAAGTAGAACATTGGGCTTGCATGATGTGATATGGAATGGTAGGGCACTGGAGTCCAGCACTGAATGGTAAGGGTACAAGTGCATACATCAGATTGGAATTGGATGTAGAGTTGTAGAATTGGGTGTCGAATAATTGTCCAATGAAGCAATGGAGGGACTTGTAAGTGAAGACAAAAAATTTTGAATTTATTGTGTTGCTCTTTGGTGATCTAAATTTATCACATCTTCATCACTCACATAGAAATTCTACTCAGTTGTTGTAACATTTGGCGCTGTCTAACAAGTATGTAGTTCTTCATCTATCATAGAACATAGAATAGTACAGCACAGTACAGGCCCTTCAGCCCACAATGTTGTGTCGACCCTTAAACCCTGCCTCCCATATAACCCCCCACCTTAAATTCCTCCATATACCTGTCTAGTAGTCTCTTAAATTTCACTAGTGTATCAGCCTCCACCACTGACTCAGGCAGTGCATTCTGTGCACCAACCACTCTCTGAGTGAAAAACCTTCCTCTAATATCCCCCTTGAACTTCCAACCCTTACCTTAAATCCATGTCCTCTTGTATTGAGCAGTGGTGCCCTGGGGAAGAGGTGCTGGCTGTCCACTCCATCTATTCCTCTTAATATCTTGTATACTAATGATATACTTGTATATCTTGGTACATATTTGGTCACTTGCCCATTGCAGTTATTGTAACAGGCAGAGAAATGAAATATAAAATCATTTGCCAAATGTCATTCAAAAATACTTAATGGATAGATATCCAATTAGATTATACATGTGTTGTGACTATATATAGATACACAGCTAAGCACCCAGCAAGTTGGCAACGTTTGATCATGACAATAAGCCCTGGTCTCAAGGACAGGCAATAATGTTATTGAATATGAATACAATCTGCTGTAAGGATGAAGAAACCTGTTATGATTTTGGTAATTTGGGAAGTTATTGGCTGCAGCTTTCCACCTTAAACTCAGTTGACAGCCTGTCCCCTGCTAACCAAGTGTACTAGTGGAAGTGATCACTGAATCAAAGAGGTGATTAGCACATGCACCTTTAAGGCTGTGCACAAAGTCGCTGGTTAGTTTTCAACTGCCTGAAGTTCAACTCCACGCCCTGCCTTAATACGCTATCAGGGAAACAGAGGGGGTGACTGATACCACAGCATTTAATTCAGTCAGATCACATTAGAAATTGGACTCCATGCTTGCCTTCACGTAGCAGAAGTAACATCTGTGTGGAAAATAATGTGTGCCTACTCTGCAGAAGAACTTGTTTTGCCCGGTCTTAAGGGATGTGATAAGTAGTTAGAGCAACTGTGAAGGCGGTGCAGCAGTCACTATGTCTCAGTGGGTGGCAATGGCAACAGTAATGACAGTGATGCTTGCTGAAACACACAAAGCACATACAGTGTGCTTTTGTAGAAGCAGCCTTGTTTTTATAACAATGAAGTGGTGTGCTTTTGCTGCCAGTGCATTTAGAAATGGAAAATAACACCTGAGGAAATTCAAAGACTGTGTATTTTACCTTTTGTATTGCCACATTTCTCTAACCTTCACAGCCTCTTCACTTGTTTGTGAGGTTTATTAGAATTTATGAATCAGAATCTTGTTTAAGTTAATGAAAACTTTGTTTGGCATGAATTAATTGACAGAGCAATAATGAAAGAAAATTATCATAGTATAATTATTAAAATAGCCTTATTAATGCAGTTTCTGTATTTAAAGAAAAAGATTTGTTTCTTTTTAATCCATTTAAAATTAAGTCATCTAGCTTCTTTCAATCCTTATTATTTTTAATAATCTAAGGCAGATAGCCACTAATGAGTATAACTTAATATATGTGATGAACTAAGAGTTTTTGTGATTTTTATTTTGATATATTTCACATCTTAGCAAAGTGTGAATTATTTAAATGAATTTCGGAACTGATTCAATTGCGCTAATCACAAACCTCATGCCTAATGTTTTGACAGCATTTATTTCCAATATCCTCTAAAAAAGTATCACTTTCTAATTTCATTTATTTTTAGTCTGAATTTAATTAATTTAATTTTTCTCTCATCCTTGTCTCATCAAGGAAATTGCATCTCTCCCTATCAAATCTTGTGACTAAAGAACTCAAACAGGTCATTCCTCAGCATTTTAAACTGAAATTGAGTAAAAGCCACGTGTCTGCAGATTGTCCTTTCAGTTTTAGCTCAGCTTTAATTCTCGTGAATCAACTTATACTCCTGCCAATCCTATGGCCCAATAGACAAAATTGCAAGAAAGTGCCTTAATTTTTGCATTGTTTCATATATATCCCTCCAAAAATTCGATGAAAAATACCCTTTTGTGAAAATTCGTACTTGCCTAGTAGAACTAAAGACAGAGTTGAGTGTAATATGCTCAATCTCCAAAACTGAAGTTAATAGAAAGAATTGTATAGGGTGGATATAATATACTGACATTGTTCTGTAGAGCTACCACGCAGGGATATTTTTATATGCAATTATTTCTAATAATGAGTTGGGTCATTATGTTAGACTCGCTTGGCAGGAGGAAGTAAATCTGTAGAAACAGCACTTTGAGTAAGTGAACCTAAATGTACAATCTAACCAAGAAAGGAGTTAAATTATCTATTAGCCTTGAAAGAAAGACAAAGCATTAAAATATATATACAAAAAGAGGGGAGTAAATGAAAAGATTGTTTCCTGTTTCTTGCAAGAGAAGTAGAAATTGCAATGGTTGTTGGATGCCTAGAGTCAGCACAAGTACAGTATTTATGTTCGGGACAGTGTAATAAACATCAGTGTCAAGGCAACCAAATGACAATTTTGATGTTAAAGAATGAAATAATATGGAGCAATAAAATGATGTAAAAGTCTGAAGATTCCTGATAGCAACTGTATAGGTGTTTAAATGATTATCTTAAATTTCTTTCTCAACCATCCCCACGAAGTTGCCAACTAACGTGTTCTCTACCAGTGAAGCAAAAAGCAGAACTTGCTGCAAACAGATTAGCTTATATTGAATTGTATGGAATTTGCAGTGTAGGAATTCAGTGGATTTTTGCTCTGTGTTCTACAGCTGCCTCTACCTATTTCACTTTCTTTATGTCATCTGTCTGACTCCTTATCTGCTTTTCTCCTGTTGCAGATGTTTTCATATTCATTTTTCATCTTGACTACAGGGTAACGTCTCTTTTCACTCCTCAGAATGGGTATGCTTCTCCCCTCCCCCACCTTATTATTTATCCATTTTTTCAGTTGATTGCTTCTGATAACTTTCTTCCTCATGCCTTCAAATAGCTCTGCAGGTTAGAGCCATGTCATCCCTTTTCTCAGTTCACAGAATTAATACTTTTTTTTTTGAAGAGAAATATGTGAAGCTCCAAATGCGAAGCTCCAAATGCTTGGATGTGGAACCCTTGAACTCTTAATCAACTGTCAATTCTAGTGCAACCGTTTTAGAAACAGGCTGTAACAAAAGTAATCTGTTGTGAATTTTCTGCTCTATTGAAGTAGCACCATTGCAGAACTCTCACAAAAAATCATTGGATTTTGAGCTCAGTTTATATTAACTATTGGCACAATAATGGCATCAATTGCACTTGTTTGTCTCAAAAATATTTCAACTCCAGCAGTTTTCACATTTCCATTCCAAGTATAATTAGGCTGCCATATTTTCCTTATGATTGCCAGTAGAAATATGCTGCTTCTGCAATTGCGTTTATTTAAAATCTTTATTTTCCATTGCACCCTGGAATGAATAATTGTGTCTGTATCTTTATTAAATCAGCAATGTAATTAATTAAATGTTTTTTTCCAAAGCTCATTTATGCAATGGGAAATACCACAAGCATTTGCAAGAATTATTTGTTCCTTTGGTGATTCGTTACATTGACCTGATGGAGTCAGCAATTGCTCAATCCATTCATAAAAGCTTTGAACAAGAAACATGGCAACCTGTGAAGTAAGTCCCCAGGAGGTGTTTCTACTCAATTTTCCTTCCTTTAATGTGGGTTCAAAACTAGATTTAAGATTAAAAGTTCGTATGTTGTGCCAGGTTAAAAGCTGGGTCTGTAATCATCATCATTACGAGTTTGCAGGTAGGATATGTGCATTACGTGGGGATTTTTGTTAGAGGAATCCCAAATGATCCAATGATGAGTTTTCAAAAACGATAAGAACACAAGTGACTGGAATTGCAATTACTGCTTAAATGCATCATTTTATGTTTTAAATTCTGTTCTTCAGTATTAAGACAGAAAAGATAACAAAGCCAGAATATAGAATTGCTAACATTTCCTTGTAGTTTTATAAGTACCATTTTAAAGACTGTTAAGTGTAATTTCATAATTTTTGAATATTGTTTCATTATGTATTAATTATAAAATATCAAGGTCCCCAATTGTCTCTCCAATGATATTGCCACAGATTAATGTTGTCCTATATTTATGTAAAACATCCCCTTGTAAAACCAAATTGTTTAGTGGAGCAGTTCACACAGTGAGGCAGCTAGTAACTTCATTTTAACAATCTAAATCAAATAATTGAAAAGGTAGCTATCAGAATTTTTTTGTAGAATATGCTGCCTTTTTAACTTTAAAGTTCATAATTTCCATAGTACTGTTTCATTTCTTGTACATTATATGAAATGCAAATAGATTATAACAGGAATAAATGGGGGCGGGGGGAGGGTTAGATACTGCTTCTTTGTCAGGATTATAATTAATAGCTCATGGGTCAATGTAATATACCGAAATGTTGGCAGGCAAATATATTACCTCTATATGTTGCTGTGCTTTCCTGAATATACATTAGAACTATGTTGCTTTGAAAGTGCAATGTGTAGTACTTAACACATTCATTTAAAGTAAATTGATACCTATGTGGAAGAAACAGGATGACATTTAATATGAAACTTACAACAAGCAGATTCAACAGCAAAACCTCATTGAATCCATTGAGTTGATTTTTCCAATTATGTTTGGCACAACCAATTACCAAAGGGTGAAATGTAAGTATTTTAAATCCAGTCAGAATTTGCCTCAATTGGTATAATTCTTGCCAATTGCTAAAATTCTGAGTTCAAGTCAGCTGTAGTTTGCAAGTTTCCAATCTTAATTGATAATTTAATCACTGAAAATATACTGTGTTGACTAAAATGCTAATTTTGGGATGGCATTTAAACATTGCTTGTGTCTTCAAATTGATGCCAAACACTCCAGGGCACAGCTCAGAGAGAAAAGAATTAAATCTTTATCAAAAATAGAGTTACCATCCATGTACCAGGCCCATATAGCACATAACATGGTAGCTGAAATGTTTAAATTCTAATAATCAAACTAAATCTGAAATATTTAACAATTAAATCAGTGTCCATGAAATGTACAGATTTTTCTAAAATCCAGTCTGATTACCAAAGCCCTTCTGCGAAAGCAGTTTGCCATTGTCACCTGATCTGGCCTGTACATGACTCCAAAGGCAGCAATATGGTTGACTCCTCAGTTAAAATTTAGGAACAAGCAATAAATGCTGGCCTTAAATGTAACTTCCCCATCCAGTCAATTAATTTAAAAATATGTATTTTTCAAAAGGGATCATCAGCATGTACTCTGAATTAATTTAAGTTTATGGACTACCTTATATTAACACTTGTCAGCCTTATTTGTTTTATCAGCTTTAAGTTTTCTTTCTTATCCTTTTGTGGGTTGAGGATGTCACAGGTGAGATTATCGCTATTTTGCCTTGGCCCACTTTCCCTCTATGTGTTTTAATATTGCTGTTTTTGAAACAAGCTAAGGCATTTCAGAGGTCAAGGTGGAGTCTCTCTCTCTCACACACACACACACACACACACACACACACACACACACCTTGTGTGCAGGCATTTCTTTCCATTTCCATTCTACGCAGCTTCCACCTTATTTCAAACCTATCCCCCTGGTTCCAGCCAGGGATGCATCTTCCCTGCATCCAGCCTGTCAGACTCCTTGAGAATTTTACTGAGCTTAATGAGTTTTAGTAACATCATCTCTTATCTTTCTAAACACCAGACAATATCAGCCCATTCTACTTAATCTCTTCTCAAATAGTAAACCTACCATTCTGGGAGCTAGTCTGCTAGATCTTCACTGCAATCCCTCAATGCAAGTGTACGTTTTTACTAAAAGGGATCAAAACCCACCAAGTTCATAATTATTTTGTTACCTCATTTATAAGATAGACTATTAGTGTTCCTCTCCTAGGGACATTAGTAAACTCATTGGACTTTAAACAATCTTGTAGATCATGGTGATCTTTAGCGTGGCTAGCAGTTTTGCAGCTTTCAGATTGCTAATCGTCAGCTCTAGTATGCAATTTCATAATTTATACTACACCATTTGTCTTAACTAGGAGGTACTATAGTAACTTAAACGTTATGATAAGAGCTTTCCCCTCTCTTATATGGTGATGTCTTCTGATAATTGACTTTTCTTTTTCAAATATTCTAACCAAAATATAAATTCAAAAAAAAATTAATTATTGTGAGTCACTTTATCACAAAGAAGCAGCTAGCTGGTTTCTTGAGCCAGGGAACATCCATTTAATAGCATTAAATGAACGTCATTTTTACTTAATTCTTACAATATGATTTCTCTGATGTTGTCCTTTCTCCCACAGGAACCTCACCAATAATCTTGTTAGCGTGAGCCTACCAAAAGTCCCAAGTCTGCCTCTTAATCTTCCGCAAATGCCTAGTTTCTCTCCCTCATCTTGGATGGCTTCTTTATATGATTCCACGTGTGTATTCTGTAGAATTGGGTAGCTTCTTGCTTGTGAACTTTGCATTTTGTGTACTCTTGCTGTTGTGTCTCGTGTGCATGGTTGGTTGCAGGTATGAAGCAAGCTATTATGTTTTAGATAGTACTCCAGCTCCTGTGCATTGCATGTAAATGGAGGATTACTTATTGTTTATTGAAGATTCTGTGCATGTAAATGCTACTGGGAGTAGAAGCAAAGGAAATGAAACTGTTCTCCATTTTATTACTGAATTGCAATGCTTCATTATCCAGTTATTGATATTAATGTGGAAAGTACACATTGAAGGACAAAACTGATTTCCACTATGCAGGTATTTACTTGACATATCTACCCTATGTGTCATCGCAAAATGACACCTTAGAATTGTTTAAACTAGATTCAAATGCTCCATTTTTTTTCATCAGTGACACTTAGTTTAGCAAAAAGTAATAAGCCATGATAAAATATTGATCTTTTTCAGAGTGTGTTACCAATAAGGGGATTCTTTTTTTCTTATTCTGAAATTGACAAAAAAAATTGGTTTGCTGATGATGTACGTGAAGCTCAAAGCTCTCTCAGCATCAGAGCTCATTTTTTCAGTAAGCTGCAGCTGCCAAACAGGGTCATAGAAGCAGCTTATTGGTCTGTTGGGATAAAGATCCTGTCAACATTTAAGACCTGCTATGGGGAAACAGATACAGGAGTTGGGGGGCAGTGATGTGCAAGAGGGTGACAGCAAGCTATAATCTTTTGCAGAATACAAGGAGAAACTCCTTGCCCTACAAAATGTATTTACAGTGGATTCCGATCATTTGCCACATAATGGAACCAACACATTTTGGCCCAATTAAGCGATTGCCCCAATTAGCCGAAGTTTTAAGGAAATAATTAAAAAGATATAAAAAAAGATAAACTACTATTTATCTGTGTATTTAAATGAAATACAGAACAAATTAGAGCACTACCAAAACTCCCCCAGAACCACAAAACTGTATATTAGATCCTAATAGTTAACAATGGAGGAATTAATCCTGTGTACACTGTCCTGTGCATTTGATTGACTGTAAATGAACAAAATCAGTGCAGACACCTGATGCAGATAATGGATTTCCTTCAAAGGCTTTCAACAACTACATCCTCCAAATCCTCATTGTCCTTGGAAAATTCATGATGATTGTCAAATACTTCAAATTCTCTGTAGTTGCTAACTTGTTGAAGTAGAGAAATTGTTTCATTTTCACTCCCAGCCAATCCTGGAATCTCCAAGCCTGAATTCTTGAAACCACAATGAGCAAAACAGTGAGTTTTAAATTGTCTTACTACTTGCTACTCGTAACTATCAGCGACAAAAATCACTGCTTTTTGAATACAAACACACACAACAGATGCTAATTAAAAACTTCACTCTATGCATAGTGCAGTATCTAATGGCCACACAATGTGTGACATGAGCTAGAAAGTGTCAGCTACAGTCTCTTGTCCCAATTATGTGCCACAGTGTCCCAAATAAATGAACAGAATCCAGCTATTTTCTCAATTTGTTATTTGTTCTCTTAGATTTGTCTCAAATAAGTGGCTGCCCCAATTAACTGACAGCCCAATTAACTGGAATCCACTGTACTTTATAAGCAAATAAAATGCTAATCCATCAAAGTCTCTGAATGCCTTGGGAAATGAGGAAACTGCAGGAGCCACACAGGTCAATTTTCCTATTCCCTCACCCTCCTTCTTGAGTTGATTCTGGTAGCCACTGACTTCACAGTTGAAAAGCTAGCAGCAAGTGTTTTTTTTATATGTAGAATGTCTTTAATCTAGTGGATATTCCGATTGTGATTAGTTTTGTTGTGGCTGAGTAGAAGAAAGAACAAATGACTGCCCTTACTTTGATACACAGTAATTTCTGAACAGATGAAAGCATACTTTTTCCTGTTCCAGTTGAGTAAGCTATGTGAAGCAACAATGAGGTTCAGGTGAAAGGCATGGACATTGAAACAGAATTAGGCCATTTGGCTCTTTGAGTCTGCTCTGCCATTCAATCATGGCTGATTTATTTTTCCTCTCAAACCTATTTGCCTGCCATTCCCCCCTCACTCCTATAACCTGTGACTCTCTCACTAATCAAGAACCTGTCAAGCTCTGCTCCAAATACACCCAATGGCTTGGCCTCCACAGCCATCTGTGGCAATGATTTCAACAGATTCACCACCCTCTGGCTAAAGAAATTGCTTCTCATCTCTGTTCTAAAGAGATATCCTTCTATCCTGAGGTTGTGCCCTCACCTGCTATTGGAACTATCCTGTCCAGGTCCACTCTGTCTTTCAATATTTGGTAGATTTCAATAAGATCCAACCTCATTCTTCTAAGTTCCAGTAAGTACAGGACTAGAGCCGCCAAACACTGCTGATACATTAACCCTTTCAATCTTGGGATTATTCTCATAAACCTCCCATGACGCTCTTCAGTGCCAGCACACTCTTTCTTAGATATCAAGCCCAAATCAAGGGAGATGGGTGATTAGCAGCAAAGTATTGTTTTAGATCAATATTCAGGGACCTCAATCCAAGACCAGTTTAAATCAACAGTTAGAGCATTATATGTCTTATTTCCCTTCTGTTTTCCAACTCTACAACAGTCATCAGCTTAACTCATTAGTTAATTTTACTAGTTCATTAGTTAATTTCACTGGTTCATAAACTTATTTGAATTTTTTAGCAAAATTGTACAAAACAACATATGAATCATTAGCTTTACACCTTTGATCCTTCTCTGCTGTTCATTAAGATCATATCTGATCTATCTAAACATAATTTTCCTGCACTATCCTACTTTCCTTGATTCCCTTAATTTGCAAAAATATATCAATCTAAATTTCGCATGAACACAATGAGCACTCACAGCCCACTGGACTTGAAAACACCAAATATCCACAACCTTCCAAGTAAAGAAACTACTCTTCACTCAGTCCAAACCAGCCTGCCCCCATAATGTGAGACCATGTCCTAAGTGCTTGATTTCTCAGCCAGAGGAAACATCTTCAATCTAGCTTCCAAGCCCTTTAAGCATTTTACATGTATTATTTAATGAGACCTCACCTCAAATGGCAGACTCACCATGCTTGAAATCACTCTAGTGAATGTTTGCAGCACTCTTTCAATGGCAAGCTCTTAAGCAGTTAGCCAAAACTGAATGAAATGTACCAGGTGTTGTCTCAACAAGTCACCATACAATTGCAATAAGAGTTCCTTACTCCTGTATTCAAATCCTGCCATAATGAAGTTTAATGTACCATTTACTGTCCTTCCTGCTTGCTATATCTGTATGTTGGCTTTCAACCACTTGGGCACAAGCACACCTAGGTCCTTCTGAACATCAGTGCCATCCAATGTCTCACCATTTCATTAATACTTAGCTCTTTTGTGCACACCAATGTGGATAAGGACTCAATCCAAATCATGTTCATCTACGATGTTCTTGCCCAGTTAATCAGCTTATGCATATTTCCTAGAAGCCTCTTTATATACTCACAATCCACTGTAATGAACACAGAAAACCTGGAAATATAATTATCTGTCATCTCAGCCAGATCATTGATCTAGATTGTGAAAAGCTGAGGCCCAAGCACCAACCCCTCTGCAAACCTGAGAACATTCTATTTATCCACACTCTTCCCTTTTGATCTGACTTTCAGTTCGCATTCCATGGCAGTAAAATTCCTTGTGCTCTAACCTTGTTGACCAACCTTGTGTGCGGGAGCATATCAAATGACTTCTGAAAAAGCAATACATCCCACCTGCAGTACCCTGCTTTTCACAACCTGCCAAGCCGAGCACAATCCGTGCTTTCTACTCTCTGCTTTCTGTATGATATCTAATTCCCAATCTATGTCGTTGTATTCCCTCTAATTCCAGTTTATCCTGCTGTATTCCGTAGTCAGAAGGGCACAGTACATCTTGCAACTAGTGGCCGAAGTGTGATGGCAGGAGCTCCTATCTGACCCTGTGCCTGCTACCAATTACCTGGATATCAGCCAAGGTTGCTCTTCAGAGCACAGGAGAGGTCACTTGAGACAATCAAATTAGGAACATAATTCAAACAAAAACCAATAACAGTGAAAATTTAAAGATGACCGATGAAGAATGTGAACCAGGAGTATTCAAAGAATATATTTAAAGGAGAAAGTGAATAAGACTTTAAAGACTACAAATGGAAAGAGAACACAGAAAATGTATCTAGATAGATGAACTGCACAGGGAATTGTGTTTGATAAGTGATGTTACTGTTTTACACACTGCATATCTGATGCAGAGAAACATGACAGTTTTGCTAATGGCCAATTAATAGTGCCAACCACATGTAGTGTATCTATATTGAGACAGTCTGCAAGAAAAAGTACATTATGAAGTTGTACATATTGATGCATAAAAGACTGAAAATGATGAGTGTGCCCTCTTTGGACTGATCTACATATGCAGTGCTGACTTTGCATGTTGCTTCCAGTTCAAACACAAGCCCCAACCAGCCTAACAAATTACTTCTCACTATACCTTTCCAACAGTTTTGAAAACAAATTCTGTTTTTTTGTTCACATTTTATTTTTAATTGAATAAAATTGAGCCAAAAGTTTTCAACTCATTTGGCTGATGTTCAAAATTTGCTCTGAAAATATTGCATTAGAGTGGTGAAGAATTTTTGTTGAGGTGAAGAGAACAGGGTGGAATGAAAAGATCAGTAATTTCACGGTATTTAAGAAGTAGGTAATCTGTGAGCTGGAAGAATCATTATTTTGGCTCGATGCCTTTCTGTACAGATGTTTGATATAATTGCAAGGAGGAATTTAGTTGTTGCAAACACTTCCTGTACAGTTGATAACTAATCAAAACTGTGGATGGCTTGCAATTAGAAGATGCTATCTCTCACAGCCAGCAGCATGCATAATGCAATAGTTTGAAACAACTTGACGGCCTGTTCACTGGTTTGCTGGCTTGAGTTCTGTAGACCAGACTCTAAACCCAACAACATTAAAGAGATTCAAAACCAAAGTACCACAGAGGCTGGAAACATTAAAGGGGCAATTCTTAATGAATTCACAAATCAAGATGTTGAAATGATTAGATCCAAATGTTATATTGAGTGACAGGGTTAACTTACCAAAGTTCACTTGGTATCTATATAGTCGAGGCTGCCAATCACCTGCTGTCACACGATATCTGTAGTGTCTGCCAGGTAGGACTATCAAGTATCCTTCTTTCACCATGAAGAACATGATTCTGAATGTGTGTGCATATGTTTGGTATGTGTCTTTTGTCTTCTTTGCACGCTGTCTTTGCAAGGAAATTGATTGCTTCATATTTCCTTACGCAAATCTGGATCTGTGTGGTTAGCATTTGTATTTTGCTGATCCCCTTCTGAATAGGTTTCAGTTCATTTTAGGAGATTTAGGTTTCCATTGTTTTCACAATGAACATTGGTGTATAAGCCTACTAAAGTTGGGCAAACTCTTAATATGTTTGTCAACACAAAGACTGAATACTGACATGAGGGACAAAGAGCTAATTAAATATGAGGGTAAAAACTTAATGCTCTAATTAGTTCACAAATCCCTGTTCCAGAATAGAACCCATGTGTGTTCTTTGCCTGTAGCCATTTCCCATGTATAGGTAAATTGACTCAAACCTTTTAAAATGTTACAGAGGGCTACATTTAAAATTTTACATTTTTAGAATGTAAAACAGTACCTGCACAATCATAGCTTGCTTGCTGATCTGTTTCTCAGTTGTGTTGGGATCAGTGAATTTGTAAGCAAAAGTTCATTGACAAAACACCCTTTAATGTGAGCTGATCATCATTAGGAAATGATTAGCATCAATGTTTATCAACACCGTAGTTGTAATTTTGAAGAGAAATGTCCATGAAGTAGCCTGCAATTTCAAAATAATGATTGTAATGATCAATATAAGACCATTCTTCTGATATGAAGAAGAATTACACTATATTAGATTCTGATGCACCCCAATCAACCAAAGTTCATCATCTAGGGTGAAGGTGGTTCCATCAGCCTCGCTCCACCTTGCAGATTTAAACAATATGATCTGGAAATCACCATGAACAACATAATCGTCTGAGCACTTAATGTAGTGGTATCAAATTCCTTGGTCTATTATTTGGACATATGCATTGAAAATAAATGCTTCTATTAAAATAATGGAAACGGGAACTTGATACGAGTGCATCAAGTGGTTATATGAAAACATTGCCTGGGGTCATTTACAAGCAAAAGAATATCAAAATCTAGTTGAAGAGATTTTATTTTGACTCTGCTGTAGGGTTGCAGAAAACTCACCAATTTCTGTATTATGGTAGGATGATTTTACTATCTATCCAAATCCCTTTTCTGTGACAAACAAACAACAAAATTATCACCATGTCAATAACATATCTGTAGA
The DNA here is from genome assembly GCF_030144855.1 of Hypanus sabinus. NCBI lineage: Eukaryota > Metazoa > Chordata > Chondrichthyes > Myliobatiformes > Dasyatidae > Hypanus > Hypanus sabinus. The sequence continues at coordinate 136,204,180 of NC_082713.1, forward strand.
GGGTGAAAGAAAGAAATATGCAGACCAGGGATGATCTTCCCATATTTGGATAAACCTAATTCTGATGATAGTCACAGTGAAGACTTTAGGTTGTTAAACTTACTAGACAATCCATGTTCCCCATCCAGATGAAAGATATCAACCCAAAACACTGATTGTCCATTTCCCTCCATATATGCTGCCTGACTTGCTGTGGTCCTTCAGCAATTTTGGTTTTTATTTTCTCCATATTTCTAGTATATTTGGTATTAATAATTAATCACTCCTACACCACATTAGGGATAGCTACTTCATTTGAAGTCAATCAGTTTCATTTGCATGGTGACAATTTGTGCGGATTGAAGTTTGTGCGAACACAGTGTGCAAGCCATATAAAAATAGGGACAAAAGTTAACCACTCAGCCCCTTTTCTTCCTTTTGACCACAGCTGGTCTCTATCTTCATTCTGTATGTCCACTTTGGATACATTTGCAGGCTATGAAGCGTCTCATACCATTCACTTGAAGAAAAATGTATTAGGAAAATTACAAAAATAATTTGTTTGTAAATATAGGACATATGTACTTCCCATCAAGATAATTAAAAATACTTTTTCCCCAACAATAGACACCATTTTCTCACCACTACTCACCCTTTACAATAAGTTACAAAATTCTTTGTATTTTCTCAACAGATCTTTTGTGTCAGATTTGCTCATTGATTAGTGAAGAACATTTGATAATAGAACAATAATTGTCTTTCAGACTTAACTGAACTTTTCAGGTGTCCTATCCGCAGCAGATTTTTAGGAAGGGTTCCTCGTTTCCACTTAACTGTGCAGCAGCATTCCTAACGGTAACATTAATGGCCTTGCTCCAATTTTAAGGTGAAGCTCCCCTATTCTGGACTCTCCCAACAAAGTAAATAATTCTATCTACCTTTTAAAGTGAATTTACCCTAACACATAAGAATCAAGTGAAATAGAAATTGCCTTATTTTTAATTTTCGTGAAGCAGTTATGACAAGGAATATCAAAAGGTTGTGTACATTTGCATTGAAGTCTTTTTCATTGCCATTGTCAAAGAATATCAGTTGGGAGTTTTGGTGAAGTGGATGAACAACAATCCAGCTTAGTGGAGAGCAGGGAGTCTTGACTGCACTTTAGCATCACTGATATGGGATATGTGGAATGAATGGACCAGGAGTGAAGCAGGTGCATGTAAATCTGATTTTAATCATCCAGGCACCATTTGGCTAATATAAATATGACAAAAATTAATAAAAATATGAGCAGGAATAGGCCAGCAGACCACTCAAGAACTTCCCCACCATTCAATGTGATTGTAACTAATCATAACTGGCTTCCACTCACCTTTCTCTTCTGTCCTTTTCAGCATAACCCACAATTCCTCAATCCTTGAAGTATTTATCTATCTCCACTTGAGATCATTGAATAACGTATCCTCTCCTGCCTTCCAAGGCAGAGAATTCCAGACAGAAACTACCCTCTGAGAGAAGAAATTTCTCTGCTCCTCATTCCTAAATAATCAGCTCCTTATCTATAGCTATATCCCTTGGACATGACTCTTTCGCCAGTGAAAATTTAAGGCATTTACAAAATATCAGCCTACAGCAAAATACGCAGTCACTCAGGAACAGTGCAGTCTTCCATCAGGGCAGAAGTCCTTTCACTTTCTGAGCAAGTGCAAGTCTTAAGTACAGAACAATCAGTTCTATAGGAGTTAGATGACATTTTCATGAACTGTTCTTGCTATCTCTGTTTTCCTGATGGTGTATTTTGCCTTTGATAACAACTTCAGATGGCGCAGCATTCTGGTTTCGTGTTCGTTTCCCAAGTGGTTTTCACTGATTGATCCAGTGAGAATCTGATCCATAGGGTCTGTTGTGGAGGTGCCTACTTCTCTAAATAAATTTTTTTTGTATATTTCTAAGATATGATTTTCTTCAAATGCTTAACTGGAATGAAACACTTTTTTGGTGCACAAATATGAAATATCAAATGATGTCCTTCTTATCTCCAGCATTTCAGCCAAGGTAAAGGCCATAAGAGCAGATTTAGTTCACTTGACGCATTGAGTCTGCAACACCATTCAATCGTGGTTGATCCTTTCTCCCCCTTCTTAGTTCTACCCCCTGGCCTTCTCCCCATAGCCTTTGATGCCACGTCCGGTCAAGAGCCTGTCAAGCTCTGCTTTAAATACACCCAATGAGCTGGCCCCCACAGCTGCCTGTGGTAACAAATTCTCCACCTTCTGGCTAAAGAAATTTCTCTGCATCTGTGTTTTAAGTAGACACCCCTCTATCCTGAGGCTGTGCCCTCTTGTCCTAGATTTCCCCCACCATGGGAAACATCTTTTCCACATCTACTCTGTCTAGGCCTTTCAACATGCAAAAGGTTTCAATAAGATTCACCCTCATCCTTCTAAAGTCAGATGTATGCTTACGGTATGTAGAATCCCACCCAGCAAGTGAATTAGTGGCAGATTTACTAAATGATGATGTGTACACTGTTGAATATGACAAGAATATATAACAGCCACGCCACGGTAGCCTCACAGTTACTGCAATGCTACTATAGCTTATGGTGTCGGAGTTCAGAGTTCAATTCTGGCATCCTCTGTAAGAAGTTTGTACAACCTTCCCATGGGTTTCCTCTGGGTACTCCGGTTTCTTCCCACAGTCCAAAGACATATCGATTAGTATGTTAATTGGTCATTGTAAATTGTCCTGTGATTAGTCTATGGTAAAATCAGTGGGTTGCTGGGCAGTGTGACTCATTGGGCCAAAAGGGTCTGTTCCATGCTGTATCTCCAAATAATAAATAAATAACTGGAACTAACAATCATTGCCTGGCCAAGAACCAACTCAAAATCAAAATAATCCTTTAGCTGCACCGCATTTATATTATTGCATCATTGCAATAGACATCAATGATTTCAAATCCGTGGAGTAATTTCTGTGTTATGTTTTGAGTTGCAAGCCTTGAGAATTTTGCTCTTGTGATGTTTGAGCCATTTGATTAAATTATTGCCTGGTAATCACTTTGATTATTTTCCACATTATATGCAGAGACATGGATGTCGAAATAAGTAGCAGATGTAGGCCAGTTATGTGTGCAGTATCTCTGACCACTTGTGACTTTGGCTGAGAGAAATAAACCAATACCATGTTTTCAGGATATTGTTGAGGGATCGCTGCATTTCACATATCAAACCACCAACCCTTTAATCATAATTCAAAGGAAGATACCTTTCTTAACCAAGATGTAAATTGCCCTGTAGATGTGTCCATGATTAAACGAGTGTTTGAATAACCCTGACCATTGACTTAATCCTTTAATCCCTTAACACCTGCTTCTCAACATCCCTTAAGCTTTCTCTCCATCACTTCTTTTATTTTACCTTGCACAATGCACAAATACATTACCTGATGCTAAACATTTTTGCCAGATTTGGTTTTTTCCCTCCTCATTTTGAATATCATCAGTAATTGGTCCTGATGGGTTACAATGACAAACGATGGTTTTGTTGATCATCGTTATTTAGAACTGGTGAGGTCAAGGCAGTGGAAGGAGGGCAGAATATGACATTAGGATTAACCATTTCACTTGGTAACCATCAGGCTGCTGTGCACGTATTCTTGAGGGTGAATGGTTGGATCTGTGAAGACATGGTCGTTCAAAATATATTCTGAACCTTGAGTTGTTATTTGCAGAGAAACTAATGTTTCCAAACCCTGATTTAGAGTTTGAATCCAGAATTGAGAATAATCATTATTTCTGCAAAACAGATTAAAGATTATGTACCTTCTCTACAAAGTCAAGACAGCTTAGACCCTTTGGCCCAAAATATTGTGCCAACCTGCATAAATCTACTCTATGATCAGTCTAACCTTTTCTCCTTCCTATATAGCCCAAAACCCTCCATTTTTCATACATCCAAATGTCAATCAAAAAGTCTCTTAAGTGCCCCTATTTTATCTGCCTCCAACACCACCACTGGCAGTGAGTTGCAGGCCTCACCACATACTAAGTAAAAACAAACTTTCCTTTGACATGTCCCTAAACTTGCCTTCATTCACCTTAAAAGGATCAATTCTGTTCACTGTTTGAATATGCTTCATGGGATTTAACTTCAACAAAGTTCTTGTACAAACTGTAAATCTAAACAGTGAGATTGAGAAATGTTTCATTGTGCATTTTTATAACTGGCCTTGATTCTGTCTTCATCTGACATCCATAATTGCCTTTGGCAGCAACCTTAAAATGATCATTCTGAATGTGAATCTTAGCCAAATACTTCCTCCCAATTGCGAACAGGATAATTAATTATAGCATCCATTGATTCTGTCTAACTTAAACAAATTTTGTCCATTCATTTATTTAATATTCAGAATGCCATTGAAGGAATTTTTACAACCACCTTACTAAAGTAGCTTTTGTTTTTATGTAACACATACAAAATGCTGCCTGACCTGCTGCATTCCACCAGCATTTTGTGTGTGTTGCTTGAATTTCCAGCATCTGCAGATCTCCTCGTTTTTCGTTTTTATGTATTTATGTTTATAGGAATTCGTAAAATAATATTTGATAGGTCAGTTTTAGATTAATCAATTTCTGTAGACTGTTACCAAATACTAGACTACACTTACAAAATTGTGTTGCTATTATTATATGATAATGACATGATGAATCATCAAACAGATGAACATTCCAGAAAATTTTCATTCAGAATTTAAATAACAATTGCTCATTATAAAACTCTCCTTGTCCTCAAGCTTCAGCCTTCCATTCACCAGATAACCACAGGTAATAAATAATGTGTCAGAAAATAATTCTTCCTATAACATTGATAACTCATGCTGTGTTGAAGGCTTCATGATTCTTTAACAGTTTATGGATAGGTGAACGGACAAATCTTGTCTGATGGAGTTTCATGCACTTTAGTAAAATGAGTCAATAGGTTAACTAAATGGAGGGAGATCACAAATGAGCATTACAGCGGGAAACAGGTGTTTTTCTGCATCGTGCACAGGTCTCTACAGCAAATGGTCATGAAAGGAAACAGCACATTCACCTTCATTGCAAGGGTTGGAGCTTAGAAACTGGGAAGTATTGTTGCAATAGTCCAGTGGGCATTCAAACCACATCTGGAATATTTTTTAACTTATTTTAAAAAGGATATAGTAGCACTGGAGGTAAGAGAGATACACTGGTCTTATTCCGGGGAAAAAGGGATAGTTGTGTCCTAAGAGGCTAGAAATATTGGATTTCTGATCTTCGAAGGTTAGCAGAATAAGGGATGATGTCATTGAAACACATAAGATCTTGTGGGAGCATGACAGAAGAGATTGAGGTGTTTTCGCTAATAGGAAATGAGTTAACATAGATGTAAGAAAGTGGTCATTTAAAACTGAGCTGCACCGAACTGTCTTCTTGTGGAAATTTTCTCTCCTGGAGAATTGTGGAGACTGTGATCCTGGGAGTGTTTGAAATGGAGGTTAATAAATTTTTGAAAGATCAGGGAATTGATGCCAATGGGGAACAGGCACAGAAATGCAGGTGGGGCCTGAGGCAGATCAGCCAAGATTATTTTGTATGTAGGGCAGACTGAAGGGGTCAAGAGGCCTATTCCTGCTCTGATATTCGTCTGTTCTTGTATTCCATCCCATATCACCAACACAATGACAATAACGAAGACCCAGACAATAAACCTGTTCATGAGACTGCTAGTAACTATATTGAATATCTGTGTGTGTATCTGGTTTTACTTTCCTGTTGTGTGCTTGTGGCTATGCTGTTTTGAGGGCATTGTCTGCAGAACAAAACGTTTCATATGCCACAATGCTCTTTTGCTTTAGGAATGGTTCTTCCACATCGGAAGATCTCTTCTGGAAGCTGGATGCTCTACAGATGTTCGTCTATGATCTACACTGGCCAGAGCCCGAATTTTCACAACATCTGGACCAAAGACTCAAACTCATGGCAAGTGACATGATTGAGGCCTGTGTGAAAAGGTAGGTGTGACTGGCCAAACAGGAGTTCTATCACAGATTAATGCAAAAGCTGCACACCTTGCAACCAGGGGTACAAACTTTTCTGTTTGGAACCAATTTCAAAACTCCTCTGAAGACTGTACACTGAAGTAAGCCTGAGACACGAACACCCAAAAACATCTGAGCACATGTGACATCAAATAGCGCACAGCATTTGTTTGCTATCATTTGCGTGAAATTCTACTGGCCTACAGGTCTCTTAAGAACCCTGAAGTAGGTCTTCACCATAATGGTAGGACTTTCTTCAATATTAATTAAAGGCACCCATACTGCTTGCAAAGCGGTCAGGGAGTACATGATATCCATCTTCCTCCTGGTATGGGCCTCCTTTAATTTCCAAAACTCTTAATGTTGTCATTGCCTGGTTCCCCACTTCCTAATCAACAATCTAACCACCCCACTGTCCCCAGCACAGACAGTCAGCAATACACTATAACCTTTCTAATTGATACAGTCATGGGAGGGAATGATACTGTAAGAGAAATGATTCTGAATGTGCAACTTGAAACAAATCCACCTTCACCAGGAAGCATGTTTCTGCAAACCAAGCTGTAATTATAAGGTCAATTGGAAATTTTTCTTCTCCCCTCATATATGACAACAAAAGGGAAATGTTTTCTTTTTGGAATATAATCCATTCAGTTGCAGTTCCCATAAATGTACGTAAGGAATAGTTGTGTTAGATTGACAAGTTAATGAAAGCTTTAAGCTTCTGAGGCTTGGTTATGTGTGTATAAAAGGTGTTTGTTTCTGTTCTGCTGGATCAGTACACTCCTCTGACAGCTAAATGAGATGATCATTGTATCACAGAATATTTTGGCGCTGATTGGAGGTCATGTGGTCCATCATGTCCATATTATCAGATAAAGGATTTTTTTTGAGGTGTCCTTTTTCCCATTTCTCAACCTGCAGTCCTGTAAATGATGGCTCATCAAGGGCTTATCCAAGTAGTTTGTGAACATGATAGCATTCTACCACAACCCACAATTTAAGCTGTGAGTTTTGGATTATCTGAGGGAAGATTCTCCTCAACTCTCTGCTAATCTTTCTACCCATCACCTTAAATCTATCTACTTTGGTTACATCTCTCTACCAAGAGAAATTTGCCCTTCCTCCTGCCCTGTCTTAATCCTAAATAGATCAATTAAGTCTATCTATCTGTTTTGATGAAAACAATCCCAGTTATACCAATATGAAATTCCTCCAATCCTGGTTCCCGTCATCTACCTAAGCATCATGTTCTTCAGATTATGTTGTGACAAACTAATATATGCCTAGCTGTGGGGTGGCATGGTGTTTTATAAAATACTATCATGCCGTCTCTGTTCATCTATTCTGTGCCTCAGCTGATATAGGGGCAACCCTCTCACTGGGGCTTCTATACAAACTTGGCTCGCTTGCTAACTCTGCTAACAGTCACTTAACTCAGCGGTGAGAAGACACCTTTCATAAACGATATATATCTGGGGTCGGTATGATTTGGGGTTCAACCAAACAGGAAAGTTAGGATGTTCCAGTTAAGGAACATAGGCTTTTCATTAATGCTGTGTAAATACTGTCTATACACTATTATCAGTAGCCCAGAAATGACAGATTGTACCCCAGCATTAAGATTTTAAATGAAGTATATTTACCAAATTTTCAACTTAAACAGTTTCGGAAAAATAAAAGAGCCCATTATGATTAAACCATTCCAATGTGCACATTAACATTGGAGCTCATTTCTGGAGTAGTCAGGCGTATTGCTTTGCTCACACACTGGACGCATGGTCTGTGTGAAAGCACCCTCCACATTCCAAGCTTTCCTCAAAGACCATCTCGAACAAACTGGCTCTCTTAGTATAGGCCATACCTACTTGGAGCCATTCATCTGCACAAAGCATTTCTTGCAATGGAGACTCTCCATTCAAACACCATTCTGCAGCATCTTCCCCTGTGCTCCGCTCTGCAGCTCCCAGCAGAAGACCTCAAACCAGACAACTGTCCTTCAGACATCTGATCCAGTCCAGCTCTCCCGAATTTTCCACTGGGCAGAAAGTTACAATTGGCTGACCTAACATTCTGAAGTTTGTCAACACAGTTCCTTATCTTTAGCTGAAGCTAAAACACTCTTACCAGCAGGACACTCTGCTTTTATTGAAAACTGCTAAAATAAAATGCCTCACAGCATAGTAGTAGAAATCTTAACCAGGGCATCACATAGCTATACATCTTGAGTGCATTCTTAATCACCTTACCCATCTGTCCTACTATCATTAGGGAACTATGGCCTTGCACCCAGATCCCTCTGTCGCTCTGAGTCGTTGGATCATTCAGATCAGGAAAAATGGCAAGTTTGACCCCTGCAGAGTAAACTGATTTCAAACGGTGCAGCAGCTGAGGTTCAACAGCAGATTACAACACACCTGGATTACAAATGGTGCAGTTGAAGCTGCAGATGCAGTTGCAAACAGACCTGATATTTTTACTCCAATTTTAGGAAAGTAACCAAATTGATCATTAAAAATACTTGGTTATATGTATGAGAATAACCTAGTAAGTATAAATCAATATTCATAAGCAATTATTTTTAGCAATATCCTCTTCTTCTTCAAAGCAGTAGATTCTGCAAAGCATTGGGACATTATTTAATTAAACCTATAAAAAGCATTGGACCAAGTTCCATGTTATAAATTATTAATTGCTTGCAAAACATTACAAATTCAGGGTAAACCTTGAGAAAAATGGTTGGAATGCAGCCGATGCTCTTCGTGTATATTCGGTTGCAAGTATGACATGTGTGCTGCTATGATGTGGCAAATGTGTTCTGGCCTTTTGACACATTGTTTTTGAAATCATGGAATAGTACAGCCAATGTTCCATCTGATTGCTTTTTACAGTCGTGCAATACAACCATTACTCTGAGCGTAAAATTTTATACAGCCTGAAAAATGCACAGTATTTTAATTATTGTTTTTGTAATGTGTATATGATGAATATTTAGAATGAAAATTGAAAAAGGGCAATTTTTATTTTATCTGTTAGTTGAAGGGTATAATGAAATACAGTGCAACAAAGAAAATTTAGACAACACTGGCATTCAGCAGGCTGATGGTTTACTAACAATGAGCTACCAACATCCATTCTGTGTTTATTGTTACAATTTGTAACAATGTTGTAACCTGAAACTCTAACCTAAATATGTTGAAGCTCTAAAAAGTTTCAAAGCAAAGGTTGTGATGCATCCATTATTTAGAAAATTGATGGATCATATTCATTGACACATAATTAATTACAGGGTATTTCACAAATATGTTAACGCAATTTCAAAATGATCCTAATGTAATATAAAAGAAAATTGCAGTTGCAAGGCAACAAAGTCTATGTATGCAGAAACATTTAAGTTACAGTACAGTTGTGCAACTTTGAGAAAACAGTGCATGCAGCAGAGAAACAAGACCTTTCACCTATTTTATACATCTCGCTCATAATCTGTACATTTGCAAGTTCCATTTACCTGCATTAGGCCCATATGCTTTTACTATCTAAGTATTACCCCAAATGCTATTTAAACATTGTAATTGCATTTACCTCTACCATCCTCTGCAGTTCATTCCAGTTAACGATGGCCCTCTATGTGAAAAAAAAACTTACCCTTCGTACCTCCTTTCAATTTCTCCCCTCTCATCTTAAACCTGTGCATTGTAGTTCCAGATTCTACTGCCTTATAATAGATGAAGTGAGGAATGGCTGACCAGTCATTTGTTGATTGACCAACTGGAAAACCTAACCCTTTACACACACACACACACACACACACACACACACACACACACACACATTCTCTCTCTCTCTCTCTCTCTCTGACTCTCTTTTTAATTCTGACTCCCACCCTCCCTCTCCCTCACCCACCTTTCCTCCCCTTTCCTTCCTCTTTCTCCCACCCTCCCTTTCCTTTCTCTTTCCACTCCTCATTTTCCTCCTCCTGTTCAACATGGCCACTGGCACAAGGGCCGAGGTGGTGAGCTGGGAGGATTGTCAGGTTGGGCAGTGACGAAGCACAGTTGATTTCTAAAGCCCATGCTGTACACTGCGAACTTCTTCCAATGTGCTGCAGGCATACCCGTGCTTGCTCAAAGAGGTTGAAGGTAGCAGCATAGCTTTCGTTATTCTGAGAATCCGCTTGTGTGAGGATTAGTGTGTAGAAGTCAGGTGCTGACAGTCCTCGTTATCTTTTCAAGGTCCTGTTACATTACGTTGTGCGTTGTATTTGGCCTGGTGTGAATTTAGTTGCCGTGTAATACAGTATGTATAAAAACTGTTCACCCCACCTCCCAGGGGATTTCATGTTTTATTGTTTTACATCATTGAATCATAGTAGATTTCATTTGGCTTTTTTGACATGGATGAACAGAAAAAACTCGTCTGTGTCAAAGTGAAAACAGATTTCTACAAAGTGATCTAAATTAATTTCAAATATATAACACAAAATAGTTTATTGCATAAGTATTCACCTCCTTTAATATGGCACAGCAGATCATCACTGGTGCAGCCAACTGGTTTTAGAAGTCACATAATCAGTTACATAGAGATCTGTTTTTGGAGACCTTTGTGCAGACGAGGTGTTTCAATTGATTGTAGTAAAAATACACCTGTACCTGAAAGGTCCAACTGCTGGTGAGTCAGTATCCTGGCAAAAGCTACACCATGAAGACAAAAGAACACTCCAAGCAACTCTGCTAAAAGGTTATTGAGAAGCATGTCAGGAGATGGATACAAGAACATTTCCAAGTCACTGAATATCCCTTGGAGCACAGTTAAATCAATCATCACGAGATGGAAAGAATATGACAGAGCTGAAAATCTGTCTAGAGCAGGCTGTTCGCAAAAACTGAGTGATCGTGCAAGAAAGGGGCCTAGTGAGGGAAGCCACCAAGAGACCTTTGACAGCTCTGGAGGAGTTACAATCTTCAGTGACTGAGATGGGAGAGACTGTGCATGCAACAACTGTTGCCTGGGTGCTTCACCAGTCACAGCTTTATGGGAGAGTGGCAGAGAGAAAGCCATTGTTAAAAAAAAACTCAAATGAAATCTCCGCTAGAGTTTACCAGAAGGCATGTGGGAGACTCTGAAGTTAACAGGAAGAAGGTTCTATGGTGGTCTGATGAAACTAAAATTGACCTATTGGCCTTCAGCCTAAATGCTACACCAAACACCACAGATCATCGAAAACACACCATCCCTACCATGAAGCATGGAGTTGGCTGCATCAGGCTGTGGGGATTCTTCACTGCTGCAGGCCCTGGAAGGCTTGTGAAGGCAGAGGGTAAAATGAATGCAGCAAAATACAGGGAAATCCTGGAGGAAATCCTAACGTAGTCTGCAAGAGAACTGCAACTTGGAAGGTTTGTTTTCCGGCAAGACAATGACCCCAAGCATAAAGCCAAAGCAACACAGGAGTGGCTTAAAATCAACGAAGTTAATGTCCAGAAGAGGCCAAGTCAGAGTCCAGACCTCAGCCGAACTAAGAATTTGTGGCTGGGCTTGAAAAGGGCTGCTCACTCACAATCCCCATGGAATCTGACAGAGCTTGAGCAGTTTCGTAAAGAAGAATGGGGAAAAATTGCAATGTCCAGATTTGCAGAGCTGATAGAGACCTATCCACACAGACTCAAGGCTGTAATTGCTGGAAAAGGTGCAACTACTAAATACTGACTTGAAGGAGGCAAATACATATGCAATCAATTATTTTGTGTTTTAAATTTGTAATTAATTTAGATCCCTTTGTAGAGATCTTTTTTCGCTTTGACACAAAAGAGTCTCTTTCTGTTGATCAGTGTAAAAAAAAAGCCAAATTAGATCCACTGTGATTCCGTATAGTAAAACAATGAAACATGAAAATTTCAAAGGGGGGGGGGGTGAAAACTTTTTATAGGCACTGTATGTATGCACGTGGTGTGCGATGCTTTATTATAGTATGCCCCGAGTTCCATTGCAGTTTGCGGCAAGTGCTACAGCATGCCATACCTCAGAACATTTCATTGTGTGTGTTTTCATTTGCAATATGGAATGTGTGCTGCAGTGATGGCAAGTTTAATGGTCTTCTGTGTTTTGTGTCATGATACATCTTTTGACATGGTGTTTATTCTGTAATGGTTATGTCATTATTCATTATCTTAATGTTATTCATAATTGAAAAATTAAAATAATTGATGATTTTCTTGTTCATAATCTTATTCATGGTGTGTCCTTTGCTGGTGTTGTTTGCATGATGGTGTACAGCAAATGCTGGACACATCCAGTCACTGCTATGCTGCATGCAAGGCAGTGTCAATTACACTGCACAGACAAGCTCTGCATTCAAGGAGAGAAAGGCGAGGAGCCTATGGTACATTTCACTATAAAAATGCACACCTTCATTGTGTTGTTGGTGATATCAATGATATCGCGCACAAAAAGAAGTCCACAATCTTTCTCTCTGTCCAGAAAAAAGGAGGAAAATTCCACTCTCAGGCCCATGCAGAGCAAACATGAAATATTGGTGGCATCCATGGCTGTAGCCTGGAAAGATAGTCAATTGATTGGTTCTGAATCTTTGAGACAATTGGCTGCAAGGTTCTGACCCTACTCTACAGTTATGGCTGCAAGGTTCTGACCCTACTCTACAGTTATGGCTGCAAAGTTTGCCCTTTCTTTCTTGGAACCTTCTGACTAAGCAGTTTCCTAATGCACTTCCTCTCTCTGAGGTGGGCTCAGAGGGATTACCTCCTGAAGGTGTGCTTGACGACAATCAGTAGTGTGCCTCTGCATCTGCTGAAATGGAGCCATATCCATCAGAGGTGTTCAGCAGCAGCTTTCCCCAATCAAACCTGATCAAAGACAGTTGGCTGTGATTGAAGGAACCCTTCTGAGATGATAACAGATGTTGTGGTGTCAACCACACTCCTGTTCAGCACACCAGCCTGAGGAAATCTCTTTTGCCACTGAGCCTCGGCAGTGGTTTCTGACAGCTGTAAAGGAACCAGAGAAACAAAATAATAATTAAAGCAAAATTACCAGAAATTAAATATATTTTACCAACTGGTCCCACTTATATTTTGTGTACTAAAAAATTCATTTACAGCTTAATTAACTGCTGGTGTCCTTCAGAGAATGTGCTTTGAGTTTTCTGTGGTGATGGTCCTTTCATAACCATGAAGGTATTAATGGTGGAGGGGTGGGTGGAAATTTCAGTTAGTAATTCCAAATGGCACGATCCCTACTGTAAATCTCTCCTTGCTGCCACGCTCTGTTAACTCTCTATGTTAAGGGGAATTGAAATGGGAAATTGTGTGGAGATACGTAGATGTCATCAAGCACAGGGTTTGCACATTGCATCAGCTGCGTATGCAAAAACCTTTCCTCATACAAGATGACAGTAACATCTTAAGCTCCATCACGCTGAGCACTGGTGCCCCCCAGGACGGTGTGCTCAGCCCACTGCTGTTCATGATGCTGACTCGCAGCTGCACTGCCAGATCCAGCTCAAACCGTGTTATAACATTCACTGATAATACAACAGTCATTGGCCTCATCAGCAACAAGGAATCAGAATCAGAATGAGGTTTATTATCACTGGCATGTGTCGTGAAATTTGTTAACTTAGCAGCAGCAGTTCAATGCAATTTATAATATAGAAGAAAAAAACTAATGACCATAAATAAATAAATCAATTACTGTATGTGTGTGTATATATATAGAATAGATTAAAACTCATGCAAAAAACAAAAATAATATATATTAAAGAAGTGAGGTAGTGTTCAAGGGTTCAATGTCCATTTAGGGATGGGGTGGCAGATGAGAAGAAGCTGTTCCTGAATCGATGAGTGTGTACTTTCAGGCTTCTGTACCTCCTACCTGATGGTAACAGTGAGAAGAGGGCATGCCCTGGGTGCTGGAGGACTTTAATAATGGACACTGCCTTTCTGAGACACCGCTCCCTAAAGATGTCCTGGGTACTTTGTAGGCTAGTGCCCAAGATGGAGCTGATGAGATTTACAACTTCCTGCAGCTTCTTTCCATCCTGTGCAGTAGCCTCCCCATACCAGATAGTGATGCAGCCTGTCAGAATGCTCTCCACAGTACAACTATAGAAGCTTTTGAGTGTATTTGTTGACATGCCAAATCGCTTCAAACTCCTAATAAAGTATAGCCGTTGTCTTGCCTTCTTTATGGCTACATCAATATGTTGGGACCAGGTTAAATCCTCATAGATCTTGACACCCAGGAACTTGAAACTGCTCACTCTCTCCACTTCTGATCCCTCTATGAGGATTGGTATGTGTTCCTTCATCTTAACCTTCCTGAAGTCCACAATCAGCTCTTTCATCTTACTGATGTTGAGTGCCAGGTTATTGCTGCGACACCATTCCAATATTTGGTATATCTCACTCCTGTATGCCCTCTCATCTCCATCTGAGATTCTAGCAACAATGGTTATATCATCAGCAAATTTATAGATTGTATCTGAGCTATGCCTGGCCACACAGTCATGGGTATAGAGCGAGTAGAGCAGTGGGCTGAGCACACACACCTGAGGTGCACCAGTGTTGATCATCAGCGAGGAGGATATCTTATCACCAATCCGCACAGATTGTGGTCTTACAATTAGGGAGTCGAGGATCCAATTTCAGAGGGAGGTACAGAGGCCAAGGTTCTGTTCTTTTCGATCAGGAATGATGAGTTGGCATACAGAGAGGAGGGAGGGAGGCTTGTCAGATAGTGTGGGAATAACAGCCTGTGTGTCAGTGTGGACAAGACAGAAGAGGTGGTTGAGGACTTCAGGAATGCACAGGTTGTCTACTCTCTGTTGCTCATCAGTAACTCTTCTGTCGGCCGGGTGAATAGCACAAAGTTTCTTGCTCTGCACATAACGGGTGATCTCACCCGGATCCACAACACCTCCTTGGTAGTCAAGAAGGTACAGCAGTGTCTACACTTCTGAGGAGATTGAGGCATGCAGTGCTCCTCACCCTCATTCTAACAGCGCCATCGAGCGTGTCCTGTCTGTCTGCATCATTGTGTGGTATAGAAGCTGTGATTTCGGAATGCAAGACCCTTCAGAGGACAGTAAGAACTGGCGAGAGGATCTTTGGGGCCTCCCTCTCCACTACTTTTGACATTTATTAGCAGCGTTGTAGATGAAGGGCCCAAATGAGCTGCCATTTACAGGCAACATTTTAGATGAAGGGTCCAAAACATTATTGAGGATCCCTACCACCCATTCCATAATTTCTTTGACCCACTACCGTCAGAAAAGTGGTGTACAAGCATCAGGACTAGGGCAGCCAGACTGAATAACAGCTTCTTCCCTCAGCCTCTGAGACTAATGAATACCTTGCCATCACCGAGCTCTCATCAATGTACTATTTACTGTTTACCTGTGCTAGTACTACATGCATTTTGAATTATGCTTTATTAATGTATTCATGTTTTACGTACTGAGTGTGATTTATGTTTTGTGGGTGTACTGGTCTGGAGGAACACCGTTTTATTTGGTTGTGTGTGTATGTATGTTATCTATACAGTCAGATGACAATAAATGTGAACTTGAACTTGTATTCGATCTTTTTCTCTGAAAGGAAAATCCCAACAAAAACTTCAGGTCTAAATGTCAAACCTTTTGTATCTTTTTATTAATACATTCACAAGGCGAAGTACACATACATGTGCTCGTCACATACCTTGCAATAGCACCCAGCACTCAACAGCACATACAGTGTCATAACATTACAACACGTTCTTCACCACAATGCCACAACAAACAGCACATTGCAATATCTGCATACCAAACCCCAACACAAGCCGCTTCATACCCTAACAGACCATGCCTCAACATATAATGCTGTAATTGGTGCCGCGGTACCTGCTGCACTATAATACAACACACAATACTGCTACATGTACATTTCAGACCACAACACAACATTATAAAGCAACACTTGCACTATCCATGCCACAACACCATTCACATGACACCACCAGGCAAACCACACCAGCAAAGGGCAAACCATGACATTACACAATACATATCATTGTCAAAATATGCACCATGACACTAAACACTCAAGACCATGCTACTTGGCACATCATAAAGGAACGCATGCCCTATCACAACTGAATAACTGAACGTGCACGTTGCCACAATGTATGTCAAGCTATAATGCATGCATAAGATGCACTGGTGTTGTTACACATGCCACAATACAGCAGAACACGGAGCACTGTAACAAAACACCTCACTATAAAGCAACACATGCCACTCTACAATGCAGACCACACTGCAACTAAATTCACACCAGACCACAACACAATAGACATCAGAGCACACTGAAAGCAAGAAGGGGTTAGTAGGTTTTGGGTGATTTTCTATTTTAAATCTGAGCTAAAAAATTTATTCCTTTACCGATTGTGCTTTTGTAGACACTACTTGCTTGAGGCATATTTTAGAGAGTAGCTGAAAAATCATTCTTCCTGTGCTCACTTCCTCCAAGCATCAGCAAAGCTCAATTCCTGGTCTTACTTGTGAAAGATGCAGAAGCTTGCTAGACCGGCATTGGGCTGGAAATGATACGTGGCCCCTAACGTTTATACAACTGTATGAAAAGAGGCTGAGCTGGTTGAATGGAAGCGATTGTGATGGTATTCCTTCATTCCACATTGGACTTAGTGTATATTTCTTATTGGTTGATCTATTAATTCCAACATTCACTGCTCCTTGATTATCTGTGGCCTTGGCACGACTAATTCCAAACTAAGACAAAAGGAGTCACAAGCAAATTTATCATTAGCATCAGCAGGTTTAACAAACATACCTTCCATCCCTTCATCTAGGTCATTTAAGTTTCGAATATTTGTTCACTCTGAATAACCGCTCTTTCTTTACATTAAACAGAACAAGGATCGCATTTGAAGTCAAGTTACAAAAACTGAACAAATCAACAGATCTGCGTGTTCCTGCTCCTGTCTGTACAATGTTCAATGTGCTTGTGGATGCAAAGAAACAATCAACAAAACTCTGCATTTTGGAAGGAGCACAAGAGGTAGGTCTTCCATTTTCATTGCCACCTCAGTTTTAACTTAAGTTTTTCACTCTGTTTGCATTGAGTTTTTTCCAAATGTCTGTTGCCACTGGAACTTAATTCAACAAATGTTACACAAATTTCATGATTTTAAAACAATTTCAATTACATCTTGGGTAATCGGCCCTTCTTGTCTACTCCTCCTCTCAATAAGATCATAGCTGATGTGAATGTAACTTCAACTCCACAATCTCCCCTACCCCGATCATCTTCCAACATTCAGCTGCAGTACTCTGTTTCCACCTTTTGGAGAAGGAAATTCCAAAGACCCACAACTCTCCCAGAGAGAGAGAAAAAAACAATTACGTCAGATTAAATGACACATCCTTTATTTCAACAGTAACCTCTAGTTCTAGAATCTCCCAGAAGAAGAAACAATATCTCCACATTTATCCTATAAAGACCTCCGAAGATCTTACATCTTTTGGTTGTCACCTTTCAGCCTTCTGAAAGAGACTAGAAACAAATTCAAATTGTTTAACCTTTCCACTTAAGATGGCATGCACATTCCACGTCTTAGTCCAGGAAATTTTATCTGAACTCATTCCTAAATGAGTCCAATAGTGTGCACAGTGTAACTGAATCAGAATCTCCTCACTTTTGTAATCTGTTTCCTTCACAATAAACAATTAACAAACTTCTACAGATGTACCGTGCAGAGCATTCTAACTGGCTGCATCACCACCTGGTATGGTGGGGGGGGCTACTGCACAGGGTCGGAGTAAGCTGCAGAAAGCTGTAAAATTATTCAGCTCCATCATGAGCACTAGCCTTCATAGTATCCAGGACATCTTCAAGAAGCGATGCCTCAAAAAAGCAGCATCTGTCATTAACCCAGAACATGACCTCTTCTCATGGTTACCATCAGGAAGGAGGTATAGAAACCTGAAGGCACACACTCAGCGATTCAGCAACAGCTTCGTCCTCTCTACTGTCTAATTTCTAAATGGACATTGAGCTCATGTACACTACCTCACTACTATGTTAGTTCTATTTTTGCTCCACTTATTTAGTACAACAATTTAATACATTTATGTGCTTTCTGTAATTCACAGTTTTTTCTCTATTATGTATTGCATTGTACTGCTACCATAAAGTTAACATATTTAACGACATATGCAGGTGATATTGAACCTTATTCTGATACTTTTCTGATTTTTCTACACATGCGTAGTAGTATTTTGTAATGGAACCCCTCTACATTACAGATGTCTGCATTTTCTCATCTTGTAGGTATCTCTTTTTTACTTTTTTTTTCTGCCAAAGCATACAATTTCACATTTTGGCACATTGTGCTCATTGTCTACTGTCCGCTCATTTAATTCTCCTATATATCCCTTTTGTCTCTTGATATTCTCTCTACAACTTAATCTCTTGGTTTCATACTTGTCATCAGCAGATTTAGGGACCTTTACTTCAGGTCTTTTAGATAAATTGTAAAAAGTCAAGACACCAATATTGATCTGCACTGATTACGTTTTGCAATCGGGAAGAAACCTCTTAATACCTACTCTCTGTTAACCAACCAATCTTCTCCCCACACCAAAATGTCACATCCCACAACAGGGGCTTTTCTCTTCCATGATAATCACTGATGTAGCAGGTTACCAAGTATCTTCTGGAAACCTAAATGTAATGCATCCACTGGTTCCTGTATATGAACTGCACAGTACTGTATTTATCAACATGGAGTGGAGAGTGAGTTTGTAAATCTGGCAGCAGCAAAGGATGTTGGGAATGGCAAGGCGGAGTGTGGGACAGGTGGCAGAGAAAGGGTGCCAGGGGTTCGGGGTGGGGGGGTGATGTGAGTGGAGACACACCCAGCTCTGATACACCAGACAAGGTTAGTTGATTTCAAACAATTGGTTTATTGATCATTACAGAATGTCTCTCTGATGCTTCCCACTCCCTTCCCCTGTTCCCAACCATGATTCCCCTCTCCCTGCTTCCTTCCACTCTCAGTCCACAATAGAGACCCATATCAGAATCAGGTTTATCATCACTCACATATGTTATGAAATTATGTTTTTTTTGTGACAGCAGTACAGTGCAATACATAAATTTACTACTGTACTGTGCAAAAGTTTTAGGAGCCTTGCCTATGTATATGTGCTTAAGACTTTTGCACAGTACTGCATTTCTTCAAAAAGTTCCAATTAATGGTGGCATGGTATTGTAGCGGTTAGCATAACGCTATTAGAGTGCCAGTGATGGGGTTCATTTCCACCTCCGTCTGTAAATAAATATGCCAAGCATGATCTCAACATAACAGCTTAGAATATTTTTCCATTGCCAAATATCATATATGCAGGTGTATTTTCTCGATAACTAAAAACCAATAAGAACAGCAGATGCTGGAAAATTAAAATAAAAGCAAAAAATGCAGAAACTTCTGAGTGGCTTGGGCTAGATCTGTGGGACGAGAAACAATCCGTTGCAGGGTCCTTTACGTTAATTGTTAATTCTTGTTCTCTACCCACTGACATGCTGTGACCTGCTGAGTTAGAGTCGTAGAGAAGTACAATGCAGAAACAGGCCCTTCAGCCCATCTAGTCCATGCTGAACCATTCAAACTGCCTACTGCGTCAGAACCATAGCCCTCCAAACTCCCACCATCCATGTACTTATACAAATTTCTCTTAAATGTTGAAATCAAACTCGCATGCTCCACTTGTGCTGGCAGCTCATTCTCTACATTTGTGATCCTCTAAGTGAAGAAGTTTCCCTTCATGTTCCCCTTAAACTTTTCACCTGTCACCACTACTCTGAACTGATTCAATGACCTAAGACTCACCTTCAGGACTCTTTACAACTTATATTCTCAGTATTAATTATTATTTGCTCAGTTTGTCTTCTTTTGCACTTTGTTCGTTTGTCAGTCTTTGTTTGTTTAAGTATAGCTTTTTGTAAATCCCATTGTATTTCTTTTTTCCTTGTAAATACCTGCAGGAACACAAATCTCAAGGTACTATATGGTAACATATACTGTATGTACTTTTAACAATAAATCTACTTTGAACTTTGTTCCTGAACCTGGTGGAGTGGGACTTCATCATGGTTGGGGAGAAATGAAGCAATTGTTTCCTTCCACATCACAAAAGGTGAAACATAATTGGTTTTTGTCACATCCCCATTTTGTGGGCCTGAATGTGTTTCTTAAATCGTTCTCATTTCCTGCGATCTTAAGTTCATCATTTAAGCATAGTTTAATTCAAGATGTGTCCACCTGATATACAGTTTAACTTGAATTTTATTTTGATTTTCACCATTGTCCTTTTTATTTTCTCCGTGTTCTGGCTTGTTTTCTTCATTTATGTTTCTCATCTCCGGTTCCAGTATAGTAAGCAATGGGTAAGTGTCAACTTTTATAATTCATTTTCTATGACATTTTCTAGGTAAATTTCCTCCTTAAAAATTACAGGTGTTGGGTGTTAACTCTAAACAAGGGTGGGAACTCCAGTATTGAAAGGCCAAGGCAAATGTTTGTTTTTCTGATGAGATAGTTTGGAAATGACTCACGTCAAGATAGTTCGTGAAAACTGACTTCCACAAAAACCTAAATAACAAGTCTTTGCCAGTGCTCAAACCCAGGAACTCATTTTTGTTTGACAATGGTTTCTGTCATTCTGTAATCAATTAAAACTACGCACAATTATGTACAGCTTGTAAGACAGTAATAAGATAAATTCAACATTGTACAACTATACTTTATTATCATATTTCATGTCACAAAAGAATTACTTCCTTTATGCAGCTTATTCTGAAAATAGCTATTGTTGTTGCATTTTTGCACCTCACACACAATAACATGTCTGTCTGTGTTGTGCAGTAGTTCACATTCTGCTCTAACCTGTTCCTTACTCTTTCTACAAAATGTTTTAGGTCTCATAGTGAATATTGAGCCTTTGGCTCTGATAGTTGTTTTAATGAACTTGCCATGGTCGAACTTAAAACTATATGTTATTTTAAAATAGTTTAGCAAGTGTGTTTACATTTTGACTTCAGATGTTTCAGAGCCCACACTGTTAAAATACTAATGATCAATTCCTTTCTCAACCAACATCAGGGGTCAGCCAGTTGTATCACATGAAGTAGAAATTGAAGCTTCCTATATTAAATTTAGTACTATATCTTAGATTTATTTCAACATGTTCCAATGCTGTACCTACATGAATATTGTCAATGTTGGTATTACATCTCTGAGGACTGTTGAGAGTTTTTTCTAAATTCTCATCACTTTTTTGGATCATTTGGGAACCTTACAACAAACAAGGCAAGAGGTATCTAGTGGTATGTGCTGCACTCAGGGAAGGACCATGAAGTTCCCAGTGTTTCCCTCATGTTCTGCACCTGTTGAGTCCTACTTTGTCCTTGCTGAGTTAACTGCGGTCAAAAGCTGTGAAAGTAAAGGTTAACATTTGATTCTGGGATCTGGATTAATGGGAAATTAAGTGTCATCCATTATACATTTGCATGCAAATGTGAATGTATTGGTCCAGGAAACCATTAGTTTGGATTACGGTGCAAGTTTGAAGCATTAAGTATTACAATTAAGTGTCCATGTATATTTGTTTCCAGTACGGTTCAGTACTTGGGGCACTGATTTCCCACTCCTTTTTTCATGACGGTTGAGGTATATCATAATGCCCTTACTTCCACTCTGAAGTTTTATCAGGCAAGACTTTCTGGCCTGTGCATTTTTTCCCCTCTTTCTTCAGGACAAAGAAGATGACCATTTCAATCCATCAGACCTATGCCAGTTCATAGAGTAGTCCAATTCCTCAGTATTTTACCCTGTAACCTACATTCCTATTAACTTCTTCAGGAATTTACCACTAACCCATGCACAACAAGCAACTTAACTGGCCAATTAACCCACCAACCTGCACATCTTTGGGATGTGAGAGAATACCTGGACACCCACAGGAATCCCCGTGCACACAAGAAAGAGAGTGCAAACTCCACTTCATCAGAACTGAAGGTAGGGGTTGAGCTAAGTCCCCTGGAGATGAGAGGCAGCAGCTACACCAGCTGCACCTCTGTGCCATCCATAATACCATACCAGCTGGTGCATGTATCAAGAGTGCCATTCTAAGCCATTTTATCCCTGAATCCCGTTGGTCAGCAAATCAGCAAATCTCAGGGGTACTGCAGATAGGTATAGACATAGACAGATGAAGTAATACCCAAACAAAAATTGCTTTTGGAGACAATTTATGCTGATGAAAGTTTTGTCTGCTTACAGAAGTCCTATATACAGAATTTCACACTGTTTTGAAACCAGTCGGAAATTAAAGATTTACTTGTGATCCTGAGCTCTCTGCAGTTAGCTTCAAAATAAATGGTCCAGGACTATATTTTCACTGCTTGAATGTTCTTCAGGAAGAAGGAGGAACAGGGAGCCCCTTTTATAGAAAGGAAAACTGGCTATGTTTCAGTCGAAATGTGGCCATAACGTAGTAACATGTGCTTAAAACACCAGGCACAGGTCTGTGCTGTTGGAATTTAAAGGCAACAACATACATTTGTATTATACTCCAAGTGTAAAAGAAATATCTCTGAGTGCTCAATAAGGCAGAAAAGTGGACACAGGAGCCTGAAAAGGAGGAATTAGCAAGGGAGAAATCAAAGGCACAAAGTAAATGAAAGGTTTTCAGGAGGCTTTTGAAGCCAGGGGGGAAAGGGTGTGCAGAATGGTGGGGGGGGTGGGGGTAGAAAGCAAACTGGTTTTGGAAGAAAATTACAGAGGACAGAGTCATACTATCTGAATGGTCAAACTCTGATTAGACAGACAAGAAAATGCACAGTTAAGCAGAGAGATCTGCTGAGCAGGAGACCAAGTTGTAGAAAGGGACCTGATGTTAAATGTTAACTCTTAAATGTTTTGGGTTTCTGTACTTAAAGTGGCAGATTAAGTTTTTCAATATGCTCTCCTGAAGACCATCTACAGGCTGATACTCTGATGTTCCTCAGTTTCGACAGGTCAGCCCTTAGAAGCAAAATTCCCCACAAATATACTGTGGGCCACAAAGACAATGACATTGCTGCCAGTAATAAAAAAAAATGCTTTATAGATTATTTATTAAATATAACAATAAGAAGCCAAACAGCTCACAAAGAAGAAGATTATAGTTGTTGGGGGATGCTTTATCTGACTGCCTATCACCTGTTAATTTGTTTCTGTTTTATTGTCAGAGAGAAAAAAAATTTAATCTTAAGCTAAATTTATTGTCAGCAAGAATTCTGTGAACCCAAGTGAACTGCTGTTTGCTATCTGAATGCATGGTTCCTTTTGCAGCGAACAATCAGAGTCTCTTTTTTTTCACAGAACAGCTTAAATGACTTATGAATGAGAGTTGTCAGACATAAAATGTTGCATTAATTGAATCTTCTTCTAGCCTTTCACTCATCCAACTAGATGGGTCTTTAGAAAATGCACATGGTTGTCCTAATTGCAAAGAAGCCGACAAAAAAGTATCCTTCACATTCCTCTGCCTGAATGAGGTCTACAACTCAATTCATTCAAATAATAGACCTATTAGCCACTAACTCGACAGTGTACATGGGAAGCTTTTTAGTACTGAATGTAAATCAGCTTTGGGTGTGGAGATTGTGTTCAAGGTTTTCTATTTGAAGTCCCCCAATTATAGTTTTTAATTGTGTTTGATGTGTTACAAGACATTGTTTTCACAGTCATTCCCTTTTTCCTCTGTCAAGTTAGACGAAATTATTCTCTTTTTCAATTTCAGCAGCAGTATCACTCAAAGATTGATGATTTGATTGAAGAAACCTTCAAAGAAATGATTTCACTTCTGGTTTCAAAGGTAAGAAATTAATTGAGGAATTTGCCGATATCCCCTCGAGCATTCGAAAATGTTTCTTCACACTATACCACCCAAAAAGGACGAAGGTGCTGAGAGTCTCTATTTCCAAGGCATTGGGTTAAAATGTGACCATGTTATGGTTCACTGGGGAATTTTGTAGCCTCTAAAGTATCCACATTTTTACCTCTAATCCTTTGTGCAATTAACTAAAATTTTCTTTCTTTCTAATTCATTTAGAACCCAATAATATAAAAATCCCGGGATGGCTAACTGGAAATTCTAAGAATAATGTCATTTGCTGTTTTTTTTTCAACAACTGCAGAAATGGCAATCAATTGAGGCTGCTTTTGATCATTTACTTGTCATTAATCAAAGAGAGCTGATTCTCAATGCAGTCAGAGCTCAAGGCAGCCAACAGTAATACAAAAATATTTTTCTTAGTATCTGAAGGGCTAATTGAGATTTAAATTTTCCAGCTCAATTAAAGAAATAAATGACAGCATCTCCTCTCATTTTGTGGGCAGCATCATGTCCCTTTAATCGTTACAAAGTTGATCAGAATTGTACAAGAGCTGCCCTTCTCTGGAATGCTGGTGTCATACCCTGTGAGTGGGAACGACATCATGAAACAGTTATGCTACTGTTTCCCCTTCAGTTTAAAGAAGTTTCATTACAAATTGGTGCCAAGTGAATTTTGTACCTGGAATGAGTTTGATCATTCTAATATAGACCAACATCAGTAAGAAACAGAAAGACCACATCCATACTCCATCTATCTCACAGTGCTTGTATTTCATAGAAGATAAAATGGGCAAACTTCTTCCATGAAGATTTTAGTGTTTGCATTGTTAGAGGACCAAAACTTTCATAGAAACATACAAGCACAGAAAATAGGTGCAGGAGTAGGCCATTCAGCCCTTCGAGCCTGCACCACCATTCAGTATGATCATGGCTGATCATCCAACTCAAAACCCTGTACCTGCTTTCTCTCCATACCCCCTGATCCCTTTAGCCACAAGGGCCATATCTAACTTCCTCTTAAATATAGCCAATGAACCAGCCTCAACGGTTTCCTGTGGCAGAGAATTCCACAGATTCACCACTCTCTGTGTGAAGAAGTTTTTCCTCATCTCGGTCCTAAAAGGATTCCCCTTCATCCTTAATCTGTGACCCCTCATTCTGGACTTCCCCAACTTTGGAAACAATCTTCCTGCATCTAGCCTGTCCAATCCCTTTAGAATTTTATACATTTCAATAAGATCCCCCCTCAATCTTCTAAATTCCAGTGAGTATAAGCCTAATCAATCCAGTCTTTCTTCATATGAAAGACCTGCCATCCCAGGAATCAATCTGGTGAACATTCTCTGTACTCCCTCTATGGCAAGAATGTCTTTCCTCAGATTAGGGGACCAAAACTGCACACAATACTCTAGGTGCAGTCTCACCAAGGCCTTGTACAACTGCAGTAGAACCTCCCTGCTCCTGTACTCAAATCCTTTTGCTATGAATGCCAACATACCATTTGCCTTTTTCACCGCCTGTTGTACCTGCATGCCCACCTTCAATGACTGGTGTACAATAACACCCAGGTCTCATTGCACCTCCCCTTTTCCTAATCGGCCACCATTCAGATAATAATCTGTTTTCCTGTTCTTGCAACCAAAGTGGATAACCTCACATTTATCCACATTAAATTGCATCTGCCATGAATTTGCCCACTCACCTAACCTATCCAAGTCACCCTGCATCCTCTTAGCATCCTTCTCACAGCTAACACCACCGCCCAGCTTCGTGTCATCTGCAAACTTGGAGATGCTGCATTTAATTCCCTCGTCTAAATCATTAATATATATTGTAAACAACTGGGGTCCCAGCACTGAGTCTTGTGGTACCCCACTAGTCACTGCCTGCTATTCTGAAAAAGTCCCATTTACTCCCACTCTTTGCTTCCTGTCTGCCAACCAATTCTCTATCCACATCAATACCATACCCCCAATACCGTGTGCTTTAAGTTTGCACACTAATCTCCTGTGTGGGACCTTGTCAGAAGCCTTTTGAAAATCTAAATATACCACATCCACTGGCTCTCCCCTATCCACTCTACTAGTTACTTCTTCAAAAAATTCTATGAGATTTGTCAGACATGATTTTCCTTTCACAAATCCATGCTGACTTTGTCTGATGATTTCACCTCTTCCCAAATGTGCTGTTATCACATCTTTGATAACCGACTCGAGCATTTTCCCCACCACCGATGTCAGACTAACTGGTCTATAATTCCCCGGGTTCTCTCTCCCTCCTTTTTTAAAAAGTGGGTTTACATTAGCCACCCTCCAATCCTCAGGAACTAATCCAGAATCTAAGGAGTTTTGAAAAATTATCACTAATGCATCCACTATTTCTTGGGCTATTTGCTTAAGCACTCTAGGATGCAGACCATCTGGCCCTGGGGATTTATCTGCCTTTAATCACTTCAATTTACCTAACACCACTTCCCTACTGACATGTATTTCCCTCAGTTCCTCCATCTCACTAGACCCTCAGTCCCTTACTATTTCCGGAAGATTATTTATGTCCTCCTTAGTGAAGACAGAACCAAAGTAGTTATTCAATTGGTCTGCCATGTCTTTGTTCCCTATGATCAATTCACCTGTTTCTGACTGTAAAGGACCTACATTTGTCTTGGCCAATCTTTTTCTTTTCACGTATCTATAAAAGCTCTTACAGTCAGTTTTTATGTTCCCTGCTAGCTTTCCCTCATAGTCGTTTTTCCCTTTCCTAATTAAGCCCTTTGTCCTCCTCTGCTGGTCTCTGAATTTCTCCCAGTCCTCAGGTGTGCCGCTTTTTTTTTGCTAATTTATATATTTCTTCTTTGGACTTGATACCCTTGTCAGCCATGGGTGCACTACCTTCCCTGGTTTATTCTTTTGCCAAACTGGGATGAACAATTGTTGTAGTTCATCCATGCGATCTTTAAATACTTGCCATTGCATATCCACCGTCAACCCTTTAAGTACCATTTCCCAGTCTATCTTAGCTAATTCATGTCTCATACCTTCAAAGTTACCCTTCTTTAAGTTCAGAACCTTTGTTTCTGAATTAACTATGTCACTCTCCATCTTAATGAAGAATTCCACCATATTATGGTCACTCTTACCGAAGGGGCCTCGCACGACAAGATTGCTAACTAACCCTTCCTCATTGCTCAGTACCCAATCTAGAATGGCCTGCTCTCTAATTGGTTCCTCGACATTTTGGTTCGGAAAACCATCCCGCATACATTCCAAGAAATCCTCTTCCTCAGCACCCTTACCAATTTGGTTCACCCAATCTATATGTAGATTGAAGTCACCCATTATAACCATTGTTCCTTTTTTGCATGCATTTCTAATTTCCTGTTTAATGCCATCCCCAACCTCACTACTACTGTTAGGTGGCCTGTACACAACTCCCACCAGCATTTTCTGCCCCTTAGTGTTATGCAGCTCTACCCATATCGATTCCACATCCTCCAGGCTAATGTCCTTCTTTTCTATTGCGTTAATCTCCTCTCTAACCAGCAATGCTACCTCACCTCCTTTTCTTTCCTGTCTATCCCTCCTGAATATTGAATATCCCTGGATGTTGAGCTCCCATCCTTGGTCACCCTGGAGCCATGTCTCTGTGATCCCAACTATATCATATTCATTAATAACAATCTGCACATTCAATTCATCCACCTTGTTACGAATGCTCCTCGCATTGACACACAAAGCCTTCAGGCTTGTTTTTACAACACTCTTAGCCCTTATACAATTATGTTGAAAAGTGGCCCTTTTTGCTTTTTGCCCTGGATTTGCCTGCCTGCCACTTTTACTTTTTACCTTACTACTTTTTGCTTCTACCCTCATTTTACACCCCTCTGTCTCTCTGCACTTGTTCCCATCCCCCTGCCACATTAGTTTAAAGCCTCCTGAACAGCAGTGGCAAACGCTCCCCTTAGGACAATGGTTCCAGTCCAGCCCAGGTGCAGACCGTCCTGTTTATACCGATCCCACCTCCCCCAGAACTGGTTCTAATGCCCCAGAAATTTGAATCCCTCCCCCTTGCACCATTTTTCATGCCACGTGTTCATCTGAAATATCCTCCTATTTCTACTCTGACTAGCACGTGGCACTGGTAGTAATCCAGAGATTATTACCTTTGTGGTCCTACTTTTTAGTTTATCTCCTAACTCCCTAAATTCACCTTGTAGGACCTCATCCCGTTTTTTTACCTATATCATTGGTACGTATGTGCACCACGACCACTGGCTGTTCACCGTCCCATTCCAGAATGTCCTGCAGCCGCTCAGAGACATCCTTGACCCTTGCACGAGGGAGGGCGCAACCTTTCATCAATATTATGTTAACTTTAAAAATGTAATTTATTATTGGTCCCTGCCTAGACTGACACAAGAAGAAAAGGACATTTTAATGTGTAAATAAAGCAGTACAAACAGAACCATTCCTCCTCACCACAATTGACATTACACCACCTCCCATTCACACATTCATATTCCACCACACCACACTAAAACAAAAGTCATCATGAAAGTTGTATTTATATTGGGTCCTTAAATTGGAGGTCTGTCCTAAAATGAAGCACTGATAAGATGAATGCCAAATCATGGTTAGTAACTCTGGCAGAGTAATGAGTTTAAGGAGGACCTTAAAAAAATATATGAAAGATGGGGAGAGAGGAGCTCATTGTGGAAGAGAATCCAAGAGAATGGATCAAACATCAACCAGGAAGTCAGCCAAATGCAGGGTAAAATGTAATATTTGGAGTTCATAGGGCAGAAAGCAGGAAAGGAAAAGCAGGATTTGGTGAATGAAAGGTAGAGATTTAGAAGGCTTGAAAATTGTAGAGGGTAAAAGATGAGAGGGCAGCATCCAGCCTGGAAACAACAAATAAGGATTGGAGTGGCAAATGGAGTATGGAGGAGGCAAATGGTGCAATAAAGATAGGAGTGGAGCGGTTTAGTAATAGGCAGTCACAAAGGCAGTTTGTATTGAATCGGTTTGGTACTGAATCTACATAAAATATTGATGAGCGAGACAGAGATGTAGACAGAGACAGACTGCAATGCTTACATGGAGAATTTTAGGTTGGGGGCCAAAGGTGATACCTTGACAACACCTGACTGAAGGACACTCGACTTCCTCCAGGACTGGATACTGAAGAAACAATTTTGCACACTGAGAAGTAAGGATCAGGAGTGCAAAAGAGGAAGCAATTATCAGCAAAAACAAGTCTGTTATCTACCTTCACTTCCTGTTTCTTTAGTTTGATTCTCAAGCAATGGGAGTTTGTTTCTGGTTAATATCACTTTGACTGTGTTAAGTCACCAACCACTCGGTCCAAGGCAGGACACCTGCAGAAAGCATTAAGGCTGAAAAAATTCAGGACAACGTACTAGCCCAATATAACCGAGGAGAAGAAAATTTAGCAAAAGGCTTGAGTGCAGTGAGCCAACGAATAGTGCGTCTTGTCCTCTGTTACCCTGACTCCAATGCTATGTCTATTTTTCATGTATCTTCCCCAAGAAAGAAGGAAACTTTGACTCATTGTGTCTCTGCCTGTTCTGGAAGTAGTCCATCACTTATTTCCAATGCTCTTTCACGTTCCCATCATTTCTCTTCTAGCTCTCCTGTCAGCCCCCTCATTCTCCACTAATGACACAAAAGAAATTAACAATCTTGCATCCTTGGAATGTGAGAGAAAAGTGCAGCAGCTACGGAGACAGTTGTAGGGAGAAGGTGCAAACTTCACACATGCAACATCTAGAGTCGACAGAACCTTGGCCAGTGGAGCCTATGGCAAACAGCACTAATAGCTGCTGAATTCAGTGCACAACAGTGTGGGGCATTAAACTCTACTCAGTGAAGTAACATAATGTTGTTTTAAAGTGCAGGATGATATGCCACTGCCTATTCTGTTTGTGATGTAAATTGTAATGTTTTACAATTTGCTGAAAAGATAAACTTTTGGCTGCATGGTTCATTTCCAGCAATGTTGCTGGCACATACATGCATGTTATGTGTATTTTTTGTGTTGGAAGAATCTGGCATTGAACTACTTTTTCTTCTCTCCCCTCTGCACCCCCACCCAAGTTTGTGTTTGTACTGGAAGGTGTATTATCCAAGTTATCGAGATATGATGAAGGAACCTTCTTCTCTTCGATACTGTCATTCACTGTAAGTAATCTGATTAAGTCATGTGTGTTCACTGTAAATAATTGAACTAACTGAATGCAAGCCTGAAGGAAAATACTTGTTTAATTTCTTCACACAGATTCATGAATCCATGTGGTCAATGACTTCACAGGGCACAGTGGCACAGCTTGCTGAGTTACTGCCTCACAGCACAGGGACCTGAGTTCAGTCCTGATCTTGGGTGCATGTAGAGTTCACAACTGCATGTTTTTTTTTACAAAACTAGAAAAGTTTATTTTACACAACAAATACACGAAGTACAAACATGCAGTATTTACAGGATATCAAATAAATTCAAATTAAAATATGATCATTGCTGTCTATAAGACAGTCAATCCCCCGGGGAGGGGGTGCGCTACGCTCTCGGTAATCCCCTCACTGTACTCATTGTGACCACGCGCTCCCGCTCTAAGGACAACTGCGCACAAACGTATCCTTGGAAGAGGGGCCCTGGCACAGCCCCCGACTTTCTGCCGCCTAGACCCAAGAATGGCCATCTTGGCCAGGCCTAGGAGCAAGCCAACCAGTAGATCCTCTTCGCGACCCACCCCTTCCATCTTGCCCGCATTTAAGGAACGTGGGGCTGAAATTGTAGAAAGTCGATAGGAATGTGTCGAAGATAAAATGGCATTAGTGATTAATTGATGGTTAGCATACACTCAGAGGACCAAAGGGCCTGTTTCCATGACTCAGTAGCTCTATTGCATTTGCCATAATTTCCATATTAGATATTGCCTTTTATTTGAAAGGATTTAGCACTTGCAGTGTCTGGTTGCATGTCTCCCGTGAAATGATTAACAGGCATTTCTTCTGACAGTCCAATTTTCAGATCATACCTGCTTTTTTTCCATCAAATTATCAGTCATCCCTTGTTCTGCACCTACAAGCAACAGGGGGAAATCCAATTGACCATTATTTCTGAAATGTGATTAATGAAGTTCCCTTTGCAAGAGCCAGCCTTGGAAATTCACTTCTGCTATTTGATTCTCACTCCAACTTAGAGTCACCCCATTTTCCAGCAAGCTGCAGCGGGGTTTGGGGAGGATTAAGGGAGTAATATAGGAAAATCAATCTAGAGGTATTTTATAAACAGGAGAAAAAAAGAGTTGAATTTCATTTCCTGTACGTTACTGTCATATTATGTCCCAGCAAGGGAAGTTCACAACATTGAATATATCCTTTTGATAGGAGCTGTGTGTTTTCTGCATTGGTTTATGTACTATGACTTGTAATGCAAACAAGACCTACACTAAAGGAGCTGTCACATTATGATGGAATAACTTCTTGGTGGTTGTAGAACTGATTAATTTTAAACAACAATCAGAGAATTTCAAGACCATTGAGTTAACGTCTAGCTGCTGGGATCAGCTGTAAGGTTGCAGCAGATGTAATCTTGCAGTTGCCAAACAGGAGCTCAATTTAGTAGAAACAAGTTCAAGAAGTCAGCTGCTTTTCACAGAGCAACTGTAACCTTTTCACTCCTACACATGAAAATTTTGCCGGTGGCCAATTTTTGTTCTTTTCTATCCCAAGGTGAAAGCTGCTGCAAAGTACGTTGATGTACCTGTGAGTATTGCTCTTCTTGCAATTTCAGTTTCATTTTCAAGGTTATTGATTAGACCTGTTATCTAAATGTGAATTCCCATCCCCAAAAGACATTACAACATATTTGAGCACAGATAGTAGATCTATTTGATTGTCACCTCTCTCTTGATGAGAACATGATCCCAGCTACAGTTAGACACAGACACAGGTGTTTCATTTTCAACCAAGTTCGGTGCCTTTAGTCTGCTGGCTTTGGGAGCCCCATGCAACTTGAGCTTAGGCGGTTTCATTCCAGCTCACAGAACCATGAGACAGAAGATGACCATTCAATCCATTGAGTCCATATAGGCATATTCCAGCTGTCAATTTCTCCTCCTCCCCACTCTCTCCCCTGAGACCCCCAAAGCTCTAAATTTCAAGTATTTATGTGGCTCTTTTCTGAATGTCACCATTGAATACATTATGTGTTCCTGCTTATACATTCCAGACCCTAGTCACTCACTATATAGAAGTTTTTTTTTCAGGACCCTTTCAGTTTCTTAACCAATCACATTCATTCTATAACCCCTTCCTCCAATGATCCACTTCACAATGTAAAATTTCTCAATCATATTATCATACAAACTCCCCTGTTCCAAAGAGAAGTACCCCAGCTATTCCTGTTTATCGACACAACTGAAATTCCTCATCCCTGAAATCAACATGGTAAATCTCTTCTGCACCCCCTCAAGTCCACATCTTTCCTACTGGGAGGTGCCAGAATCAGCCAGTTGTGGCTGAACTGGTGAACGCAAACCCACATCGTACCACTTACAAACCTGGAATTGGTTAACGCACTCAAAAATAATAGTGATTTAAACTGATATGTGAAGCAAAGCAGTATGCTTAAAAAGTCCAAAGGTGATCTCGTGCAATATAATGAAGTAGAAGGCTTGGATCCGACAAATTAAACTTCTAAGCATACATGAGCTGAAATTTGGGTGTGCTTGAAATTAATACTGTGTCCTTAACACCTCTGACTTGAAGGTGTATGTTAAACAAAGTAGACAAAGAAAATACATTTTGTGCTGATTCACTTTATTATCTAAAATGTCTTTTAGCTTCCATTAAGGGCAGCCCAGTGATGCAGAGGGTGGCACTGCTGCTACCTTCAGCTCCGGGACTCCAGGTGCTATCCGCGTGGAGTTTGCATGCTCACCTTGTGACCTCATGGGGTTTCCCTGGGTGCTTTGGTTTCATCCCACATACCAAAGGCATGCATGTTGATTGGGTATTGATTACAGTATACCATTCTTGGCGTGGTTGGTTAATAGGGAAATTAGGTGGAAGGTGTAACAGAGAATAGGTTACAAGGAAATAAGTGGGGAATTAGATTGATTGGAGTGCTCTGAAAGGCTCAATAAGCTTTCATTGATGAAGAAATATGAAAGAAAATGGAATGTAACCCTTCCTTGGTTACTGCTGGATTGACCAGGCTCTAAGACAGTAAGTCTTCAGGAAAATATGAATCCGTGACTGAATTATGTTTTCATAACGGGGAAAGAGATAGACTGGGTGAGGGGTTTGGGGACTTGACTCAGAAGGTAAAGTTGAATATTTTTGTATATTCACTCTAGCATTAATTTGTAGAAATCTGAAATGTTTGCTGCTGCTGAACATTTTACACACTAGTTAATATGTTTGATCATGTACTTTAAGTTGTTATTTCATGCTTAGTAATTTATCATTAGTTGGGGAAGTAATGGGAAGTAAATCATATTTTAATTGGTCCAGCTAGAGAACCAGGGTTACTTAATTTTTAAAATGACTTTATACATTTGTTTGACAATTCAAGGATGAGCAAGTTCAATGTCAGCCCGATGTCAAAGTTGAGAGAAGTGAAGGGTTATTTATGTTTGTGTATTTAATAGATTCAGCTTTTCTGATGTGTAACACTATTTCTACTAGCAAATGTTTGCTCTGTATAGTATACTACCATAGAGGAAGTTAAGCAAAAAAATGGGTACCACAAATAGTATCACAAAGCTGAATGTTAGGCTCAAATTTTGATTATATCAAATATTACAACAGCAAAACCTTGAACAGATTCATTCAATGATTGCCATTTTGAGATCAGTGTACAACTGTAGCTCACACAATTGGCTTAATCGTGGTGTTACAGCAAACCCTAACTTCACATCCTCAGTCACATCCCTGGTATAGAAATTTAAACAGAGTAACTGGTGGAACGTAATTTGGACAGAACAGCTGGATAAAGGTTGGATTTTTCCATTTTTATATTGGCTGAACTCTGATATCATAGAATGCAGCTGAACTGACAGCTATTACCCACTAGATCATTTGTTGAAACAAATCTTGACACTCAGTACATACACTGTCAGGATTTGGGAATACTATGTTGGAGATTGATGGGGTGAGATTCATTTATGTGTATTTTCAGGCCTGGGTTTTGGTCTGGAACACCTCAGAAGGCTGATGGAGATTGTACTGAAGTAAAAATCACTAGATCATGGGTGCCAATAGAAAGATTGAGTGCAGCTTCCTAAAACTATGCTTTTTCTTTCTTGGGTGTGATAAGTTGGCCAGCCAGCACAGGTCCTGCCCATTTCAGTTGGATCTCTGCCCCTACACTTTGAATGTACGAAAACTCAAAGCTAGTCAGTCTGCTGGAGTGTGATGGTATGTTATCAGATCCACTCACTAGAAAATAATCTGATTAACATAAATCATGCTTTCTGCTGAATACTGAAATTGTTGGCTTCTTCTTCAGGTGGCTGATGACACCAACAAATTTTCTTCAGAATGAATTGTAGTACTTGAAGGAAGTATTTTTGGTTTATTTTATGGAACTGCAGACGTCACAATAAGCATCTGTGCTTCACTTTCTGATGTAATTGCTCAGGGTTTGAGAGGTGCTACATTTGTTGGATTTAAGCAAACATTGTGAAATAATGCTTTTTGGATAAAAAAGGCAAAATACCACATACATCTTCAGATATCAACATTGGTGAGGCATATAACTGAAGACAACAAAGTTATGATGACTTATGAATTGGCAAAGCATCCTGTCGAGCTCTATCATCCTGGAAATGTGACATATATGGCTAGATGAGGAATGAGTATCCTAGATTCAGGAAACGGACGTAAGGTAAATCACCAACTCCAGGTTAAACATTTCAAGTAAGATTTTCCTACTTGGTTAACTAGAAGCCATAATCATTTTCACACAAGACATGTAGAATGTATTTTAAAGAAACAAATCATCATTCAGTCAACGTTGGTGAACACAGATGAGAAGTTCCACTTGCCCTGCCGTGTTTCTTTGCATTTACACTCAGTGGCCTCTTTATTAGGTACAGAAGTGGAACCCAGTGTGGCCTTCTGATACGGTAGCCCGTCCACTTCAAGGTTCAATGTGTTGTGCGTTCAGAGATACTGTTCTGCACACCACTACTGCAACACTTGTTGATTTGAGTTACTGCTGCCTTCCTCTCAGCTTGAATCAGTCTGGCCATTCTCCTCTGACCTCTCTCATTAACAAGGCATTTTCACCCACATAACTGCCACTCAATGAATATTTATTTTTGTTTTTCACTCCATTCTCTGTAAACTCTAGTGCGGGGGTTCCCAATCTGGGGTGCAGTGATTGCTCAGTAAGGCCCCGTGGTATTATAAAGGTTGGCAACATCTTCTCCAGAGACTGTTGTGGGTGAAAATGCCAGGATATCAGCTGTTGCAAACCACCTCAGCTGGCACCAACAGTCATTCCAAGGCCAAAGTCACTTAGATGACGTTTCTTCCCCATTTTGATGTTTGGTCTGAACAACAACTGAATCTCTTGACCATATCCGTATGCTTTATGCACTGAGTTGCTGCCACATGATTGGCTGATTGGATATTTGCATTAACAAGCAGATGCACTGGTGTACCTAATAAAGTGGCCACTGAGTGTTGAATATTGTTTAAAGGTGTTTCTGGAATCATTCCTTCAAGAGCCATTTCTGACTGCTGGATTGAATGCTGTTCTTTTCTTAACCTTTTTTTTGATGCAGTTAGTTCTTTGCATTGAAGTATGACATTGTCAGCTGCAATCACTTTGCTGGTGGATTTGAATGTAATTACTGGAAGGTTTCCTTTGTAGGTTTAGGTTAACCAGGTAGGAGGTGGCAGTGCTGAGTGCTGATCTGTAAACTTCCCTGAAAGTAACTGCAGAGGCTGGAAGTCAAAGGTAAAAACAGAAAATGCAAAAATCCCCCCAGTCCCTGCTGTTCCTGTAGAATACTTTGACTGAATTGGCTTTCCCCCAGTTAGTTCAGATATGGTCTGAGCTGCTCGTTTAACATTAAGAAGTACTACTACATATTATTGGAATCTAAGGTACTCTCACAGGCATCTTCCTCTGTATTTACTAACATTTTCCACCCTCTTAACTGTTTCTACCTCATCAGAGAAACTGAAGGAAAAGGCATGTGACAATTAACTTTTCCCAGTACACACGCTGTACATTTTGTGTGCTCCCTGGCTGTGACCATAGTTGATGGATGGCTTACATATAGCATTGAACAGTACAGCACAGGAATAAGCCCTTCAGCGCACAATGACTTGATCCCAACATAAACTAAAACCACCTGCCTACACTTGTTCCATATCCCTTCATTCCTGCCTATTCACATGCCTGTCTAAATGTATCATACATGTTCCAATCCTCCAAGCTTCCATGTCTTTTAATCTAGATGAGCTCTATATGACAGACCGTGTTGAATATTTTACTGAAGTCAACATAGACAACGTTCACTGGCAGTCATCCTCTTCATGTTCTCAAACAACTTAAGCAAGTTTGTAAGGTGTGAGCTTCTCTGCACAAAGCTGTACTGACTATCCCTAATAAATCCAGATGGAGTAAATTCTATCCTTAAGAATCTTCTCCAATAATTTCCCTGCCATCGTTAAAGCTAGCCAGCCTGTAATTTCCTGGCTGGTCCTTATTATCCTGTTTAAAGAAAAGATTGTTTTCTGTTCTTCAGTCCACTGGGACCTTGTCTGTGGCTATAGAGGAAACAAAGGTGTCTGTCAGAACCCTAACTATCTGCTCTTTTATCTCCCTCAATAACCTGGGATATGTCCGTCAGCCCTTGGGAACCTAACCACCTTCATGTTATTCAAAGGACCAATATGCCCTATAATATTAGGATATCCATCCCTTATCTCACTACCTTCCATCTCCTTCTCCTTGATGAATACCAATGCAAAGTTCTTCATTTAATACTTCACCCATTTCCTCTAGGTCCAGCCTCACTTCCATGTGGCACAGGGAGTAATCCGAGATTACCAGTAATCCATTTACTTTCTTATAAATCTTCATGTCATTTGTGGGTTACAGGAAGACATATATGAAAGTTAGTTGGGTAACTAGCGTAGCACTAAACCATATACAGCTAGTTACAAGATCATCTTTGATTTGTGCCGGATCCGTTGATTTTGATAACAGCGTCATCAAACAAAGGAAAGAATGAAGCTCCTTTTCAAAATTTGAATACCCCTGCTGAGAAGCAGTAGATCAAGGTTAAATTCAAAGCCCCTCCACTTGATAAAAGGTTGGCTGTTGCTGGTCTAGATTGTAGCAGTATTTGGCCATGTGCTAGCCATCAGTAGCTGTGATACTTTACCCAAATGGATGTGTTGAATGCCTTGCATACTCATTGCAACAGAATATTCAAATGTAAGATATCCCCTCAAACTATATCCCATCTTTTTGAAGATATCCCATCTTTCAAACTAGTTCTAATATAATGTGCATTGAAATAAGTAACAAAAATACTAACAGAACAACATTAATTTATAGAGCGCTTTTAATAAAAAAACAAACTCCCAGAACACTTCACTAGGATGTTATCGATCACATGAACTAACAGGATGTCACCAGTAGTGGAAATGGCACTGTAACCCTTGAGCAAGATTTCCAAGGACATGATAGCTAGATCTTGCATCACCGAGTATTTGCCTTTTGCTTGCCTCGCCTTTTCAGAATATTTACATTTTCAGTCAGACATTGAAAATGGACGTCCTACCAGCACTACCCTCAGGACAAGTCTTTCTGTTGGAGACCTTCTTCAATGTCACAAAATGTCTTTGGTGATCAGAGATATCTTTGATGATCAGAGAAATGTAGCAACAGTTGACAAACATTTAAAGTACTTAACATTTAAAAATTAGAGTTGTATTAAAAATAAAATTCCCCTTTAAATTAATATTAATATTCTTAATGAATAAGAATTAATTAAGAACATTAACTTTAATTAAAATAAGGGGGAAATATCTTAGTTTCATTGAAGATCAATTATCCTATCACATGAATAAAAATGCATCACATCTTCATATTTGTAAGCAGTTCCCTGGGATCAAATTGGCTTAGTGACTCTGGTTTTGAGGTTTCCGTGGCGGCTGATAAGACCAGTGTAGTAAAATGGCAGATGAGGCATGTGGTGGCTGTCACAGTGGGACAGTAGTGTGGGGAGAGTGAGTTAATGGGAGAATTGGTAGTTTGAGAGATGCTCCTGTTATGTACCCTGTAATTGGGTGTCTTACCAGCAAAGATAGAAGTGTCCGTTGGAGTCTGGTGGTACTATTTTCAACAGTGTTTATTAGTAAACATATACAAATCAATATCAATGCAAATATACAGATAATACACATTAGCAATACTAAACCTAAAAGTGCGGGTATTATAATAATCAATAATAAAACAAGCTCTATCATTGTCTAGGGGATAATGAATTGTCAGATGGAAATATAAAGTTAAGTTCAGTTCATGAAGGCTGTGGTAGTTGTCAGTCAATGTGTTGCAATTGTTGGAGAGAGAGAGAGAGACCAGAGAAAGAGAGCGCGCAAACAGTAACAGCTATGGTCTTTGCCAACCTTCCTTTATGATTTCGATCCGTCAATGTGTCGTTGTTGTGGCCATTCAAGTGTGACCCCTCGGTCCTTTAGCTAGACCGTTCTTCTGTGGTGGATTCGTCACTCAGGCAAAGGTGGACACACACACAAGCCCCCACCAGTCTCACTATAAACGCTGTGAGTTGAAATTTACCGACCCTTTGTTCGGTCTCCGATGTCCCACATTGTCTCATGGGTTTCTGCTGCTCACTAGCGTTTCTCCTGATGCGTCTGAGGGGTGTCACCCTAGACCTCAATTTTATCCCCACTCACGGGGTCTCAGGTGTCAGTCAGGTGTGAATGACTTAACCCATCAAACCATCCCACTCTGGCTGTCCCCTGAGGGATTTCAATGAATAGAACAGTACCAAGTAAAACAATCCTTCTCCAAAAGACAATAGCAGTGGATCTCCTCTTTTGTCAGTAGGAGACATTCCACCTTGTGTACCTTTTAGCTGTGTGTCTCTCTCTCATTATCTTTCATGAGTTGTTATCAATAACAACTGCCCTGGCAGATTTCCTTTTGTCTCTCTTACTTCCTTGTTAGCAGCATTGAAATAGTAGCGATTTGCGATTCTCCAAAAAAGGGGGGGGGCATGGGCCACTCTGCACCCTTCTGCCCATCAGAGTTGTTCATCGTTCGTAACACCCCCATCCTTCTTGGAATTTTCACCAAAGGGGAAAATTAACTAATACAGAGTCTTACAGAATTACAGAATCTAACAAAATACAGAAGAGTTTTTTAACTACAGATCAATACAGATATACATTCAACTTAGCATCTGGATAAGCAGTCAGCCAGTACATTATCACTTCCTTTAATATGTTGTATCTTAATAAATTCCTGTAGCATCAGACTCCAATTTAATAACCACCTATTTTTATTCCTTTTCTTCAGCAAAACAAAACTAAAGAGTTGTGATCTTATCTTAAGTGTATATTACAAAATGTGAACCAATACATGTGTGATTATTCTGTAGTACATTACCAAAAGTTTATGCAAATACTAATCTTTATTTTACTTTTAAACTCAACAGTCATTCCTCCATGGTGTTGTCTTTATTATCTACATGCTTTGTCGAAATCCCTCAAAACCAGATCCTGTTATTTAAAGTGGCATTTTGTCAACCTTTGCCTCTTTTCCATTTAACTCTCACGTGGTTAGCTTGCTCACCAGTATGGAATAGGCTTTCACATACTCCTTTCATAGGAGTTATTTTATCAGTAATGTTTTCCAAACTTAGCCCATCTTCTGAACTTACACACAATTCTTTATTTTTAAGCAAGTCATTAGTTTTATCTTCAGGACCCTTCATTCTATTAGTTTTCAGTTTAATATCTGCAAGTTGTTTACCTTTAAATTCCAAAACCAACTGTAATTGATTCATAGGCACCTTGTTAACAAGCCATTGTTCCTTCAGCCTGGTTACTGCTTCTGAAACCAATCCAGACTTTAAATTTTCTTTATTCAATTTAGGAACTACACTTTTCCCTTCTCCTTCAATAATAATATTCACATCACCAGGTCCCATCTCCTTACTAACTTTTAACACACCTTCTAACACAAACAACTGAGAATTCTTATTTCCCACTGGTACCAAGGTTAACCCTTCTTAACTGAACCAAGTCCATCTGACCCAAAAGGACTGCATTCCTTTTCAACTAAATCAGATACCTCAGACTTTTCCTGAGTTTCATTACTAGGTTCAGTACCATGTGCATCCACATCTTGAACACACTCAAATGGGACATCTACCTCTTCCAGGCTTTCCATACCAATCCTTTTTTCAAATTCTAAGTTCCCCTGATCCTCCCAGTTACTCTCTGGGCAACTCCCATCCGGAGTAAACTCAA
This sequence comes from Hypanus sabinus, assembly GCF_030144855.1. Lineage (NCBI taxonomy): Eukaryota > Metazoa > Chordata > Chondrichthyes > Myliobatiformes > Dasyatidae > Hypanus > Hypanus sabinus. The sequence goes on from NC_082713.1 coordinate 136,244,725, forward strand.
CCCTGTGGGTTAAAACAATTTCATCTGCTAACCCAGCAGTCTCCTTCAAGGCAACGACATCCTTTTCATCTAGGACTGCCCTTATATCATTATCAGGAACACATTTCAATTTTTCAACTTCTTCAAAAAGTTCCGTCAAACCACACAGATCATCCATGTCCAACCCTGGACCTTCTAACTGCCTTATCTGTTTCTCATCTTTACTCTGTGCCTCTAAGAATTCCCTCTTGGCTAAGGGTAGGTCTACCTCCTCTCCTTTACTCTCTTTCACCTCCCTATTCTCCGTTTTACCATCCCCTAACCCCTCTTGGTACAGGGGCGGTAAAAACGTCTCAGCCAAATCGACACTGGACTGATTTAAACTGGTCTTTTTCTCAGCTGCCTTTCTCGACATGCTGCGAGTGATCGCGCATGCGGGATAGATCTTGGAATCTAGAGAGGGGTCCTCAACACTTACAGGCTGGCTCGTCAGCTTCACTGCTGAACACACCTCACCACCTGCTAAATCATTACCAAGAAGGACGTCCACGCCAGCTCTCGGTAATTCTGACCGCATCTCTATTTCAACTGGTCCAGAAACCAGATCACAATTTATAATGATCCCATGCAAAGGTACAGCTTCTGTCCCTTATCCTATGCCTCTCAAAACTACCTTCCAGTCTCAGGACCAAAATCTAGTACCTTACTGAGAATCAATGACTGATCCTCACAGGAACTGGGGTCTCTCCCTCTTTCACAGACATGGTCCCTTCTGAAATAAATTTCTCACACCCCTCTCGTATCTTATCTACCTTGGCCTTTCTCGTCGATTTGCTGATCGACTCAATACACCCTGTAGAGACTGCTGCTTTCCCTTTTCCTGTCTCCTTCCTTGGAGCAAAACACTTAGATGCAATATGTCCAACCTTTCCACAATTAAAACAGGTCAAGCCAGGAACCCTCCTGCCAGCCTGCCTTTCTTCCTCCTTACCTTTACCACTAGCTCCCGGCTTATTTTCTACCTTAGCCGGCGGGCTTTCTCTACCGTCCCTACAGTCTTTCTGGTAACTCTTATTCGAGGAAAACTTTGTCTTATGGGTTAGGGCATATTCATCTGCGAACCTGGCAAATTCTGATATAGACTTATTCGGTTTCTCATTCAAATACCTCTGGATATCATATGAAACACAACCTTTAAATTCCTCAATCAGAATTAACTCTCTGAAATGCCGTAAATCCTCCTCCGCCTTTTCTGCTGCACACCAACGATCCAAGAGCACACCCTTCTCATAGGCAAACTCTGCATATGTCTGATTCCACATTTTCTTTAAATCTCTGAATTTTTGTCTATATGCTTCAGGGATTGACTCATAGGTCCGAAGGATGGCCCGCTTTATTTCCTCATAATCCGCAGACACGTCCATGGACAACGCCGCATATGCCCGCTGTGCCTTCCCTTTTAACACACCTTGTAACAACGCCACCCACTGATCTCTGGGCCACTTCTGACTCACTGCCACCTTTTCAAAATGCAAGAAATAACTATCAACATCCATCTCCTCGAACAGAGGTACTAACCTGAACTCCCTACTAACATTAAACCTCTCCTCTCGATCTGCCCCTGGGACTCTTCTCTCTTGCTTTAACTTCTCCATTTCCAGCTCATGCTGCCTCTGTTTCTCCTTCTCCTCATACTCCTTCTCCCTTTCCTCTGCTTCCAGCTGTTTTAACCTAAATTCATGCTCCCTTTTCTTCTCTTCCGTGTCCAGCCTCAATTTTTCCATCTCTACCTGAACCATCCCAACAGCTGGTACCTTTTCAGGGATATGTTCCAATACCTCAGCTGAAACCACATCCTTGTCCGTCCATTCGGCACGGACTAGGAGGGCCGAGATGGCCTGTTTCCGTGCTGTGATTGTTATATGTTATATGGTTCTCAATATAATACGGAGCTACGGCCCTCTACATCTCCCACTTTTTCATTGACGACTTCACCTCTGTGAGATTTAACCCTTTCGCAATATTTACCAAGTCCGTCTATGTGGCATCCTCTAGCATCTTCAAAGTCGGGTTTTGTGTAAATTCATCTACGTCCATCTTTGCTGGTCTCCCGTCTGGTTACCCACACAACCAGATCAAAGTCTGGACTTATAGCCCGATTAACTGACCCCTCAATTTGGTATCAAATCTCGAGACGAGGCCCCAACTTGTTATGTACCCCATAACTGGGTGTCTTACCAGCAAAGATAGAAGTATCCATTGGAGTCTGGTGGTACTATTTTCAACAGTGTTTATTAGTAAAAATATACAAATCAATATCAATGCAAATATACAGACAATACACGTTAGCAATACTAAACCTAAAAGTGCGGGTATGATAATAATCAATAATAAAACAAGCTCTATCATTGTCTAGGGGATAATGAATTGTCAGATGGAAATATAAAGTTCAGTTCAGTTCATGCAGGCTGCGGTAGCTGTCGGTCAATGTGTTGCAATTGTTGAAGAGAGAGAGACTAGAGAAAGAGAGCGCACAAACAGTAACAGCTATGGTCTTTGCCCACCTTCCTTTATGATTTCGATCTGTCGATGTGTCGTTGTTGTGGCCATTCAAGTGTGACCCCTCGGTCCTTTAGCTAGACCGTTCTTCTGTGGTGGACTCGTCACCCAGTCAAGGGTGGACACACACACAAGACCCCACCAGTCTCGCTATAAACGCTGTGAGTTAAAATTTACCGACCCTTCCTTCGGTCTCCGATGTCCCACACTGTCTCATGGGTTTCTGCTGCTCACTAGCCTTTCTCCTGGTGCATCTGAGGGGTGTTACCCCAGACCTCAATTTTATCCCCACTCACGGGGTCTCAGGTGTCAGTCAGGTTTGAATGACTTAACCCATCAAACCAGCCCACTCTGGCTGTCCCCTGAGGGATTTCGATGAATAGAACAGTACTAAATAAACAATCCTTCTCCAAAAGGCAATAGCAGTGAATCTCCTCTTTTGTCAGTAGGAGACATTCCATCTTGTGTACCTTTTAGCTGTGTCTCTTTCTCCCATTCTGTTTCATGAGCTGTTATCAATAACAACTGCCCTGGCAGATTTCCTTTTGTCTCTCTTAATTCCTCGTTAGCAGCATTGAAATAGTAGCGATTTGCGATTCTCCAAAAAAGGGGGGGCATGGGCCGCTCTGCACCCTTCTGCCCATCAGAGTTGTTCATCCTTCGTAACACTCCACTTCAACCACTTATGCATAGCCTCAAGATTACCAAGGGTCCTATTCCACAGCACACAGGGTTAGAAATTTCCAAAGTCAGGGGATGTAAGAGGGCTGTCAACGTGCACCTGAAACTTTTGTGTTTGTCAATCTGGTAGTATCTTTCCATGACAGATCAGAATAGAATGTCTATTTTGAGAACCTACTGTTGGGCACCTGATGTTTTGTTCTGCCCCACTCAATTGTGAGTAATGAGGGCTTCAACGATGGGAAGCCTAGCCTGTAAAAACTATGTACATCTTTTCTGTGAATTTGGAGAATTTTGCAGAGCCAGCATTAATGGTATTCTCCCAGTATATGAGACACCTGCTGCAGGGCAGTCCAAGTCTTGAAGGACTGCAAGAGTCACTGATCCCTGGTGGACTTCCAGTTTTGTGCCAGTAGTGAGGGCTTGATTCTCAAACACCCTTTCCATCAAATGACCAATGGCTATACTAGCACATCAAAGGGGGTGGTGAGATTTATCAATGTCTGTCTTCTCCAAGCAATGCCTTCTAGGTTGTAGCCATGAACTTCAGTTATCGGAGGTCAGTGTGGTGCCACAGGGATAGGTCAGTGGAGGATCTTTGCCCTGTGTTTAGCAATTGCTAAAAGCAAAGTACATGCATCACCATCTTCCTGCCTATTTCATACTAAGGCTCTGCAGTGCAAGGACATAGAAGTCCAAAATGCACTGGCAAAGCACTAGAATGGCTTGTAGTTCCCTTTCGTTATCTGGTTCATTATTGCATTTATCATTCAAGGAAGATAAATTTTGGACATGAAAGTGTAGGATGCTGGAGCTTATTATTACTTCAAATTTGCAAGCTAATATTCAAGCAGTTCATCCAATTTGCTCCACGTTCTACTTAACTGAGCAAGCAACATAGCTTGCCTTTCAATATCTGATGATTACTCTCATTACATGCCATTACTTAACTAACCACTTGACTATGAACTGCCTTTAAGATAGTAAACACAAAGTACACTGCAGATGCTGTGGTCAAATCAAGACAAACAAAAACGCTGGATGAACTCAGCAGGTCGGGCAGCATCTGTTGAAAGAAGCAGTCAACGTTTCGGGTCGAGACCCTTCGTCAAGACTATTGTGTCCTGACGAAGGGTCTGGACCCGAAATGTTGACTGCTTCTTTCAATGGATGCTGCCCAACCTGCTGAGTTCATCCAGCTTTTTTGTATTCCTTTAAGTTAGGTTGTTGATAGGACAACAGGGAAGGCCAATGCTTGCGATTGCCTCCAAGGCCAAGGTGCATATCCAGTGAGTCTAAATAAAACTTCCATACAAGTCAGCCAATCTGTTGTCTGTAAATTTTCATTATAAACATTTCTTCTCCCAATCTCCCTACCCATTTGCTTTCTTTGTTGATGCATGAAGTACAAGTGTGAACCGGTGTTTGGAGCCGAATAATTAAGTGTGAGTATTACATTTCACCAGCGGTTTTTCCATAAAAGAAACCTGGATTTCAATCCTTGACTAGTTCAGTTGCTTTGATTTAGGTTGTGCTTATCCCTCATTTTGAGATTGGACACAGTTGAACTGAAAGACCAACGCTTTTTAAAGCTTCCAATCATTTCCTTTTATTTGTGCCCATTAAAATTACTTTGAAACATCTTAACACCTTGTCAGCATCAAGCACCTCTGAGTCAGGTAGACCAATGTCTAAAGGTTTCCAATTACATGAACAATATGCCTGGTTTCCAAACTCAGCATGAGTTTTTACACTTCTTGTACTCAATTCTGTTATAAAATTACTAACTTAGTGCTGATTTGTGTCGGGTTATAGGAATTTTGTACTGAGGATTTCAACACTGTAGAATGGGGCAGACAGTTCCTAAATGCTATATATAAGTTTCAATTCCAGAAGCCAACAGATAAATAGGAAAGCTTCAGCACATCAGATGGGTAAGATTCTTACTCTAGTTGGCAACAATAGAATGATTGAAATTGCTGCTCCAGCGGCTATTCAGACAATCGCCTCCCTATCAATCTGAGCTTTGCAAATGGAAGCATCCAATTCAGTCCCATTTTCCTTCTTTCACTGTATGTTAGTATATACTCTATATTTTAGAAAAGTGATACCATTCCACTCCAAAAGGCATAATACTGTATCTATCTGAAGTAGTCATATTCTTATCATCTTTTAGAGTACTTTCTAACTTTCATCATCATTCTATGTGATGAAAGTTTAAGACTTGGTGTTTAAGACTAAGTCTAAGACTTGCTAAAACTCTCAGTTTTCAATCAGATCATTAATTGAAACTCCATTCACAACTTCAGGTATATAACCATGGCTAATGCTCCAGCAGAAATGCTGTTCTTTAGATGTGCTGTCCTCTGACTGGGTACTTTTCCCTTCCAGACACCAGCAGTAATAAATCCTAGAAGAAAATTTAGCACAGGTGCCAACTCCATACAGAGGAAGTTTGTTCGAGTTCTGCCATGGAGGACTCAGATGACAACTTTGACTGGCAGTCCACTAGAGGAGATTGATGAATAGTGTATGTTTGAAGAATTTGCTGGGCAATCTGAAGTTCTATTTTTATTATTAGGGAGCACAATGTGATGTTTTTTGATATTTTCATGAGCTTGCCAGTCAGGCCACCATTTGCTAATCAAATCTAATTGTTCCTGAACCAAGTAGCTCGTACGTCATTTCAATAATCAAAGTTAGGGCGGCACTGTAGGTGGCACTATTATCAGAATCAGAATCAGAATCAGGTTTATTATCACCGGCATGTGATGTGAAATTTGTTAACTTAGCAGCAGTAGTTCAATGCAATACATAATATAGAAGAGAAAATAATAGTAAATAAAATTGAAATAATAATAATAAATAAATAAATAAATCATTTACATATATTGAAGAGATTTTAAAAAACATGCAAGCACAGAAATACAGTATATTAAAAAAAAACTCCTGCACATTTATAGCTCAGTTGCAGAGGTTTGTGCAGTATGGACAAGACAAGACAAAGTGAGGTCATGTCCAAAGATTTGATGTCCATTTAGGAATCGGATGTTAGAGGGGAAGATGATGTTCCTGAATCGCTGAGTGTGTGTCTTCAGGCTTCTGTGCCTCCTACCTGATGGTAACAGTGGGAAAAGGGTATGCCCTGTGTGCTGGAGGTCCTTAATAATGGACGCTGCCTTTCTGAGAAACCACTCCCTGAAGGTGTCCTGGGTACTTTGTAGGCTGGTGCCCAAGATAGAGCTAGATAGACTAGATTTACAACCCTCTGCAGCTTCTTTCAGTCCTGTGCAGTAGCCCCACCATACCAGACAGTGATGCAGCCTGTCAGAATGCTCTCCACGGTACAACTATAGAGGTTTTTGAGTGTATTAAAGTGCCAATGAACCGAGTTCATCGTACTGCAGTCTATAAGAATTTTGTACATATTTCCTGTGACTGTGTGTGTTTCCTCCAGGTGTTCCAGTTTCTTCCCACATCCCAAGGATGTACAGATTAGTAGATTAATTGATCACATGGATGCAATTGGGCAACCAGGCTCGTTGGGTCAGAAAAACCTGTTGCCACGCTGTATCTCTAAATAAATAAAATTCATCTGTGTCACCTGTGGGTCCATGCATAAGATAGGCTGGTCAAAGACAGAACATTTCCTTTGGTAAAGGATGTCAATGGGCAAAACCAGTGTTCTGCAATGACAGTAGCATTTCAAATCTCACTACAGCCAGTTTCCTGTTACTTTGTTGGCTGGCCACCCCCAACTCTGCCCTGAGGCTTCACTGAGATAAAATTCCTTCTGTTGTTAGGGTTGTATGGATGTCCTACAAAACCAACTGAAAAGCTATTTCATCTTTATTCCTTTTTTCAAAGGAGGTTTATCAGTGATTACAGCATCGCATTATTACAAAACTACATTTTTACATGATACCTACTATTTGCAGTCAATAGTTTCAAATCGTGGCAGAGTCATGTCTATCCAGAACACACTTGCATCATTGACAGTAAGCAACCTTCCAGCAGCAATGCTGCAGTCACTCGGAGTCAATGTTTAAGCATGCACTGGTCTCAGTTATTACATCTTACGTCACAAGAAGCTATTCATTTTATGAGTGAGTGATTGGGATGTGGCACACTGCTTACTGAAGTTTAGTGGTGTAATTGCTGGAACGTGACACTTGAAGGTGAGTTCACAAACTTTGACCAACTTATTCATTGCGTCAGAGCAGAGGAACAGGCAAAGATGTTGAAAGTGTAGGTAACCAGAGCATGCTAAAGGCATGGGGTTTGATTTAGAAGTATAATTTAGAACCTTGACTTTGTTCCTGGTGTTGTGACAAATGATAATCCATATCAGAAGGCAAGCACAAGGAGACAATTGGTGATTGTTGGATTCCCACTCAGATGAGCTCGCCAAGCTGAAAAAGAAACATCAGTATTGCGTCCATTCTTCCTCTTTCATTACTTTCTTTCTGTCCTCTGCCTTCTTTTCAGCTGTGTAGGTGCTAGCATTTTAACAAGTCTGTGCAGTGTATGCAGACTGCACCAGAAATCCTAAAACCTGCACTGAAACCCGTTGGTGTTGTTAGAGCTCCTACAGAGTTGTTTAGACAGCAACAGCCATTTTTAACTGTTCAGTGGTCTTACAGGAAGCTGTCCATTATGAGGGAGCAGTTGAAGTATGGGGTAGAAAGCAGTGTCTGATGTCAGCGATGTAGTTACGGACATCTGGCACTTGAAGATAAATACACTATTTCTGCAACTCCTGTAGTATTACATTCACTTCTTTGGGAATTGACTCCTGGCATTGTATGTTATGTTTACCTACTCCCAACTGCATGTGAAGAGAGTATCTGCAACCCCCACCCCACCCCAGATACGTGACATTTGATTTCCACCAAGTCCTCCAGTGAAGATGCAACTAGTCACTACTGGTGGGCACTGACATAACATATTATTTAAAAACTATGTTTAAGCATGGATTAACAGAGTCCACAGTCCACACTCTATTCTTGTATCATTTAATGATAATTTGATCCTCTGGACAGGAGGCAAATAGATACTGATGCAAAAGGGCAACCGAAAATTTGAAGCTATGAGAGCCTCCTCACAGGTTCACAGTTCAAAGTGCCAAAATAAAAAGGTGCCAATTAACTATGTTACAAATGATGAATTGGTTTTCTTAGCCTCTGGTTGAGCAGTTTTATATCAAAATGGAAATGTACCTGGCTGTAAGCCTCCTTCACTGGTTTCTTGAACCACTTTTTAACATACATCTTGTAAAACTAAAGGATTACATTCCAAGGAACAGGCAAGGTTTTCATGTGGTGAGGAATGAGAACACCCCAATATCTGATGTGTTCAAAAGGAGATGAGTGGTCGAGCTGTCATCTTGACATGGCAGCATAGTTAAAACACTCCAGGAATCATTTTAGCTGCATGTCAGTGAAAATGCAACACACGGAGCCAGCTGAAGACCCAATTTTAATGAGCTTGTCTTTCAACCACAATGAAATAGCAAGTCCAGATGTACATGATATTTATAGTTCAAAGTAAATTTCTTTTCAAAGTACATATGTCACCATATATATGTGACCCTGAGATTCATTTTCTTGTGGGAAATCACTGCTAATACAAGAAACACAATAGAATAAATGAAAAACAGCACCCAAAAGGGTAGACAACAGCCAATGTGCAAAAGAAAACCAACAAACTGTGCAAATACTAAAAAAAGAGAAAAAAACAAATAGTAACAATAAATAAGCAATAAATATTGAGAACATAAGATTTGGAGTCCTTGAAAGTGAGCCCATAGGTTATGGGAGCAGTTCAGTGATGAGGCAGGTGAAGTTATCCCCTTTGCCATCAGGCAGCAGAGGGTGAATAATGTGTAGAGACTAAGGTCCTTGATGTAACTAAACATAATAGCATAATGTAATATCACATACAGTGTGCTTTGGACTGTCTTTATCTTCTGCAATAGCAACATTTTTTAAAATTATGCCACAATTTGCTTTTTGTCTTGCATTCAAATCCACATGCAAGATATGCTACCTTAATTTGTGTGTGTGTGTGTGTGTGTGTAATATGTTGTATAATACATGTAAAATAAGTTTTCAAAACTGTAGCACCAGAGCTAGTAATTTTGAACACAAGAAATTCTGCGGATGCTGGAAATTCAAAGCAACACACATAAAATGCTGGAGAAACTCAGCAGGTCAGGCAGCATCTATGGAAATGAATAAACAGTTGAAATTTCAAGCCAAGCCTTTCATCAGGATTGGAAAGGAAAGGGGGAGATGCCAGAATAAAAAGATGGGTGGGGGGGCGTAGTGAGTGAATGGAGTAAGTGATAGGGGGAGGCGATATGTGGAAAAAGTAAAGTGCTGGAGAAGAAGTAGTAATTTTGACTGACTTTTAATGATATGAAAGTTAGTAACAGAGCTAGTAACAAATCAATTGCTGGTGAAATAAAATAAATGTAGTATTTGGATTTGTAAATGAATGTGTAGAAATTACTATCCATGCCTCCTGACATAGATTGTCATAGTTCAAAAGCAGCAGACCAGTAAATCTTGATCATTTGTATTTAATATTCGTTCAGATAAATACAAGAGAAAGAAACAATAATGTGCACTTCACTCATGCTGTTCTTTAATTCCAATATCTTCTCATGCCTGGCTTCAATAATGTTCTGGTTTTAATATATTGCCACATTCCAAATGACAATGGCACCTGTTTCATTCTGCTTGTATAAAGTGCTCTAATCATTATTTTCCAACATGCTGAATGGACTCTTGGAAAGTGTAAAAGTCAGCAATTTGCCAGGGATTTTATTCCATCCATAATAATAAAAGTCAGGTTTTTCAATTTTCGTAATTCCCCTCTAGAAATTTCTATATTCATTTTTTAAAAAAGAATTTTTAATCTAAATTTCAATTTCTTTGCTATGGTTTGCAGCAGCAGCAGGGTGAATAACTTATGACAAACTGCATGCCCCACCTCTCTTTCATTCATTTTCACATTAAACATTAATAAGAGCTCTTTCATCTGTCAGCTTTCTAGGTCTGTGTCACCTTTCTTCATGGGATGGCCAGCTTATCTCATCTCTTAAATTGAAAGGGGTAAAAGTGAATTTTCTGACTTCTTTTTCAACATCTAAATGGCTAGAATTAAAGGGGACCTGAGTGGCAAATCTCCAGAGCTATCAATAAACCAGGAACCGACAGTAAATAATTATCTTTTCTTTGTTAAAATCATCAAATTATGATGCGGAGGAGTGAAGTTTAGAGCATTATAATCAAATAAGGAAGGTGTGTTTTATATTCCATCCCATTTCCTAGAAAATAAAACGTTGACAATGTGGAATCTCACAGTGTACTATGACCTTCAATGAAAGGTTAATCCGTTAGTTCTCAAGCTAAATCTGTTGCTGTGAAAAGGCTATAGAGTCCAGCCCACCTAACAGTAAACAGCCTGAGATACAGAAGCTGCACCTGTGGGATTAGGTTTAACAGCAGGAAGTGTGAGAATTTGCAGCATATAATTAAGTAGGAAATTTTTTGTTCTTTTGCACCATGTGTTCATCTGGTCAGGTTAACGAGCGATTAACCTTCACCAAAGCTACTGAAGTCTACACCCCGAATTAGATTCATACGAGCCTTTCTACCTGTAAAAAGCCATTCTTTCTGGATAACAAGGCTGCTTAAGAAAAATAAAACAAAACAAAACTTTTCCCTTTTGACTAACAAAAGTTCATTCATGCTGGCAGTATATCCACCTTTTTATTTAGAGCCGTTTCCTAGTGACTATGTCTGTGAATGAGTTCATTACTAATTAATACCCGGGATTTTCAGGTGTAGGTGAGAAGTACTGAAATAATATATTGCACAAAAATCTCGTGTTTGATCCAACTGGAGTGTGATACTTGTCTTAGAGTGAAATAAAAGTTTGGACCCCTTTCTTCAAGATCTACAATTCATGAATTCCATGATGTTGCCTCCACAAGTGTGAAGGATTCGACATCACACAGTTGGTCAAGGGGATGAATGGCTTGATGATAATGCAAGAATATTAATACTGATTGCAGAAAGCTTTCCTTATCCAGACAATATTCAGGAAAAGATAAAATTTATGTGCCTAACTCATTCTGAAGCATGCTAAATCACTTTTCAAGCATTCAGAGTAAGCAATCAAAATTCTTTTACGTCCTGTACTAAGAATGAGAGCTTAATAACAGTTTTTCCGTTGACCAACTGTGAAAATGTTACCCTTCTTCAAAAGTTTGTCATCTTCTTTCTGGTTTCATCTTTAATATGCTGCCAAAGAAGCTTCTCGTTTCCTTAACAAAACTGGCCATAACAGTGAACACCCCTAACCTTTATCCTTTCTCAAATCTAAGGAAAAGCTTTTGTAGTTTCTCCACATGACTGAAAGCCTACTTTCATCATGCCATGAAAAGGTTTGTCAATTACTTGTCAATTTGTCAATTACTTCCAGCCAGAGTGAGTTTAATATACTTCTTTCTTCCTTCTCATAATATCTGAAGCATTTATGCTCTATGATGATAGATCTGGCCCTTCAAGTTTATTTCTGTTTATTTTTCATGTTTACTTGTCTTTTTCTTGTATTTTGGAAATTTAGCGGAAAAGAGCTGATATTGCATTGGCATATATGTCATAAATTAGCCAGCAGTAGAATATTATATCTAGGATGCAAATACACACCTATATAGATCATCTAAACAAAATAGTGAATATGATTCAGGTCCCCCTAAATGAAGATATGAATTATTGCATAATCTTGTGAGCTGCAAATGGAGATGAACACACTGTAATTATTGGTTAATTTCACACTTCCCACCCTATGATGGAGGGATGATTATCGACAAAGCGGCATAAAACGTTGCCATGAGAAACATCTGCATTGGTTCCTTGGGGCTGGAATCATCTAACTTCAGCAACCACAACCACCTTACTTTTCTATGAGTTGTGACTCAAATCACCAGAGTACTTTTCCTTCTCCAGTTTACATAGACACCTTAATGCCAAAGCATTGGCCTTCAGGGACTTAACAGAGTAGCAGATTATTTTTTTCTCAAATGGCATGTATTTAGATATATTTCAAAAAACTAGTGCAACATGAGGCATAAATTGTATTTTCTAAGCAGGAATAAATAATCAGCTCCCTGGTCTCCGTGGTGTCTCTTTTCAATGCACAATTATAAGGAAACACAACACAGGAATTCAGTCACAGCTCAGGCCTCCTGAATATTAAAGGTATATTCAAGGGATTAATTGGAAATCTGTGCAAGCAGACTCTGCCTGAACACTGCAGTGAACAGATCACTCAGTGTGTGAGATGAAAGTTGGAGGTTTCATTTACAGTGCCTGCAGAAACAAGCTCTGTTGGAGTCATCTCTACTGCTTAGTATCAAGCGCCTTAAATTTAGATTTTATTTTGCTGCCTGTCACTCCATCTTAACTATTACATGGGCGATTAGCTTTAATGTTACTCGACTAGGTCACTGGATGGAGCACTATAAATGAAAGGTGCTGCATCTCTTTCTGTTGTAGCCCATCCTGTTAACCAATAACTGAAGTTCAAAGAAGGGCTTATCCAGATCCAAAGATCAAGCCTTGATCAAGGTACCACGCAGCTTGAACAGACCAATGGAAAATTGCCAACAACAATATAGAATATTTTGCTTCATTATAAAAATGAGACCTAGTTAATGGATCTTCGTCATACCAAACCTGAATCTGCATGGTAGGAGAACTTAATAGAAATGTTAACAGCACAATGAGGAGGAAATGTCACTAAATATTGCTGCTTTGTGAATTAAGGTAGTCAGCAGAGGGCCTTGAGGTGTACAACATAATCAAGGGCATCTGTATTTCTTTATTCAACAAAGGAAAGGATCAGTAGAAATACTGTTTTCAGCAAATGGACTATACTTCGCCAGGACTGAATGTGCAACAAAATTGAATTGCACTCTGTACAGTGAGCACTTGACTAGCTGATGAGCTTTATAGAAAATGTCCAATAATATAACTTCTTAAATTCTCAAATAAGCAGCAATTGGACACAAAAATAGTAAGATGCACCCTGAGAGCTTGATTGTGATATTTAAATGGATTTAAATGTGTGCCTTTTCACTGATCTGAGGTTTGTTTAAGTGTTGGCCATGGCACAATAAATATCTGTCTTGCTTCAATGGAAACAAATACATATCCAGCTGCAGACGATCAGCCCTTGCCCTTCTGAGTCAGTGCTGCAGAGCTGGAAGTCTTCCAATTCAGATGAGATTTTAAACCAAGGCACTGACTGCCTTTGCAGATTATATGGCATTTTCAGAAAAGGATTAGGAGTTATTTCTTCCTTTGCCCCTCCCCCGACTCCTTTGTCCATATCCCTCCCCACTAATCTCCCTCCTGGCACTTATCACTGCAAGGGTGATGTACTATACCTGCCCCTTCACCTCCTCCCCACACCACCAAACAGTCCTTCCAGGTAACATTGCACTTCCTGCAAAACTGTCCGGGGTCATCTATTGTATCCAGTCTGCTGTACATTGATGACACCCAGTGAAGATTGAGGGATGTCTTTGTCAAGCACCTTTGCTGTGTCTGTTGCAAGAGGCAGGATCTCCTGGTGTCTGCCCATTTCAATTTGACTTCCCAGTCCCATTTTGATATGTCTGTCCATGGTCTCCTGTACTGCCACAATGAGACCAAAATCAGTTTGGAGGAGAAATATTCCGTCTGCATAGCCTTCAATCTAATGGCATGAGCATCGATTTCTCAAACTTCTGGTAATTTCAGGAATGTCAGAGTTAAGCTTTTTACGTAGAGTGATGAGTGCGTAGAATGGGCTGCTGGCGACAGTGATGCAGGCGGACACAGTAGGGTCTTTTAAGAGACTTTTAACCCTAGGTAATTTCTAAAGCAGGTACATGTTCGGCACAGCATGATGGACCGAAGGGCCTGTATTGTGCTGCATGTTTTCTATGTTTCTCTTCCCTCCCTTCCCTTCCCCCACCTTATCTGGTTTCTTTCCCCCCCTTCCTTTCTAGTCTTGATGAAGAGTCTTTGACTGAAAGATCAACCTTCATAAATGCTGTTCCTCCATGTTTTGTGTGTGTTGCTCCAGGCATTATCGCTGATGTACTGGTCAATACTTATCATTAAACCAAGTGCTAAAATATCTGGGAACTTATCATAGTTTTGTTTCATTTCAGAAGCATTTTATTGATCAGTCATAAAAGTTGCAATATATCTTGTTTTTTATTATGTGTGCAAGGGCCTATTTTTTGTGCAGAGATGCCTTACTTAATTTTAGTTTCAATTACAATTTCTTTAGGTGTTTTCTATTGCTAGTTGTAACTTTTGCTTGTCCTGGGACAAGCTGAAAATATTTGGGCAGTATGACGTCGAGTAACAAACCTCTGGAGGAGTTTACTTTTGATTCCCAATAACTTCAGTGGTAACCGAGCCTTTAGGTGTTACGCTGTTAAATACTTCCCTGAGGTCAGTGACAGTCCCCCTTGCCCCAGATCTAGAATTCAGCTCTTTCATTCCTGTTGGAACCAGAGATATTATGTCCATAATTGATCTGGCAAATCCATATGGAGCATCAGTGAGCTGGTTATTGGTGGTAAAGACTGCCCACAGTATCTTCCATTGTGTGGGCTGATGGAATGATAATTAGCAGGGTTGCATTTGTCCTGTCTTTTATGGACAGGGCATGTTTGGACAAATTTTCACGAAGTTGGGTGGATGCCAGCTTTATGTAGCTGTACTAAAAGAGTTTGGCAAAAGTTGCCATTATTAATAAACTATAGATCTTCAGTGCTGCAGCCGCAGAGTTATGTTGAATCCAGTTTACTTCTTCATATCAATTGAACATTATTGGATTGAAGGCTTCTCTGATAGCCGGTGCCACAGGAGGAAATGAAGATCTATTGCAACTACCGTCTGAAGATTGGTGCATGTATGACAGGGCTACAGGAGTTTTGATTTGATCCATTGGTTGTGCCATTGTGTGAGGACAACCTCACAACCTCAGCAGTTCGGTCTTCTTGATATGCATTTCGATATTACTCTTATTAAGATTGGGTCTGAGCTTAATATTTATATTGGAGTGAAGAACATGCCATGACTGGGAGCACAGATTGTGGCGGAAGTTAGCTCCACTGCTTCTGATGGCGTACAGCGCCTTACGGATGCCAAATTTTAGGTAGTTAGCTCTGTTCATACAATGATCATACCACAGAACACAGTGGAGAGTGGCATTGAAGGTTCTGTTTACCACATCGTTGGCTGGATATATTGTTCAGGCAGAATGACTTTGAAAAATGAAGTGATGAAAAAGAGAAACAACAGAACCCTCCTTTTTGAAAAGGAGTGGATGAAAACCAAGAAATCTTCAACATTAAATGAAAAGCCTTTCATGAACTCAGAGCATTATATCCTCTCAGAGATCTTTGAAATGTTGATGATTGACAGAAAAATCAGATCTGACATAAACCTTCACCCTAGGCTGGAATCCCATATTATATCTGAGTCCTCACACCATGTTGATTCCCTGTGATAAAAAAAACATTTGTGCTGATTACTCCTACGGACAATCAGACAATAAATCATGGAAAATAGGTGATATATTTTAAATTAAAGTTCAAGTTGTTTGTAGTTTTTTTTAATAAGTGCTAACTCAGCATGAGAAGGAAATTTGTTTCCTCTTCATTTTACTTTAATATAAAGATGACCCGTGCAGTCTGATGAACTGAGCTATGAAGTTTAATGGTGTTAATAATGAAAAAGTTGTTTGCTTCCTTTCTTGGTACTCAGCACCTTCTGACAAACCAGAGAACATGACAGTTGTACAAGATGTGTGCTAATAAGGAATATATCTCTTCCCTATTCATTATAAATAATTACCCTTTGCAAGTTGCGATATAGAAGAAATTGTTTTAAAGAACTGCAATTCTAATTGGTAAATGTCACCAGCTGCTGCAGTAAATCTATCCAAGTTATGTGTGTTCTTGTAATAATTAGTTACTGTCTCAAGACTGCAGACTGGATGTGAAAATCTATTCTCAAGGTGTGAAACTCCCATATGTCTCCTAGCCTGCGACAGGTAGATGAGCAGTAAAGAGAGGAAAATAGCTGCAGTAACAAAATAGATTCTGTTGGCTTTTATTAAAACAAAAACAGCAAGTCTGTCATTCAGTTTGGGTGAGATTGAACAAATGAAGGGCAAGATGTCTATTTGAAGAAAAATTGCCAATGACCTAATTTAGAAAACCCTGTTTTGAGATTTCTCTTCCTCAAAGAAATGTTGGTCATCTAGTTTCTTTTGCTTCTAAATATATATTTAGTATTTTATTGTTATAAAATAGCTAAGTACTGTTTTCATTTCTACCTTCTGTTCTTAAACCCAAGATTGATGTATGACCAATGAAGCTGCAGGTGCCCACGGCTGAATCATGTTGTCTAATATTGCCAATGATGAGCATCCATCCCTCACAAATATCTTCTTTAGCCTTATGCAGAGATCTAATTGAAATAGTTTCCATCTGTAATAACTTAACTGCCTTTGAACTTTGCTATCTGCCGAGGAATCAATTTCAAATAAGTTAGAGCATGAACTGATACTGTATCTGGTAGGGAGATCATTGTTGCACAAATACTTAGACATAATACTTTGGAAGGGTTAAATCAGGAGTTGCTGGACAGCACGGTTCGAAGGGCTGTAAGGGCATATTCCACACTTTATCTCAATAAATAAATAAATAACATTAAAGACTATTGTTTGCTGCTTTCCATCTTTCTCCTTTCCTGAAAAATTATTTTTCCTGTTTTCCAGTCTACAGAATCTATGGAATTTTAAGTATTCCAATAATTATAAATATTTTTCATTTCCACAATATTTTTTTTCTGTGGCAATTAAACTCTTTTGTGTGATGTGCAAGGAGTCTTCAAGGCATGAATGAGTGGAAACTGGTGAACTGGTCTTTCATTTTCAATCAGATTTGGACCTTTTCCTCAACCTGCTAAATGGGTGAAATAGCTTGTTTCAAATTGCAAGTTTGACCCTCAAGTTGACATTATCATTTTTTTAAAAAAACACAACATCCTTAAAATCAATCTATTTGAAGCATAGTTGAGAAACTTAATTTTAATGATGAGTATTAAGGATAGTAGTTCCTCAGTAAAGATCCTGAATATCTTTCATTGTCTATCACACATTTTTGTTATTTGGATGGAAAATTAGGATCCAGTAATTCCAAAACACCATTTCCTTCATGACCTTGTCTCACTGTTCAAATCTGAATGGAGAGTCAACAAAAAGTCCCTTCAAGGACTTTACCTGAATTAGCACTGGCTAGCTATTGACAATCAATATTCTGTTCTTTCCCAATGCAACCATTAACCATTCATTGGTTTCAATGGGGAAATAATTACCTTGGGCAGCAGATTATACATTGTTGGTTTCATTTTGTAGTATTTGTGTCTATTATGAAAATGGTGGTTACGGATTAACCATGGTTTGGTGTTTCTTGCAAAGATAATTTGCAAAATGCAGACAAGGAAATGAGATACCCAAAACGAAGTCTAATAAGAGAATTTTCATTTGTGTCAATTTTGATTTTCTGTTTGCATATTTCTTCCCAGCAACCTGGAATGGACCTGGCAGACACTTACATCACGTTTGTACGACAAAACCAGGACATACTCCGTGACAAGGTCAATGAGGAAATGTATATAGAAAACTTGTTTGATGTAAGTATCTCCCTTGCAAGACGTACCAAAAGGGAAAATGAGAGATATTTTCTTAAGGGGGCTGCTAGTATTTGGGTACATAGTGCCCGACATTGTGTTAAATGTTCACATGGATTTCCATACTGTTCAAAGATTGTGCAGCTTTACTAACTTCTTTTCATTTTGGTTTTCAATCAGAAGCAAACATGCTTTCCTCATAAATTGTCATTGTATTGAGCAAATTCAAATCTATTTTTATATGACGTGGATATCAAACTGGTGTGTTAATGGTGAAGAATTACTCTATGCAAGTCCGGCCTGGCTACAATGTTTTAAAATAATATGTCTCATTATTTTACTTCCTTATTTTCCTGCCACTCATTTCTTTCACTTTAATCTGATCAAGTTGTATTCTGATGGATTTTAGAATTGAGGAGGTTGATTTGATCTGCATTTCAGGAGTTTGGTATAAGAAAATGAGCCTTTTTGAATCTCTTAATAGAGAGCAAAAATATTTTGTTTGATTGACATTTGTTGGTCTTGATGACAATCATGTGCAATATATCGTAAGGCTATGCATCCAGTACTTCAGCTATCCAGTGCATTCACCATTTCGTCTCCTGCATAACAGGACCCCAATAGAATGTGTGTGTTTGCTTTATTACAATAACATGTAGGATTTAATCAGTAGCCTTTCAACAATCATAAGAGAAACTGCTTAGCTATATTTTAAAAAGTATATTTTATCTTATATTTAGCTATATTTAAGAAAGATTGATGTAGCTTCTGATAAGCCAGTGTTTGATCTGATACTCCTAATCACCTAGAAGTCTCATTTTCCACCAGGATTTCCTGGTTGTAGCTTTCAGGTATCCAATGCTATTATTTTTAAGTAGTCAAGCCTGCATTTGTAAATAGTACTTGACCAACTTAAGCAATATATTCCAGTTTGCCTGCCTTAGCTTTGCATGTACTGAATAGTTCTTCAATAAACAATAAAAAAAAACTTGGAAGTAGTCCCTTTGGACATCACCTAATGTAGCGCAGTGGTTAGCATAACGCTTTGCAGAACAGGCAACGCAGTTTCATTCCCCAGCTCTGCATGTAAGGAGTTTGTAGGTTCTCCTCATGATCCCACAGGTTTCCTCCAGGTGCTCCGGTTTCCTCCTATCATCCAAAGAGGTACCGGTTGGTAAGTTAGTTGGTCATTGTAAATTGTCCTGTGATTAGGCTAGGATTAAATCAAGGGATTGCAGGACAGCATGGCTCGAAGGCCAATTCCATACAGTATCTCAATAAAATTTTAAAAAACTGAAAAAAAATGTCTTACTGTGTGGTTGCTCATTCCTATGCCTTTTCTTCAGTGTTTTTTCCCTCATGGCATTGGCATTTCATCATTGAGATTTTGCCACATAAACTGTTAAGTGGGTGACTTTTTAATCTGATGGATGCTTTTTAGCTTTCACCGTGTCAATGATTTGGTTTCTTGTTTCTGTTTATTTCATTGAAGATACTGCTTTTGATTTGTCATTTCAAGATTTAATGTTTCATTTAGATCTGCCTTTATCAGCATCTGTATATTCTAATTAGTATGTGTCATTATATCCCATTAAGAATATGAAAGAGGAACATGAAAGTATCCAAGAGGGTCATTTGCACTTGTGTAAACTGGGATTTAGTGAATCAGAATCCTCATTTATTCTGTTTTTCAGAATCAGAATGAGGTTTATTATCACTGGCATGTGACGTGAAATTTGTTAACTTAGCAGCAGCAGTACAATGCACTCCATAATCTAGCAGAGAGAGAAAAAAATAAATAAAATAAAACATAATAATAAATAAACCAGTAAATCAATTATGTATATTGAATAGATTTTTTTTAATGTGCAAAAACAGAAAAGCTGTGTATTTTTTTAAAAAGTGAGGTAGAGTCCAAAGCTTCAATGTCCATTTAGAAATCAGATGGCTGAGGGGAAGAAGCTGTTCCTGAATCACTGAGTGTGTGCCTTCAGATTTCTGTACCTCCTACCTGATGGTAACAGTGAGAAAAGGTCATACCCTGGATGCTGGAGGTCCTTAATAATGGACACTGCCTTTCTGAGACACCGCTCCCTAAAGATGTCCTGGGTACTTTGTAGGCTGGTGCCCAAGATGGAGCTGACTAGATTTACAATCTTGGTTAAATTGGTATGAATAGGGAGATAAAATGCTTTTCTGATTCAGTTAGACTTTATCCTACGTGGTCCAAATGGTCTTCAAATGATTAACAATTCAAATGATTAAATCACAAAAAGTGATGGATTATTATACTTAACTCTGAAACTGTTTCATTGGAGAAGTATAGAATATACCTTTTACAAATCCTTTCTCGTCTCAGTAATACTGAAGGTAATTTATCTTAGCTCACTTAGACCATTCTTCTTTGCAGCTTTTATCGCTTGTTCCATTAAATAAATTCCGTAAAAGAATGGCAACTTTCTAACACGCTGTCATCTCAGCTGTAGAGCATTATAGTGCTCCTGCTTAACTCCAGAAATTGCGATAATCCTCTGTGCCAGCACCTCAGTTCTGATCTATTTGTTTCAAAGTAAACTGACAGATAAAGGAAATATTTTTAGTATTCATTCTCAACAGAAGTTCAGTTGGTGCTCTTCTGGTACTTGTTCACCCCATCAGTAACTTTGCTAGGTGCTATGGAGGAACACCCAGCAGTTGTGCTACCAACTAAAAGATATAGCACTTCACTATAGGAATTTCAATAAAATGGTAAGTGAAGAATGACCAGGTATTTATTAACTCTATTTCACATAAGGGGCATTGGAGCAAGCATTATTCCTAATTTTCCAAATGAAATGAAAACACACCATTCAACAGCAATTTCAAGGTACAAATAGCCACAGTGGTGGTGACTTATTTAGGAAGCCATGCACAACACTGACATCATCGGCACATCTTGAAAATAACTAATTTTCAGGGGTTATGTTAACTGCAAAGAACTGAGTGAGGACATATTGAGGAAACACATTATTTATGATCTCTCTGCTTTTTACCAAATTACTTCTCTCTCCAACTGAAGCTTCATACTACTATCGCCATTTTCAATAGAATAAAAACCTATATTATTGTAGACTATTTTGTGATGTGACAATTGAGAAGTGAACTCTCTGCATAATCATCTCATCGTCTACCCTGTTTTAGTTGTTATTCAGTTTTTATATGAACGAGCACTTCCTTTATTTTCATAAACCACTGTGATGTGCTAATTCATCAGACAAGAGTGTTTGCCACTATACAGAATAATCTCTTTTCATGATACCTAGGATCTCTATACAGAAATGATGTCAAAAAGTGAATTGCAGAAATAAATAGTGATGTAAAGACCAAGGGTATATCCACTGCTTAATTCTTTACCTTTAGAAATAAAGTATTAAAAAGTAGCATCATGTACTGGCTTAGGAAGGAATAAAATTAAATCACCAAGACATTTTACTAGATGGATAAGAATACAGTAGCTGTATTAAATTTTGACCCCTGAATGGGTTGTGTAAAATGGAAATAGGCACTTCGGTCCATTGAGCATACTGCAACCCCCACTTACATTCATCCCATTTTTCATTCTTCCTACATTCTCACCAACACTCTCCATTAAAAACATTTTAAAATTCATCCCTGATTCAGTGTTCTTTCCTGATTCAGTACCAAGCGGGATCTGCATACAAAGGGGGCACTGTACATGTGTTAAAAGTTACAGGAACTGCTTTATTAGAGTGATATATAGAAGAAAATACAGGGAAAAAAGGGAAAGATTATTAACAAACTCCAGAAAGAAACAAAATAATGCTTTTTCAACCAATCAAAGAACTGATCTATATAATGCTGGGGGGAATCTGAGGTATCTAACAGCATTTCAAGTCATCTTCTCTCTGTCTCTTAACACCAGTCGTGACCCAGCCTAAGGGAAGATTCCAATTCACACCAAAAAGGTGCCCTCTTTATACCTTTCAAAAATATAACATAAATTTTACCCCAGGACTTCTCCTTGCACTAGTGGTACCAAGCTGTATCTTTTTATCTCTCGCAACCTTCGACCTAGGCACATGCATAGAAATAGAGATAGCAAGTCTGCCAGGAGGAAAACATCCTTCACCTAGGTCTTGAACAGAAGGGTGTTGCCCATTATTAAGAGCCCCATCACCCAGAGCATGGCCTCTTTTCACTGTTACCATCAGGTAGGAGGTACAGAAGCCTGAAGGCACACACTCAGCAAATCAGGAACAGCTTCTTCCCCTCTACCATCCGATTCCTAAATGGACATTGAACCCATGAACACTACCTCACTTTTTTATTATTATTTCTGGTTTTGCACTACTTTTAATTTAACTATTTAATATACATACATACTTACTGGAACTGATTTACTTTTTTACTATATTATGTATTGCGCCGTACTGCTGCCACTAAGTTAACAAATTTCCCGACACATGCCGGTGATATTAAACCCGATTCTGATTTAATCTCACCGAGCAATGAAGGTGGAAGGTCAACAAAGGCAACAGAGAGTGTTGAGTACAGGGATAAACCATAGGCATCCTATGCTGAGGAACCAGATCTATCCTCTAGCTTCACATCAGTACTTTCATTTCACACATGTGGCCAACATTCCTTCTGTAGTAAATGAAAATTAAGAATCTGTAAAGGCTACAAATTTGAAATAAAAACAGGAATGACTGGAAATACTCAGTAGGTCAACTGACATTCTTGGAAAATGGAAAGAAGAAGTTCTGAATAGGAATCCTAGATTCATAACATTGAATCAGACTAACCTGCTAAACATTCCCCACTCTTTTCTGTTTTTATTTCATTGAATTGATATCTGTTTTCATCAGGTGCCAAAAATTATGAATTCTAAAACAGTGTCTGGTGTGTATGTGATGCCAAACAGGGACCGTTCAATTAAGTGGGATTAATGACCTTGATTGAACAGCTAAGTGTAGAAAAATGCAATTTTTGATTAATTTTAAAGCCTTGAATTAATTGACTAAAATTTCTTAAAGTAAATTTACTTATTTTCATGATCCTGTTTTTAAATTGTTTAAATCTTTTGGAACTAATTTTTAATGTTATGATCTATCTGAGTTATTTATAGGCAGTTGGAAGTTATTTGTTGGTAGTGATCAATCAAAAGGCCATCAATGCAATCTGAGGGTGGGGTCTCAGGATCTGCTGCTATGACACTGGTCACTACTTGTGGTGTTCTTATGTAGTACCACACCAGATAGCTGCAATGTGGCTGGTGGACCACAGCCACATTGCAGCTTCAGAAAGCCAACACAATCTTGCAATCCTTGTGCAGAAAGATATTTTATCATCTGGCAAAACCTGCTGTTTCTAGGCTCATAGGTTGACGGTCTAAAACATGGGCAGATTAGCTGCTACCGTGCCTAGAGGGGACTTCAGGAAGCCAATGCTATCTCCTTGTAAGTCCTAGTATATCTAGGACTTCCCCTGTAAGTCTTAGATATTAGCTGGTAAATGAAGCTGAGATGTCACTCATTAATTTCTGCATTATTATAAACTGAAAGGAACAGTTGGCTGTTTTATTTCCTTGAATATTTTCCATCATACATTGAACTAATGGATGCAGTTACTCCACTGTTGTACCATTCTCAGAATCAAAACCAGGTTCAGGTTTAATATCATAGGCATAGGGCGTGAAATTTTTTGACATTGCAATACACAATAAATAGGGGAAAACTGAGAATATTATATTAAATATTTAAATAAGTAGTGCAAAAATAGAAATAAAATGGTAGTGAAGTAGTGTTCATGGTTTCAATGTTCATTCAGAAAACAGATGGTGAAGAGGAAGAAGCTGTTCCTGAGTCAATGAGTGTGTGCCTTCACACTTCTGTACCTCCTTCCTGATGGTAACAATGAGAACAAGGCATGACCTGGGTAATGGGGGTTCTCAATGATGGATGCTGCCTTTTCGAAGCATCGCTCCTTGAAGATGTCCTGAATACTATGGAGGCTAGTGTTCATGATGGAGCTGACTAAGTTTACAACTATCTGCAGCTTATTTTGATCCTGTGCAGTAGCAACCCCCACCACCCCCATCTGCCGTACTAGTCAGTGATGTAGCCAGTTAAAATGATCTCCATGGTACATCTGTAGAAATTTGCAAGTGTCTTTGTGAATCCTTAATAAACTTGCATAAAATATCCAGCTAGCTTGGATTTGACAGACAGTTGACCAAGCAACTTGTTTGAAGAAAAGAGTTCCAACTTTTTGCTACTTTTTCCTTTATGTATAAGTGTTGTCTAATTTCATTCCTGAGAGGCTTGGCTCAAGTTCTAGATTCACTAAACAGTGGAAATAGCCTCTTTCTCTCAAATCTGTTAGTTCCTCTAATACCATGAAAACCTTCAAACTATTTTCCTCTTAACCTTTCAATTCCAGGAATACAACACAGTGTTTGTAGATTCACTGCATAATTTAGTTCTCCGATATGAACTGCTCCCTGTATTCCAATTATATTCTAACTCAAGTTTTGTAGAGGTTTTCTTATATTTTAATTTTCTAGATGTGAAATCTGCAATTCCTTTAAACCTTGTAAAAATTTCTACATGCACCTAGTATATTTTAGTGATCAATGCACATCAGTCTCCTGAACCTCCATCACTCTAGCTTTTTACCATTCAAAAATACTTTGTTAGATTCTTTTCATGTAGAAGTACTGACCCCACATTTTCCCATTGTGGTGTATTTGCCTTAACTTTGACCTTTTGCTTACCCTATTAATTACCTTTATAATTCTATTCTCCCACATCTTGTCTACCAACTCTAGATGTGTGAATCTCTGTTTATTATCTAAGTACGGTGAGAAATAAGGCCCTCATTCCTGTTGTATTCTAATCAGTCTGAGTATCTCCCATTTTGTTGACTCTGTGGCTTCTAACTCTTAACTGTTTTTCTGATCAAGACTTCCATGAGCTTTAATGTCAACCAGCTTCCACACATGATTCACTTTGTGAAGTATCTTCTGAAAGGCCATATAAACAAAACCCCTCAATATTCCACTATCAACAGCTTTAGTTGCCTTTACAAAATATTCAGTAAAAGAATCATCAAAGGGTTCCAACACTTTTAAAAGCCATGCTTGCTCTATCTGATCGCAAAAATATTTCATGGTATTCAGTCATTCTGTCCTTAATTATAGGCTCCAGTAATTTCCCAGCAACAAATGTTAGGTTAACTGGTCTATAATTTACTAATTTCCCTTTCTCACTTTTCGTAAATGGGAGAGTGACATGTATAATTTCCAATCTAAAAGAACAATTCTGAATTGAGAGAATTCTGCAAAATTATATTCAGAGCATTTGCAATGTTTCATCTACTTCCTTTCAACCTCTAGAATGAAAATATCAATTCCTGGAATTTGTCACTCCCTAAAGCAATTACTCTACACAATAATTTTATTTTATTTACATTCCATTTGGCACCCCTTTATCTGAGTCAGAATTAGTTTCCTTGAGATATCTAGCATGCTAAAGTTTTTCTCTGTTGTAATGTTAAAGTAATTATTCAACATATTCACTTTTCCCTTATTTTTCACTTATGCTTACAGTTTTACCACTTTTAGTATTGTCAATTTTTCCTGCTTATAATCGACATTTTTTTGTGTTGATTTAGATATTCCTTGCAAATTTCTTGTCACATTTCCTTTTTATAGCCCTTGCTGTCTGTCTGTTGTGTTTGTTGTTCTTTGTATTTTTCACAGTCACCAAAATTTGAGCTGGTTTCCATCTTTTAGTGTTATTTTTAATTGTAATGATATGTTGTCTCATACCTCCATAGACATAAATAACATTTTTTTTGGCAAGTTGCGTTCGCCCTCCTTAGGGAAGTAAACCACTTCTGTCAAAAATTGCATTCTTTTTGAGCACCTTTGTTGTTCTGCTCCTGAGTATGTTTACGTGGTGCACCAAGGATACCATCTGTTTCATTGTCAGCCTAACCGAAATCTAAAATCTCCTGGATGCTTTGTACATCCAGTACATTGAAATATTCCACGTTATATACAAGTATCATTAAATCTTTATGTAAAAATGGATTATTCTTAAAAATCTGGCTCTTCATTCATAACCAAGTCTAGTATGCAGAAAACTATCCTGAAGCACACTGAAGAAATTTGCACCCCTTCCACTTTGAGCTCGTTTGCCTGCCCTATCCATTTTAAATGAAATTACCCATTTAGCACGTGCTAAATGCTTGCTGATTTTTGTGTTTATATATTCCATGGCTTAAGGGATACCTGTAAATAATTCGCAATAAAGGTATTTTTCTTTCTTATTCTGCACATTATTCCCACTCTGTATACTTAATATTTACTCCCAAAATTTAATTGATTTTATCTTTGCTCACAAAGGTTTCTTTAACTTCCCTGGTGGTTTCCTATTTTTTTCTAATGGCCCTAACCAGGTACTTTGATTTCTCAGTTCTGACAAGTCACTATCAGATGCTCCCAGTTGAAATTACGCATGCCATTCAATCAATTTGTTTATTAACTTCTATAAAAGATCCTTAATTAGGCTGATCAATTTAATGTAAGTTGATTGAATGGAGGAATGAAATGCATTTGTGCTAGGATGGGTGGATTCCAACCTCTGTATGAAGTCTGGTGCATCAATTCATCATGTATGTATTCCCAGCTTCTTGTGGTAGTCTTCCCTTTGAAGTACTCCATCAGAATCAGAATCAAAATCCGGTTTAATATCACTGGCATATGTCAGGATTTTTTTTGTTTTGTAGCAAAAGTGCAGTGCAATACATAATCATAAAAAACTATAAATTCTAATAAGAAATATATGTTGAAATTGGAATTAAGTAAGTAGTGCAAAAAGAGAGGAAAAGGAATTTTAAAAAACAGTGAGATTGATGATGGAGGGGAAGAAGCTGTTCCTAAAACACTGAGTGTGTGCCTTCAAGTTCCTATTCCTCTTTCTTGATTTTTGTAATAAGAAGAGGGCATGTCCTGAATGATGGGACTCCTTAAAAATGGATGCCAACTTTTAGAGATGTCATCTTTTCAAGATGTCCGTGATGTTGGGGTGGTTAACATAATGGAGCTGGTTGTTTGCAACCTTCTGCAGCTTTTTCCAATCCTCTGCAATGACCCCTCAATACCAGATGGTGATGCTCTTGATGGTACACCTAGAGAAATTTGCTAGTCTTTGGTGACATGCCAAGACTCCTCAATATCCGAATGAAGCATAGTCACTGGTGTGCCTTCTTTGTAACTGCATCAATATCTTGGGCCCAGGATTGATCTTCAAAGATGTTGACTACCAGGAACTCAAAACTGCTCACCCTTTCCACTGCTGATCCCTCAATGAGAGGTTTCTGCTCCAATGACTTGCCCTTCCTGAAGTCCACAATCAATTCCATGGTCATTTACTGACCAAAGAATTCAAAACCTCTGCAGCAAGCTCTCTTGTGACTTCCCTCCAAATGTTCAGCCCTTAATCCCTGAATTAGTTACAGGACCATGATAACAGTGTCTCACAACATGCAGATCCTGCCTTTAAACTGTCATATATCATGGAGAAATACAGGGCAGATGCAGGCCCTTGAACCTAGGCATCTGCACCGACCATCAAGCACTTATCTCAATGCACAGCAGGTGTCTGAGCTGGTGGACTGTAAATGTAAATTTAAATGTTAGTGTTACTTCAGATTGCTTTCCTGATCATTTGCCATTGTGTGACTGCATTTCAATCCTTGACTATCTAAAAGATGAAACAACCATGAAGTTAAACTTCAACACACACAAAGTGCTGGTGGAACGCAGCAGGCCAAGCAGCATCTATAGGGAGAAGCGCAGTCGATGTTTCGGGCCGAGACCTTTCGTCAGGATTGTAGGATTGGGAGGTATATGATGTGAAAGGTATGGTTAGATTTTTGGACGGCAATACTTCCTGTGCTGCTGGCTATATCTTCTGCTCCAATGAAGGTAACCAAGGAGATAAGAATTCTTAGTAACACACACAAAATGGTGGAGAAGCTCAGCAGGGATAAGGCTCCTGCTCTGATTATACACTGCTTTGCCCCATAAAAGAGATTAAAATGAGCTAGTGAAAGTCATTTGGTTCGGTTGAATGAAATGGCAACATGTGCAGACAATAAGGTATGATGTCTGCAATAGTGGTAAGTGTGTGATGATGGAGAGTATCCATGACTGTTAGAGGCACGTTGCTATTGAGCAAGGAGCACAGTGCAACAGTTGGAGTCATAACATTAGAAGGCATATTAGCTAACCTTGATGATGCATGGATCCACTGCATCTGGATCATTAAGACTTGAATCCTGGCATAGATGGTCATGGTTGTCTTCTGAAGATCTCCTGGCTATCCATGTGTAAAGCATGTCTTCTCTCCTCCTGCAATAAGAGTTCCAGAAAAAAAAACTCATTAAAAACTTCTTCATTCACACCCAAACAGTTTTAATCCCAGGCTGCCTGCCAGAGCCTTGCATTGCCATAATGCACTGCTCTTCTAGAAGTGTATTCTGGCTTAAAAGGTGCAGGCTTGCCTTAAGCATTAGAAACATAGAAAAACTACTGCATGTCACAGGCCCTCAGCCTACAACATTGTGCCAACCATGTAACCTACTCCTAAAACTGCCTCAAATTCTTCTATCAGATAGCCCTCTGTTTTTCTAAGCTCCTTGTACCTATCTAAGAGTCTCTTAAAAGACCCTATTGTATCCGCCTCTACCACCTTCAGTGGCAGTGCCTTCCACACACCCACCACTCTCTGTGTGAAAAACTTACCTCTGTCATCCCCCTTGCACCTACTTCCAAGCACCTTAAAACTATGCCCCCTCATGTAACCATTTCAGCCCTGGGAAAAAGCCTCTGGCAATCCACACAAACTATGCCTCTCACCATCAGATACACTTCTATCAGGTCACCTCTCATTCTTCATTGCTCCAAGGGGAAAAGGACAAGTTCACTCAATCTATACTCATAAGGCACGCTCTCCAGTCTGGGCAACATCCTTGTAAATCTCCTCTGCACTCTCTCTGTAGTATCTTTCCTGTAATGAAGTGACCAGAACTGAACACAGTAACCACTCACAGCATTCATCTGCGAAGGTAGATAGTGCTAAGTAGTGCAATGAGCATTGACTTGATGCTGAAATCAATAAATCAGTGGACAACACACAAATGACATGTTGCCTACATCAAATCATAAACACGAGACTCTGCAGATGCTGGAAATCTTGAAGAACACACACAAACTGCTGGAGGAACTCAGCAGGTCAGGCAGCATCTATTGAGAGCAATAAGTAGTCAATGTTTTGGACTGAGACCGAAATGCCAACTGTTTATTCCTCTCCATAGATGTTGCCTGATGTGCTGAGTTTCTCCAGCAGTTTGTGAATGCTGCTTATATCAAAAACAGCTTGAACTGGTTAACTGCACAGGGGCTAACCTGTTTTACTCCCATTGTCCCTTAACATCTACTACCTGGAACATATCCATCCCAGGCTCACTTCTAAGTGTTTCTCAACTTGCTGTAACCATTCATGATAACTTAAATCTTATTGAATGAAAGCCGGACTATACCTGCTTGTGAAGTTACAGGTGTGTATGAGTACAGAATAAGAATCAGATGTGATGCAATCTACAGTTAAACAAGGTAATTGTAATAGTTTTCACTCTGAAAGTGACCAGTGTCCAAGCAAAGTAGTATGCATATCTTAGAGGAGCAAAGTGCCTCCATTTTTAGAGAAGGTTAGCCAGAAAGGACCTGCTCATAATATAAAGCAACCAATTGCCAACAAATTGAACTTGTGACATGGCTTCACATGACTAAGCAGGATTAGCAGCTGCTTGTCCAAGGATGACCTACAAGCTAGGCGAGGGGAGGAATGCTTTCCACCTCACGTATTCCACATATTCCACCTCATCATCCAAGTGCAGCCCTGAATCCATCAGATTATTAGTTCTATTTGTAGGTTCTTTCATGAAAGTTTTTACCTTTTTGGTCATAGAGTCATGGAACAGTACATCTCAGGTACAGGCCCTTCAGGCCAACTAGTCCAACTGCTCCTCAGCATTCCCCTCGTAAATCAATGCCTGGTAACTGTTGTCATCCATAGTTCACATTTCTACAAGGTTGCCCTTCACTCACCTACATTCCAAGGAATAAAACCCTAGCCTGACCAACATCTCCCTATAACTCCGTTCCTCTAGTCCTGGCAACATCCTGAAATCTTCTCTCCACACTTTCCAGTTTAACCAGTTTCATTATGGCAACTTATTTAAATATGTGCACCATCGCAAATATTTTGATAACAGCGGTTCACAGTCATCACCTCAATTTGCTAGCTGTACTGTGTGCAAGGTTTTGTACCAAATAAGTCTTGTTGACAGTTCTGTCTGTTGGAATATGGGCAACCAAAGTGAAACTGATGTCTCGTGCCAAAATTTTTTTTTGAAGACAGAACTAGGCAGTTGTAACGGAAATATTGTCAGCTGTTTCAAGCAGACTCGTTGCTAAGATGTGCGAAGACAATGATTTTTCTGGAAGTGGTGATGCCCTGCAGGGGTAGAATAATTAGCATCCATCCAGCTGGCTTTTCAGAAGACACCAAAGCCACATTAGCAGTTCAAACTTGGGTTTGGTATTTTTACTGAATCTTGCAGGCATATGCTTCATCTCCCTAGCATTTTATTTTTGTCTGTGTTGCAATTTGTTAAGTGCCAAATCCTCAAGAGGCAGACGGGCTAAACACATCAAGAAAACTAGAATAGAATTGGCATTTCCTAATTGTAACTGTCAAAAACCGTTAAGCACATAACTTCCGTGCAAAGTTGTTTTATCCACTTAACAGTGTTATCCGTTTAGAAGATTAATCACACCTTGTTTTGTTAGACCGCATTTTTATCATCTGAGAAAAGAGCTTGTTTATCAACTGATCTGATTAGATGTGTTTGTCTGGTAACATCAGCTCTTCAAGCTCAGAATTGACCCAAAAGCGAACAATAAGCTCGGAATTAAAACTAGTTAAAAATTAATGCGTAAGCTGCCATGTTGAGTTTTTGATCCTGGCTCTGCCTTTGGGAGTGGTGCCAAGCAGAAGCTGGCAATACTTCATTCCTCAGCCCACTGAGCAACAACGAGTATCATCTGATTGTACTTCAGTTCGAATTCTGGGAGAGTCACAAATGTGAGAGGGCTCAATGCCTTTTTATGACTGAAACTACTCCCTTGATGCATGCAGCATGAGCCATTGGAAGAAATCAGACAAGAGGTAATAGAAGCTGTAAGCATAATTTCTTGCTTGTACTTGGATATATCAGGATAGGAAAGTTGTCAATATAGTATCTCAGTTCAAGATTGGAAAAGAAAATGGTAATTATAGATTTATTGGTTTACATTGGTTTGGAGATTATGCTCACCAATAATTCAAGGTAAAATGATTGTCATTTAGAACTACAAGAACAATCATGAACAGCTGCTGTGAATTTGTTGATTGATTTTTTTTAATACATTAGTTCATTGAACAATGATGCATTGCGTATATAAGGGAAATGCAAATGAATTAAATAGATTTTCAAAAGCTATTCAACAAGATGCCATTGGAAGGTATTTTTACAATAAATCATTGCACAATAAGGGTGGAGTTGAGACATTCTCAGTTCCTCTTTTAAAATGGAATGCCGTGGGATCTTCCACATTATGTTGAGTGAATAGATAAGGTTTCTTATTAACTTTCTATTTTTCACCATCTCAACAAAGCAGTACTTTTTCACAACTGCTCCAAGTGCCTGCCTAGATTATCTGCTAAAATCCCTGACATGTTTCAAACCCACAACCTAGAGTATAGGAGTAAATGTCAAGGCTGGCAGAGTAATCCAAATAGGACAGGTACACGTAGTGGTCCAGTATCCGGCCTAAATGTGTTCTCTGTTTGTTCAAAGGTGATTTGGATTGGAACACAGGAATTAGAGGGTTTTTGCCAAAACAAACGATGGAGATTTTTTTTAATTAATACAGGGGTCAATTAAGATGCCTTGAGAAAAATTTGTGCCCAATTGGGTTTGGCAATAACTTTGAGTCGGCAATTTCAGAGAACAGCATGGGATGTTTCAGCATAGAATAAGTTTAAAAACTATTGACAAATGAAGAATAAGTAGTGTAAACTTAAAGACACATGACAGTGGTAATGGATAGAGAAGGGAGATTAGATATGAATTCAGCTGCCAAAATATCATCATAGGCTTCATAGACCAATGGCCTCTTCCTGTGCTATAAATGACAATGTTAAATGGCAAGTGGTTAAATCATAGATCCATGTTTTGTGGATCTGCAATTGTGCCCATGAAGTAAAGAAGACAATGACAGAATGTGGCTGGCACATGAATGCTGCTGTTCTAAAAGCCAAGCTATAGAAGCACCAGATAGGAAAGTACTTTGGAAGGAGATTGAAATTCAGTTGACACTATGACTGAGCAAATTAAACTGTTGATCAAAAATATTATCATAGAAGTATGCTGTGATGTCTTTTATGCATGCAGTTGAATTAGAACATAAATACAGTTCAATACGTTTTTCTTTTCATTGGCTTTAAATCTAATATTTGATTCTTGTCACTTCAAAGATTATTTCGCCATTTGGTCAAGGGTATTTATTCCAGGTTATCACAATAAGTCCTCACCTGAACTACCTGCAGCAGTTGGGCAAACGAACGGGTTAATGGTTTTATAACCACACCCTTTCTAAGGAATGCTTCATTCCCATGAATTATACTCACTCAAACTTCTATCCAATATTGACTTTAACATCCCATTCTGGAAAACACTAGCAACAAATTATCTTGGCCCTCACTCTGTCAGTGCTGCATTCACTGTTGTGTGAGAGTCTAATCAGTTCGTAATAAAGAATGCATATATGCTTGTCAGAGAAAACTGTAACATTGATGTTTAAACTCATTCTTCAACATGCCAAGGATCCACAAGAAAGGCTTTTGTGGTGGTTGGGGGGGGGGGGGGGTGATATGCTGGAGAGATGAGCTGGCAAGTAATGAACATGATTATTGGTTTCATTTTGAACTATAGTGAATTATGTAGGAACACGGGACTGATTAAACCTCAGGCCTCAATAATTGTGTGTGCTTTTTATAAGACCCAAAAGGACACATTTTCATCCCATTATTCCCAGGAAGATTACTCTTATTTGGGCACAAAGTTTGAAAGTGTGTGAAAAACCTGATTAAGATCCATTCTCTTAATTTTGCATTACATTAATTTCTTGATTACATTTCAGAACTTCTTGCAAAAAAAAGTGAAAGAGTAAACAATAATGAATTATATGCAGAGAGAGCTTCCTCTTAATGAAGTCCTCTCATTGAAGTCTAGGGATAATTATGCATTATATAATTAATAATTATAATTATTGCCAGTAAAGTGGTCTGCTCCAGGACTCCTTCAGCTTGTGAGTCTGACAGGGGTTGACAAAATTGTGAATAATGGCAAGGTCAATCATTCTTTTACATGGAGAACAGTTACCAGAGGCACCAAAAAACACACCACAAAACGTCAACAAAATAGTTCACAGTGCTATAAACTATATGGATAACAACAATACTGGTTTTGAAGAATTCAAGTTGAATATCTTGAACATTCTTGTGGACTTTTTTTTTATTCTTTTGTAAATTATTTATTGTATTTATTATTTATTATTAATTAGTTTTGAAGGCAAATGGTGACTGGCAGGGACCTGGCCAAGAGAGTGCTCGTTTCCTCTCCAGTTAGTGTGACAAGCAAGCTTGCCATAGGAAAGGATATGTCAGATAACCAGTACCAGAAGCATGGAGTTAGTGTGGTTGCAGGGGTCAGGAAACATGATGAATGCAGCAGGACTTACCCAGTATAGTTTGCAGGACTTTCAGAATGGCAATAGATTCATCCATCCTTCTTTCAAGTGTGGGAGCCAACCAGAGTGTTCAAGGCTAGTTTTCAAAAAGGCAATATGTTATTTTAATTAGTCACTTGATTGTGAGAACAATCTGAAGTAGAGAATAAAATTTCTCAAGTGTTCGTAGATGAAGTAATTATCTGTTGTTCTTTGTCCATGGAGTTAATTCCTTCGTCAAAATGCAATAGAAATTAAATGCCATGAACAATCTCTATTCCAGCTGAAAAATACAATTAAATAATCATTAAGATTGAATGCAAAAATTCCCAAACCACTTCAGTCCGTGGACCGACATTCATATCCAGACCCGTACTCATTTACCAGCCATAATCACAGCATCTAAGCCAGCCATCAATAAAATGAACTGAACAAGATAATATGCATTCATCTGTTCACACTCATCTTCTTCTGAATTACCCATTATTGACACTGTAATTATTAACACTTGATTAGCCTTGACCAGTGAGAATCTTTTAATCCTGCACACCTGTTCTGTACATATCCCGTGATCCACATTTTTGTCTTTTTATTTTTCTCCTTTTGGCACATTGTTTTCTTACCTTATAATATATTCAGCTTTTTGTTTTGTTTCACATATTCCCTGTGTTTCAAATTGGGACATCAGCTTATTTCGTGGCCATTTGGTTGGCATGTTGTGTGAGAGAGACTATTGGTATACGAGAGGTGATTGATAAGTCTGTGGCCTAAGGTAGACGGAGTCAATTTTAGAAAACCTAGCACATTTGTTTTTCAACATAGTCCTCTCCTACATTTATACACCTAGTCCAGCAGTCATGGAGCATATGGATCTTGGACCTGATTAATAAGTTTGTGGCCTAAGGTAGAAGGAGATGAGTTATACAGTTCTCGTTACATGCACATGCAGTTCAACTCTTTGAGTGATTATGCAGAAAGTTTGAAGTTAATAACTCATCAGGGGTGATAGATAAGTTCATGGCCTGAGGTAGGTGGAGATAAGTTATTATCTTCAAACTTTCTGCATAATCACTCAAAGAGTAGAACTTCATGTGCATGTAACGAGAGCTGTACAACTCATCACATTCTACCTTAGGGCACGAACTTACCAATCACCCGAGCCGTGGACACTTTCTGGAGATCTAAGATCCGTATGCTCCACGACCGATGGACTAAGTGTGTAAATGTAGGAGGGGATTATGTTGAAAAATAAATGTGCCAGGTTTTCTAAAATTGACTGCTACCCTAGACCACAAACTTATCAATCACCCCTTGTATGCTTGTGTTTATGCAAGCATTGAAGTTGTCTTATCTCTTATGAAAAAGATCAGAGAACAGGTGGTAATGCAGAAATTAAACGGAAGCTCAGGAGAGAGCCTGCAGACATTGCTGGCAACAATGGCCTGAATCTCAACTCCTGAAATCATATGGATTAAGATCAGATCATAATACAAAACCATCCTGCACTGCTTATGCCGTTATCCTCAACAGTTTTCCAACCCAAGATCAAAGGGTGCCCTTACAAGTCCAGAGACCCAGGTTTAGTCCTGCCTCTGAGTGTTCTCTGAGTGGAGTTTGCATGCTCTCCCTGTGATCTCATAGGTTTTCCCTGAATGCTCTGTTTTCCCTCTTATAGTCCAAGGACTGGCAGGTTGGCCACTATAAATTAATCACAATTATTGTGTAGCAGTAGAATCTCAAAGCACCATGTGAGGAAAATAAATTACAAAGAAATCTAGCAGGAGAATGATGGTGATAGATATTCACTGTCCAGGGCCGCAAGGCCTTCTCTTTTGCCAAGCTCAGCTTTCTAACATACCAGCTGACAGCTGTAAAGATCACAGAGTTGTTTTTGAGTAAGTTAAACTTCTAACCAATATTCTTTATCCAGCTTCTTGTCATAAACGAGAACTAGTCTTCAGTTCTTAATGTAAATGAGAGGCAGTGATCAATCTGAAGTTTAAAAAGTCAGTTTTGCAAACAAACTGCATTATCTATAGAGCTTAGACTGGTGGCCTGCAACACCTAGGTTGTCTTCTCACGAGGCGCAGTGTAAGGCAATAGGTTATGTTAATTGGCCTGTTTCAAACTAGATAATGCTGGTTGAGTTGTTGAGTTCAAGGAAGCTTGCAGACCAGATTAATACTACTACCTAGTGCATCAAATAGCTGATCTGTTAACAGTGGGAAGGTTTCTGTGCTCAATTTCACAGCATTAATTGTGGGAACCTGAGAACTCTGTCTCCAGAAGCATTTAGACCATTTGTGTAAAACATTATCTGAAAAATATTCCCATGTGTGAAGTCACCCAAGTGGCGGAAGAGCAGTATAAGTGTAAAGAATAGTCAAGCTTGTTAGGAATGGTCAAGGAACAGCAAGAAGAATGGCAGAAAGCCGGAGTGATGACAACCCATTCCTATGCCTTCAGTTTCTGTGATGAAAAAATTGTTCACTTGCAATTTGTTGGTATGTCTTTTTAGCTTATGGGAATTGTATCTGGTTTTTTTTTGAAATCCTTTGTGCTTTAGAAATGATTTGTAATTTGGAAATCTTTTATAAGATAGAAAACCTCTAAGTTTTAAATCTGTTAAGAACTTTGTCTGCATTTAAATGTGTACCACTAAAAACAAATCAACTGTGTTTAAGTTACTTTGTAGCTGGAAGTATCTCCTCCTTGGTAGAGAGAGGGGACCCACCACTCAAGTAATGGCTAGTGGCAGCTAAACAAGCCATAGAGGATAAACAGGGAAGTGAACTAGTCTTTGAAGAGTAGGTAGAGTATAACCTCCCTTTATGTGAGGGTACTTTTAGCTATCTATATCGGATAAGGCTTTAGATTTTTGTTTGAGTTCAGAACTTTGCAGTCAGCAAACCCAATATGATCGCATGGGGATGGTGTGAGAGCCAGCAATTACTTGAGCTAACTGACCACTGTTGTATCATAAGGAAATATGGAAAACATCTGAGGCAATAATCAATCTACTGACTGATGGGGGTAGGTTCAATGCAAAACATCGGCCATTCCTGCCCCCCCTATGGATGCTGCTCAGTCCACTCAGTTCCTCCAGCAGTCTATTTGAGCCTTCAGATTCCATCATCTGTAGTCTCCTGCATCTCTGGAAAGTATCTGAAATAGGAAAAAACTTGTCATGAATCCGCCTATTAAATATGTTAACAGAAGTCCATTTGATTTCAATTATTTACCAGAGGAAGTTAGGTCTCCCAAGGCGGAAAGGAGGCAGCAAGGCTGAATCCATGAGGTAATTACTTTATCAGTTTATGGCCCGGAAAGAGCAAGAGGCTTTACTCCAGATGCCAGAGCTACCAGTAACCTCACTTATTTCCTCAGTCACCACCACAGTCAATCAGCTTGCCGCCAGCAGCAATACTAATCTCCTGCATTCATAAAGAACCTAATAAGTGAGTTACAGATATAAAATGGGGGAATGTGCCAGAGGTTGAAGAGGCACAAAGAGAAAACATGAGGGTTATGATTTTCAAATTATGATATTGTTGGATCAGAAGCCAATTTAAATGACAAGCACATATGTAAAGGCAGGATCTGCCTTGAGTGAGGTGCAAGGGAGGTAGACACTCCTAGTGTTTAAAAAGAATCGAGACAAAAGTTAAACTGCCAAAGCATAGAAGGTAATGGTCTAAGTGCACACAAAAGGGATTAGTATTGATAGGTACTTAGTGATCAGCATAGACAAGGTGGGCCAAAGGGATTGTTTCTGTTCTCTACAATTTTAACGTACAGGAAGTTTCAGTTGAGGGCATGTATATGTGGTAGAAGATTGAAGAGCAAGTCTGAACGTGAAAATAATGTTAAAGAGAAAATGTTAGCAGTTTTAGTTGTTGTCAGAAAATGCAGAGGAGGCTTAATGCAAATGGAGCAGTGGAGGCAATTTGGCAGTGTGCTGTCAGTTTAATAAATAACAAGCCATGAGGGCCACAAAGCAGGAGAGAATGGATAATTAACACGACAGGGCAACCAAGTAACTGAAGGCTAAGATCAGCTGACTGAGGCTGGCTGATTCAATAGGTGAACAAGGACAGTGGATGAGAGCTGAGTTTAAATAGGCTGCAGGTGATGAGTTGAAAACGAGTTGCAGGTGACTCTTGTTAGATAGGTGGAAACTGGAAAGTGCCTGCCTCTGCGGGCCCGGCCGTTATTGATGTCAATCATAAGATGGATCAAATTTAGCCTTTTGTTATCAGTGACATGTCTTAACTTAAGAATTGTGAAAACTATGAGCACGAACTGATTTTGTGGCAGGGACAGAAAATAATGGTTTTAGTCTTACCCCTATTGAATTTGAGAAAGTATTTGCAAATATAATGTTAGTTGTCAAATCTATCAAATCCAAATCAATGCAGCATCCCATAGAGGGATCTGAAAGGGAGCAAAAGGGATCATTTGGGGCATTTTGGCCTGATGGCCAAGGAGAAGTAAGGGAATCTGTGGAAGCAGATAGCTAATAATTTCAGGTTTTGAGATGAAGACCCATGAGGTACTCACACATGTTTTTGGAAGTGGGAATAAAGCAGGAAGGAGGAATATAGTTTAGGGAAAATATTTGTGGTGAAGAGAAAACCCAGGAGTTATCTTTGCATTTTATTGATGTTTTGGCAAGTGAAAGCAAAGTACAGTAATTCACAGTGAGATCCAACCAGATTCAGCAGTCCCCATACACCAATGATTTCTGCTCACTTCCCAAACTAAAACATTCCTTCAATTTTTCTCCTCTGCCATGCTGGGAATTTTTGAGGTGCGGTTAGCATGACTTTTGGGGAATGCACAGGCAAGACTGAGATTTGACATTTTTCTCCAAAAATGTGAGTATTGGCACTGAAACTTAATGCAGACCTCCTTCATACATGAAAGCACATGGTGAAAAATATCCAGGCTAGTGTATTCCTATTCACAAAACAGCCTCCCTAGAAAGCCAGTGAACTGCCCATTTTATTTTAAAATTTCAGAAGTCAAAGAAACACTATTTGGAATCTAGGATAACCAAGAAAAAATGTGCATCTGTTATGTGAGATTAACCATCCTGCTATCTGGATAAAGTTAGCGAAAGCCACAGCACAGTCTCTGTTCAACAATCCAGGATTTGTCTATTTTTAAAGCTCTTTTCTGTACATGATGCAAAGCTGTGGTAGAATTGTGGCAATTATTTACAAACATCTGAATGTCATCACTTGAACCATCAATTGAGACAAGAGAGGGATTTATTGCAGTTCATTAAGAGAATCGTGCCATAGATTCTGAAGGACATTGTCAGTTTTATTCACTAATCATGGTTTCATTTTTCATTTCTATTTTTCCTCTTTCAGGTATCACCTGTAATAAAAATGTTTTTTCCATATCTGTACTTTACCAGGGAATGCCTCCATAAACGTCCATTAAAACTTCAAACCTGTGAAGCCACCAAAGGTAAATGGCAGAACACACCGACCTTACCAATGTGTTCTGAAAAGCTACAAAACATGTTCAAGTAACGTCAAGTAGTGAATACCAAAGTGAACTTCAACGTGATGCAATTGAAATTTAAACTATGTTCCATGTAGAGCATAGAAAAGTACAGTACAGGAACAAACCCTTCAGCCTACCATCTCTGCCTAGCTATTATGCCAATCTAACTGAATCATTCATATCCTTCCATTCCTTGCCTTTTTATGTATCTATCTAATACCTCATACACAACTATATTTGCTTCTGCCACCTCCCTGGCAGTAAGTTCCAGATGCATACCATTCTCTGTGTGCAAAAACTCTTTCCTTACAAGTTTCCTTTAAACCTTTCCCCCCTTACATTAAACCTATGAACTCTAGTATTTGACATTCCCCCCCCCCCCCGGCAAAAAGACTATCTACCCTTTTTATTCCTCTTGTAATTTTACATATTTCTGTCAGGTCACCCCTCAGCATCTGACTCTCTAGAGACAACAATCTAAATTTTTTGAGGCGCTCCATACAACTAATATATACTTCAATCTCGGCAACATCCGAGGGTGAACCCCAACTGCACCCTTTCCAAATTTTCCATGTTCTTCCTGTCATGTTGCAACCAGAATTGTGCGCAGCGCTCCAAATGTGCCCTAATAGAAGTTTTAAACAGCTGCAAAATTACTTTCTAAGTTTTATACTCAGTGCCCTGATTCATGAAGCTAAGAATGTGTATGCCTTCTCTACACCATATCCATTTGTGTTGCCATGGTCAGAGAAACTTGCACCCTAAGATCCCTATGAATATAAATAGGAATGTTGGGTCTAAGGTCTAAGAGACCTTCCATTTACTGTATACTCTCTGCTTCCATTTGACCTCCCAGTTGCACCACCTTACACTTGTCCAGATAAAATTCCATTTGCCATTTCTCCTTCTAAATTTCCAGCTGATCACTATCCAACTGTATCCTTTGATAACCTTCCTCCCTTTGCACATCTCTGTCAATTTTTGTGTTGTTTGTAAATTTACTAATCATACCACATTCAATTTCGTCCAGTCCTTTGTACTAAACATGAAAGTGCAATGAATTATTGAGCAAGTAATATTGAAAAAATAACCAAAAGCATAAATTTCCAGCTTTTTGTCCAGTTTTAAAGGTGCGTTCATAGTTATTTTCATTAAGTTTAACCCGCTACAGCTGCAGTCATGATTTGTTTGTCTTGAGATTAATCTGGAGTTTAAATTCCAGACATCAAATTCAGGATATTGGTTCCAGAGTTCAGATTTATTTATCACAGATAAATCAAAGCATACAGTGAAACGTTTCATTTGCATTAATGATCAACATACCCAAGTCTGTGCTGGGAGCAGTCCACAAGTGTGGCCATGTAGAGTTAATATGGTATCAGTTGTGTTTATGTTCCATGATTGCTCTTTTATTATAAGGTCCTCTAACTAAATCCTGGAACTGCTTGAGCAAAAGCACTGTGGGACTATCTTCTCCAGAAAGGATCAAATTTAAGGAGACATCCCAACAACATCTTCGCTGCACTAGAGAAGGCACAATGAAGATTTTCAAAGATAGTGTGAGGACTGGAAACCGGGAGCTATGAGGAAAATTTAGTGAAAATTTTGAAATTTAGAAATGAAGAGCAATTCAGAAATTTTGAATTTAGTGAAAAAAAGTTGCTTTTTTAGAAATAGAGGAGGCTAAGTGGAGACTTAATGGAAGTATATAAAATTAGGTTTGAAAAATCGGATGTGTCAGTATTACAGTTGAACAAAGGGAACTGTGGAGCTATGAGGGTGGAGCTGGCCAAAGTTCAATGGAACATTACCCTAGCAGGGAAGACAGTGGAACAAAAATGGCAGGTATTTCTGGGAATAATGCAGAAGGTGCAGGATCGGTTCATTCCAAAGAGGAAGAAAGATCCTAAGAGGAGTAAGGGGTGGCCGTGGCTGACAAGGGAAGTAACGGGCAGTATAAAAATGAAAGAGAAGAAGTATAACATAGCAAAGATGAGCAGGAAACCGGTGGACTGGGAAGCTTTTAAAGAGCAATAGAAGATAACAAAAAAGGCAATACACCAAGAAAAAATGAGGTACGAAGGTAAACTAGCCAAGAATATAAAGGAGGATAGTAAAAGCTTCTTCAGGTATGTGAATAACAAAAATATAGTTAAGACTAAAAT
Organism: Hypanus sabinus; assembly: GCF_030144855.1. Classification (NCBI taxonomy): domain Eukaryota; kingdom Metazoa; phylum Chordata; class Chondrichthyes; order Myliobatiformes; family Dasyatidae; genus Hypanus; species Hypanus sabinus. The sequence goes on from NC_082713.1 coordinate 136,286,304, forward strand.
TGGGCCATTGAAGACAGAAACGGGTGAATTTATTATGGGGAACAAGGAAATGGCAGATGAGTTGAACAGGTACTTTGGATCTGTCTTCACTAGGGAAGACACAGACAATCTCCCAGATGTAATAGTGGCCAAAGGAACTAGGGTAAAGGATGAACTGAAGGAAATTTATATTAGGTAAGGAACGGTGTTGGATAGACTGTTGAGTCTGAAGGCTGATAAGTCACCAGGACCTGATGGTCTGCATCCCAGGGTACTTAAAGAGGTGGCTCTAGAAATCATGGACGCATTGGTAATCATTTTCCAATGTTCTATAGATTCAGGAACAGTTCCTGCTGATTGGAGGTTGGCTAATGTTGTCCCACTTTTCAAGAAAGGAGGGAGAGAGAAAACAGGAACTCTTAGACCGGTTAGCCTGATGTCAGTGGTGGGAAAGATGCTGCAGTCAATTATAAAAGAGGAAATTACGACACATTTGGATAGCAGTAGAAGGATCAGTCCGAGTCAGCATGGATTTATGAAGGGAAAATCATGCTTGACTAATTTTCTGGAGTTTTTTGAGGATGTAACTATGAAAATGGACAAGGGAGAGCCAGTGGATGTAGTGTACCTGGACTTCCAGAAAGCTTTTGATAAAGTCCCACATAGAAGATTAGTGGGCAAAATTAGGGCACATGATATTGGGGGCAGAGTACTGATATGGATTGAAAATTGGCTGGCTGACAGGAAACAAAGAGTAGTGATTAACGGGTCCCTTTCGGAATGGCAGGCTGTGACCAGTGGGGTACCGCAAAGTTCGGTCCTAGGACCGCAGCTGTTTACAATATACATTACTGATTTAGATGAAGGGATTAAAAGTAACATTTGCAAATTTGCTGATGACACAAATCTGGGTGGCAGTGTGAAATGTCAGGACAATGTTATGAGAATGCAGGGTGACTTGGACAGGTTGGGTGAGTGGGCAAATGTATGGCAGATGCAGTTTAATGTGGATAAATGTGAGGTTATCCACTTTGGTGGCAAGAAAAGGAAGGCAGATTACTATCTAAATGGAGTCAAGTTAGGAAAAGGGAAAGTACAATGAGATCTAGGTGTTCTTGTACATCAGTCAATGAAAGCAAGCATGCAGGTACAGCAGGCAGTGAAGAAAGCTAATGGCATGCTGGCTTTTATAACAAGAGGAATTGAGTATAGGAGTAAAGAGGTCCTTCTGCAGCTGAACAGGGCCCTGGTGAGACCCCACCTGGAGTATTGTGTGCAGTTTTGGTCTCCAAATTTGAGGAAGGACATTCTTGCTATTGAGAGAGTACAGTGTAGGTTCACAAGATTAATTCCCAGAATGGCGGGACTGTCATATGTTGAAAGATTGAAGCGACTGGGCTTGTATACACTGGAATTTAGAAGGATGCGAGGGGATCTGATTGAAACTTATATGATTATTAAGGGATTGGACACACTGGAGGCAGGAAGCATGTTCCCGCTGTTGGGTGAGTCCAGAACTAGAGGCCACAGTTTAAGAGTAAGGGGTAGGCCATTTAGAACAAAGATGCGGAAAAACTTTTTCACCGAGAGAGTGGTGGATATGTGGAATGCTCTGCCCCAGAAGGCAGTGGAGGCCAAGTCTCTGGATGCATTCAAGAGAGAGTTAGATAGAGCTCTTATAGATAGTGGGGTCAAGGGATATGGGGAGAGGGCAGGAACGGGGTACTGATTGTGTATGATCATCCATGATCACAGTGAATGGCGGTGCTGGCTAGATGGGCCAAATGGCCTACTCCTGCACCTACTGTCTATTGTCTAATAGAGTAAATAGAATAGATTTATTATCATTAGGAAAGGAGTCAAAAGTGGGCAGGGAGGTAGTTATCGGTTTAAAGTAATTAGTTGATGGAAAATTAGTGGGAAGATGAATAAAATTGCTTTCACACAGAGAGTGTGGCACCCATTATCTATAAGAATAATGGAGACTCAAAACCACATTATATTTAAGAAGTGCATGATGTGTGTTTGAAGAACCAGGACACACAGGGCTATGAACCCAGTGCTGGATGGTGGGAACAGGCCACTCTTTACTGGCCAGCACGTATATAACGAGTGGAATTCCCTCCTTCTGTGTTGCAAATTTCCTATGATATGTGTCAAGGGTATTTAGGAACGGACACAGAAAATATTAGTATTGTCAATGATACCCATATTTTATATTCAAAAAAATAATTTTAAAAAGCTTTCAAGCCAGAGATTGGCTTTCATGAACCGGGCTAATGGGCAATTAAAATGCTAGACTCATTTCCCAGCAGATAGATACTGATGTGTATAGATACCATTGGCTTTTTGCCATGATCAGCTGGGGACCAAAAGAAAATTCCACAAGATGCTGTTCCCCATGTAATTTCCAACTTTGTTGCAAGAGGATGGGTGAGATGTTCCAGATACAGTGTTAAACCAACACCCAGTCTCTTTGTGTAAGTAAATGCAAGAGCTCCCCGGGGCACAATTTGAAGAAAAGCTAGGTGTGCTAGTCAATATTTGTCCCTTGGCCAACGCCAGCAAAACAAATTACTAGTTATTCATTCATTCATCTATTTACTATTTGTGTGAAATTGATAAAGTGAAAATTGTTTACTGTATTTGCCTCCATAAGAACAAGGTGAGAAATGAGTCCTAGCTGTGAAATGCTTGGAGGTGTCTTGAAGATTTGTTAGTTACTTTGTATTTTTTATTCTAGACTGTGAGCATGTGTAGAAGTCCAAGATGGGCAGGATTAAATTTGCTGTAAATCTTGACATGCTTTCAACAGTCACTGTGCAGACTTGCACAAGCAAGATTTCATGTGGTGCCAGAGGACTGTCAATATCCTTCAGTAATTAACACTGACGCAGTCAGCAGTACCAGAGAAATTTTAAGGAATATAGTTTAGTGGATGCGAAAGAGATGCAAAGAGTAATCCAGAGGATATCCTGCTGCTTGAGAAGGAGCTTTGGACTGATTAGAGTCAAGCTGATTAATCATTTCTTACTAGCTGCTATTTTTATATATCAGTAATAGAATCAACTTTGTGGACACATTCAATTGTAGAACTCTTTGGTGCCAGTTGAGACTATCCCGTGCTGCCAACTTTGAGAGGCCATTCACAATGATATCTTTGTGATTGGGATGCCACAACCGTAACCTGAACGTGCATTTCTCAGCATAAGATAGTTTCGTGAAAAAGTATGAAGCTTATTACACTGGATGATGTGCATACTGTGGAGGCAGAAGTGTTTGTTTGGCTTGATAATGATCTTACAATTAGACATGTGTCACATGCTGAAAGCAGAAAGATTGCTGCACCAATAAATAGAACAGCAGGGTTATTTTGATTGTACTCTTCAGTATGCTGGGTACGGTTAACTGGTCTTCTGCTGGTATTGTGCTGCCGTCACCAATTCAGCAATTCACCTTTCTGTAAAACAACATCAACTTGAATTAATGCAGCAATTTCAACTTGTCTGAAGAGGTGTCATGAGCAAGCAGGTAAAAATTCAGCTTAAGCCAAAGACAGGGACATTAATGCTTGGACAAAGAGGTACAAATTAAGCAGCTTCAGAAAAGGATGGCTAAATAAGAGGAGATCCTAACATCCTACTGCAAGAATTAATGATTTTTGAACTCCTGCTGAAATCTTCTAGTTTAATGTCTCTAATACAATAATTCCTGTCAGGCCATGAGAAGAAACCTTTCGGCAGCACTGATTACTGTAGACGTGCCTTACACAACTCTATATTCAATTAGATGGAGGCTACATTTTGAATTATTTCTGTTTTTTTTATGACTGTTTATTCGCCAGTTCCTTTTCCTGAGCATTGGAGCAATCTGTTCTGCAGCCAGAAATTATTCTGATCCCTGTTGCATTCATTGGAAATATTTCTTGTGCTGATGAGACGGTTTTTAGATCAAGCTGACAAATTAAACGATGAGGTAAATTCTTGAAACCTGAGAATGTCTCTCTGGATCAGAGCTATTATTTGGCATGAGCCAAATAAAAAGAAAATACACAAGTCCACATGTTGCAGCTGGCCATATGTAGCAGGGAAGGTAGAATTCAGCTAATTAATATGGCAGACTTAAACAGGCACCTCATCTGCCAGTGTAGTTAGTTGCCTGTTGGTGCTCAGCAGGAGCTGGTAGCACTTCTCATTCTCTGCTTCTAATGGTCTGCTGCCCATCTAATTTCGCCTTATTGTCAGTCGCTACTTACCACAGCTTGAGCTCCTCCCTGGAGGCTAAATTATTATCAAAGGATTAAGGAGATGTAGCCTTGTACCTCTGACATTTCTGCCTCCTTTTCTATGCCAGAACACTAATTAGCTGTGACTAATTAAGAGAAATGTTCCCACTATTGAAAACTATGCAGGGAGCCATGGAATAGTGAGGGAGCACATGGGCTGAAATAGGGGAGAGAACTAGATCACCTTTCAATGCAGCCATTACGAAAGATTTCTGATATCAGGGTAGCTGTTGCATCATCTCTGCTTGTTTGTGAAGAGCTCAGAGGAAGCTCCACGAGTGAAGACAAATGTTTTTCCTGTCACTTTCTGCTTGTCAAGTCTCTATTTAGCACCACAGTTGCATGAGCAATTTGTGTTTTGCTCTGTGTACTACACAAAATACTATCTGCTGATCAGCGTGGGTCCTGTTATTGGAAACTTCCTGCCAGTTTGTCATTTGGGGTTAAATTCGGGAAAGCCTGAAAAAATAGAGGATGTTTTCCAAGGTGCAATTAAGTTGCACCCATTTGGAGGAATGGAAACAAAACACTAGCATGGGAGCTCACTAACGGTTCGATTTTCGGGTCCATTCGGCGCTGATCATACTGATCATTAGCTGAAGGCATTAGCAGGGAACAGAAGATATGAGGAGCTGACAGCAGTTAAAACTAGCCTACACTCCTTAATGCAAGCCTTCTCTACTTCTTTGTATCAAAACTATAATAGTTTATTTACAACACATAGACACAACACAATCAATATTTATAAACCAGTAGTTACACTTAGATTACTATATGGTTATTATCATCTATAAAACAGTCTATAGCATGGGGAGAACACCGCTCACGAAAATCCCGTAGTGCGCCTGCCGCACTGCGTGCTCCCTCTCCAAGGAATCCATTGTCCAAAGACGGCATGGTGACAGGCTTTTGATAAGAAAGCTAATAGCTGTGGTCAAGTTAATTGAACCTACCAGCCACACTAGTGAGGTCTTAGCACCATCGCAACCTGCCTTGGAGGTGGGCTCAGCTGTGGATGAATCCATCACCCACCTCCTTACAGACTGAGTGTTTGCAAGGATGGAGAAGGGTCTTTGTCAAACTTTGCCCCTAGCGGCTGCTCAGTACAAGACTCTGCTTTGTCAGCTGTTTCCAGCCAAGCATCCTGAAGTGAACTTTGTAAACTTTGATTGCTGGGAGTTTATTAACACAATGAAGGGTATACTTTGGTCTGAAAATAATTCCTGAGTTTTCCCATAGATGTAGATATCTGCCGGCAGATGCTACCCTTTGAACGTTCCGAGATACAGAAATAGTTGCTTAGGGACATACTGAGGCTCAGTACAGCCACCAAAAGGTTTATGGGGAAGGACCTCAGTATAGGGCCTTCCCACTATTGAATAACTGACAGGCTGGGCCAAATATTTCACCATGCAATTTGTGGGCATCAACAATACTGATGTAGTTTAGGTATTTAAGTGCATGTAAGAATACAAGTGCAAAGTGAATAAAGCTCATGCTTACCCTGTCTGTATAACTCTATGTTCTCTAAATGAAGTATATTTGTGGGGGGGGGGGGTGAATGCTGCACCAGTATTTTCAGATACACACGCATCACTCTTTGGTTAAAACCAATCAGTCTGGACTTGGAGTTAACATTTATGTGTCCCAGTAAGTCATACGTCTCACAGCGACAAATGTTACCTGTCATTACTACCAATGCAGTCGCAGTGCCCAAAACATGGTGCACTACATGTGCTCACATACCTCTCATACTCTTGCAAAGGAAGGTGGTACTCAGATGAAACTAACCATAGTGTGTTGGGTGAATGGTATTTGGGTTGCCTGCTTGGAGGAAGAGGAGAAGGTTTTGTAAGGGAGGTCAAAAGTGTCTGTGTTATCCTAACCACCAGGGCGGATTGTGTGATCGGCTTTATTGATCTGCTGATAGGCTGAAATTATTTTGTTATCCTCATTCATGCTTCTCTGTTTCCTAAGGCTGTCATAACAGGGAGTAGTGGAGGTAAGCTCCCATTACCTATTAAATTCCCCCAATGGTATGGGTCTCAAATTTCCTCTGACAACTAAGTCCAGCTCCTGGTCTTCACATGTGGCTCAGTTACTCAGCCTGGTGGAACCGTTTCTACTGACAAGGGAAAGGGCAAAGACGTGGTACTGGTACCTTAAAACTAGTCATTTCTGGCAGATGAAGCTCCTCAGCCACGGTTTGCAGCTCATCCAGGAGAAGGAAAACTCTGATCTCTAATCTCTGCTGCCTTGCGGTTATACCCCTTCATGGGGAAAGCTTCAGGAGTAAACCTCAAGGGAAACTTCCAGTGCTGGTGTCCCTAAGACAGTTCAACATTGACTAGCAACTCCTGCAATGCCGTTGGTGCCAAACTGAATCAGTCTCTACCGTTCCTTTGGGTTCATCAGCTGCTTGGAGAGGGGTAGCCTGCTACGTGGGCAACAACCTGCTCTCCATATTGGACTGCCCTGGCTTGCATATCAGCTTTGACTCAGACCGTTAGGACACAACATCCATGGTTGATCCCAACCAACAGAAGGCCTAGATGATTCTCCTCCCCATATCCAGCCTCATGTCCAGACTGCAGGTGGTATAAGCATCTTAAGCAGACACCTCTTCGTTCCAACACGTAAGATGCTGGAGGGGATCAATAAGTTAGGCAGCATCAGTGGAAGTAAATGGGCAGTTGGTGCTTAAGGTTCAGATTTGACATCTCAGCTTTGAAAATCTGGATCAGATTTTTAGGGTCCAAATGAAGGGTCTCAACTCAAAATGTCAACTGTCCAATGCTCCTCACAGATGACCTCTGACCCACCAAGTTCCTCCATTGAGTACCTTTTATGTTGCACCAGCTTCCAGCAACTGTACTCGTGTCTTACCCTGTCCTTCCACACTGCTCCCTACGAAATGTCCTTCCCGTGTCCTTTTTTATCTCAATAAAGCCAAGAGCAGCCAGGCTGTGGAGAAACTGGCCACGAAGACACATCATAACTTGACACTTTAGACGATAAAGACTGGATCTGTGTCCGGTGAGGCGCGGGACATTAGTATGCCTCCTTTCTTCCCAATTAAGAGGTTGGTGCCAGAGAACTTGATGTCCTATGGCCATATTTCCACTATCTCACTAACCCTTCATCTAGAAATTCCTAAGCAAGCATGGAAGTGTTACGTGTGCAAGTGTGGGAAAGTGGCCACATAACTGGCATAGTAGGTGACATAGGTCCAACAGCTCAGCAAAGCACAGTCTGTTTATTTTGCAGTCTTTCCCTGTTAGTTGCAGCAGGAAAAATCTCAACTTCCAGCACACTGTCCACTTAACTCTTCCGTACCAGTCCATCACACTTGCCAAAGCCACTGCATTAAATAGCAATGGTTAGAAGCAAAAAGACTGCTGGGCTTCTGTACTCACAACATTTTGTGACAAGAGTTATTTAAATATATTATAATGGTGTTAATGAACTTTCACTGTAATTAATTTGTTGTTGAGTGGCAGTTGTCAAGAGTGTATTGAGAGGCCCTTAAAAAGGCAGACACAAAGATAGTCCGGATTAAAATAGACGCTATTGTTTATAAAATAAAAGAAAGACTAGCATAAATATATCTAAAAGACAAATTAAGAGTTTAGTTTTAATTTCAGTGCTGGATCAGTTATATTTCTCTTGGGTAAGTGTAGCTTGTAGCAAAAATGCTACTAAATCCCTGCTTCAGGTGCTGCGCACAGCAACCCCTGTAATCTTTGTTGGGGAATGGCTGAGTCTGGGTCAGACAAAGAGCTCATTTCTGCTATTGTGTAACTCACAGGCTGCAAGCGAAACCTCCACAGCTGCAAGGGACCCAGCTTGGCTTAGCTGTTGTATTTAGGCAAGTAGAGTCTGCTGGCTTTGTCACTCTTCACTGACAATAGCGGGGAAAATCTTTTGGTGCCTCTAGTGATACTGAACACAGTTGGGGATCAGAGCTAGACATTCACGCCACACCTCTTTTCATTGAAATAGCTGATGAATTCAAGACTAAAGGGCTGCAGCCTTGAAGGGGAAGAGCAGGGATGGGTTTGGGATGTGAGGAACATAAAGATTAACTCATAGTCCTTCTGACTCTGTTAATGCAATTTTCCTACTCACTGAGTACCATGAGCTCAGAGGATGTTGCACTCCTATTCTCCTTTATATGAAAAATGCATAAATGGCATCATTTTAGCAGATATTGTTGAAACCACCTTCTTAGCCATCCTTCCGGCCTCAGTTCTAAGGGGCCATTAAAAACCTTTGATCATATCAGGTCTGAAAATGCATCTTAAATGGTTAGATTGGACTGATTTTCTGTTTTCTGCACTCCTGTTGATTTGTTGAACCTTTCTGGACTGAAAGCGAGTGGAGATTTGATGAGGAAATGGGCTGCTAATATGCCTTGCCAGCCTGGAGTCATGCTCAAATGGAGTGAAAAAATACAGAGGTCATGCCGTGTCAAACACAGCAACTCTTCCTTGTTTTTTGTGATTCAGGAGAGATGTCGTTCAAAAAAAATGAAGTAGATGATACAAGCCCTTACAAATGATGAGTGTGAAATCAGTACAGTAACAAGTTTTTAATAATTGACAGCATTCGATTTAATCTATCACGGTTTATATCTGAGTGCACCCTTCAAGTTTTATTATTTTGTTGTGAAATAGTATTTCATTTATTTAAAACTTAGCATTTTCAATTTTGATTATTTTGTAGAAATTACTAACAATGGACAGAAAGCTTGAAATAGTGGTATCAGTCCTTAATGCTTGGTAATAACAATTCAATAATACAAACCAATTTTGCTACCATAAGCATGACTCCATTTACATGGTTAAAGTAACTGAGGTGAGAAAATATTTAAGTTAAATACTTGATGCATCTGTCAAAGAGGATGAATCCTCAAGGGAAGTACAAGGTCACTTTGTGTTCAAGGTTCAATTCCCACCACCAAAATTCTGTTACTTCCTGTGACAACCCGTGAGATCTCTGTGTGTTATGGTTTGGAAAAAGTGATTAGATTTTGGCTGAGAATATGGTGGAACTGTATTAAAGAAAAGCATTTTAGTGCGCAGTACCTGCCTTTAATGTTATTCCTAATTTCCAAATTACCTTTGCTTTACATTGTTTTCTAATTTTATATATAGCTGAAAGACTTAAAGAAAAATTGATTCATACTTTGCTTATATCAGATGTAGCAAAGTCATATGTGTGTTATGGTGTGTTGAAGTTGTCTTGGAAAGCACCAGAATATTTCTCCTAAGTCTGTGGTAACATATTTTTCAGAATTGCAGATTAAGTTTAAAGTTCTATTTTACCTGTACATACAAATTATTATTATTTAGAGTTCATAATAACAGTAAGTCTTAGTTGTTCCACTAAGTTTATCTGTTGAAGTCAAACAGACCTGTCCAAACAAATTATGGTATCTTTTCCATGTTGGATTTGGTCATTTAATGAGTAGGGTTAACTAATCAGTGTTTTAAAAATAAAAGGGAATGTCAAGTCTAAATGTGGATATGTTTATCTATTTTAATGAATTGTATACAGTGATTTTCTATTTTAGCTGACTTACCATCAAATAAGAATGTCATGTAACTTTTACAGTAGGAGTTGGTATGCTAATTGAGTTGACAAATTCTAGATGTGTGGACAAATCACTTTCTATCTGCTGTATAGGAGGAAATATGAGCATGTAAAGAGGCGACTATTTGGTATTCAGCAGGTCCTAACTTGTACAAGATAATATTAGTTTCCCAGAAAAAAGGATGTAGGCTTTCTGATTAATAATGTTTTTGATTTGATTGCTGTAAAAATGCATTCGTTCTTTCCGCAGCGATGGTATACCACCTCAATGAAAGTCATCTGTGTCTGGCTCACAGACCGAATGGATTTACAGCTCCATCTCTACCAGCTGAAGACACTCATCAAAATAGTGAAGGTACAAACAGCTTCTTATTTATCTGTCATTAAGCCACTTGGCACTGTCAAATGGTGTAGTATGGTGAAAGCAAAACCAAGTAATTAGCATAAAAGTTAATACCCTTTCAAAGTTTCCGGGTAGATACAGGTAAAATGTTTCCTCTAGTTTCTGTGAATAGAAACGGAGATCACAGTCTCAAACTAAAGAGCTGCCTTTGCTAGAAGATTGAGTCTTTGGAATTGTCCCCCAATATACTGTGTTGGCTCAGTTCAAGGCGGCAATTAATACAGTAGATGCTTTGGATATTAAAGGAATCAAGGGTCAATACAGAAAAGTGATAGTAAGATAAAAATCCATCATGATATTATTAGGTGGATGAGCAGCCACAAGGAGCTGAATGGCTCCCTTCTCTCATTTTGCTCTCACCTTGATCAAACCACACTATATCACCTGAAAGCCCACTGAGCCACAGATGCCAGGAAATGTTAATGCAGTTGCATTCAAAAACCACTTAGACAGGTATTTGGATAGGAAATGTGTAGAGGGATATTGGCCAAATGTGGGCAAAAGGTACTTGCTGAAGTGGGAATCTTGTTTGGCACAGACCATTTTAGCCAAAGGGCCTGTCCCCATACCGTTTAGCACTATGACTCCATGTCAACCCATGATGTCAGTATCATTATGATATTAATGAACTATCAGAGTTCAGCTTGGGATCAATGCCATTTCATGTTTGTCTTGCACTAAGGATATCTGTACAGAAGTTAAAGGCAGGAGCACTCATTAATTGTTCACAGCGGCAACATCCCGCTGTACTGAGACCATTGGAACTGGCAACTTGGGATGAAATATTTGTATGGTTGATGGCCAGCATGAACTCAGTCGGCAGAAGGTCCTGTATCTCCCTAAGTGATAGCTTCCCACACAATCCATTACCTTTGCCTACTACCTGACACGAAAATGGATTTCTCTGTGTTGGTTTTGAGCTGCTTTGTGAAAGAAGGCCTTGTACTTGCTCTTGAGGATCCTCTGTGGGACAGTGAGTTCACAGCAAGTGTGTGCAGAATTAGTGTAAGATCCTCCTGACCTTGCTGTTTTGCACATGGAGAGTGGTCAGTTGGGCAGGGTAAAGTTATCTGTGATTTCCATTTCTTGAGCTTCCCCATGAAAAGCGACCAGCACCCAAGAGCCCTTGAAAGTGCGGTTTTGTAAAGGAGTAGCCAATGTGTGCAGGACAAGCCCTGGAGGGTGATTATTGATCAGGATGCCCTGGAAGACTCTCCTCTTGCATAGAGTGCTCTGGGATCTTTTTACGTTTGTCTTCATGGGGCAATTTTAATTAACCACAAAAAGCAAGTATACCCGTCTATGCATTTCTCTCTTAGCAACATGCACTAAATGCCGGAGGAACTCGGCAGGCCAGGCAGCTTCCATGGAAAATACTAAACAGTCCAGTCCTGATGAAGCGTCTCGGCCCGAATCGTCGATGGTTTACTCTTTTCCATGAATGCTGCCCGACCTGCCGCTCTTCCAGCATTTTGTGTGTGTTGCTTGGATTTCCAGCACTTGCAGATTTTCTCGTGTTCTCTTTCTCAACCTGCCTGGGTTTTGCAAAAAATCGAATTCACTTTCAAAATACTCGTGATACTCGGAAGATGTGTAAAATGATCTAGACAATATTTGCTTAGTGTAGCGTTGAATTGTTTAGTCGAAAACTAGGGTCGATTGTCTTCATTATGTTTGCATGTCCGGCAATCGTCAGTTCTGAAACATAAAACTCCAGGTTTTCTTCTAACGATATCTCCTTCCCTTGGTTTAGAAATCGTACAGAGACTTTCGACTGCAGGGAGTCCTGGAGGGGACGTTGAACTGTAAAATGTATGAAACTGTCCACACGCGGCTGACAGTGGAAGAAGCCACAGCCTCGGTGTCAGAGAGCGGAGGGCTCCAGGGCATCACCATGAAAGACAGTGACGAAGAGACCGAGGATGTAAAGTAAAAGGGAAAACGGCCGGTCACTTGGCTTCGTTATTTTTTCAGCCATTGTTAGTACCATTTCTTCAGAGATGATAAACATCAATCAGGTGTAATGAAGTCGTCCAACTTTAGAACATCGCCGTAGAGCGGGGGATGGGTGGGGAGGAAAGGAGGGGCACAGTTGTGTTTGGACTCTATGCTAAACCTTGCCGAGTATGTCCCTCTGTTCCCGCACCAGGCAACAGCAGCACCTTGTGAATTTCTCTCAGCCATCATAAGGAACTGTTTGGTCCTGAGACGGGAGAGCAAAGGAAGTTGGGATCTGACTCCTCCAGGCAAATAAAACAACTATCGTATTAGCGGTCCCTAATGGTTGGAAACTATCCCCACAGCACAGTTGTCAGGATAATGTGGCATACGAACCGTGTACCCAATCTCGGCGTAGAAACTACCATCAAACACTGTGGTCACTGGAAGTGTTGCGGAGCTATTTGTTATCTGTGCTGTTGTGGTCTTAATTGGTGATATAAAGCGGCTTGATAGAATCATACAGCCGTGTCATATTGAGATGTGTTTCACGCCTAATGTTCTGGGCATCTTTGTAAATATAATAATGCTTGTAGAATTCCCGTTTCAGCAATGCGTGCAAGCATCTGTGTGTTTCGAGATGCCTCTTTCCGCCGTCTCCATTCCGCTAGCCTGACTGCGCCATAGTCCTGAGTTGTCATAGGGGCGCACCCGCCCGCGGGAGGGTGATGAAATGCCCGGGATGGTTAAGTGTTAAACCTGAATCAGCACTGCGAATGTGGGTGAAAGTTTCCCAATGTGCTAGCAAGTCACGAATGTTTACAGCATTCCCAAACACTGAACGATGGCAAAAATATATCTTCAATATTCGTTTATATTGAGGCTTTAATTGTAATAAACCCGTCTTTATTTCCAATATATATTTATTTGGCTATCTTGCTTCTGCTGCAAGTTTGTCGGTTTGGGGTAAAGGTGTCATTATTTTCTCACACACAGAAGATATTCTGTAAAAATATCCAAAAAAAAAACAAGTGTGTGTGTGTTGGATGTCTGTTGGGGCTGAGGGAGAAAGCTATCATTTACAACTGCGCAATGAAGTGATACGATTTTTTATTTGGCACGATAGCGTTTAAAAGGTCGGGATTCTTTTTTTTCTGTGTGTGGATGACTTTTGGTGGGAGTGCCACTAAATATGCTGTTTCTAATCCAAAGCATAAAAATTAGTCAGCATTTGTTTGGTGAGAGAGAACGACATTCGCTTCTCCAAGTCGTCTAATTGAGCGTTCTGGTGCCATATACCTGAATTCACACCGTGTTCGCATTTACCGATTGAACGCAAAATCCGTTTGATCAAGCAACCAGCGAGCGGAACAAAATAATGCTTGGCACCTCCCGAGCTGCAGCTGTGCCGCGACTGGTTATTCCAACTGAATAAAGTGTGGACAATCTCACATTAAATACAGCACATGTGAAAATGCGCAAAAGATTCTGGGCGAGTTTGATTGGAGCTTTAAGCACACCTCGGACCCCATAAACTTCTGGAGCTGCCGCACATTGTTTTCTCTGGTTTTAGTTCATGCCGCACATATCCTTGTTTTAAGGACATGATATGTATAAGGATACGTTTGGTCGGGGTCGTAAATTCTCCATTAAAATAAATGAATATATTGCCTAAAACATTGTGAATGTCACCCGATATTGCACTTTAGAATGCTCATCAAAAGCCACATATCATCCAACATTTCGATGCAATACCTATTGGATATCGTTGTGGAGAAACCATTGAAATGAAATAGTGTTCTAATGTTTTATAAGTTCATTTTAGGAGGAAAGTAACATAACCCCGCTGACTGAAGTTTAAACACAACGAGTGAGCAGATTAGCACCAGAAATGTATGATCCCGATGGGCTCTGATAAAATTTTGGTGGAAATATGATGTGTAATGTTAATAACATACGGGGGGGGGTGGAATGGTTGCATCAATAGCAACTAAGTTAATTGGGTGTTGTTCTGTTTAATTTAAATTGACGACCCAATTGCATAAGCATATTTTATTGAACGCAGGGAAACTGCGACTAAGGTTTTTATGATATAGATTGCAATGAGAGTTCCGATCCAATCGTGGTTATCCTGTTTTCACCCATTTTCCAAACTCGTTTCAATTTGCTGAATGATTCTGTTGAACTTGCACTGATAATTGTGAGAACAGATGGAAATGAAAATGCACCAACACTCTCCATATGTGTCAATACCATGCTTACTCTTAATGCCGTAATTATGAATTGCCCCTGCAGTATATCGATTTAGATATTAAACCAGAATCTAACTGAAAATGGGACAAAATGTCATGACGTCGAAGATTGTTGTTTACAATTTGAATAATGCGAAGTATGTTTTTCTGGTTCCCGCCCCGTTTTAATCATCAATCGTTATTTGTTGGTATTGACATTTGGGTCAATGGAATGTTCGTGGTTGAACTTACAATAACTGAGAAAGGCGATTCGACCTAACGGGTCTCTGCAGGTACTGCATTTATACTCCATGCAAGCCTCTTCACACATCTTTTCCTCCTGCCCGATTAGTCTGGCTTTATATTCCATCGTCCATTTTCTGCTGGTCTGGTTTCCCTTAAATTTGGCTGTTACTTGCTCAACTCTTCGCGTTCAGGGCTTGTTTTAGTAGGAATTCTGCAATTTTTTGACCGCTAATGATCCGATCTCTAAATGAAATTGCCTGTTAAGTGTCTGTGTCCTTGAATCGGGTAATAGTGTAAAAGCAGCGGTGCATATTTTTTTTAATGTTACCGCCATTCGGACTATATCGGAAATTGTTCTAATCTGGTCGGTGAGAGTTCCTATAAATTGAGCAGATGAATTTGACGCTAGTGGATAAGCAGTCCTTCCCGACACACCTGTCATAAAAGTGATTAATTACCTGACTATTCTTCCTTCCTGTCAGAACGCATACATGGAGATGTAAATGACTGTGTATCTTCGCTCGGTTCTTCCTTTTTGTTCACAGATTGCGAAATTTTAAGTGTGATGAAAGAGAAAAAAAGAACGGTAGCAATGTGGTTGTACCAATCCTATAGGAGGGTTTCACGCAGAGTCACAGAGTGCCCTGGAATAGCTAAGAGACTGATCTGTGTAAATATATATATTACACAAATGCAGTATATATGTGTGTATGTAAATATACAATAAATAGTTTAAATTAAAGATGTGGGTTTCCGGAGTTAAAATTTTGCAAAGATCACAACTGCTCCTGTACAAAGGAGAGCGGCTTAATTGTAGAAATATTGCGCCGGCAGATTTCCAAATCGTCGACTGATTAGCCCAAAATGATTAAAATTAGTAGGGGACAGAGTCAGTCCTCATTAAGAGAAGGGTGCAGATTGAATTATTTTTAATAAGTCATTATTTCTGCACAGTTCTCGTTCCAATATGTCCTAAGTCCAAACTCGGCTCTCGCCTCAGGTTTTTGACGTTCTAAATTAAATTCAGGTAATTGTGTTTCGTCATTTTGTTGATATAAACTACAAAACACGCAAAAAATATATCACACCAGTTAATAATATTTTTAGCAATAGTATTAATTTTACTGTGATTAATCGATGTATCTCAGCTAAATTGTCCTATAGTTCTGGGGAGTAATATCATGAGGATTACAACGTCACTGTCAAAATCAAAGGCAAAAATTTCTCAGCTAGGTTCTATTTCCGTAAAAATAAGTCACTGTCAAGAATTTTATCCTAGAAGTTCGTGTTATTTGTACAATTATTAAACGATTTTGCGACTCTGATCCAGTTAGTTATTGCCTTTCTGTGGACAGCAATAATGAAAGCTGATGTCCAGAGAAGAGGAGCAAGAATCTATTTGTTGCAACGCGGTGCCTCTCTCAAAAATAAACAAAAGGTCTTCAGTCACGTTAAGTATAAATGTCCCGAGGTAGAAAACTGTATACATGCAGCCTTGAAACGGCGCATATAGTACAACTTGGAATGGTGCTGCGGTAATGTATAACACAATGATGCGAGTGCAGTAACCATCAGTAAGTACATTCTTTTGTCAGTGCTTTGTAATTGAAGTGCTTCCAGTTCAACTACATTGTCAGCTTCAAAATGCTCCGGGACGCTAATGGGCTATCCACAGATTCAGAAACTGGGGCAGAAAAGTTGTCAGATAGAAGGTATTATTGATGTGGGCGACTTTTCTGATGCGGATGTAATTGCGCAGTTTCTCGACCGCCGTCAATAATATATAACATTTTAGTGATTCAGGCCCTATTTGTTTTCTGCTGCTGTGGCCTCGTACTGTGAGACACTGTCAACAATTCCTTCTATCAGACTTCATATCAAAGCCCACTTTTCTAGTCTATATTCTTCGAGAGAAGTAACCGATAATGTGCCGAGTGCATGTGATAGCTCTTCAGATGTTTAATTGGTAACAAGGAGAAACAGCAGTTAAACGTCGTGCTGGCTCTACATTAAAAGATCAAACATAATAGCGTTTTAATGCAAGAGGATCCCGGTCCACCAGTTTGATTGTGTTGTATTCACAGTATGTTACCCAGAGAAATGGTGTTTCACTGGGGGTAAATACGTTTTCAATTTACTCCTAAATGAATTCCTGAAACGTTACATTTGAAGGGAAAGGTTTGAGAAGTTTTAGAGGCGTTGTTGAAATCGACGAAGACAAAACGTATATGAAAAAGGTGCTCAAAATATTTTAATATTATGAGAAGATCACATTTAATACAATTCTTTGTTATTATTTCATTATTACCCTCCTTAATTTGCAATCCTCACTTATTTTCCATAATTAATTCGCTAATTTGAGAACGTGATGTCTTGACATATGCTATTAATATAAGTGATTGTCAGTATATCCGCCCACACAGCAAACCAATCCTTTCAGGCTCGTGTATATCTCACTAAAACTAAGGTCATTTAACTTTATCAAACACAAAGGAATTGTAGAATGAAAATAGGAAATGCTGGAAATGCAGGTCACGCTGATATTTTCAGTATTTTCTCTTCAGCCCGTACACCGCGGATGTTAAGAGAATTCAGCTCTGTGTATTTGATGTGCAGTTGTCGAATTTATAAGGGGTGATATATTTTATGTTCACTGCTGACGAAAATGCAAATAAAACCGTTCCTAGAGAAAATTCGCTGTCATTGATTTAATGCAGTCTTAGTTTAGCTGAGCAACAGAGGAACGGAAGAAAAATCTGCGCCAGCCGAGGAGCACAGTATGCAAATAATGTAAGGGAAAGTAGCCGTGGCTCCTCCAACCACACAGTCCCACTCTGCTCCCCACTTCCCCTTCTGTGGTTGTTTAAGATGACCGCAATCAACGGTGATGAATCCATTAGACAATTATCAGGCATCTCGTTAGCCAACGAGTGCCAAAAACTTTTCAAACATATTGATTTTTTTTAGTGAATTGTAACGTTCTCCCGTTTTTCTCGCTACTTTTGTGCTCGACGCTCATCTCGAGGGTCGTTTAAGCTTATTTTACTGCAGATTGAATTCACCGTTTTTATTTATTTGGCACCGCTAATTCAACTCTGTCTTTTCTTGTGCACCATGCTTGAGGTGGAGATTATTTGCAATACTTAAGTCAACCAATTTTAGGCATTTTTGTTCCTTTCCCAAATTATTATTTCAGCCGTTAATTGGACATTCAAACAAAACTACCCTACATCTCCAAAGTGGACACCAGAAGACCTTTGTTGGAGTTTTTTCTTTCACAGCTGTGTGACGCTTCAGTCGAGATAAAACGGAATAACATTTTAAATGCAAAATAAGTGATATCAATTGGTACCCTTTCATGTATAATTGTTTCCACTTTTCAACATTATTCAATTCCACCAAAAGACATCAGTACATAGCAAGAGATATGGGGCGTGAATGAATACAGGGGATGTTGTTTATTTTTCAAAATTATATTAATCACAACGGTGTAATTCAATGCAACTCCTACAAAATCCTGGAAAACTCAGCAGGCCAGGCGGCACCCTGTAAAAATAAATACAGTCGACGTTTCGGGCCGAGACCCTTCCGAAACGTCGACTGTTTATTCATTTCGTTTTGTGCGTTTTGTTCTAGATTTCCAACATCTGCAGAACCTTTTGAGAACATTATTCAATTGTGTATTCTGTAGATCAATTTCAGACGAGAGCAAAATGTTCTTCTGAGTTGATTGGAGATATAGGTCGCTATAGGCTGGAGACCAATATGTGCAGTTTTGCCCCATCCTTAAAAAAAAACGTTTAACAGATCCAAGTGAAATTCGAACGCACCAAGGGAAAATAGTTATTTCTTAAATTAAATATGCATTGCACCCTCAAAACAAACGAAATTCAAATGAAAACAGTGATGCAACATTTGCGAAAACGCGACAGAAACAATTACACATAAGCTGTGTTTGCAGCTGAAACATGGTAACGGGCTTTTAATTAAGGATTGTTCGTTTTGTTAATAAGCGTTTCTAGTCCTGTTAAAGTTGCCAGGTGTTAAGCGATATGCTGTCAGCGACGTTGAACGCGTGTGAAAGGTTTAGAGATCAGTACAGCTATGTATAAAAAGAATTGAACTGACAAAGAGGTCCAGTATTGCTGCCTGGTCTTGTTTTAAAATCGCTGTTTGCAATGTAACACACACTATTCCAATTTTAATGAAGATATTGGTGCATCACGTTGGAAATGTATCTATTTTTCAGCGTGGAATTCCCAGATTTCTGCAATTTAGCGGCCATCTGTTTTCAGATGTGTGCGTAACATCACACTGAATAAAGGGGGTGAATCGGGCATCAAGAAAATAGTTTGTGTCTCGATGTGGAGTCTGAAAGGGGAAATGGCGAGGAAAACACTGACGCGTTATTTAATTTTAAGTAATCAAATCAAACCTGCAAATTGTAATTTTGGAGTCAGTTTTGATTTTTATAAATTGGTCGGTGCTGAAGATTCCAACACACCCCAGCACAATCAGAATGACAAGGACTGAAGTCACCAAACGTTACCTGGGCCAATGAGCCGAGAAAACACTGCCCTAGGGCGAGAGGTGGACTACAAGCGACATTTATTCCATCGCACACTAATCTGCTAAACTTTGGAGTTTTTAATGTGATTAATGAGGTAGATCACCAGTAAATACTGGATGCAAGGGAAGGCGGGGGTTACCCAATGCCAAAGATGTATCCATTTTCCCAGGCGCAAATAGATGGTGATGGTATTCAATGATAAGTACTCGTAAATGCAATTCTGCGGCAAGCTAACACAATCTACTCAGAACATGTGTTCAGTTATAACTAATGGGCTGGAATTTTGACGTTACTGCCTCTTTCCCTCACCCACTCCTTTTACCGATTCATGATCGCTATTATAGAATAATCAGCTACCATTTCATGTTAACAAGACTCTTCTCGAAGCTTAACCTTGAAATTATGCTATGAAACATGGATACTCACATTTTAATTGTGTATTTAATTATCGATCTGCACAGGCAATTTGATTCAAAGTGTAGAGCGATGACTGAATTACCGCTCCAATTTATCAACCACATACCAGCGTTCCTTTCATCAAATCAGTAGTCTCTTCACACACACCACAGTCTCACTCTGTATTGTGGTTTATTCAGGAGTAACACACAATATGTAAAAATGTAACAAATTGAACCAGCAGTATGGAAGTTGTTTATTAAAAGTCTGAAATGGAATGGGGATTTATTTTCAGTCGGCAGCCGTATAACCTAGAACATTCAGTCCCATTACGCAGAAGGAGAGATTAGGAAATATTACGCGAACCTGAACTAGTGTGGTTCATTTTGCTGTCTTTGCTTTGCTAGTGCGCTCATTTCGTTTTGGGCAAGGACATTGCATGATAAATTAGCAGTCCATAATTGGGGCCACATGTCGCCGGAGTTCCGAGTTCGGTCCTGACTTCTGGTGCTCCTATGCTGGAGTTTGCACACTCTCCCCGAGTCCAGGAGGTACAAGTTGGTCATTGGTGACTGAGGGGTGAAATATGGGGGTGGGGAGTGACAGGACAAGAAAATGTGCGCATGTGACTCTGTGCGCTGAGGGGCCTTTGTGTGCTGTATGGCTTGTGAATCTCGAGTGTGCCTGATTACACCTAGACAAGAAGAGCTGGACTCCCCTAATCAGACTGGACCCCAATATTAAAGAGTTTGTTTTGTAACTCCTTTATGGTACACAATTTCCTGCAGATGCCCCCGGATGTTACTTTTCTTATATCGATTTGTTAAAAAGATTTATTATGTGCCACCTGGAAGGATCGTGAGGGAAAATTCAGTCTTCGTAGGTGAATTTGATATATACCAGAAGTTATAAAATTCAGGTCTATGAGGGAAGAGACAGACTGGGAATATGGATGGTTTCTTCAGAGGCACAATATGGCTGTGGAATCAGAACAGAAGCGGCTATTAGGCTTTTCCAAAAGGCTCACCATTCGATCCTCAGCGCTATGTCCGCAACCTTGTAGGCCAGGTCTCCTAAAATACACAGAAAAGAAATAAAATGCGATGAGCGTTTCTACTTTTGGTACTCCTTCAGACAGCGAGTTCCAGATCCTTGCTATGCTTTGTGTGATTTTCACCTTCATTCTCATCCTTCTACCAATTACTTTTCGTCCCCTTTGCTGAGAAATGAGTGCTTCCAACATAATTTACCTAGGTCCACATAATGTAATAAACCTTATTCAGATGCCCCTAGCGTGCTCCAAAGCAAACAACTCCTGCCTACCAACTTTTCCTCAAGTAAAATATTCTAGCCTTTTGAATAAAAATCCCCCCACCCCCGCAGTTTCTCCAGTGAAACCACACTGTTCCTGAGAGGTGGTGACCAGAAGTGTGCAGTGGACTCAAACTAGAGCAGTATTCAGTTCCAGTGTGACCGCCTTTCTGAAGTTCAAGCCCCTACTAACAGAAGCATAATGCTTATAGAGCCAGCGACTTGGGTTCAATTCTGGCTTCTGTCTGTAAGGAATTTGTACGTTCTCTTGACCACGTGGGTTTCCTCCAGGTGTTTCGATTTCCTCCGAGGTTCCAAAGACAACGAGTCAGTAGGTTAACTGGTCAAGTGGGTGTAATTTGCCAGCAGGGGTCTATTGGGACCAAAGGGCCTTTTACCCTTTTGCATCCCTACACAAGGTAAAAATAAATAAACCTGTATGTACTTCTAATCACCAGATTGACTTGTCCTGCTGCTTTCTTTTGGCAATCTGTGAGTATAGGTTCCAAGGTCTTCCCATTTTTTTGCTTCCAGATTTATAGATAGGGTTTTGTATGAAGGGAAGCTACACAGGCCATCCAAATCTATGTGTGCTTTATGCAACAATAATCAAGCTCGTCTGACTTCCCAACTACCTTTGGTTTGAATTTTTTTTGTGTAAATGTGCTATATAGCACAGCTATCAGCTTTTTACAAGCAAGATTACTGATTTATTTATTTATCTATTTATTTCTTTAATTATTGCCCTTTCTAATTGTAATTAGCATTACAAGGAAATGCGAAGACTGGCTTGCAAGCAAACAGCAAAGATTGAATGGTTTCAAGCCTTAACAGCCTTTTCTCGTCATGAGAAATATCTATCCAAATGGATGTTCTACAAGTGTTTCTTAAATAAACAACAAAAGTGGTTTGCTGACCTGCAAGTTAAGAGAATCATAAAGCTGAGTTTAGTGAAAAGATGAAATTGTAGCTAACAAAAGTCACCTGTTTCCCAAGGCTAATTGCAAAAAAACACTGGAGTATTACATAACATTATTAGCACTAAATGACCAGAAGGATGTTACAAAGCCCATATAAAGGCTGATAACTAACAGTAAACAAAATGCGAGGGGTGATTGATAAGTTTGTGGTCTAAGGTAGAAGGAGTCAATTTTAGAAAACCTAGCACATTTATTTTTCAACATAGTCCCCTCCTAAGTTTACACTCTTAGTCCAGCGGTTGTGGAGCATACAGATCTTGGACCTCCAGAAAGTGTCTACAGCAGGGGTGACTGACAAGTTCGTGGCCTAAGATAGAAGGAGATGAGTTATACAGCTCTCATTACATGCACATGCAGGTCAACTTTGAGTGATTATGCAGAAGGTTTGAAGTTAGTAACTCATCTCCTACTTCAGGCCACAAACTTATCAATCACCTATGCTGTGGACACTTTCTGGAGGTCCAAGATTCATATGCTCCACAACCGCTGGACTAAGTGTGCAAATGTAGGAGGGGACTATGTTGAAAAATGAATGTGCTAGGTTTTCTAAAATTGACTACTTCTACCTTAGGCCATAAATTTATCAATCACTCCTCATATGTCCAAAGCAGCTTTGTGGTGGTGGGAGTATAAATACCCTTGCTTTGTTCCACACCCCAGATTCATCACATCATATTTCTTTGGTTTGAATCCTATTTTCTCAGCTGACCAGATCATCTTAATTTCTTGCAGTATAAAATCTCTTTCCTCATTGTAAAACAGGTACCAATTTAATGCAGACTTTATCATAAGAAGTTGAAAGTAAATGTATTACCAAAGTACATGTATGAAACCATATACAACCCTGAGATTTGTTCTCTTGCGGGCATACTCAGTAAATCCAAGAACCATAATAGAATCAATCAAAGACCTCACCCAATGGGATGGATAAACAACCAAAGTGCAAAAGACAGCAAGCTGTGCAAAAACAAAATAGTAACAGTAAATAAGTAATAAATATCTGGAACATGAGATGAAGAGATCATGAATGGACCTTGCATCCATAGGTTATGGGAATAGTTCAGTGATTGGTTTAGTAAAGTTATCCCTACTGGTTCAAGAGCCTGATAAATGAGGGTTAATAACTGTTCTTGAACTCCTTGTGGAGTGGGCCCTGAGGCTTCTGATCCACTTTCCTGATGTCAGCAGTGAGAAGAGAGCATGGCCTGGGTGGTAGCGTCCTTGATGATGGATGTGGTTTCCTGTGACAGCACTCTGTGTAAATGTGCTCACTGGTGGGGAGAGCTTTACACATGATGGACTTGGCCATATCCGCTACTTTTTGTAGAATTTTCCATTCAAGGGTATTGGTGTTTCTATACCAGGCCATGATGCAAACACTTATTATACTGTCCATCACACATCTGTGGAAGTTTGTCAAAGTTTTAGACATCACACCAAAGCTTTGCAAACTTCTGAGGAAGTAGATGTGCTTTCTTCATAATTGCACTTATATGCTGGACCCAGGACAGATCCTCTGAAATGATGACATCAAGGAATTTAAAGTAGTGACCCTCTCTACCTCTGATCCCCTGATGAAGACTGGCTCATGGACCTGTGGAAGTCAATAATCAGCTTGCTGACATTGAGTGAGAAGTTGCTGTTGTGGCACCATTCAGCCTGATTTTCAATCTTCCTCCTATCTGCAGATTCCTCACCACCTTTGGTTTGGCGAACAACAGTGGTGTCATCAGCAAACTTAAAAATAGCATTGGAGCTGTGCTTAGCCTCATGGTCATAAATATAAATTGAGTAGAGCAGCGGGCTAAGCACATGTCATAGTGTGCATCTGCTCGAATGGAGGTTTTCGAGGAGATATTTCCTGCATTTATGTCCAAGGCAAAAGAAAGCGACTGAGCATTGTGCCCAATGGAATCCAACCAGTAACAGCATGCCAGATAGAAAAATACCTATCCTATTCCCTAGATTTTTTCTCCAGTCCTGCTGAAGGGTTTTGGCACAAAACATTGACTGTACTCTTTTTCATAGTTGCTGCCTGGCCTGCTGAGCTCCTCTAGCATTTTGTGTGTGTTGCTCAGATTTCCAGCATCTGTAGATTTTCTCTTATTTATCAACCATTATTATTTGTTATCTGCATTGGGCCAGTTTTTAATCCAATTTGCCATCTTCCTCAGGTTTGCAGGAGCTTTCACATTGTGACTAATCTGTTGTGCAAACCTTACTAAAACCTATGCACATTATACATTGTCCTGATCAACCATACTTTTTACTACATCAAAAAGCTCAATTAAGTTGGTCAAATGATCCTCCCTAAGCACTTTTGTTTGTCCTTAAAGATTCTGTGGCTTTGTACTTAAAGATTTTACACTGTTTCTTAAAATTGATTCCAATTAGTTTTCCAGCACCAAATTTAAACTTAAGTTGAACTGTCAGCTCATGATCTGCAATACGGTTCAGCCCACTGTATTTGTTCACTGAAGGTTACACTCCAATATTTGTCTAATACTGTTCCTAGAATTTTTTAATTTTCTAGATCAAATACATTCTGAATATATTTACACACTCATCAGTGTGCAAAAAAGAACCATCAGTTCCAGTTCATCATGCTATTCAACTAAATTAAGCCATGGAATACTTCATTTATAATTCAACCTCATCTGGGATGGAAAAATTCTTGAATTAGCCTTGCAATCAGATTAAACTCACTTTAATATCCCATCTAGATTAACACTACTGAATTTAACACCAGCATTTTATGTTTGTGGGGTTTATCTGCCTATGGACAGTGGTTACTTCCATAGATTGCAGCAGTTACTCTTAACCTTAGATTTCAAAGGCTCAATAACAATTTTGCCACAAGAGTCCATCCTATTTCTAAAGTTTAGCGCAACTAATCCCTGGACCTAAAGTCAATACCTTGTGAATTGAATCCATTGAAGTTTACAGTTAGAGAAAGTAAATCAACCCAGCCACAGGTAAGATGTTAAAATACTTTCTGAGATGCCCATAAATGGTCAGTAGTCTTGGGATAACAAGGTTAGCTCCATATTCAAACTCCATCCACTCTGGCTCCACAAGTAAACTTCTCATAGTTCCACTAACATTATTTTAATATAATTTGATCATCTCTGTGCACTTACACTCATCAAGCTACAGCTGCAGAACAAAAGGTTGTCATTGGTACATCCACAAAAGCTATTCATTGCTGAGGTGTCATCTTGTTCAAATGCAAGCTAAGATTTTCTGACTGGTTGTATCATACCATTTAATTCACTTGCTTGGACTTCAAAGTGGACTATAACTGAGGTGGAAAATGGAAATAAATTTAATAAGTAACATCCTCACCAAATGCCTAAAGTAAAGTCACATTAATAGTTCCTTCCTAACTTTCAAATATGCACCCAAGATCATAAAAAAGTCAAACATAAGCAAAAGTTTATGTTATTGCAGATACTGCTCTGTTTCTTTTTACTTTGGCTTCTAAATACAGAATTGGAACATACCACAAATATTTTTTAAAATTATAAAATGGACCAACTTTTGAGTCCTTATGCTAACCAGCCACATTTATTCAGAGTCTTACAATGTGACACCTGTTCATAATTTATTAATGTATTCACTTGGTCATATGGAAGCATCTCATTGTATAAGAGCATCCACATATGGTTGAGAGGTTCAGTTGTTGTTTCAGATTGGGGAAGAAATGTAGTCTAGGTGCCAGGCAGCATGGGTTGAGTATTTCAGAAACTGCTGATCTACTGGGATTTTCAAACACAACCATCTCTAGAGTTTATAAAGAATGGTGCAAAGAACAACAAAAAAACATCCGGTGGCAGTGAGTGGTGAGTGGAGAGGTCAGACTGGTTCAAGCTGATAGGAAGGTGATAGTAACTCAAACAACCACATGTTACAACAATGGTGTGCAGAAAGGTATCTCAGCATGTGCAGCATGTTGAAACTTAATATGGGTGGGCTACAGCATCCAAAGACCATGAATGTACACTTAGTGGCCACTTTATAAGGTGCAGAAGGTATTTAATGAAGTAGACACTGAGTGTACATCAAGCATACAACTGTACTATTCTATTTTTTAATGGAACTATTATTACCTGGGTCTTCAGGAAAATTAAAATGTAATAGCTTTCCATACTGTAGGAATGCACCATTCTCCTCTGTAGCCAAGAGCTGAAACTGCAAATACATGAGCAAACTAGTAAAAATTGGAGATCTTGGCAGTGGTCACTACAAAATAACAGTCTTTTAACTATCAGTAAAACTAATTTCTTTAGCTGTTATACCATTGGTAAAATGACAATGCTCAAATCAAACATCGGGGCTGCATTTCATTACCATTTCATGAGTGTTGGTCATATCAAATCTGGGTGAGGCACCAAATGCAAAGATCCATATTTGTGAAAAATCTCTTTTCAATGGAAATTTGAAAAGGGAAATACAGCAGTTAATCTGCTGCTTGAAGAATTTAGAACTCACCGCACTTTCATAATAACCTCACAAAAGGCGCTCTTCACTGTTAAGGGCAGGATATGGAATTTAGTGATCTCACCAAGGACTAGCAATTCTCACCTTCAATGCAGAATGGACTTCTGGGGCAAAGGAATATCAGGAGGTGAGAAGCAGTTGTGACATTCAGCCTTGTAAATACAAGTGAATAATAATGTCTATTAACTCGATGAATTTTGACATAATGGAAATTTAAAGATTCCCTTATTTCTGACATTCATTCACATAATCAACATTAGTATTTTATTTACTGTGAGCTTGAGTGTGGCCATTAATAAGGTTTTTCTTTTTGGAGCTTCGTGGTAACCATTAATCTCTGTCTTTGTATGAACAAGACTGTACTCCTTAACAGTAGTAAAATGCTTAGAGAAGAACGTGTATCATGTGACCAAGTCACTTTAGTTTCACAGATACTCTGCTTCAATCAATCCAGCAGCTTTAACGCACCAGCCTTTTCTTTCATCCAGAGTTGAATAAAGGTAATCTTGCAGGAGGCAAAGAGTGGGAATGAAAGGAACCTTTTCAGGCTGGCTGCCAGTGACGAGTGGTGTTCTACAGGGGGTCTGTGTTGGGACCAAGTTTTTTTTGTGTTATGTGTCAATGATTTGGATTATGGAGTTGATGTCTCTGTTACAAAGTTTGCAGATGGTATGAAGATACGTAGGTGGAGGAGCAGGTACCTTTGAGGAAGTAGAGAGGTGACAGCAGGACTTGGACAGGTTAGGAGAATAGGCAAAGAAATGGCAGATGGAATACAGTGTTGGGAAGTGTATGGTCATGCACTTTAGTTGAAGAAATGAAAGGGTTGACTATTTTCTAAACGGAAAGAAAATACAAAAATACTAAGATACAAAGGGATTTTGGAGTCCTTGTGCAAGATTCCCTAAAGATTAATTTGCAGGTTGAGTCTGTGGGGCAGAAGGCAAATGCAATGCTAGCATTCATTTCAAGAGAACTAGAGTATAAAAGCAAGGATGTAATGTTGAGACTTTATAAAGCACTTGTAAGCAGGTTTGAGCTCCTTATCTTAGAAAGGATGTGCTGAAACTGGAGAGGGTTCAAAGGAGGTACACAGAAATGATTCTGGGATTGAACGGCTTTTCATATGGTGTGTTTGATGGCTCTGGGCTGCTATTCACTAGGATTCAGACAAATGAGGGGTGACCTGATTGAATGGTGAGGAGCTTTGATAGAGTGGATGTGGAGAGGATGTTTCCTTTGGTGAGAGAGTCTAAGGCCAGAGAACACATAGTGGTATCCTTTTAGAACAGAGATGAGAAGGAGTCTCTTTAGCCAAAGAGTGATTAGTCTGTGGAATTCTTAGCCACAAGCAGCTGTGGAACTCAAGTCTTTATTTATACTTAAGGCAAGGTTGATAGCTTCTTGATTGGTCAGGGCATGAAGGGATACAGGGAGAAGGCAGGAGATTGGGGCTGAGAGGAAAATTGGATTAGCCATGATGAAATGGCGGAGCAGGCTCAATGGGCCAAACGTCCTAATTCTGCTCCTATATCTTACCGTCATTATGAAATCAACATAAAATATTTTGCATTTTAGGTGTAATTCCATTTTTCATTCATAGTCAATACAGCAGCTCCTTCTTAAAGCCAATCCTCACTCTCTGAACTGTTCTGCATAAGTAGACAATTGTTTAATTACACCCATAAGGTGCCATGGGATACTTTTCCTATAATAAAGAGAGTAAATTAGGAAAATGAATGTATGAAATTGTCATCCAATCACCAATTAATCTTGGGAGAAAGACCTCAAAAGACTTTCTTCTCCTCCACCATCAAGTTTCTGAACAGACCATGAACTGGGAACACCACCTCATTATTAACCTTTATTGTTATTTATTTTGTTACTTATTCAAGATTCACCATTGTTTGTCATTCATCAGTAAATATGTGTAAAGGAGAAAGAAATGACTGTTATTCTAGCTTCCATACAGCACAATAAATACACAATAAGCCTAAGAAACACAGTAAATATAAATACATAAGATTAGCTTATATACATAGATTGTCTGTAGATGAGGTAACGCTAGGCAAAGGAGTATCAGTACAAAAGGTGACTCTGATAGGAAATGAAAAGCGATGTTGGTGGAGTGTGTGGGGTGAGTTAGTGGCTTGGGGGAAGTAACTGCTTTTCAGCCTGATGGTCCTGAGGTGGTACTGCCTCCACATCGAACACATGATCCTCCACAACTTCTGATCTCCAAAGGGATCGTACCACAAGGCATATCTTTTCCTCCCACCCCTCCCCACCCTTCTGCTTTCCGCAGGGATCACTCTCTCCGTGATTCCCTTGTCCATTCGTCCCTCCCAACACTTATCGCTGTAATTGTCCAAAGTGCTACATCTGCCCATACATCTCCACCCTCACATCCATTCAGGCACCAAACAGTCCTCACAGGTGAGGCAATGCCTTACCTGTGGATCTGCTGGGGTCGTCTAATCCTTCGGGTGCTCCCAACACAACCTATTCTATATTGGTGAGACCCGTCATAAATTGGGGGACCGCTTCAACGAGCATCTCTGCACCATACGCCACAAGCGGGACTACCCGGCCAAACATTTCTATTCCTGTTTCCATTCCCTTTCCTTCATGTTGGTCCATGGCCGAAAAGAGGCTACTCTTAGGGTAGAGGAGCAGCATCTTATTTTCATTCTGGGTACCCTCCAACCTGATAGCATGAATCTCGATTTCTCCTTCCAGACAACAAATTTCCACCCCCCCCCCATCTCTATTCCACACTCTGACCTCTTACCTCTTCTCACCTGCTAATCGCTTCCCCTGGGTCCCCTCCTTCCTTTCTCCTGTGGTCCACTCTCCCTTCCTATCAGATTCCTTCTTATCCAGCCCTTGACATTTCCTTGACCTAGCTTCACCTAACTAACCTCTTTCCCCTCCCCCCACATTTTTATTCTGGCACTTTCCCCCTTCATTCTCAGTCCTGAAGAAGGGACTTGGCTCAAATCATCAACTAAATATTCATGTCCATGGTTGCTGCCTGACCTGCTGAGATCTTCAAGCATTTTGTGCGTATTACTTCGGATTTCTAGCATCTGCAGAATTTCTTGTGTTTATCTCCTAGAAAGTTTTATGACCTGCACTGTACTAATGTTGCAAAACACTCTCTGGCCTGTTTTCAGCTTCAAGGTTTGGAGAGAGGTTGATGACACCATGAAATAGGGGCAGTCTAGGGCAAATC
This sequence comes from Hypanus sabinus, assembly GCF_030144855.1. Taxonomy (NCBI): domain Eukaryota; kingdom Metazoa; phylum Chordata; class Chondrichthyes; order Myliobatiformes; family Dasyatidae; genus Hypanus; species Hypanus sabinus. The sequence continues at coordinate 136,315,973 of NC_082713.1, forward strand.
TACATCTTGTGAGACCAATGGTGTACAGAGGCAGTCATCAAACGTGAGCAATACAGCAATATTAAAGATTTAATTTGTCAGGAGAACAGTCACAGATGCTGGAACTATCATCTGTTCCATATTTTGTGTGGTGTTTTCTTATTGGATGTTAGGGTGGAGTGGTGTCTCCACCAAGGGAGGTGTAAGTCACTCCTTCCCTCTGGTAGTCTGCAGATCACCCTTGCACCCGCTTAGCCCCCAGTCATGGTCAAGTGGGAGCAGGTGGTGGATGGTCTAAGGGATATGGGTAGCAGGCTGGAAATTGGGGATGAGAGGAAATTTGGATCAGCCATGATGAAATGGCGGAGCAGACTCGATGGGCCAAATGGTCTAATTCTACTCCTATATCTTATGGTCTTGTGAGCAGCGGGTGCATATCAAAAGTCCTAATTATGCAATCGGTGACACCAGGAAGAAAATCTTTGAAGAGTATTGATAATGGCTGGATCACCTGTCTTGTAAAGACACTGCCCAAAAGAAGGCAATGGCAAAACACTTCTGCAGAAAATTTGCCAAGAACCATCATAGTTATGAGACCATGATCGCCCATGTCATATGACATGGCACATGATAATGCTGTTTTCTTGTTGCTAAGGGAAAGGCATTATTGAGAGGTGTGCAAGAGATTGGATGGGGGATAATATGAATTGGCCAATGCCAACCAATTATATAGGAATGAATAATTTTATCACTGTTAGGGCATCAATAGGTCTGGAAACAGTTAAATAGTACAATCACAAGATGATATCTGGGTTACTCCCAAGGTTTCATGTTAGGAACACAGTGAAATAAACCAGCTGGGTTGAGTGCAAATCAGTTTAAATGCATTGCTAAATGCTAAATCCCTGCTAAATTTTGCACATGTTGCCCTAACTGAGAATTTAGTGAGGATAAATAGAAGGTAACTCTTGCTCATACTGCAAACAAAGGTGTAGAATACAAAATGGTTCAATAAAGCTGCAAAAATAAGAACTTTGAGCAATAGGATGTCAAGAATAAAAATTTCTATTGTTGTCGCATTGTTACTAGCAGTTATTGGAAGCAAAGCTTTAGCACTTTGCTGTGGATGGGATTCGGTTCAGAGACTAACACATTTATAAATTTTAGCAGTGGTTGGGAAAGTGTAAAGAATAAAAGTCCAAGGACTGCATGTTCAAATCCTATCAGAGAATTTTGAAATGTTTTAATTGGTTTCACAGATTATTGAATTAAAAAAATTGATGCAAGTGATATAAAAGGCCATTAAGTGTTTAAACATACGGTGCCAATAAAAAGTATTCATCTCCCCCCCATCCCAGAAGTTTTCATGTTCTATTGTTTTACAACATTGAATCACAGTGGAATTAATTTGGCTTTTTTGACGCTAATCAACAGAAAAGACTTTTTCATGTCAAAGTGAAAACAGATCTTTATAAATATCTGTTAATTACAAATATAAAGCACACAATAATCGGTTGCATAAGTATTCACCCCCTTTAATATGACACATAAATCATCACTGGTGCACAAAATTAGTTAAATTGAGGTCACCATGTGTAGTCAAGGAGTTTCAAATGATTGTAGCAAAAATGCACCTGTGTCTGGAAGGTTTAACTGCTGGTGAGTCAGCACCCTGGCAAAAACTACACCATGAAGACAAAAGAACACTCCAAGAAACTCCACGAAAAGGTTATTGGAAAGCACAAGTCGGGAAATGGATACAAGAACATTTCCAAGTCACTGAATATCCCTTGGAGTACAGTTAAGTGAATCATCATGAAATGGAAAGAATATGGGCACAGCTGTAGATTTGCTTACAGCAGGCTGTGCTCAAAAACTGAGTGACTGTGCAAGAAGGGGACTAGTGAGGAAGGCCAGCAGGAGTCAGCTGGAAGAAGGTTCTATGGTCTGATGAAATGAAAATTGAGCTTTTTGGACTAAATGCTATGTTTGGTGTAAGCCAGACATGGCAAATCATCAAAAACACACCATCCCTACCGAGAAGTGTGGTGGTGGCTGCGTCGTGTTGTGGGAATGCTTCCCTGAAGATTTGTTTTCCACTAAGACAATGGGCCCAAGCACAAAGCCAAAGTTACAGAGCAATGGCTTAAAAACAACAAAGTTAATGTCCTGGATTGGCCAAGTCAGAGTCCGGACCTCAATCCAATTGAGAATTTGTGGCTGGAGTTGAAATTGGCTGTTCACTCACAATCACCATGCAATCTGACAGTGTTTGAAAAGTTTTATAATGAAGATTGGGGAAAAACTGTAGTGTCCAAATGAGCAAAGTTGATAGAGTCCTATCCACACTGACTCAAGGCTTTAATTGCTGCCAAAGGAGCATCTACTAAATACTGACTTGAAGGTGGTGAGTAATTATGCAACCAATTATTTTGTGCTCAATAATTGTAATAAGCTTAGACCAAATTGTAGAAATTTGTTTCACTTTGACGCAAAAGAGTCTTTTCTGTTGATCAGTGCCAAAATAGCCAAATCAAATCCACTGTGAATCAACGTTGTAAAGCAATAAAACATGAAAGCATGAAAACTTCCAGGGGCGAGGTGAATACTTATTATAGACGTTGTAAATAAATTGCTAACATTTTCAAAGGAAGTAAATCTAAGCATTGGAAGTAGTCTCACAAAGTCAGGGATTCTTTCTATCTCTCTACGGTGACATCAAACGGCATAGTTTGGTCTACCAACAGTGCTCTGGAGTAATCAAGATTGGGCAATGAATGCCTGTTGTCATTGATGCCATAAAAGCAAATATGTATTTTTAATTGTACCAGTTCTATAGAATATCCAGCAATTGATAAAAATCACTGTACATTGTCCTTTTTAATTGTGCTGTTATTTTATGTGAATACACATTTCACAGAAGCAATGTTCTATAGCCGTTTTTCTATATGCATGGAAAATGATGGATTTCATTTTGTCCTAGTAGAGACATTTTCCAGTAAACACCTTTTACAAGAGTTAGGGGTTGATTCAATGCTGGTCCCAACATAATTGTAGTGTAAAATGATTCAGTATACTTATGATGCTTAAAAGCTATAATTGAATAGGAGTATGCACGTATTCAACAGGCAAAACAAGTACGCCCGGTTCACGTCCAAACACATAGGACATCTCCGCCCTTAGACATAAACATTTGATTTGCATACAGAGTTGTAAGAATCAAGTAGTAGTAGTGGTAATCATTAAAATGAGTCATTTTTCAGGAACATTTAAAATGTCTCAAAGAATCTTCTTGTTCATAAGTTACATCCTGCTGCCTATGTAATTCAGAACAACAAACACCTCTGCCATCTAATCTACAATGCATAAACATAGTGTTTTATTCATAAATATCCTAATTAATTGTCTATTTCTTCAATTTCAAACACTGCTCAAAATCTGAAAAATATTAACACAATGAGTTTGAGAACACCTTAAGTTGAAATTATTACTAAAGGATAAACCATAAGATTTAGGAGCAGAATTGGGCCATTCCATGCTCTGTCATTCCATTATGGCTGATTTATTATCTCCCTCAAATGGATTCTCTTGCCTTCTCACCATAACCATTGATGGTCTTACTAATCAACCTCTACTTTAAATATACTTAATATCTTGGCCTCCATAGCCATCTGAGACAATGAGTTCCACAGATTCACTACCTTCTAGTTAACAAATTCTTCCTCATCTCTGTTCTAAAGGCATATCCTTCTATTCTATGAATTCTGAAACTGGGGTCCATGGATCCTTGCTTAATGGCATTGATCCATGGCATAAGAAAGGAGCCCCTGTTCTGTTATGAGCCTGCACCATCTGGTCCTAGACTCCCTCCCCATAGGAAACATCCTCTCCAGATGCACTCTATCTAGGCCTTTCAATATTTGATCAGTATCAAAGATATCATGCCTCATTCTTCTAAACTCCAACAAATGCAGCTCGAGAGCGATTAAAACACTCCTCATGTTAACCATTTCATTCCTGGAATTATTCTCATGTATCACTTCTGGCTTCCTCTAATGCTAGAACATCCTTTCATAGATAAGGGGGCCTCAAAACTGGTGACAATACTCCAAGTGTATCTGCCAATGCCTTATAAAGCCTTAGCATTTCATTTTTGCTGCTTTATTCTAGTCCTCTTGAAATGAATGCTAACAGCACATGTGCCTTCTTTACCACCAACTCAACCTTCAAGTTAACCTTTAGGGAATCCTGCAAGAGGAATCCCAAGACCCTTTGCACCTCTGATTTCTGAATTTTCTCCCTGTTTAGAAAACATTCTACATCCTTATTCCTTTTACAGAAGTTGGTGATCATACACTTCCCTACACTATATTTCATCTGCCTCTTCTCCTAATCTGTCTCTCCTACTGCAGACTCCATGGTTCCTCAAAACTACCGGCCTCCCCACCTATCTTTGTATTGTCTACAGATTTGGCCACAAAGCCATCAGTTACATCATCCAAATCATTAACATACAATGTGAAAAGAACTGGCCCCAAAACTGAACCCTGCAGTAAACCACTGGCAGCCCATCAGAAAAGGCACCCTTTCTTCCCACACTTATCTCCTGCCAGTCAGCCAATCTTCTGTTTATGGTAGATAATCTTTCCTGTAATACAATGGACTCTTATCTTGTTTAGCAGCCTCATTTGCAACATCTTGTCAAAGGCATTTCACCATCACTTCTTTATCTATCCTGCCTGTTATTCCCTCCAAGAATTCCCAATAGATTTGGTTGGAAAGGTTTCCACTTCAAAAAACCATGCTGACTTTAGCCTGTTATATCATGTGCCTCCAAGTACCCTGAAATCTCATCCTTAACAATGGACTCCAACATCTTCTCAGCACTGGAAACAGGCTTACTGGCCTATAATGTCCTTTCTTTCGCCTCCCTCCCTTCTTAAAGAGTGGAGTGGCAATTGCAATGTTCTAGTCCTCTGGAGCTCTTCCAGAATCTAATGATTCTTGAAAGATCACTACTAATGCCTCCAATCCCTTCAGCCACCTCTTTCAAAACCCTAGGGTGTAGTCAATCTGGTCCAGGTGACTTTTCTAAGTTCAGACCTTTCAGCTTCCCAAAGCACATTCTCTTGTAATAGCAACTACATTCACCTCTGCCCCTTAACACTTTCAAATTTCTAGCATACTGCTGGTGTCAACAGGGAAGACTGGTGCAGAAGTTCATCCATCATTCCTTTGACCCCATTGCTGCCTCTCCAGTGCCATTTTCCAGCATCCAATATCCACTCTTGCCTCTCATTTAGTTATATATTGGAAAAACAACTTTTGGTATCCTCTTTTATTTTATTGTCTAGCTTACCTTCATGGTGAACCAGGATAAAGCTGTGGGGGTAAAATATTAAGGGATCTTTGAAACTTTTACTCAAATGTGATTGTTAGCTGGAGCATGCTCTCTGAGGGTGTGGTGGAGACAGGTACAGTCACAATACTTAAGAGATTCTTAGATGAGCTCTTTGATTTGCTGAGGCAAGAAGACTACAGAACATAGCTGGTAAATGATACCTGTTGGTCAGCATGAACACGGTAGGCCAAAAGATCTGTTTCTGTGCTATCTGACTCTACAGCTCCATGGCTGTTGCTCCAAAAGGGTTCTACAGTCGTCTGTGAATAAACTATGAAGGCAGAATTAGAGGCTCAATTTACCTTCAGCAAATTTTACAAAAAATTCAATGATGCCTCTAAATAACTCAACTGCCTTGAGATACCATGAGCAACAAGAATTCATGGGGAGAGTGAATGGGTAGGGAACTGAGAGAGAACATGGGTGGGTGGAAGGGAAGGGAATAAGTTAAGGAAAGAATGGAGGTCACTTGCATGTTATGCATCCACAGAGGAGAGTGAGACACAAAAGAAGAGGGGGGGGGAGTGGTGGAAGAAGGCTGAGTGATAAGGAAGAAAAAGTGAGGGACAGAGGGAGGATAGGGAGGGTGCTAATGTAAGCAGAGGGCAGGGGAAGATGGAAGGGGTAAAAAAGGAGGAAGAGAAGAAGAGGGAGTGAAAGGCTCTCTATCTGTTCTGCTGAGTAGCGAGACACTCAGATAGACAGAAGGAGTGACCCTGAGATCTCAGCCTTCAACCCTCTGGCTAAGATCTGTTGGAGCAGTGCCTTTAGATGAAGGTCTAGACTCCTCCCTAAGAGAAATGTAAAAGACCTCAATACTTTAATCAAAGAAGTTTGCTGTCTGTTTAATACTTAACAAGGCCACTGTTATAAATTACCTATAAATTACCAGATTGAAATTTGTGTGATTTTATTCTGCACCAATTATTATAATGTTTGTTCGCTGCTTTGTTTTGTTTGGCTTTTGTGGGGTCATGTGAGAACTTGAATATTAAAATACAGTCATATTTTTGCTTGATAAGAGCAGTGCTATTTGAGATAGTAAAAATTATGTATATCATTGACTATTCACTAGTAAGGACATTTATATCTCCCCAAAGCAAAGGTATGGGAGTAGCTCAACTGTAAATATTTCATAAGAGTTTTTAAAGCAATTATTTAATTGAACTTAGCAAAGAAAATATTTCCCATCAATGGGCAAGTGGCTGATAGTGAGAGCTCCAGAAATGAAGAAAAATGTCCTGAATAGCATGCAAAACCAATACCCAGAATCATTTCCATGGTCTTACTGTCACTGAGTGCAGAGTTTTTGTTGTTGTGACACCATTCAACCCGCTGATCAGCCTCACTCCTCTATGCCTCCTCACGCCATCTGAAATTCTGCCAAAAATAATTGCATCATCAGCAAATTTATAAATGTTTTTGAGCCACACAGTTATACAATTTGTCTTCTATTGCATATTGGTTGTTTGTCAGTCTTGATTTACAGTCTTGGCCCTCATAGATTCTATTATATTTCTTTTATTTTCCTTTAAATGCCAGCAAAAAATGAATCTCAAGGTAACATATGGTGATATATACATAGCTTGGAAATAAATTTGACTTTTAGTTTGACTTCTATGATAAAGAAGATCATAATCACTGTGAACGTGACCTCCATGAAGGCAGCAGTCTAGCCATGAATGGATGCCTAAAGGACTTCCTGCAAACTGGTGCATATTTCAGTTATGATTATTTAAGAAATGTGGACTGGCAAATTCACTGTTCCTCAGAGAGGCTCAGGTTGTGACAGCTTCAAATGCTGATCCGGAGCTGACTCTTCAGAGCTGAGCATATCATTCCCTCCTGTCGATAATCCCTGATCCACACTCTGTGGCCAGTCATGGCCATAACATTGCTTCCAGTAATGGGTATTGCCAGCTGTGCCGTAACTGAGAGAGCCATCTTGGTGGCGAAATGCTGGAGAAAACTCTGCCTGTCAGTTTAAGCATTTTGTAGACTTTGAATGTTGTTTGTGCAGTTTGCAATGAGTTCTGCAGCTGCCCATGTAGCTTCTCTAATATCAACACACTATCCCTTCAATACTGGCAAAAACAAAAAAGATTCTCTTGTGTAAAGAAATGATCATTCTTAAATAATGACATCATTGGATGAATGTTTGACATCTGCTTGGTCCACTTTTGAGACTGGTGGCCACATCTATAAATATTCACTGGCATATTCTACTCAGGAAAATGACTAAATTTATACCATTATTGCGTAAATGACATGCACTGAACTACCTACTTTCAAGGCATCAAAACTTCACTAGCAACAATTCATTGCAATAAAGCTATTAATCTTGTTGCCCGATGTTATCATTTCCGGGCATCTCTCCTGGGCCCAGCATGTAACTGCAATTACAAAGAAAGCACAGCAGCACCTCTATTTCCTGAAAAGTTTATAAAGATTTGACATGACATTGCAAGCTTTGAGAAGCTCTATAGATGTGTGGTGGAGAGTATATTGACTGGTTGCGTCACAGTCTGGTATGGAAATACCAATGCCTTTGTATGCAAAATCCTATAAATGTAGTGAATATGGCCCAGTCCATCATAGGAAAAGGCCTCACCACCAGTAAATTAATCTACTGAGCATGAAGCACTGTCACAAGGACCCTACTACCCAGTCCATGCTCTCTTCTCACTGTTGCCATCAGGAAGAAGTTACAGAAGCCTCCTTCACCTGGTTCAGGAACAGTTATTACCCCTCAACCATCAGGCTCTTAAACCAGTGGGAATAGCTTCACTCATGTTCCTTTGTCCCATCACTAAATTGTACCCACAACCTAATGACCCATTTTCAAAGTTCCAGGTAAACATTATTATCAAAGTACATATATATCACCATATACAACACTGAGATTTATTTTCTTGTGAGCACATTCAGTAAATCCAATTACCATAATAGAATCAATGACAGGGTAGATAACCTGTGTGCAAAAGAGAACAGATCGTGCAAGTACAAAAAGAAAGAAATAAAGTAATAATAAGTGAATAAGTAAGCAATAAATATTAAGAACATGAGATAAAGAGTCCTTGAAGGTAAATCCACAGGTTGTGGGATGGGGCAAGTGGAGTTGAGTGGAGTTATTGCCCCTGGTTCAAGAGCCTGATGGTTGAGGGATAATAACTATTCCAGAAACTGGTAGTGTGAGTCCTGAGGCTCCTGTACCACCTTGCTGATCACAGCAAGGAGAAGAGAGCTTGACCTGGGTTGTGCAGGTCTTTGATGAAAGATGCTGCTTTCCTGCAACATTGTGTAGATGTGCTCAGGGGTGGAGAGGGCTTTACCTATGATGGACTGGGCTGTAGCCATTACTTTTTGTAGGATTTTCTGTTCAAGGGCATTGGTATTTTCATAACAAGCTGAGATGCAACCATTCAATGTACTCTCCACCCCAAATCAATAGAAGTTTTTCAAAGTTTTAGATGTCATGCTGACTCTTCACCCCATGTTCCTGATATCTATTGCTTCTTTATTTATTATTATTATTATTATTATTATTATTATTATTACTTTTCATATTTGCACAGTTCATTGTCTTTTGCACATTGGTTGTTTGACTGCTCTGTTGGGTGGGGCCTTTCACTGGATCATTATTTTTTCTTGGATTTACGGAGTATCCCTGAAAGAAATGAATCTCAAGGCTGCATATGGTGATATATATGACAATAAATTTACTTCGAACTTTTCACCATTATCCATGTTATCATACCCATGACTATTGAAGTTAGCCCTCTCAGAGGAACAAAGCAAGCAAAATCCCTCTGTAACATTTTCATATTTATCCTGGAGCTACTTGTTTAGAATTATAAAATACTACCACCTGGCTCAATGTGTTTGCCCAAGAGTCTCTTAAAAAGTGGCCCATTGTGTCTCATATTACTATCCTTGCCCCACACCTCATCAATATATATATTTATATATATTTATTTTAATGACTATATTTCCATGTGTTAAGAGGTCTATTAATTCTGCTCCACCAAATCTTTTACAAACCTAAGAGTAAAAATACTTTCCTGGCTATTCCTTTTGTTATTTTGTTAATCTCCAAATCTATAATTGTTTTTCTGATTTAGTTTTTCCTGAGCAGATTATATTATATACATGATTTAATTGCACCTATGAGCAGATCTGTTTCTAACTTTCCTTGTTTTGATGCATTTGACATAAAAATACCCACAGAGAGATTAAGAAAGCCAACTGCTGGCAGATTCAATGTGCCAGGCAACATCTTTGGAGATAAAGGGATAATCAACATTTTGGACTTAGATCCTGTATCAGGACCTGAAATGTCAACTATGCCTTTGTCTCCACAAGTACTTCCTGACCCACTGAGATCCTCCAGCAGTTTGTAATTTTTGCTTCAGTTTCCAGCATCTACAGTCTCTTGCACTCCCCATTGAGTGATGCCAGTTATGCCTGTTAACTCAGTTCACAATAATGGGTTGGAAAATTACCATAACTTTATTAGTCTACAGGACACTATGTTAGGTTCTCTTCGGTTCTCAACATTCCAAAGATTTGATTTTAGGGTTAGTAAATCGTGGGTATACTATTTTGGTACCAGAACATGGCAAAACCTGTAGGCTCCTCCCAGCATAATTCTTGGACTACATTGGCCATTGACACTGTGATGCAATTCACTGTATGTTTTAAGGTACATGTGATAAATTAAGATAATCTTTAATCTTTAAATAATTTTTCTTGTCCTTTGTCTTTGGAGATGACATCAATTGAAGTATGTGGAAGAGCTGGTTATAATGTGGAAGAGCTGGTTTACCTTTCCTGCCAAGCATTCAACATCAATACAATATTTTTGTCAGGTGATGTTCATTTTACTTTCCAGAACCTATTGTACGAATCCCATTGCATGTCAGCAAGTTAAATGACAGTGTTTGCAGAAAATTGTCTCACATCAGTTTCATAACCAATGCAACAGAATTCCAGCCAGCACAAAAATAAGAATTAATTCTAATATAAAATTGAAATTTGTATTATTGTGCATGCAAGTAAAATATGAGCCTTAGGAGATTGGGGCTGAGAGGCTCTGTCATGACAAAATGGTGGAGCCTAATTCTGATCCTATACCTTAAGGTTTAAATATACCCTATCTCCATTTGCTAACCCCATAGATCAAGAGACCCAGAAGTGAAAGTGATACGGCTTTATCCTATCTTCAGGTACTCTCACAAAAATGAAACACAGGGACTCTCAAATACAATGGTATAATGTGTCATCAAAACCTGAAAACACTACTATTAAAGAAGTAGCAAAAAACAATTAACAATCTGTAGCTATCAAAAATATCCCCTAAATATTAATATGATATCCTTAATTATTTCCTTTGTCCACCTGCAACTTCATGTGTTAAATTGTTAGGAGAAGACTTTCTTAGGTAATGGAACCAATACAGTAGATAGTAGTTGGTTGATCTTTGTTCACATAGGTTAAAGAGATGGCCAGTCATGAATTTAACAGCTTTTTCAGTTATTATTTGAGACAATTGGAGATTACATATTAGCAATGTAACGTTGTTTAAGAAGCCCCTTGAATGTAAGTTAGTTCAATGGATGTAAGGGTTAACACGGCCATTTTGGCTTTGGTCATTTGTTTCTGCCTTTCTATCTCAATATGAAATTTAGAACATAAAATTACAGCACAGTAGAGGTCCTTCAGCCCATGATGTTGTGCTGGCCTTTTAACCTCCTCTACAATCTATATAACCCTTTCCTCCTACATGTTTCTTCTTTGTTGCTATGTTACATAGCCTTCCATTTTCCTATCATCCATGTGCCTCTCTGAGAATTTCTTAAATGTAGTGAATGTATCTGCCTCTACCACCACCTCTACACACCACCACTCTCTGAGTAAAAATATCTTGCTTCTGTAAAGGTCCTTTTTTCAAAGAAAAAGTACCAAGTTTATTTCATTAGTTTCTTTTCAAACAACTAAAATAAAAGTTTTATATGTAACAAAGCAATGCTCTTCTTTCGCTGTATTTAAATAAAAGCTTTCGATGCTGGTAAAAGGTACGGAATTTTCATTTTTTAAAAATGTTAACATTTTAGGGGTTCACTTCTGGATTTGAAGTTGGTCTAATGACCATCTAGGGGCTGTCCTCCTTTGCCTCAAAGTCATTTAAGAGTTGAATTATTTTCCAAAGGACACTCCGCCCAATGGAATAATGGAATCGCATCAGTTCTCTTGATAGACTTGGTAATTCAATACCTGAGTCAGCAGGTCTGCAGAGCTCCAGGAGACTGCTGGTGGCTGACTGGCTAATTTAGCCCTTTGTTAAAACCTCGAAGTTTGGACCTGTGACTGGGTCTTGCGATTCATTTTTCTCAGTGCTAGGAATTGTGCAAAACGAAGCACTAATGGGCATACTGCTCCTGCCGAGAAGGCTACGAGTGCTCAGCGCAGGGCTTAATCAAGTGAATGCCAGCTGCATCTCCTTCACACTCCTGAAGGCTCGCAGAGACCTGTCATTTTGCAAAGAATATTCATTCATGTTAATTTAAACGAATACACGCAAAAGAGAATTTATCACCCCATTATCATCCAACCAGATGATCTGTTTGGGTAGACATTATCGTCATTTAGGTTAAATACTTAAAAATAGGATGAGTTTCCAGGCTGCGCATAAAAAATGTCATTTTAGCTTTAGTGACTTTACAGAGCTGAAGAGCGATATTAGAATAGGATTGTATTTTCCGAGGTTTTCCTTCTATACCGATCGAAGTGGAAACGCGAAATGAACAATCAAACGTGAATCCAAGACGCTTCAATTGTAGAACTGTCACCAAAATTTATAACAGCATGCAATTGTTTTTTTTAATCCGGACTGACGGACTCTAAATGATAGTGCTGTGCCACGGGGACGTTCATTAAAAATGCTTCCTCTTGACAGTAATTGGAATGACTTTGACAATTGAGTATCATTGTTTTGAAGTTCTTCAACTTGTTTGAACCAGTTTATATTTGCCAGCGTTCCTCGTGAAAGTTTAAGGAAGAGTATAATGTAGGTTTATGAGTTCCGGAAACTATAAACTCTGTTCTAGACGGGAGACATCTCTGAAGCTATTTATCAAATACAATAGAATCGGTGTCCTGATAGAACTGCTCACATTGGGATTATTTATACATATTTAAAGTTTTAACCTAAAATATGTAAGAATAAATAAAAGATTTCAAGTGGCTAGGTACAACATGTAACGTAAATGAACTTCTCGATTTTATTGATGTGGTGCTGTGTGTGAATTTTCTGGTGTAATAGATAACACATTTAATTAAAGACCAAGTACGTCGATGAACAATGTGATTAACACCATTCCTACAACCACTTTGGGAAGAATAGATGTTCTGTGTTTGGAGGACAGGTGCATCGAGATCAGCGCCGGCGACAGGTAGAACGTGTTTGCAATTAACATGCTCCAATTTCATGGTTTGCGTAGTTCGAAGCACGTATTTCGATATAAATTAGATTAAGTTATATTTCCTGACGGTTTTCGATGAAAGGTCTTGGCCCGAAACGTCGACTGTTTGCTTTTTTCCGTAGATGCTGCCTGGCCTGCTGAGTTTCTCCAGCACTTTGTGTGTGTTACTTCCTTATGTTTTCTTTTATAGACGTTAGATATATAGTGAACTCCCGAAAGGGGTGGGAAATCGTTTTGCTCATATTTGATAATGTATATATAGAAAACCAAAGCTTAAGAAAGTGACTCTTATTGGACTGATCGGGGTGGACAGAAGGGAAATTCGCCGTTTGATGGACGTCAGAGCCAAAGGTCCATTCTAAACAGAAATTTAGATTATACGTACCAGCGTACAATATCATGGAAAAGACCAGTTTTGAGGGGAAATCTGAACAGGGTTAACCCGCTAACGAGTCTGAAGTTAGTATTTACAAGATACTGAAAGTTTCAATACATTGTTAATATAATAAATGGGTGTATTTCGTCACCTGGCCACTTCCAGACTCGGCAGTAAACGACATCCGACAGTAAAAATCTAAATTAGATCTCGTTGGATACAACTAAATTTCTGCTGTTCCAAATACACTCTTTGCATTAGTGATTAAAGTTAATATTTTCATGAAACTTTGATCCTGGCCAATAACATTACGCGGTCTATACTTGATGTGAACTCTTGTTGTTGGCATTCACTTCCATTCGGTCATCGTGATGCAAATAAATACTCAAAAAGGATTCTTCCTTTAAAAGGACAACCACAGTTGCTTGCTATTGTCGCCGATCTAGAAAAAAAAGTGACTACTTGGAGATTAAACTGTTAATACTGTCTCCGAAAATGTTCTGTGTGACTGCGAATGAAGGAGATGGATAGGTGCTCAATCAAGCTCGCTCCCAGCACACGGAAGCCCAGTATTGCTTACACACTTACAGTAGGTGAGCATCATAAATCTGCTCTGGAACCAGATTCCACTCTGAGATTGAGCTATACAAATATGGATATTGTATCCCTGGCAGCAGGATTAAGGCAATGCCCGGATCGGAAACCCAAACCGGACAGATGGGAGTCTCAACGACCACAGATTGCACCTTCTGCAACACTGGGTCACAGATATCTCATCAGGCAATGAGGTGCGAATGGGAAAAACAACTTCATTCAAATATATTTAATTTTAATCGATGGGAAAAACAATTTCATTCAAATATATTTCATCTTAATCGATTGGCGTTTTCTCCGTTTTTAACTGCATCTGGTGATTTTCGATGTAATTTTGGTTTGCTCTGATGCAGTTGTAATGCGCAATCATGACGAGGTCGGTAATTTGATTTAATTTAATTCGCTACTGCACGTTTGGATTTGCGTTATTTTTAAAAGGCTGAATCGAATAGGAAGTATGCATTTAGTTTGCAGCCGTTTAAGGATCTCGTGTTAACTGCGTAGCTCTATTAGAGTATTGTGAAACGTGCTCCTCCCACTTTCATTTTTCAGTTGTTTAAAGCAAACTGACATTGCGCACATTAACCGAAGATGGAGTTTCACACCCTCCCCAGTCACAATGACTGCAATTAAAATAAAATAAAGCGAAGCCCATCTGTTCACTCTGCGACTGTCTTTCCCGCACCACAGCACCACCAGAGCTGGGACCGACCATCCACAAAGTACTGTTAACCTGACCACGGTGACTCAAAGCCTTGAATATTTTTTCTTAAAACGTTAATCCGCACAAATCTTTAAAGCCATAGTTGGTTGGCTGTTAGTATCAGTGGGATGCCACATAGAAAGGAATTTCGAGGTATCCGTGTTTCAGAACTAGGCCATGTCTATTCGCAGTTCCGTTTCCTTTAGTGTTTAATGCAGTGATTATATAAATTGTACATTAGGATGTTTAAATTACAAATAAATATTTTACTCAGTGTACTTCGAATGATGCTTGTTTTTAATGGACATTTTATGACGCGGGATGTGCAATGTTTGGCTGTACATCTGAACCTATCTTTACGTAAAGATACGCTGGAATAGTCCGTTTGAAGCTCGATCAGTGTCGAATTTACCTAGGAAGTAGAGGCTTTGAGCAGGGAAAATGCAGAAAGGCTAATATACAAACCTGTAAATTCTGAAAATAAGAGGTTATTGTTTTAAAATATAAGTCGGCGCATCTCTGGATTTCCTCGCTTTGGTCTATTCTGTCTAGTTTAACCCTGATTATGCTGGAGGATATAGATGTGAGATCGAATTGATGGGAGATCCGTCCCGAATTCTCAGCCCGGAGGTGGATGTTGGCCAATTGAGTGAGAGAGAAAGGGAGGGAGGAAGAGGGAATCTAATTACATATTAATGTGTTGTTTAAGACACAATTACGAATTAAAATAAAAGTGATGAAGCAGTACAAGTACAACAATTGTTGTGCGTCTTATCGACCATTGGATTTCCAGATGCGGTCTGGTGGCCAACGACCGACATAACTGGACAACATACAGGGCTCAACAGTGCGGATTTATCTCTGCTCCACACTCTCAATCCCATACCCCTGACAAACAAGTAGGACATAATCTTCTACCAGATTTAATTGACAAGAACAGATAGAAATGTTAACATGACCCTTCGACTCAAAGTTACTGCTGATGATCTTCTCTGTTAAAGCTCCCATTACGTTAGGAGAAGGAAGATGTGTTGCTACTTACCCGGACTCCCTTCGCTCTCTGACCGGAACCTTACTAGATCTGCACGGGACTGCGCTTTCTCGGGAATCCCGGCTAGCAGACCCGAAGGATCCTTTCAATGAGAGCTGTCCGCATACACTAAACCAGAACAAATATCCCGCCCCTCGATCTGTGGAGCTGCAACTCGCCGGCTTGATCATCGGGGATTCCGCGCGGTCCTATCGCCGCGTTCACTCAGCGCTTATTTAAACAGTCCCTTGGGTAGCGGACCATTTCCTTTCATTCCAGATATGCAGATTCTGAGGAATTGGTGAGAGCACACCTGGAGTAAGGCATAACGTTTTGGTCCTAGGTGCTCAGGGAATGTCTTCTAGGTAAATTTATGAAAACAGGGGGTATCTTATGAGGAGAGGTTGAACTGGCTATGTCTGCAGTTGTTGAAGCCAGGAAAAATGAAAGTTTACATCTAACTGAAAATAAGCATCAGAGAGGAATTAATTATATAAATATTGAAATAACATTTCTTCTCATGCTGAAACTTAGAATTTGGGGGAATTATTTCAGAATAAGGGGTAGTGTTATATTTAAGACAGAGTTGAAGATGAATTTCTTCCCTCCCAGCGTTGTGAATCATTCTGATTCCTTGGCCCAGCGCGTTGAGGAGGTTGAGTCATTCAATACGGTCAAGGCTGAGGTTGATACGTATTGGGATTATAGAAGACAAAGGAGAAAGAGTTGAGGTCAAACGATCCGCCGTGATAACGCTGAACGGGAGATCAGGTTTACGACGTGACATAGTCAATACTCTGTCCTATTCCTAAAATAAATCACACGAACATGAGGTTCTCGTGTTCAAGACAATTGTCTTGGAAGGAATTTGCTATCTTAAGGCACAAGTATCAATAGAGGACAGATTATATTTGGAAATGAGACAGAATTTGGAGGGGTGTAGAGATTATGTAGATAGGAAAGAAGTGTATGGTTTAATCAGAGATGTTTGACGGCAAATGAACAGCGGTTGAGCTGAGTCCAGTGATGTTGTAATATCTCTTCCTTGGTAATGTTATGACAGGCAGATAGTTTGATTCAAAGATCTAACAATCGGGTTCAGCCTCAGACAGTTACAAGGGAGGCAGCCAATGTCAGGGGCCAAGAGCAATGACTTTGGCCTTCCCGATTGGAGAAAATTTCTACACATCCACTCCTGGATGTTGGGCAAGCAATGAGAAAACTTAGATTCAGAGGTACAAAGTTCAACGCGCCTCGTTTAAAAAAAATGTTTTTTTAAATTTATTTAACCATGTTCAATTGACTTCAGCTTCAACTTCTGGAAAATCCACACTATCACATAATACTCACTGTTCCTGTCAATCCCAGACTCACCTCCCAGATCAGGCCATCTAAACACTACCTTTGCTGGGTTCGAATTGGAACATAGCACCTTATCGTTATTTTACTGCTGCTCTTGCTTCTATTTGTTAGACGGGGAGGGTGTCGAATTTGAATTACATGTGTTAACCTGTGTGCGATTTCCATCTGGACGTGTTACATTGGTATTTTACCAATTTTCCCACATCACACTGAGAATTTTCGTACAAGTGCATATTTGTTCTGATTATAATCTAACAAAATTACACTTACATTTATTTGAATGAAAAAGCGGTAAATAACCATAATAGGTTTAAATAGTCTGCAATTATACAGGACTCTGCCTGGAGTTTGCATGTTCTCCCAGTGGTCGCGTGCGTTCTTCCCCTACCCCCCCCCCCCCCCCCCCCAATCCACCAAGTACGCTGCATTCCTCTCAGATTAGCCAAACTAAATGTTCATGGTGTGTAGGTGAAAGTTGACGGGAAAATTGCGCGGAAATAAAATGAGATCAGTGCAATTGACTGGGTGCTGGGTCGAAGAGCCGTCCCCGTGCATTATGACCATGTATCTACAATTATTCTATCAGCAGATCCTATTCCATCAAACAGACCTGCAAAAGTAAATTAAGCGAACGTCTGAGAGATACCCGCTGAAATTTGTCCTCAGTCAACATCTGCTAAAATTCTTTGCATCAAAGATTTGTGTTTCACATTAAGCAAAGAACAACTTCGGAGGTCTAAATATTGATCCACAGCACAATTTTATGTTATGTATTGAATGCATTCGTTTACCCTCTAGCGAAATTCTAAAAATAGCAAAATATTTTCCCGTCAGTTTTCTGAACTCAGAAAATGAAAATGTCGCATTTGTTCATGATTTTTGCCAAAATGCTTTGCTGCCAATCAACTATTTTGATGCGCCTTTACTGTGGTAAAGGATGTGGTGAGTCTGATAAGACGAAGACTTTTTTAACTGATTCGGAGAGATTTTCGCATTCAAACTTCAGAATTTATACTTCAACAGGGCAGAGAGGTGGACGAACTGCGTCCACACATGGCCCATCCTGTGGAGTTGGGACGCTGTCATTATTTTTGAATGATCAAAGGAAAGTTAATGATTTTTTCGGCAGAGGCGAAACAAGAATTCTGCTGGTGGAAATACAAAGTAGGAAAAAAGAACAGAAAGCACTGGAAATACTCTGCAGACCAGGTCGAACACAAGGGAAGAACACAGAAGAAAGTTCTTCGAAACCTGCCTGTTCTGTTTTTAATCTTTTAAAAATTTACAGCATGTTCTTTTTTTTTTAATTTTGAAATCTTCAGCGAGTCCAAGGAATTTTCAGAATGGTATTTTCGACTAGAAAGTGGTTATACCAATGTTTGTGAGGTTCGTGCGGTACAAGGCTTCAAAAAATGGTCTTACATTTTCCCCACGGATATGATCCGAGCTGAGATTTCTCATCCTCCTGTCCGACCCACAGGAAAGTACACAGTGTAGAAACATATCAGAATTTGAATATGCTGCCAGGACCAGCCGTTTGCGTCCCATAACGTGCACGGCGGGAGACTTCGCAAACGAATTACACCGACGTTCGTTGCCCAGGCAACGTCCATCTTGACCTTGCAACTGGAGACACAAGGGACAGCAAAAGCTGAAATTTGGAGCAAAAACAAAATAAAGTGCTGGAGTAAACTTCAGGTCTCGTAACCTGATTCGGGTCACGACCCAAAAGGCTGACCATTTCTTTCCTTCCACAGATGCCGCTTACCTAGCGGAGTTCTTCCAGCAGTTTGTTTTATGATCTTCCAATTGTCTGCCATTATACCATAAAGGGAATTTAACTCTCAAAAGAGTGACCTATATGAGTGAACGTCATACTCTCCCGAATCTCCCTTACTCTCCATTAGTAGACTGATTATCTAAAGATAAAAACATAAGAGTATTCATAGAAGAATCCCTTAACATTTCAAATGTTGTCGGGCGCCTACTCATTCTTTCTCCATTCCTCACACGCACATCATTGTGGAGAAGAAATATATTGGTATGACTCAAGGAATGGCTGGATAACAAGTAAACAGACAGGGAACATTGAAAGGGTGTTTTCTGGTTGACAAGATGTAACGGCTGACATACCATAAGGATAGATCTGTGACCTCAACTTTTTGGAATTTATATAAGCAAGAAACGGAGGAAGTATGATTTGCTTAAGAGATATACGTTGAAAAGTAAGGAAATACACAGATCCTGTAATAAGATATAGAATAAATGATTGAGCAAAGAGCTGAGTGATGTAGGGAAATGTGCAGTTGCCCACTTTAGCAGGGAAAAAATGTAAAATATCAAAATGACGAGAGATTCCAGGAGCTCTTGGTTTCTCTTGAATAGTTTGGAGAAAGCTAGTATGCAGGTACTGTACAGTAGTTAGAAAGCAAACAGGGATTTATTTACTCACACAAGAGATTTTGCAGATGTTGGAGATCCAGAGAAACACACACAAAATGCTCCAGAAATTCTGCAGATCAGGCAGCATCTATGGAAATAAAAAAAACTTCAGGCCGAGACCCTTCAGCAGAAAAGTTATTTATTGCTAGCAGAATTGAACCCAAAAGTCGGGTGCTTATGCTTCAGTCGTGCAGAGTATTGTTAAGACCACAGCTAGAGTACCGTGTTCTGAAACAAAAAGAGAAAGCAGCATTTGTAGTTGGGAACGCGGCATTCGGACTGCAGACAGCCGTGATCTTATCACGTGGCGAAGCAGCGCCCTTGAACGGAGTGGCCTAATACGTACGTTTATCTATATTTAAAGCAAAGTGTAAACTAGATATGATATCCATTGATTTTAAATGTTGTGCAAATAAATGTCAGCAATGCAACAAAACCAGGACTGGTTTGGGTTTGGGCGTCCCTGGTTTGGGACGCAGGCTATAGTTGGCAATGCTTTAGCTTTCTAACTACAAATAAAGAACATGTTCCGGGTTTACATAGTATGCAATTGACAGTGAGGAATTGGGAAAAGACTTCTTCTGATTGCTTATCTCACGCATTCCCATTTTAGGTGAAGTTTTCGGTTTCAGAGTACAATCTAAAAGTTCCTTTTAAGTTCTGCTTAAATAAGTAATGTCTTAACACTGACTCCAGCCTCTACTTTGACACCAACCACCGCCGACTCCAGCCTCTACTTTGACACCAACCACCGCCGACTCCATCCTTGTGTATTAGCACAATTCTATACCAGCATCGCCTTTCATTGCTGTCTTTGTTGCCTTTGGTAGATTGCAGAATCTTGAACGGTGTTTCTTGCTTGCATCGAAGAATAAACAAAGATGAAGAGAAATACATAAACAATTGATTAGCCTGGGGATAGGGGTTGTAGTTCGAGACTTGTTTATAGTTCCGCTGGAATACAGCGCGTTACGCGAGAAGTTGGACGTTTAAGTGACTAACTGTTGAAATTATCGACCGCGGGAAAGTTTAGCGCGTCGCGTTCACCAGCACTGCAGCAAGTCTGCTCGAGGATCACACGCCATACTCAGCCACAGAATCTCTCCTAGTATCTTAATCTATCTTTCTCGCGTGTGACAGGTGTGCCTGCATGTTGTGTTCTGGCTTCAGTTTTACAGCCGCCAGTTTTCTTTTACCCCCATTCGGATTCAATTCCTTTTCTCCTCTGAACTGAAAGAGAATTTGCATAAATGGACCTCTATTTATAACACTATATTGGAATTGTTAGCAAACGATAAAATAGATTATATCACTCCTCCAATTAAAAACACATTATTTACATAAAAGCACTTGAAAAAAGTGTATAACCTCATCAGTGGAGCGCACAATGATTTGCTAACGGTCTGTTGTAGCACTGTTTAAATTGATGTTTCCGATAATGAATTCGCGCATCGCTAACGAATACCACATTACTGAACAGACAATGGACTGAAACTCCTAGCCTAGAACACAGAACACCTTTGAACAAAAAGGGAATCCAGACACTCTGATCAAAATATTTCATTTCTCACTCTATCTGAATGTGTGTTCTATCCCAACTTTGCCTCAGCGGAATTTTCCCACCATATCGACTTTTTTTTTAAGCTTGCAATTGGATTGTGCCTTTTATGACCACGGAATAAGCCAAGTGTGCGGAATTTTTGGAGTGTTGTCGCTCTTGTCAGCAAGTGATAATTTGTAAATATGTCTAGATCATTTCTAAATTTATTTAAGATTGTAAAAACGAAATCTCCATACCGGTAACATATCAAAACTTAAGTATATTTTATGTCTGACAACGGTTTCTGTTTTTTTAAAGTGCGAAATATGGTGAATGCAGTCTGTTGCGGGCTTTTATGAACAAGTGTTTATCCAACTGAGGCGTCTCTAAACCGAGAGATGATTCAAGATTGTTTAATATCATTTTCTGTACACAAGTGTAAGGAGAACGAAATGATTGTTACACCGGATACAATATAGCACAAATAACTCAACAATAACAATCAAAACACAATAAAATATAAGTATATATAAGTTTATGTGTTGATTTTATATCCATAAATTGACGCTAGGGTGTTAATAAGATTTCTGACGGGAAATAATAAAGTAGTGGTGGAGTTAGTGGGTGGAGGTGTTAATCAGCCTTACTGCTTGGGGGAAAGTAATTGTTTTTTAGTCTGGTGATCCTGGCGTGGGTGCTACGTAGCCTCGTCTCTGATGGGGGTGGCGGGGTGGGGGAAGCGGTGGGACAGTCCGTGATCAGGGTTGCGGAATCTTTCATGATGCTACTAGCCCTTTTCCAGCGCCTTACTGAATTTTCCGAATTCCTCACTGAAACTGAATTATTGACCGATATATTTCCCCCCTGTAGGAACTGCCAGGATTTAAATCACTTAGCCTCTCGGGGAGGCGATTGCATTAGCTGCTGGCGGGCTTTGAAAGCTCCCGTGCGAAGAGTTGTGCCGCCCTTTCACTCAGAGCTGTTCCTATGACTGGTTCGCCACCTTGTTCCAATGATCTTCGCTGATGTCAGTCAGGCACCCAGCAGCTTGCGGCACTCTCCTGATTTGACGGGAACCGCTGAGCAGAAATAAGAGATAGCGAATAAGGTGTTCCTTCATCTCTTAAGTAGGCGGGCGAGAGTCGGATTTCCAGTGACGATCAAAACGGAACGCCAGCCCACTAACCAAACACAAATAAAAACTTCATTGCCGATTACTACCAGTGAATTATTGACTTTTATCTCCTCATCTCCAGAAGGGATCATGAGCAAGATCTTTGGAGGGTTGTTGGCACAACACATTTTAATGGTCAAAGACCGGTAGGAATGGTCACCGGCTCTGCCACCAACTTGCTGCATGCTGGTCGTATCTGTATTCCCGTCCAAATCTGTCTCAAAGAGAAAAAGGGGCGTCCACGAAATAATACACAGCATAAAAAGAGCAAGTAGATCCTTAGTAATACAAACAAATATGGACAACATTTACTCCCATCGTTATCGTGCTGATAAGATACTGGGAGCAACTTCTACTGGCAGAGAGAGCCTACATACCGGAGACGGTATGATCAGCACGTCTAAACCCCTGGCTTTCTCCATCGAGCGAATTATGGCCAGAACTCCAGAACCAAAGTGTGCCCCCTACCCGAACCTACTGCAAGGAGCGGTGGCCAAGGGCGAACCAAAGCACGTGTTCCACCTGAATTCTTCGGTACCTTGCATGATCCCACTTTTGTCCTTGGCTTATGAAAACAGCTCGAAGGGTGGCCTGCCCGGCGCCGAGCACCGCAAAAGCCACCTGGAGACTTCCTACGACTGCAGACACGACTTGGTCAACTGCAGCTTGTCGTCCAAAGCGGACGGGGCCAGCCTCTCGCCGCCGCTGGAGCAGTACAGACTCATTCGGCCACGCGTGGTCAACCAATCGTCCTTTCATGCAATGGGAGCTCTGTGTTACCTGAACTGCGGCGACGGGCCATGCCCTCCTCCAGCCGCCGCCACCATCTTCAACGTGCACCCGATGGCTTCCTATCTGCTGGGCTCCCCCCTCGGCGTGCTCGGCGATAAGAACAAACTGGGGCTGTCCTCGATGGAGAGGTATCCGACGGCTTTCAAAGACCTCACTTCGTCCCAACTCCAGCACTGCGTGAAGGAGAACGCGCACTTTCTGTCGGAAAAACTGGCCCTGAAGAATTCGTCCAAACTTAACAGCAGCTCCGCAAACAGCAGACCCAAAGTTTTCACCTGCGAAGTGTGTGGAAAGGTAAGTGGCTCGCTCTCTTCCGCTCTCCGTCTCCTGCTTAATCGCATGCCGTCAAAAGCGACCAATTTCAGCGAATCTAATTCTGTTGCCCCGCACCTTTTGTGTTTTTAAAGGTTTTTAACGCACATTATAACTTAACCCGTCACATGCCGGTTCATACGGGAGCCAGACCATTCGTTTGCAAAGTCTGTGGCAAAGGCTTCCGTCAAGCCAGCACCCTGTGCCGACACAAGATCATTCACACCCAGGTACGTTGGCCCCCTTACTCCGTTTGAACGCCTTTGTAAACTCACCAGTTCACGTGCCGGCCTTAACATGTGGGAGCGCATCTGTACAGATGCACGGTCCTTTAGCTAAGTTCTTTAGTCGCGTAGCCTGTAATCAGGTTTGATAACGTTACAGGACACTTTAACCATTTTGAGTGATCCGGCAAAGCCGAATCAAGAGGAGCCCACGATATGAAACTGACGTGATTTAGTTCACATTGTATAATGTGAGATGGCCATCAGTTGATTATAACATTGCTGGAGAACTCTGGCTTTCAGCTAGTTTTACAATGGTTAAAATATGAAACAGCTGCAAAGTAAACATTAAATGATCTGAGTTTCGGCAGAATTGAAACAGGCACCCATCTCCGACCTTTCGGTCCAAGAACGCCCTTTTTTTCCTCCCGCTCTGTAACCTCTGACCGCCTGCCGCTAGCATTCAAAGCAGCGTGAAGCGATGCGGGACACGTCCCGACATTTACTCGGTAACGTGCGAAACTAGCCGAAACCATGCAACTAACATGTCTGGAGTACCCGGCGGGGCATTTTACACCAATGAAACTTCAATGACGATGCCCTACATTGTTTTTATAGTCCGTTTTGTTGGTCTGCTGGAAAATATCAACATGCGCGGGATTTGTTTGAGGGCAGATGTGAGCATTGATTTTATCGTTCGGGCGCTCAAAGTGTCGAACCGAACTACTGTTCTCTGCAGCTAAACCCTGAACATATTTACTGATGTTACGTTTGCATCACTTGGCAGGAAAAACCTCACAAGTGCAACCAGTGCGGCAAAGCGTTCAACAGAAGTTCCACACTCAATACTCACACCAGAATCCACGCCGGCTACAAACCCTTTGTTTGCGAGTTCTGTGGGAAGGGATTTCACCAAAAAGGTAATAACACTGGTGGGAGAATATCAAAACATCCGCGCCATAAATGAACAAGAGGCACTTGAGAGCAGCATATATACTGCATGTATTCCGTTAGTTAGCCCAACATTGGACTTACTAATGTAATGCATATATGCTGAATTTTATACACGATAAATTAAAACAAACTTGTATACCCAGTCTTACAGGTAAATCACGTGAATTTTATATGAAGATTCATTTCATTGCATTTTTTTCAGAGATTGTGAGTTTCAAAACAGCCACAGATATATTTAACAACAGTTATTCAGTTTCATGCAGCTAAAAGTAGTATTAATTTTTGTTAAAGAATCTTACTTTGGATTTTGTTCAGTATTAAATCCCAATCTTGCAGGTAACTACAAGAACCACAAGCTGACTCACAGCGGGGAGAAACAGTTCAAGTGCAGCATTTGCAACAAGGCCTTTCACCAGATCTACAACCTCACCTTCCATATGCACACCCACAACGACAAGAAACCCTTCACTTGCTCCACCTGTGGCAAGGGGTTCTGCCGGAACTTTGATCTGAAAAAACACGTCAGGAAGTTACACGACAACGGCCCAGGATCTCGTTCGTCCACCGCAGACTTTACATTGGATGAACAGCCTAGGAAATGAGGCTTACAGATATGCACAGACGTATATAAATCCCGTAACTCCTTTAAAAAAAAAACTTTGCATGCAGAATTATATTATATACAGAAATGAATATAGACTCATGTACGGAGATTGTTGAGTTTTATCTGAAAAGTTCGGGACAAAAAGTAAATTCATCTCAACTTCGGAGAGATGTAAAAACGTTTAATGTATTTATTTGGATTCTATTCGTTTGCTGCTGCATGGATTTTGTCCGTTTGGATTTTTTCCCCACTTTCATCTAATCGCTCATTAGATTCGCGCTCAATAGCCATAAATGGAGAAATTTGGTCTGGGTTGTTAAATTGATCGCTCGCTCGCTGTCTCCATGTAAAAGTAACCGGCTCCCTTCGTTCTTACGCTACAAAATGGTCCATACATACCAGGAAGAGAAATCATTGCGACGGGACTCCGATGTATCTTATGGTGATCAAATAAATTCTCGTAATTCTTTAGTTACTGTGAGTTTCTGCTTGTTTGGAGAAAGTGATTTATGTGAAATAATTTAGAAATTTACTTGATATAACTTGCGTCTCTGTTACACATATGTAATTATGTTCAAACTGGCGTAATGGGAATAAAATTGGTTAGGGTAGGGTTAATGTACATATGTGCTTGTGGGACGAAGGCGACTCGGTGGGCCGAAGGGCCTGTACGCGCTGTAAACTTCTATGACTGACACCTCGCAATATCGTTACGCTATATGCTTTAAGTGCTAGCTACGCTGGTCACTATATATTGCAATTCAAGAGAGAAAAATTCCTCCAGCTTTTTTTATGTGGTTGTGGTAATAGCAAATTTAAACAACTTGCTTTGTGCTGCTGACAAGACGTGAGTAGAAACGCACGTTTTAACAGCGGGGTAGAGATTCGGTGCTGCGAGTGGAATGGAAAAGTGGGAGAGTGAAACTTTAGAAAAAAATATACAAATATTGTCTGTGGACCGGCGTGACCAACATTATATCAAGCTTTCGATTTTTTTTTTCAAATTAATGCGGCGAACTGTCCTTTTCCCTCTTCAGTTGTGTTACATTAGTTAAAATAAATAGTGAATAAATTGGGTTAGAGACCATTCATTTGAAGGTATAAACACCAACAAATACGGAGTGCTAAAGGGGAGAAAAGTCGTATATTCTAAAAGGCAGTTTTAAACAGTAAGAAAACAACTTAACATCTAACGAGCATTCTTCAAATATATTTTAATTTTTGGCGAGAGAAGTGAAGTTATTTTGCCCCCACATCTTTCTTCCGGAAGAGTTTGCGTAAGTAAAATGTTGATCTGTGGTCAACAAGGATAGACCAACACAATTGAAATGACTGGTTCCTTGATGTGGAAGGAAATACACTTAAGGTCAAGGTATCAGCTTTCTTCATTGGTTTGACGCAAACCTAGAGTTTATTATTGACAATTTTAATAAAGCCACCGTTTGCTATTAAATCTCTATATGCCCAGCGGCCTAAACAGAAAGCTACACGATCCTAATACAGTATTGTACTGGAGAGGCTCGGTGGATTTTTAAATTTGCGAAGAACGAAACGAGACATGGGATCGATTAGATAGCATTCCCAGAGCTGGAACAGACTCCGCGGGCTGAACGGCCTCTTTCTATTGGTGTGAAGCTTTAGGCTTCTTGTTCGGAACGCTGTTACGTCAGTGACTTCAAGTAACTGACAGCAGGTACAAAGTTCTTTACAGGGTGGTTATACTTCTACACAGGGATTCTCACAAATCAACCTCTCGATTAAATCGAATTATACTTTTAAATAATTTATAAGAAATGTAAAAATTATACATTTGGTTAGACGAGAAAAGGAAGCCCCGTAGGTACTTAAGCATAATTGTTGAAAAAAGATGTCATTTGTTAAAATTCACAATAACGAACGATACTGACTGCCTTTGTCTCATGTTTATTAACCTCAGACAGCTCAATTTGCGTAAATATTAACTAACGGTCCACGACTTCAAACTGGAAGTGTCAAATGTACTGAATGAATAAGATTGCCATGAATTACGGAGTAAAAACGGGGAGAAATGATTCATCTGGTGGATGTTAGTTGTGCATTACTGCTGCCCACCTAAATGGGAAGGACAGTGTCCACAGGAGGGTGGTGACTACTTATTTTCCTTTCAATATGCGGGTCCTTCCTGTGATTCTGCCGTCAGCGGTGAAAATGGTACTTGTTGGCTAATTATCGCCTAGAGCTGGCAACGAGCTATCACAGCAGCAAATGATCATTTCCAAATCCAATGAAATTCATGCTCGTCACACAGTCCACTTTCTCCAGAGGAGGAGAGGCTGATTAACATGGAGCTCTCCTCGCAGAGAAGCTCAATGTGTCGTCGTTCACTGAACTTGAATAAAGGTGGTTTCTAAAGATTAACGCTTCGGAGGCCACCCCTCTGTTTACAAGGCCTCTCCAGTTAACAGTTTGCAATCCATGAAGAGAAAAAAAACACGTGGCTTTCGTGCAAGTCGGTTCTTGTGGCCGGGGGGGGGGGGGGGGAGGGTGGAGGAGGTATAACTTCTAGTTTGTTGAAGTGTGATGGAAAACACTCAGCAACTTCTCCGCCGAAATTCCCGCCAAGCCTTCGGTTCCAGTAATGGTTGCTTTATGTATCTTTATTGTATTGCGGCTAAATGATCTTTAATTCGGACACCTTTCCCACGGAATGTAGGTCTCATCGTGGTATTATTGAGCTGGAAAACATGAAATATCCGTCCCGTTTTTTACTTTCTACAGGTCTTTACGGAATAATTTCATTCTTTCCTAAGCGCACGCGAAAAAAAATCACGGATTAATATATAAAACATGGGCTACAATTTATTAAATTAACCACCCATTGAAAGTGTCTGATTTGATGTATAGACCCCTCTTCGCCACAAAACTGTAGGTATTTCATGGTGCTTTATGTTCCAAACAACATTTCGTAGTTTCAATTGAGGAAATGCACTGGGGTCAAGTAATATGAACTAAAATCAGACTGAACTCGCTTTAATGCCAGAACTGCGCATATGCTCTGTTTCCGACACACCGTATAAGAATATATATTAAACCCAGTTGTTCAATAATATTATATTTTAATTGTATGTTGTCATGACATGCGGGGAAAAAGAACTTTTATCACCTCTTTGGAAATGATTAAGCGTCCTGCTGGTTATTCCTGTAACCGACTCTTGCAAGATCTATTGCCCGATGAAAAGAAGATACACTCTCTACCACACCACCTGATGCCAACCAGGCGAGAGCTTGGCAAACGCAGCAATAATTAAAACCTATGCTAGAGGAAAGCGAAGAGGTTTCCAGGAAACACAACCAGAGCTATTCAGGGAGACGGGGAGAGGGTGGGGAAACAATTACTCAGTATCCTAGAATATCAGGGCAATTATATTTCACCTGCATTTTGTTTAGACTGTAACCTGTTGGAGTGTCTGCACAATAACGCTGCACGCAACGTTGGCAGGAGCCAACGTGAGTGGACAATAGTAGAATGTGGGAAGGTGAAAAATATATTTACATTCGTTTATAAGATTATTCGGGGAATTGGAACATTTCTATTTAGTTAATTTTCAGTCAATCTATATACTTGTCAGAAGATAAGATCTTAAGTAACAGGTTGAGATCATTCGACTCTTCTTATCCGATGTGCCTTTCAATAAGATCATGACAGTTTATTTTCCCCTCCTCTGCTAAATTGTGCTATGAATTCTTCAGCCTTTTTATAAATTCCCACTCTTGAACTAGGCCTTACTAAACTTTTCTGCGGCTCTCGCGTGTCGGCAGGGATCGCCCGGACAGCGCACTCCAGCGGAAGCTGGATGGAACTGCAGGAGATGGTGCTCTCAATGGGCGGGCGAGCCTTCTCTGTTCTGAGCTAAACCACATTACGTTGGAACTGTCGGGGAAGAATTCAGCAGGCAACGTAGAAGTTAGGCTACTTTTTCAATTATGTTGCTACGGTTCTATGTTTTCCTGCGAGCTCCCTTCCCACATCCGTTGTGGGCTAAGTGTTGGTGCAGGGCGCGCCATTGCGCACCCGGTGTGGATTAGTGATTCACCAAAGTCGCAGTTTTTCTCTTCTCCCCGTTAATCGGCGATTAATCCTCAGCTGAAACTAAAAGAAACTATGATAACAATCCTTATTCCAAATGACGTCACTTTTTACTTGGATTTGAGCACAGAATTTAGGAATGTCGGTGGGCTAGTGAAAGGAAGGTTTTGCCCGTAACATTCCTCCCGGACACGCTCGTCTCCTTAACTTGCCACTGCCCAGGGAAATGAAGACTTTAGCCTTGACTCTGCTCTGGAAACATTTTCTCTCCCAGCTCCGAGACAGCCTTCACTCCCGGTGACTGTAGTGTAGCACAGGGATGTGGCAAGTACCACTACGATTACTTACAGGGCAAGGGAAACGGGAGGAGTGGGGAGAAATATGGGCACAGAAGGGCAGACAGCCCTGGGCACTCTACGTATCAGTAATGATGGCTGTGAAGCTTACGTATTGACATCAAATACTTATATTCTTTTAAGGGGTGATTTTTTTTCTCCCCTGCCTTTTCTGTTCCAACCTA
This sequence comes from Hypanus sabinus, assembly GCF_030144855.1. Lineage (NCBI taxonomy): Eukaryota > Metazoa > Chordata > Chondrichthyes > Myliobatiformes > Dasyatidae > Hypanus > Hypanus sabinus. The sequence goes on from NC_082713.1 coordinate 136,345,527, forward strand.
ACACACCCATCTTAAAGGACCTAGCAAGCTGCTCAGTTGTATCAAGCGCCATTTCACAGTATGTATGGGCCAATACTGAGTGAAAGGTTTCAACAACCCAGTAAGCAAACACCTGAGAAGGTGATGCTCAGAGAATCATGGCTTTCAGCCAATGCCCTGTCCTGCCCTATTCTCATGGCTGGACATGACCCATTTATCTGTCAGGACGGAGCAAGCAGAGATCTAGGTACAATCAAGTTATGGAGCATATTCAGTATTAACTTGAGTTCCTTGTTACTAATCAAACATGGAACTCCATGTTACTAGTCAAACAAGATACTGGATATGTGTGACACAAGAAGGAAAATAAATAAAGATAAAAACACAGCAGAGGGAAGAACAGAATACAGGAACATCAGCAAGGAAATCAGGAGGGAAATTAAGGAAGCAAAGCAAAGATGGATAGACAAACAATGTGCAGACATTGAAGACAGCCTCTCCAAGAACAACACAAAAAAAGGCATTCCAACTGGTGAAAGGTCTTACCAAAGAAAAACAAGGCAAAGTGAACACTGTCCAAGACAAAAATTTCAAAAGTCTCGCTGAAGAAATGAGAATAATGGAAAGGTGGACGGAGTGCTGTTCAGAACTGTACAACTACCAGAGCAATGGGAATTCAAGCACGCCGAATGTACAGGAATCTTCCAAGGAGGATGTCTATCCAATCACGCGTGAAGAAATTGAAGTCGCAATACGATCACCGAAGTGCGGGAAGTCAACAGGAGTTGACAACATCCCTGCTGAACTGCTGAAGCATGGAAGAGAGGACATGATAGACATGATTACCACCATCTGCAATAAGATCTGGCAGACAGGTGAATGGCTGACCCCTTGGACTCAGTCACTGATCATTGTGCTTTCCAAGAAAGGCAATCTGCAACCTTGCCAGAATTACCGTACCATCAGTTTGATCAGGCATGTGAGCAAGGTAATGCTCAGAGTTGTGTTGAACAGACGGAGACCTCAGGCAGCAGACGTCATTGCTGAGGAACAAGCAGGCTTCTGTGAAGGCAGAAGCACCGCTGAGCAGATTTTCACCCTCCGCACTCTCTGTGAGAAACACCTTCAGCACCAAAGAGTGTTCTACCACGTCTACATAGACTTCAAGAAGGCGTTTGACAGAGTCTGGCATGATGCCTTATGGGCCACATGAAGAATTTCAACACGGGGCAGAAGCTGATTCATACAATCCATCAGCTTTACGCCAAGGCAACCAGTGCATTACTTGCTCAGGGCACCATCGGAGAGTGGTTCCATACCTCTGTAGGAGTCCATCAGGGCTGCCTTCTCTCCCCCACTCTCTTCCTGAAATGGATCATGGGTGATGCCCCTGAAGATCATGTGGGTACAGGCAGCATCGGAGGGAGGAACATCACAAACCTAAGATTTGCTGATGACATTGATGGACTTGCAGGAAAAGAGGAGAAACTGGCCAAACTGGTCAGCCATCTTGATAGAGCCTCCACAAAGTTTGGACTGGAAATAAGTCTCAAGAAAACCAAGCTCATGGCAAATGCCAACAGTGCCATCACAACAGACATCTCAGTTCGTGGTCAGAAACTTGAGTCAGTGCAGCAGTTCAAATACCTGGGGGCAATCATCAGTGATGAAGGATCAAGACCAGAAGTTCTGGCAAGAACTGCACAGACAATGGCAGCACTAGCCAAACTCAAGACAATATGGAGTGTCAGCAACATCACCGTGAAGTACAAGATCAAACTCCTGCGTGCATTGGTGTTCTCCATCTTTCTGTACGCATGCGAGACATGGACCCTCACAGCAGAGCTACAGAGGAAGATACAGGCATTGGAAATGAGATGCTATCGCAACAACTTGGACATCTCATACTTGGACCACATCACAAACAAGCAGGTCTGCAAGACCATCCAGCACCACATTGGCCCCCATAAAGACCTTCTCACAATGGTGAAGAAAAGAAAGCTGAGATGGTACGGCCACATAACAAGATGCAGTGGCCTTGCAAAGACCGTTCTACAAGGAAGTGTGGAGGGGAAAAGAAGGAGAGGCAGACAGAGGAAAAGATGGACGGACAACATTAAAGAATGGACAGGGAAAACATTTGCAGTGACCCAGGCTCTGGCACACAACCACGACAGATGGAACAGACTGGTGCAAAGCTTGTCATGATGGTGCTCCAACGACTCCACCAGGAGTTAAGAGCGCAAGGCAAGGCAAACATAGGGTAGGGTTTCTTGTCTTCATATTGGCCACTACTTTGAAGAAACACTGAAAAGTTGAGGACTTAACAGTACTGTCGACCAAGTTAATTAAATCCTGAAGGCAACAGCAGCCAGTTTAGATTTGTGGGAGCCAATGAGAACCAGCACTAGGGAAAAGGTAACTTGTTTCATTTTCGGCATCCACCTGTTGTAAAAGTGGTAGAGACATCTGTTCCATAGATCCTGTGGAATCAAGGTCCCGTTTTCTTTCTTTTCAAATCTTTTTATTATTATTATTATCCAAAATAACAAAAGTACATTGAAGTAAGTAACACTTACAATGTCTCAAAAGAGAAAAAATAATAATATTAAGGATTGAAAAATATGGTGACACAAAAAAAGAGAAGAAAAGCAAAATAACCTACTAAAGCAAGAAAAAAGTGAGAAAAAAACCCCATTAGGTGTTCAATCCTAGAGCCGTGTGTCATACAAAAAGCTTCTAAAGATAAACAGCAAACCACCAGCAAAAAGAATTATACCAAAATTTACAATTAGATGGTGGTGGAAATCTATCAACTTACTCAAGTGGTAGTAATGAGCAAATGAACCCCATCTTTTCTCAAAGTCAAACATAGGTTCAAAGATTCAACTAATTTTCTCCAAACTAAGACATAACATCACTTGAGAGAACCATTGTGACAGAGTGGGAGCCGACATATCCTTCCACTTCAATAAAATGGCCCTCCTAGCTATCAATGTAACAAACACAATAACATGTTGGTCAGACAAAGAAATATCAGGGATAATTTGAGGTATTATTCCAAAGAGCACAGGTAACTTGTAAGGTTGTAAAATAATTTTAAGTGCTTTAGAAATTGTAGAAAAAACTGACTTCCAAAACTGTTCCAGTATAGAACAAAATGAAAGCACGTATGTCAGTGGAGTTGTCTCAGTTTTACATCTATCACAATAACTACCAACATTAGGAAAGATTTTAGACAATCTGTCCTTCGTCAAACAGTAACAATGTATGATTTAAAATTGAATCAATGAACGGCTAGCACAAATCGAGGAAGAGTTAACCAACTTCAAGATCCGCATCCAGCCCTCCGTTATAAAAATCAAATTAAGTTCCTTTTCCCAATCTTGTTTAATGAGACTATTCATAAGATTTCTCTTTATGCTAACGATTTACTGGTTTATGTATCTAATCCTGTGGAATCTATCCCTGCCTTGCTAAAATTATTCAATGAATTCAGAGATTTTTCAGGATATAAAATTAATTTTAATAGAAGTGAACTGTTTCCATTAAATGTATCTGTTTCAATATATGATAATACTCCTTTCAAAGTTATGGATTCCTTTAGATATCTAGGCATTATAATCACTAAAAAATATAAGGATCTTTATAAAGCTAATTTTGTTCCCTTGGTAGATTCTATGAAGTATTTATTTTGCAGATGGAACCCACTTATGTTTTCACTTTCTGGCCGCATCCATATAGTCAAAATGATGATTTTACCAAATTTTCATACTTATTTCAGAACATCCCTGTTTATTTGACTAGGAAGTTTTTTGATTGAATTGATTCTATTATCTCATCTTTTATTTGGAATGTTAGAAGACCAGGAATTGGTAAATGTCACTTACAAAAATTGAAAAAGGACAGAGGTCTTGCTTTGCCTGATTTAAGAATGTATTACTGGGCTGTTAATGTGCGATATATGTCCTTTTGGTTATACTGGGTTGATAAGAATGAGCGGCCAGTTTGGGTAGATTTGGAATTAAAAGCTGTGAAACAGTTTTATTTAACCTTGTTATTGGGAGGTGCTCTACCTATACAATTAGCTAAAGTTGCTAATTTAAATTTATACCCCATGATTAAGTAATCTTTACAAATTTGGCTCCAGTTCAGTAATTTCTTTAATCTTAAAAAATTTAAACTTTGTAGTTTAATTTATCAAAACTATTTTTTTAAGCCTTCTTTGAGTGATCCAATTTTTTATTTTGGAAAAATAAAGGTATTAATTCTTTTTTGGATCTATTTAAAGAAGATAGACTGATGTCTTTTGAACAATTAGTTGATAAATACTCTCATATTCACACTTCTTACAATACCTTCAAGTTAGACATTTCTTACAAAAATATTTAAGAAATTTTTCTTGCATTTTAGAGGCTGACCTGTTAGATACTATTATGAGCATGAACCCTTGGTTGAAAGGTTCCACTGGAAGAATTTATAATTTATTATTACAATGGGATAAGTGCCCTTTCTTTAAGATTAAACAAGATTGGGAAAAGATCCCATTTTCCTACTGAGGGCATCATTTCATGATTTGCATGCCATAGAACTAAGATTCAAATAGTACTGAGCAACTCAAGACTGAATGTTCTTGGGGTACATTGAGTCAGTCACACCAACCGAACTGCATTACACCAAAATTTTATAGAATGACCAGGATCAGAGACATTGCCCTTTTACTGAGTGCACGCCAGCTATCAAGCACACATTTACTCGTTCCATTTTATTTTCCCCATGCTCTCATCAACTCTGTCCCATTCTACTCAACTACACACTAGGCGCAACTTACATTGGTCCATTAACCTCCCACCTTGCTTATCTTTGACATATAGGAGGATACTGATGAAATCCCAGAAGATCATAGAGAATGTGCAAGATTTGGTGGTCAGGATTGAACCTGGGTCACTGGAACTGTGAGATGGTAGCTGCAATAGCTGAGCCATTGTGCCAAAGTAAAATGAGCAATCTTTTAACCACAGTCTATCCCAGGGAGTTTAAAAGCATTGAAAGCCTTGCCAGAAAAAGCTCCAGCTATGCCTGAGAATATATTAGTTTCTGCCCAATGAAGTTCATATACAGGTCTATATGCATGCAAAGTAATAGGGGAAAAAGAATCAGCAAGGGTTAGTGAGTGAAATTCCAGATTTCAAAACCTTAGCTGCTATGTACGTGGTCAATAACAATAGATCAGTTAAATTTAAGCTATAAGAGGATCAGGAAATGGGAAGATTATAAGGCTAGAGGACATTATAAGTACAGGGAAGGTGAAACCATGAAGGTGTCTGAAGATGAGAATTTAAGAAAAAATTGATGTTGCTTGCTTAGGAGCTAGCATTAGCTCAGCCAGCAAAGGGTGATTTTTGGAACATGGAGGATTTTGGATATGAGCAAAATGGATTGGAATATGCTTAGGATGAGCTCAGAAACTAGGTACCTTTTGATCACAGACTCTGCTCCTAACTTGCCTGAGCTTTTCCATAGCACAAATCAGGAAACAGAGTAGATGCTCTCCATTTGCTGGCACGGGTTCAAGCCCAACTATTCTAAGATGACCTTAAGGTTCAGCTTATGGACAGCCCTTATACACAAAGCATTTGGGACACCGACGGGATGGTGGGGGTTGGATTTGCCGTGCGGCTGCAAGTTCTCATTTGACCTACATTTCATTCCCTAGTTGAAACACATTCTTGACTGCAACAAGCTCATTTTGTGGTTGCAACACGTTGTTGTCTCTCACCAAAGCTTCTTCAATGCATCTTAAACCTATGACCTCTAAAGTGTAAAGGCAGTAGGCAAATGGAAACTCCATGCCCCCAAAATTCTCTTCTAAGTCATTTATTCTTCTGAGTTGGGAAAATATGACCACCTCTGTTTTGAATAGGCTAAAATTGTGGAATTCTCTTCTAATCAGCTCTGTACGAGCACCTTCACCCACATAAACTGCAAAGTGCCACTACAAAGTGGCAACACACCATCACTCTTGAAGGTAATTCACCAGGGGAGCCCGCAGCCCATGTATGAAAAGGGCTGAGATGTGGGAAATCCCAGTTATTGTTGCAAAATGGGGAAAACGTCATTAATTGTAGCCATATTGTTTATTACTGGATTCAAAAAAAACTTGCTTACCAATTTTTTTTATTATACGGCAATCAGACTAATTCATTTTTCTGAGATGTGCTTTTTCATTTCAGTTTGTTGTTAGTTTACAGATTAGATAAGGATTAAGCGGGATCTTCAATGTGGAGTCCATTAATTTTGTTTTTAATTTGGAGACATATTGTGTAGCAGAAGATATCTGGTTATGATTAAAAAAAGATTACTTCATTTTAGTTTCCTCTTCCATATTGGGTATTGAAGTTGTCATGGAGAACAGATTGAATACAAGGTATGTGGTTATCTAATCCTAATGTATTATCTTGCAGGGAAGAAACATCTTAAGACTTGAATGTGGGTCACAAATGGCAACTGTATAAGGCTTTAAGATCATCAGTTCAATTTGGACAAGTAGTTCACACCAGTATGCATGTGTGTAATTATCAATGGACAATAAAACTCATTAGATTGATGCTCCTGATATAAATAAAAAATAAGCATGGAAGTTAGTGTAGTAGAGTGTATAATACTGAATCAAGTGAGAAAAGGGTCAAGAGAATGTGAGTCAGGTTTATTGTCACTGACATAAGGCATGAAATTTGTTGTTTTGTGGCAGCAGTGCAGTGCAAACATAGCAAATTCTTATAAGTTGCACTAGAAATAAAATGAAACAAAAGAGAAATGGTGTAATGGTCTTCATGGAATGATGGGCCTTTCAGAAATCTAATGTCATAGGGGAAAAAATCTATTCCAAAAACGTTGAGTGTGGGTCTTCAGGTTCCTTAGTCTCCTCCCTGATGGTGGTACTGAGTAGTGGGCATGTCCCAGATGGTGAAGATCTTTAATGATGAGTGCCGCCTTCTTGAGGCACTGACTGTTGGAGGTATCCTTGATAGAGGGGAGGCTTGTGTCTGTGATGTAGCTGGCTGAATCTAAAACCCTCTGAAGCCCAATGTTCCTTCTAATTTGCAAAGATTATGAGTCCAAAAATCTTATGCTGTGCATTTTTCCGCTCAGTGGCAACAACGTGTGCACTGAATAATTTCTTCAATGACAACAGTATAAGTAAGCCAGTTTAAAAATCTGCAGACAAGTCATCGCAAACTCCATATTGTCAACAACGTCCGGATCAGAAAACAGAAAATGAAATGTGATTGTGTATGATTGTGAGATACACTTAAGATGCCAATGAGTTAGAGGTTGCAACATTTTGTGCGCAGTTTAAGTTCCTTTGTGCACTAATAGCAAAAGATGTGTGTGCATGCACACACATTCACCTTAGAGAGAACATTGCTGAAGTGTCTTATAATCCTGTACATTGGTGAGTACTGACTGTGGTTCAATTGGTCAGAATACTCTCCACTGTGCATCTGTGAGTATACTCAACAACTCTGTAGAACAGTAACTGTAAACAGGATCAATGAACAACAAACTGTGCAAATGCAAATATAAATAAATAACAATAGATAACGAGTATGAAATAACAAGATAAAGAGTCTTAAAGTGAGATCATCAGTTCTGGAAACTCTAGAAATAAAGTGAGTGTAGTATCCCCTTTTGTTCAACAGCTTGATGGATGAAGGTAGTACCTGTTCTTGAACCTGGTGGTGCAAGTCCTGAGACAACTGTACCTTCTACCTGATGGCAGCAGTGTGAAAAGAGGATGGCCTGGGTGGTGAGGATCTTTGATGATGGATGCTGCTTTTGTATGGTAAAATTTCATGTAGATTTGCTCAATGTTTGGGAGGGCTTTACCCATGATGTACTGGGCCAAACCCATTGCCTTTTGTAGGATTTTCCACTCAAAGGCATTGTTGTTCCCACACTGGGCTGTAATGCAGCCGGTCAGCACACTTTCCACCGCACATCTATAGAACTTTGCCAAGGTTTTCAATGACATGCCGAATCTCTGCAGACTCCTGAGGAAGTAAAGGCACTGTCATGCTTTGTTTGCAATTACATTTATATGATGAGTTTAGGACGGGTCCTCAGAGATAGTGACACCCAAGAATTTAAAGTTATTGACCCTCTCACCTCTGATCCTCTGATGAGTACTGGTTCATGGACCTCTGGTTTCCTACTCCTGATGTGTACAATCTGTTCCTTGGTTTTATTGACATTGAGTGAGAGGTTGTTGTTATTATACCACTCAGCCAAATTTTCAATTTTCCTCCTGTACAGCGATTCATCACCACTTTGATACAGCCCACAACAGTGGTGTAATTAGCAAACTTGTGTATGGTATTGGAGTTGTACTTAGCCACACAGTCATAGGTGTAAAGCGAATAGAACAGGGGGCTAAGTACACATCCCTGTGGTGCTCCTGTGCTTATGGAGATTGTGAAGGCAATGTTTTTGCCAATCCAAACTGACTGGGGTCTACAGGCTGGGAAATCCAGGATTCAGTTGCACAAGGGGGTATTGAGGCCTGGGTCTTGGAGTTTACTGATTAGTTTTGGTGAGATGGTGGTGTTAAATGCTGGTCTGCAATCAATAAAGGGCATCCAGATGTTCCAGGGTTGTGTGAGGAGCCAATGGGATGGCATCCGCTATAGGCCTGTTGCTTTGATAGGCAAAATGGAGAGGATCCAAGTCACCACTTAGAAAGGAGCTGATATGCTTCACCAGCCTCTCAAAACATGTCATCACTGTGGATGTAAGTGGCACTGTGAGACTGTAGTTGAGGCAATTTACCATGCTGTCCTAGGGCACTGGTGTGATTGAAGCAGGTGTGTATCAGACTGCTAGAGCAAGAGATTGAACATATCCATGAACACACCAGCACAGGTCTTCAGTACTTGGCCAGGTACTCCGTCTGGACTGGATGCTTTCCTTGGATTCACTCTCTTGAAGGCAATCCGCGTGTCACCTTCAAATACTGAGAACAAAGGATCATCCTAATGAAGTATAGCTGCCGGTGAGCCTTTGTTATGAATACTCAAAGATTCATCTTTTACCGAAGTATGTATGCAGTATACAACTCGGATTCTTCTTCTCCAGATAAACACGAAACAAAGAAAAACCATGGAAGTCAGGTCAGAGAAAATCAGCAAACCCACCAACATGCTCATCAACCCCATGAACCCTCCTCCCCCTCACAAAGCACAACAAGAACATCAGCCCCAAAATCCCCCCTCGCCCCACAAAAAACAAATTGACAGAAATGCAACAAGAACACTGACCACCAACACCCCTCCCCTGAACAAAAAGACAATGAGAAAGAACAGCGAAAACACAGAATATAAAAATCATAAGACTAAAGAAAAGACCATAGTCTGTAGTCCAAAATCCATGCACAGAAACCTCGGTAACATTCATCAGCAGTGTCGAAAGAGAGAGGCTTAGGCACTGCGGTAGGCCACACAGGCAGCAGAATGATCCCACCAGCAATCAGAACCCAATTGGTGCTCACCCTCCACAATTGCCCCGATGTTTCAATCTTCCTCGTCACTTTAATCAGTGAATAATGGAAGTTTTGGTTGGCAAAATGGAGTCTAACATTGATTTGCACTCTGTCTTGTAGTTTCTTTGCTTTGAGGTTCGAACTTGCAGCTTCCCAGAATCTTCTCAGAGACAGCAAAGTACTGAATCACACAATCGATCTCCAAACTGGAAATCGCAGGCTCCAGCAGTTCCAAAAACACTCACAAGGTAAAAAACAGATGCAAAAGAAGTCAAATAATTGTTTTTATGGTTTATACAGCAGATGTTGACTGAAGGACTGTTGTATGCAGGCACCATCTTGACCTACAATGGGCTCAGGATAGATCTTATGAGATGTTGATACCCAGGAAGTTGAAAGTTCTCACCCTTACCACCACTGACTTGTCAGTGCGGACTGATGTGCATTCTTTTGATTTCCCTTCCTAAAGTCCACAATCAAATTCCTGCGTCTTACTGACTTTGAGTGCAAATATTTGTTGTCACTCTGCTTTGCTCCTCTATGTCTCCTCCTCACCATTTGAGATTCTGCCAGCTATGGTGGTGTCATCAGTGAATTGATATATGGTGTTTGAGCTGTGCCTAGCCAACAAAGTCATGAGTATACAGGGAGCAGAGCAGTGGGCTAAGCCCACATCCTTGAGGTATGCCCGTGTTGTTTGCCAACGAGATGGTGTTAACACCAATCTATACTGAATATGGATTCCCAGTGAGAAAGTTAAGAATCAGGATGCAGGGGGAGGTACAGAGGCCCAGGATATGAAGCTTGTTGATTAGATCTGAGGTGATGTTAGTGTTGAACGCTGAGCTGTAATCAATAAACAGCAGTCTGACATAAGTGGTGCAGTGCCCAAAGGAGACTCAAGTGAGACTGCACCTACTGTAGACCTGGTGCGCAGATTGTTGTGGGTCTAAGTTCTTGCTCAGGCAGGAGTTAATTCTGGCCATCGCCATTTCTCAAAGCACTTCATTACAGTAGATATGAGTGCTACCTGACTATAGACATTAAGGCAGCTCACGCTGCTCTTCTTGAAAACCAATATGATTGATGCCCTTTTAAAGTAGGTGGGAACCTCCGACTGCAGCAAAGAGAGGTTGGAGATGTCCTTGAGCACTCCAGCGAAAAGGTTAATACAGGTTTTCAGTACCCTGCCCAGTACACAATTGGGGTCTGATGCCTTGTGAGGGTTCATCCACTTGAAAGATGTTCTGACATTAGCTCTGAGACAGTGATCGCAGGGTTGCCAGATGCTGTGGGGACTCACGTTGGTCTATTGTGTACAATGTACAATGTGGTGGCTGGGTGGAGGACTGACAACCCCCAGGGGAGTAGGGACCCCCCTCTGGAGCGGAAGGACAGGGGAGGTACCCACTCCCGGGGGAGACCAGTGCAGTGGGTTGGGAGCGGGAGCCGTCCTGGGAGAGGAGGGGCGGCAGGCAGCGTGTGCTTTAACTGTGGGAAAGAGGGGCATTTCAGGCGGGACTGTGGGTGGCCAAGGGTGTGCTATAGCTGTGGAGAAGAGGGGCACTTTAGGTGGGATTGTGAGAGACACTGGAGGAGGAGCTAGAGCTAGAGATGGACCCCAGAGAGGTGCCCAGCACTAGTAAAGGTAGGTTGGAGGAGGGAGGCTTGACGAGGCCCCGCCCCCCAGGGAGGGGGGATATGAATCTGTTGGAGGTGCTGGTGTACCTGGACGATTTGATAGTGTTTGGATCGACTTTGGAGGAACATGAGGAGAGGCTGTTGAAGGTGTTGGGCCGGCTTAATGAAGAAGGGTTGAAGCTTTCCCTGGACAAATGCCAGTTCTGCAAGTCGTTGGTTAGCTCCGTTGGCCATATCATTTCGCAAGAGGGAGTGGCTACTGATCCAACCAAGATAGAGGCCGTGACCACCTGGCCGAGACCCCAGAAAGTGAGCGCTCTGCGCTCATTTTTGGGGTTCTGTGGGTATTACCGCCGATTCGTGAAAGGATAAGCCAAAGTGTGTCACCCATTGACTCAGCTGTTGTGTGGCTATCCCCCGGCGGGAAAGAAAAGGAAGGGGGACAGGAGGCAAGATGCTGGAGGATACTGGAACCCGGCAGAACCTTTTGGCTCGGGATGGGATGACCGATGTGAAGAGGCATTCCGATCTTTGAAAAGGGCACTGACCCAGGCCCTGGTGTTGGCTTTTGCCAATCCCCAAAAGCCATATGTGCTGCACACGGATGTTAGCCGAGAGGGTCTCGGAGCTGTTCTGTACCAGGAGCATGGCAAAGCATTGAGACCGGTAGCATTTGTCAGCTGAAGCTTGTCACTCTCTGAGAGAAACTATCCCACTCACAAGTTGGAGTTCCTGGCGCTGAAGTGGGCGGTAGTGGACAAGTTGAGCGATTACCTGTACGGAGCCAAGTTTGAGGTGAGAACGGATAACAATCCTCTCACTTATATTTTGACTTCGGCTAAGCTGGATGCCACAGGACGTCGGTGGCTGGCGGCCTTGTCAGTATATGAGTTCAGCCTGAGGTACCGCCCAGGAAGCAAGAATGTTGATGCAGATGCTTTGTCATGTCGGGAGCGGGGGGAACAGGAGAAGGACGAGGAGTGGGAGAGTGTCCCTGCCCCTGGAGTGAAGGCGATGTGTCAGTTTACTATCACCATGAAGTCCGAGGGAAGAGGGAGGCTGGAACGAGCCGTGGACCATTTGGGGGTTTTTGACGACGCCATACCCCTAGTTTACTGTGACCTGACCGCATTGTGGACTAAATAGTTGCCGGAACTGAGTCCGGGGTAAGTGGCAGCTGCTCAGCAAAATGACCCGGGTCTTGGCACTGTGTGGAGAGCGGTCGAGAAGGGGGATGGGGCGTTGGCTGAGAAGGCGAAACTCCCTTCCATGCCTCTGTTGTTGAAGGAGTGGTCTCGGTTAAAGTTAAAGAACCACATCTTGTACCGGGTAACGGCGCCTCCGGACCAACCCCGCTGTTGGCAACTGGTCCTGCCGGAGGAGTATTGGCAGACTGTACTCCAGGCCTTACATGATGATTCTGGACACTTGGGGGTGGAAAAGACCTATGGATTACTCAAAGACCGGTTCTACTGGCCCTGGATGAGGGGGGAAGTCGAAGAATACTGTAGGGGATGCAGCCGTTGCATCCAGAGGAAGACCCTGCCAGCGTCGGCGGCTCCAGTGTCGCACTTGCAGAGTGCAGGACCTCTGGACTTGGTATGTATGGATTTTCTGTCGATCGAGCCTGACACCAACAACACCGCGAATGTATTAGTCATCACCGATCATTACACTCGCTATGCTCAGGCATTTCCCACTAAGGATCAGAAGGCGACGACAGTGGCGAAGGTGTTATGGGAGAAGTATTTTGTTCATTACGGCCTTCCCAGGTGAATCCATAGTGATCAGGGGCGGGACTTTGAGAGCCGCCTTATCCATGAATTACTGACTATGCTTGAGGTTGAGAAATCCAGGACTGACCCTTATCAATCCCAGGGTGATCCTCAGCCAGAGAGGTTCAACTGGACCCTATTGGACATGCTTGAGACACTGGAGATTGGGCAGAAAAGTAAGTGGAGTCGTCATATTGGACAATTGCTTCACTGTTACAATTGTACTCGCAATGATGCTACAGGGTACTCGCCCTATTATCTGATGTTCGGGTGGGAAGCGAGGTTGCCCATTGACTTGTGTTTTGGGGTTGAAGTGGGTGAATTACCCGGGAAGCCCTATCTCAGGTATGTGTCCGACATGAAGAGGGAGTTACAGCGGGCATACGAGTTGGCCGAGGCAGCGGCTACCAAACAAAATCAGAGGAATAAGATGCGGTATGACCGAAAGGTGTAGTTTGTCCAATTATTGCCGGGCAACCGGGTCCTTTTACGGAATTTGGGACTCCCTGGTAAGCTCAAGTTGGCAGATCGATGGGCGGCCAGCCCTACGTAATAGAGAGCCAGATGCTGAATCTACCATTTACCGGGTGAAACCTGAGAATGGGAATGGGCCTATCAAGGTACTCCATCGCAATCACCTGCTGCCTCTAGGTCAAGCGGTGCAGGTGGACAAGGAGCCAGAGGGGGAGGTTGCGCCTAGTGCAAGGATTCTGCGAGGGTGCGGAGCGAGGGAAGAGGCCGCTGCTGAAGAGTGGGGAAGGGTCCTCAACCCGGGAATGGATACCGATTCGGAAGATGACGACTCAGATGAGTGGCCCCTGTTCCCATTCGCTGGCGCTCCAGTACCAGAAGAGGAGGCTCCTGCCCCTTCCCATATTGAGTTGGGTGAGAGGAGGGAAGGTAGTGAGGGTCAGATGGAGAGGCAGCCAGCGTTGGGCGGAGAGAGGGTAGAACCCGAGCGTGAGCTGGTGGGTTCTCAGTTGATGGGGGAGCCCTGTGAGGGAGGGGGTGAGGGTCTGTCAGGTAAACATGGGGTGTCCGAGGCAGAGGGTCCGCAGGTGAAGAGGGAGCCCAGTGAGGCAGAAGGGTCGGCAGAAGGGGTACGGAGATCTCAGAGAAGTAGGCGCCCCCCCCAGAGTGGTTGACATATGTGGTACCAGGAGAACCGAGTGTGATTTCTACTGCTCTGGGTAGTTATGTCGCTGCTTTCTGCACCTGGGTTGGGTTTTGTGTGTTGCAAGAAGCTTTGGGGAACTCTTGCAATGCCATGAGGGCATGACATTTGCTGGTGGGGGGAGAATGTACAATGTCTTGTGTATGTGACTCAAAATGGCTTCTTTGGTTTGTTAAGAGTAGGAATGCTTCTTTGTCTGATAAGTGTTTCTCTCGCAGTTGTTTAGCTTTAGACTTGCTGATATGGGGATTGTATTCATTTGTTAACCAATGGGGAATGTGTTTTGTCTTGTGAGGCTGGGAACTTGGGGGGGGGGGCGGGGTTTGCGGGTTTTCGAGAGAGTCGGGAGGAAGACGCCGAAGAAGGTGGACGTGCGCTGGACCACCGGGGATGGTCCTGGGTACGAAGTCGTGGAGGTCGGAGGCAAGCGACGAGGGGTCGAATGGTTCGATGGCTGAGCTCCAACGATGTGCACTAAACTGACTGAACTTTGATAAGTTGGCACCTTTTGCTTTTTCTCTTCTTTCATATATATTGTATTGCCTAGTACTCTTTTAGTTTTAGTAAACTCTTTAAAGTGTATTTCATAACGGTATCTGGTGTGAATTTGATACTGTGTGTGGGCGCAAGGCATATACTTGATTCTCACAGCACCTGCGTGTACGGGAGGTGGGGTTGGTGAGTGGCTGGATCTCCTTTTCCCCTAGACATATACCAGCCTGTTGGTTAAGTGCTACAATTGTTATACTCCCTTTCAAAGTGTGCATTAAAGGTGTTGAGCTCTTTGGGGAGTGAAGCATCACTGCCAATTATGCTGTTAGGTTTTGCCTCATATAATCAGAGACCACTTTATCAGTTACACCTGTACACCTCATTAATGCAAATATCTAATCAGCCAAACATGTAACAGCAACACAATGCATAAAAGCATGCAGATATGGTCAAGAGGTTCAGTTGTTGGTTAGACCAAACATCAGAATGGGGAAGAAATGTGATCTAAGTGACTTTGACCATGAAATAATTATTGGTGCCTTACATGGTGGTTTGAATATCGCAGAAACTGCTAAGCTCCTGGGACTTTCATGCTCAACAGTCTCTAGAGCTTACAATGAATGGTGTGAAAAACAATAAAACATTCAGTGAGTTGTAGTTCTGTGGGTAAAAATGTCTTGACAATGAGAGAAGTCAGAGGAGAGTGGCCAGACTGGTTCAACCTCCCAGGAAGGCAGTAATAACTCATTACAACAATAGTGTGCAGGAGAGCATCTTCAAATGCACAATTTACTGAACGTTGAAGTAGATTGCATTGTGTATTCAATATTTTTGTAATATTTAAGAAATCTTGTAAATATGTTGCTGATTAAGCAGACTTTGTTTAAATAATTAATTACAGGTTATACCTAACAATACAAGAAGTGCATGTGTCATCACACTACCACGTGATGCATGCACTTCTCGCTTAAAGTAAAGAACACAGTAAGCCTGGCATCTCTCAGCTGTCTTGTTTTCTTTTGAATCACTTTACTGTTTTGGAGCTACAAAACATAAAAGTGGCAAAGAGGTGTTTTTGAAAACAAATCTGAGATGACTACCTACCTGTGGAAGTGCAGCAAGACATTTGAATTTTCACCAAAAAAAAAGGGAGTGCAGCATGTGTTCTTCAAAAGGGAAACACAACTAGGTTTTTAAAACAAGGAAATAAAATGGAAGAATTCACAGGTTCATAAAAAGTGAGTACTGGGTGATAATCATAAATAAAAAAGAGCAGAAATGGCTGGCTACAGAGGAAAGATAAACGTGTTTGATTGCTCAGAAGATAACTGGCCTGTGTAGACTGAGTTAATTCAGCAATATTTTAAGGCAAATGAAATATCCAATGAAAAACAAGTACCAAATTTGTAGAGTACATTGGATGATTTAAAGACCCAAAATAAAGGAGTCAATGGAGATATGAAATCTGAGGATTCATCTGATGATGTTGTTGATGAAGAAACCCAGTGGAAAGCTCAGATCATAAAGGGAGCAATAGAAGGTTAATAAAAGTATACTCCAGTGAACTAAATGCATCTTCCCAAGATCAAGATGCATAAACTAAAAGAAGAAAAGGGAAGGAGAAGAAAGGTGTCCAGAATTGTCACAACCACTTCCTGCAGTCTCAGAACCAACTCCTACAACCACAATGGAGGAGGACCCAGAACCTGAGATTGTTTCACAGCCACGTCTCAGCTGCCAAGCAGAGTGATCCCCCTTGTTAGGAAAGACTTTGTCCCACAAGAGTAAGAAATCCACCACAGTGATTTAATCTCTAGGCCTGAATAGGACAATTTAAAATTTACTATGCTGTGGATGTCTGCATATAGCAGTTGTATAATATAGTATAATGTGTATATAGTTATGATGCATTGTCCATTGAATTAGCGCTTATAGCTAAGCAGGGAGGAGTGTTGTGTCTTTAATATTTCAGTGATATTGAGTAATATTGTAGGTATGTTGCTGATTAAGCATTCTTTGTTTAAATAATTCACTACAGGTTATTTGTAAAGATACACGAATTGCCTATGTTGTGGTGTTACTACATGATATGCGCATGCCTGGCTTAAAGAAAAGGAAAAACTAAGACTCGATCTCTCGGCTCTCTTGTCTTCCTTTGAATTAGTTTTGAAGTTACAAAACTTAGCAGATGGAGCACAGCAGCAGAAGGCCACGAACTTACACTCAGTGGCCACTTTATTAGATACAGGACATGCATCCGATTTTATCTCTAACTTCACATGGAATTTCTTTTCTGCTCTCATTATGGCCTTCTGTAGATCATACATTGTCATCTTGTAGGGGTCTGAGCCACTGGCCTTAAATGGCACAAATCTAGCCCTTAGCAGAATGTGAATCTCCTGATTCATCCATAGTTCAGGTTTGGGTACATTCAGTATGTTGCTGAAGGCACACACTCATCCACACAGGTCTTGATGAAATTGTATTGATGGCTGTGGCATATTCATATGGATCCAAAGATGAGTTCCTGAATATGGACCAGTCCACTGATTCAAAGCAGTCCTGTAAGTGCTCTTTTACCTCTCATAACCATCCTATTGCGGTCCTTTCCATTGGTGCTGTGAGTTTCAGTCTGCACCTATACACTGGGAGCAGAAGTGTAGACAAGCCATCAGACTTGCCAAAGTGCAGTGTAACAGAGCACTTTGATGGTGGCATAACAAAGATCAAGCGTGTTAGCTCCTCGAGTTCCACAGGTGACATGCTGGTGGTAGTTTGTTAGAAACATCTTCAAGCTGGCCTGGTTGAAGCCCTCACAATAATTGGGGAGGCATCGGGGTGTGCTGTCTCATGACTGCTGATCACAATGCTCAGCTCCCCCAGTGCCTGCCTGTACAGGGTGCATAGCTGGGCAACATCCACTGCAACTGCAACTGGTTCCACGCAACCAGTTGGTGGAAAACTCCCTCAACAGATAAAATGGATGACACTTTATTGGCAGACATTTCAGCTTCGCGAACCAGGACTGAGACAGGACTGCCACATCTGTGTATCGTAATGAATTAATCATGAAGCAAATGCCACCACCTCTGCCTTTGCCTGACACTGCTACCCAATTCAAGTAGTGGAAGGTTCCTTGAGCTAGGATGCTGGGGGTGAGCCATGTTTCTGTGAAGCAGACTACACAGCAGTCCTTGATGTCCCTCAGGTGTTGCAATCTTGTTCTGAGGTTTTAATATTATTTTCCAGGGACTCTAATTTAACCAGGAGGATAGTGCGGCAGGGTGGGGGCTTAAAATCCTATGTTTCATTTTGTTGTTGCAGTCCACTCTGACAGCATCGCTGTAAGATCCAATAAATTAGATTTATTTATTGCATCTTACATGAGACCATTCAACCCATTGTGCTGGTGTTGGCTCTTTGAAAAAGCCACTAAACTTTCCCCATTGTCTTGCAATGCATTCTGCTTTACATCTACAGTCAGAGGCCACTTTATTAGGTATACCTGCTCATTAACATAAATATCTAATCAGCCAATCATGTAGCAGCAACTCAATGCATAAAAACCTGCAGATATGTCCAAGAGGTTTGATTGTTGTTTAGACCAAACATCAGAATGGGGAAGAAATGTGACCTAAGTGACTTTGACTGTGGGATGATGTTGATGCCAGAAAAGGTAGCTGGTATATCTCAGAAGCTGCTGATCTTCTGGAAATTTCACACGTAACAGTCTCTAGATTTTACAGAGGGTAGGGCAAAACACAAAAGAAATCCAGTGAGTTGTAGTTTTGTAGACAAAAATGCCTTGTTAATGAGAGAGATCAGATGAAAATGGTCAGACTGGTTTAAGCTGACAGGAAGACGACAGTAACTTAAACAACCATATGTTACAACATTGGTGTCCCAAAGAGCATCTCTGAACATACAGTGTGTCAAACCTTGAAGTGGATGCATATAACAGCGGAAGATCACCCGAGGATCTGCTCCTGTACCTAATAAAGTGGCCAGTGAGTGTATATCTGATCTGCTTTTGGAGGAGGCATTTGAATTTGCTTCTGGTGCTGATGTAGTGCACTCCAGATCATAACCACTAACAGAACAAAAATCTCACCTCCTGGGATGGGTATCAGAAGTCTTTTGGAAGATACAAAGTTCCCCATTAATAAACTCTTTAAGGATATCTGTTTCTACATATATTAGTATAATATTTGTTTAATGTACCCTTCAAGACCCAGTGAATTTAAATCATTTATATGCTCTACTTAGTTTTTGACATTTTTAATCCATTAATTTGAATCTCTGCCCTTTGAATATTAACATGCCAATCCTTACATTATCATGTCATTAATAGCATACAAAGCAATTCAAGATTCATATCTGTTTAGTGTTTCAAAAGACATTTAAAATGAATAGTATATGACAGGACAGAAAGTATCATAATTTGCCCTATTCTCAAGACACCCTTTACAATAGAATATGTCTTCTACGGCTAGTCCACTCAAAAGACCTCTCACCATCACGAATGAGTGAAAAAAATCGTAGATCCACCAATCAGTTCTGTGGAATGTAAATGTGATCTCACTGACTCTCCACTCAGCCTTGGATCACCTGGACAATAGCAATCCTATGTCAACCTGCTGGTTATTGGCTACTGCTCAGGCATTTGACACAATCATACCTTTGGTTCTAACCAACATGCTCCAAATCCTGAACCTCTGTAACTCCCCCTGCAACTATTTCCTTGACTTCCTGACTAGGAGAGCAGAGTCTGTACTGATTGGAAATAACATCTCCTCCTCGCTGACAGTGAACACTGGCTCACATCAGGGATTGGTGCTTAGCCCATTGCTCTACTCTCCCTACACCCACAATTATGTGGCTAGGCACAGCACAAATGCCATCTCTAAATTTGTCCACACCACAGCTATTGTTGGCAGAATTTCAGCTGGTGATAAGGAGGTGTACAGGAACAAGATAGATTAGCTGGTTGAGTGGAGCTGCAGCAAAAGCCTTTGCACTCAATGTCAGTAAGACCAAGAGATTGATTGTGGACTTCAGGAAAGGGAGGTTGGGGGAACACACACCAGTCCTCATTGAGGGATCAGAAGTGGAAAGGATGAGCAGTTTCAAATTCCTGGGTGTCAACATCTTCATGAGGAGTTTGAGGAGAATTGGTCTGTCACCAAAAACACTTGCAAATTTCTACAGGTGTAGCGGGAAGACCATACTAACTGGTTGCATCACTGTCTCGTATGGAGGAGACATGGAGATCAGAAGAAGGATCAGAAAAAGCTGCAGTAAGATGCAAACTCAGCCAGCTCCACCATGGGCACTAGCCCTCCTCAGCAATGAAGATAGCTTCAACAGGTGATGCCTCAAAAGGCGGCATCCATCATTATGGAACCCATCACCAAGGGCCTGCCCCCTTCTCATTGCTGTCATCAAGGAGGAGGCACAGGAGCCAGAAGACATACACTCAATGTTTTAGGAACAGCTTTTTCCCCTCTGCCATCAGATTTCTGAATGGACAATGGACGCATGAACTCTACATCAATATATTTCCTCTCTTTTTCATGACTTAATTAATTCAATTTTCTTTTTTTATATATAAACATACTTATTGTAATTTATAGTTTTTTTATAATTATATATTGCAAAGTACTGCTGCCAGAAAACAACTAATTTCACAACATATGCCGGTGATATTAAACCTGATTCTGATTCTGAGCAAGGATACCTTTCTTTGCAGTAGACTACTTAATCATGAAACATCAGAATCAGAGTCAGAATCAGATTTATTTTCACCGGCCTGTGACATGAAATTTATTAACTTAGCAGCAGTAGTTCAATGCAATACATAATCTAGCAGAGAGAAAAAAAAACATAATAATAAATAAACAAGTAAATCAATTATGTATACTGAATAGATTTTAAAATGTGCAAAAACAGAAATACTGTATATATTTAAAAAAAGTGAGGTAGTGTCCAATGCTTCAATGTCTATTTAGGAAACGGATGCCAGAGGGGAAGAAGCAAAATTATTGAATTGGAGCAAAATTAGGCCATACAGCCCATCGAGTCTGCTCTACCATTCCATCATGGCTGATCCCAAATCCCACTCAACCCCACACACCTGCCTTCTCACCATATCCTTTGATGCCCTGACCAATCAACTTCCACCTTAAGTATACCCACAGACGCGGCCTCCATCACAGTTGGTGGCAGAGCATTCCACAGACTCACTACTCTCTGGCTAAGAAGATTTCTCCCTACTTCTGTTCTAAAAGGTAACCCCTCAATTTTGAGGCTATGCCTTTTAGTTTTGGGTAAATAATCAGAATATCATGAGGGAAATGAAGGCACTGGTGGTGATGCTGAACTGTCATGGTTAATGAAGAAGGAAGAGAGAGTCTCACAGCAAGAGATAAATGCACAGGCTGTGATCTCTGCAGGTAAGACCCCTTGAAATAATAGCAAAGTAGGTCTCACATTCACTTTCAAGGTGCCCTTTGGCATATTTAGCCCACACCATTGGAGCCTTCTCCTCCTGTTGTTACACACTGTGTATTAGCACCGGATATTCATGAAGGGCTCAATAGTGATTCATGGTAGGTGCGATATCACAATTCAATTTCCAATTAAATTCCTTATGCATGCATTAAATGTTGCTGAAGAATTACTGGTGCAAGATTGTCTGCATATGCGTTTACATGTGCATTGAATCACCCATGGCTGACAGAAAAAAAATGCCGTGTGAAACTTTAGAAGTGATTATCAGACCGCTGGAAAATGAGACTGGAGAGGTAGTATTGGGGCATGAAGAAATGGCAGACTAACTTAATAAGTATTTTGTGTCAGTCTACACTATGGAAGACACGAGTAGTATTCCATATATTTGAGTATTTCAAGGGTCAGAAATGAATGTAGTTGCTATTACGGAGGAGAAGGTGCTTGGGAAGTTGAAAGTTCTGAAGGTAGATCAGTCCTCTGGACCAGATGGACTACGCTGCAGGTAGCTGAAGCGATTGTGGTGGCATTAATAATGTTCTTTTAAAAATCACTAGATTCTGGACTGGAAAATTTCAAATGTCACTCCATTCTTTAAGAAGTGGGGGAGGCAGACAAAAGGAAATTATAGGCCAGTTAGCCTGACTTCTGTGGTTGGGAACATGTTGGAGTCTATTATTAAGGATTACGTTCCAGGGTACTTGGAGGCACATGACGAAATAGGCCAAAGTCCGTAAGGTTTCCTTAATGGAGAAATCTTGCCTGACAAATCTGTTGGAATATTTTGAGGATGTAATAGGCAGGTTAGACAAAGGAGAGTTAGTGAATGTCGTTTACTTGGATTTTCAGAAAGCCTTTACAAGGTGCCACAGATGAGTCTGCTAAACAAGATAAGAGCCCATGGTATTAAAGGAAAGGTACTAGCATAGATAGAAGATTGGCTGACTGGCAGGCAGGAGACAAAGAGTGGGAATAAAGGAGGCCTTTTCTGGTTGGCTACTGGTGAATAGAGGAGTTCTGCAGGGGTCAGTGTTGGGACTGCTTCTTGATTTATGTCAGTGATTTGGATGATGGATTTGTGGCAGAGTTTGCAGACAATACAAAGGTAGAAGGAGAAAGATGGTGTTGACTAAGCAGGGTGTCTGCAGAGGACTAAGATACATTGGAAAAATGGGCAAAAGTGGCAGAGAAAAGTAAGCAAGTGTATGGTTATGCATTTTGATGGAAGGAATAAAGGCATAGACTGTTTTCTAAACAGGGAGAAAATTCTAAA
The DNA here is from genome assembly GCF_030144855.1 of Hypanus sabinus. NCBI lineage: Eukaryota > Metazoa > Chordata > Chondrichthyes > Myliobatiformes > Dasyatidae > Hypanus > Hypanus sabinus. The sequence goes on from NC_082713.1 coordinate 136,367,906, forward strand.
ATTTGAGGTTCAAAGGGACTTGAGAGTCTTGTGCGGGATCTTCTAAGGGTTAATTTGCAGGTTGAGTTGGTAGTAAGGAGGGGAAGTGCATTATCAGCATTCATTTCAAGAGCATTAGAAGAGAGAGCAAGGATGTAATGCTGAGGCTTTTTAAGACATTGGTCAGAACGTACTTGGAGTATTGTGAGCAGTTTTAGGCAGTAAGAAAAGATGTGTTGGCATTGGAGAGGATCCATGGAACGATTCTGGGTATGAAAGGATTAACTTTGATGGCTCTGTGCCTGTACTTACTGGTGTTTAGAAGAATGAGGAAGTTTATTTCCTATAGTGGGTGAGTCCAGGACCAGAGGACACAGCCTCAGAATAGAGGGACACCCAGTAATGAGTTGGAATTTATTTAGTCAAAGGTTAGTGAATCTGTGGAATTCTTTGCCACAGACGTTGGAGGCCAAGTCGCTGAGTATACTTAAGGCAGAAGTTGGTATGTTCTTGATTAGTCAGGGCATCAAAGGAGAAGACAGGAGAATGGAGTTGTGATGAATAATAAGTCACCCATGATGGAATAGTGGAGCAGATTCAAAGGGCCGAATGGCCCAATTCTACTCATATATCTTATGGTCTTATTTAATGTTATGGTGCATTTAAAATGAATTTCAAAATGAACCTTTATTCATCTTGGGGAGTCCCAAAGCACTTTAACTAATGCCAATAAGGTATTTTTGAAGTAAATCTGTTTTGATGTAGGAAATATGTTATTTGCTCTGCTTGCAAGAACATGCTGTGCATAGTACAATAACAATCAAATCATCTATTCTAATGATTTTGTTTGGGGGATAAAATATTGGCTAGGGCACAAAGGAGAATTTGACTGATCTTTTTTGAAATGTGCTGCTTTTGCCAAAGTGATTGCTGCATAATGTGCACATTTCTGATTGTCAAGAAAACCAACATTTGAAGTTTTATTCCACAGCAACACATAATTAAGTCTTCAATCAACTTGGGCTCTTTCTCCTTGTCACCCTCATGCATATAGTGTACAGAACTAGCTGACAGCTGAGAATGAAAGTGATATTTAGTGTGTAGTTTGTTGTAACATTCAGATTTTTTTTCAGTACATCAACACACCTTCACACATTCAAAACACAAAGTAGCAAACTGTCAGCTAATGCTGATACTGAAAATCATTGCTAGCCTAATGATCATGCAGTGATTACAGTCTTTAGATGCTGCAGTAATCCAGCCATATTTGGCTCATATGAATGCTCTTAAATATTCAGCATGATTAGGCACCAAAAGAATCCTCTTATCTTTGTTTATTGGTTGACTTCATACAAAAATGCCCCCCTGATAATCAAAATCAGATGATCTTCTTTGTAAGAAAAAACTTGAACTCGGTGAGTTGGCATACCCAGTCTTACATAGTATTCAATCCAATCACATGATTGGATTTCTGCAAACTAATGATCACAATTGAGAGTGGAGGTGAGTTTGGAGGAGGAAATAGGAAGGAGAGTTGAAAAACACTTGCACCTGTGAATAACATCTCTGAGATAAAATGGATCTGGTAACAATGAAATAATCCTCCTAAAAAATCTGAGTCATTTGGCGAAGACGAAGAAGTTAGGAGTGTGTGTGTGTGTGTGTGTGTGTGTGTGTGTGTGTGTGTGTGTGTGTGTGTGTGTGTAGAGAGAGAGAGAGAGAGAGAGAGAGAGAGAGAGATTCTCAGACTGTTTACTTCAACATAGCTAAGAGTGGCAAGTTTGTGAAGTCTACACATTACCTAGTCATTAATCGTTTTTGATTATCTTGCATTAGACCAAGTCCTCATTCTGTGATTTCCCCTGAGGTAGCTGAGCTGATATGCAACTGTACCCCAGTTTTAAAGCAGTCCATTCCTCAGAAATGGATGAAAAACCTGCAATGTTTGGGATCACCTAAAAAACTGCAAAAAAAAGAGGGAATGTTTCCCACCACTAGTCACAGGTTTCCAGTCCAAGAAAACAAAATTTTCCACCATCATCTACTTTCTACCATCAAGCCAATTGTGTATCCAATTAGGCAGTTGTCCCCAGAGTCCAGGCAATCTAATCTTCCAGACCAGCCTCCATGCAGAACTGTATCAAAGGCTTTATGTGCATATAAACCACTTCTACCATTCTACCCTCATCAACTTTCTTGGTCACCTCATTAAAAACAACTCAGATTTGTAAGAAATGATCTCCCATGCACAAAGCCATGCTGAGTGCCTCAAATAAACCCGTCTTTCCAAATGCATGTATATCCTTTCCCTCAGAACCCTTCCAGCAGCTTACATAAAACAGATTTTAAACTTGCTGATCTGAAGTTCCCAGGTTGTTTATTTTTTTCTGCCCTTCTTAAATAAAAACACAATATTTGTTTACTCTCAGTCTACTGGCACCTCACCTGTGGTTAAAAATTATGCAAGTATTTCAGCCAGGGCTCCTGCAATTTCTTCTCTAGCCTTTCACATTACTTTTAAAAATACTCTTTAATATTACGTTCTCTTTTTCTCAATAATTAAGTGAAATCATTTCCGCTTTTCTGCATAAATTGTGATTACTAATATGCTAATGATGGAAATGGGACTATTGGTTGTAATTAGTTTTTTTAAAGATGTGCATGCAATCACAAGGGTTTTAGCCCTGCATACACTATCTAAGATGATCAAAATTAATATAACATATTTTAAAGATATTTGGGATTTCTAATCAGAAAATTAAATGAAACTTTACAACTGGATTACATTTAAAGATTTATTCATTTGGCTTTCATTGTTGTTAATTATAGAATTTTGGATAATTATCTTACACATTGCCTCATCAGCTGTTTGGTCCTTGCTTTCTTTGTTTCCCTTCCCTCAGACCCTTTGGCTTCCAGCTTTCCCTCACTCCTTAATAATTCCCTCCAGCAAGGTTTTGGTCACTTCCAATAGCTTCACATCAGTATTATTTTCAATAACTTTCCTCTGAAGTACAATTACAATTTGTTGCAAGATTGTCTTTCAAATGACTCCTGTTTCAAATGCTGTTCCACAGCAAGGTTTTGCTTTGTGTATTTACTGGATTATGATCACTTAATAACCATAAGCATCTGTCAGAGATTGATCCTCATCCTTTGCTCTTTAGGCTGGTCACAAATACAAATCCTAAAGGACAATTTTTTCCGCCCTGCTTTTGTCACGCTGTACTCCAACCCTCTGGATAATTCACTTTGAAATTGGCTGCCAATCTTATATTTGCTAACAGAATTCTGAATTATCACAATAATTAAACATCAGTGCATTTTCACAGTACTATACTAAACAGTACCTTTTAAATAATTGCAGTGTACAACTTCTCGTTAAAGATAGCCTGGGAAGGAACTAAGCGCAACAACGAATAAATGGGCAGTAAAACGTAATACCAAAGGTAATGAAGAAAACACCCACTGAGTGACATAATAATCCTGAATTTTGAAACAAAATACCTTTTTGAGAAAATTTGTTTTATTATTTTAAGGATCAGGAATCTGTTCTTCACTTGTACTTTCATGTTAACCAAGGAGCTGGAGATAAGGTTGCTTTTGCTCTTAAAAAAATACTTGTCTAATGTCAAATCATATGAAAGGGATACGAAAACAAATAAGCAAAAGTTTATATTTGTCCTCTCTCAGTCACTGGTTTCTCTGAGATGTGTTCCATTCTCCAGTAAAAGTAATCCTAGCTTCAGTGTAACTATCCTTGAATTTACTCCTAGCAGCCTGCCCATGGAAGCCTAGAAACCACAATCTAGATAAATTCACAAATCTAGATTTTGACTGATTAAAAATTTGCAGGGATAGCTGAAGCAAATTTGGAAATATGCAGATGGAGTTAACCTCTTACAGTAATCTAAAACATTCACTTCTCCTCTCTCTTTGGATGTTCCCTTAAGACCTGAGCATCTTATGTTTTATTTTAGATTTTTAACATTTTCAGTTACTTGTTTTTCTACTTGATCTGTTTACTCCAGTGCTGATCAAATCTTTTAAAACCAAAGTGTTTTATATCTCAGTTACCATCAATTGCTGCATTAGGAAATGCTTCATGAGTAAGAAATAGTGTCACAGGTGACAAGCAAGGGTCTCCAGAGGCTTTTTGAGCAATTATTTAATTTCAGTTTTAAGTTTTAGTTTTAAGTTCACTGTTTACTAGGGTGTCTTCCTTCTGGAGTCATTCCTCCATAGCTTAGGTTAGCATATTGGTCATTGAATGATAATCACCTATTTTGGGAGCTTGAATCTTGAACAACAGAACTCCTCACTATATAATTGTTTGGCTATTCTGACGGTTTGACATTTAGTCTCATTTACCGTGCTCCCTTTAAACCAAGGGTTCCCAACTGTGGGCCGCAGACCCCTTGCTTGATCATATTGGTCCATGGCATAAAAAAAGGTGGGAACCATTGCTTTAAACTCACTAGGATCTCATATCCCACATTGCTTCTCTACTTATTAGGGCTCTCCACCCAATGCAGCTTTTAATCCAAGGACGCCCAACCATTTTTTATGCCATGGACCCCTACCATTAGCCGAGGTGTCTGTGGAGCCCAGGTTGAGAACCCCTGTTTTAAACCTATGGGACATCCCTGTTTCTAATCATCTCTTTAAACTTGCCAGGATACTGATTCCCATGATCCTTTTAAACTCAATTGCTTCACTGGGAAAATTATCATACCTTCTGTGTATCATCGAAATTGTGCATTGAAGCTTTGTTGGGATATTGATAAATAATATTCAATAGTCCAGAAAATCAGATCATCCAACTCCATTAAAGTCTTGAGGGGGCTGGAGTTTTACTGTAGAAAATGATTTTATCATATTTGCATGAAACAGAGGTGCACTGCGAATTCTACCCCACAGCGACTATTAAAAGCTTGGCAAATAAATGTAAACAAATATCCAATCAGATCAATTGTTTATAGTAAACAATTTCTGGGTGTTTCATGTTTCACAGTCTCACATAGCAACTGTCCAAATCCATTATGCCTCGTCAAGTAACATCAAAGATTAAATCATTCAACCAAGTTTGTAACAGATCAAAATATTTTGAGCTTTACCATTGTCTGGTTCCATGACGACCATTTCATAATCCTTTACTGTCTTAATCAATCAAGTGTTATTGTTAAGCAAATCCCCAAAAGAATAGCATTAATAATAAAGTAACAGATTGCAATATTTTCCATAAAACAGAGATCTGTAGAAATATTATTTGAAGCTTCATTTGCTTAAGCATTAAAAAGGTGGATAACAACATGTAATTTATTTTTGCCAGCTGAGAGGACAATAAGAAATTTCCCAAGAATGAAAGTGACTAGCTGGAAATTAAAGTGAAAACTTGCTTGTGAAATGTCAGTGCACAGTTTGCAGTGCTTCAGAAAAAGAAATCATCACACGGCTGAGATATCATTTAATAAGTCAAATTATGATTTGTTAATTTACCATAAGTCAGAAAGGAAGGTATTCAGCCCATTGGGTTGAATACTATCCACAGACCGGATGACACACCCGTGGCTGTCGCAGGAAGTCAAAGCCAACATAAAAGCAAAAGAGACGGTATATAATAGAGCAAAAATTAGTGGAAAATTAGAGGATTGAGAATTTTTTAAAAACTGTCAGAAGGCAACTAAAAAATAACAGAAGGAACAAAAGATGAAATATGAAGGTAAGCTAGCCAATATTAGTAAAAATAATATCAAAAGTTTCTTTCAGATATATAAAGAGTAAAAGCGAGAAAAGAGTAGATATTGGAGAGATAGTAACAGGGGACAAGAAAGTGGCAGACAAACTAAATAAGTATTTTGCATCAGTCTTCACTCAGGAAAACACTAGCTGGAAATTTGAGAGTGCCAAGAGGGCAGAAGTGAGTGCAGTTGTTATTACTAGAGATGCGGTGCTTGGTAAACTGTAAGGTCTAAAGATAGTTACCCGGACCTGTTGGACTATACCTCAGGGTTCTAAAAAAGGTAGCTGAAGAGATGGTGAAGATATTAGTAATGGTCTTTTAAGAATCAATAGATTCTGGCGTGGTTCTGGAGAACTGGAAAATTGCAAATGTCACTCCACTCTGCAAGAAGGGAGGGAGGCAGAATAAAGGAAATTAGAGACCAGTTAGCCTGACCTCAGTAGTTGAGAAGATGTTGGGATCGATTGTTAAGGATGTGGTTGGAGGCACATGGTAAAATAGGCCAAGGTCAGCATGGTTTCCTTAAGGAAAAATGTTGCCTCACCAATCTGTTGGAATTTGTTAAAGAAATAACAAGCAGGATAGATAAAGGAGAATTGGTGGATCTTGTGTACTTGGATTTTCAGAAAATTTTTGTCAAGCTGCTGCACACAAGGCTGCTTAATAAGATAAGAGCCCAGGGTATTGCTATAATGGTTACAGCATTGGCTGACTGGAAGGAGGCAAAGAGTGGGAATAAAGTTTCTCTTTTCAGATTGGCTGCCAGTGACTAGTTGTGATTGACAGGGGTCTGCTTCTTTTTACTTTGTATGTCAATGATTTGGATGATGGCTTTGCAAATGATGTAAAGGTAGGTGGAGGGGCAGTGTAGTATTGAGGAATCAGAAGGCTGCGGATGGATGTAGACAGATTAGGAGAATGGGCAAAGAGGCGACAGATGAAACACATTGTGGGGAAGTGTATGGTCATGCACTTTGGTAGAACAAATGAAATCATAAGCTATTTTCTAAACAAAAATAAAATTCAAAAATCCAGGGTGCAAAGGGACTTGGGAGCCCTCATACATGATTCCCCATAGGTTAATTTGCAGGCTGGATTGGTGGTAAGGAAGACGAATGCAACATTAGCATTCATTTCAAATGGAGTAGAATATAGAAGCAAGGATGTAATGCTGAGACTGTATAAGTCACTGGAGGTACCTCACTTGGAGGATTATGAGCAGTTTTAGATCCCTCATTTAAGAATGGATGTGCTGACATTAGAGGGGGTTTAGAGGAAGTTCATGAGAATGATTCCGGGAATGAAAGGGTTGTCATATAAGCATCTATTGAAAGGTCTAGCCCTGTAATCAATGGAAGTTAGAAGAATGGGGGGGGGGGGGGTGGAAATCTCTTTGAAACCTATCGAATGTTGAAAGACCTAGATAGAATGGATGTGAATAGGATGTTTCCTCTGGTGGGGCAATCTAGGACCAGAGGAACCTCCTCAAAACAGTGGGATGTCCTTTTAGAACACAGTTAAGGAGGTATTTAAACTCTTCTCCGGCTTCCGGCCGGTACAGATACCAATTATAACCGCCATTTATACCCCCGTACCACTGGACTAGACTTGCCCAGGCATCATCCCTGAAGAAGGTGGCAAAGTTTGTCGTCGAAATGTCGGTTATAATCAATACCTGTAACTGGCTGGAAGTCCAGGAAGAGTTTATTCGTCATATAAGTCGGGAAAGCTCTAGATCCTTTTTCAAGGAAGAATTTCTTTAACCAGAGGGTGGTGAATCTGTGGAATTTATTGCCACAGGCAGCTGTGGAAGCAAGGTCACCAGGTGCATATAAGGCAGAGGTTGATAGATTTTTGATAAGTCAGGGCCTGATTGGTTACGGAGAGAAGGCAGGGGAATAGGGTTAAGGAGGAAATATCTCAATCATGATGAAATAGTGGAGCAGACTTGTTGGGCTGAGTAGCATAATTCTGCTCGATGTCTCACGGTCTTATGGATCTATGTCAGTGTTCAAAGCGAACTACTTAGCTATGTCTCTGCTCTTTTCCTGTTGACCTGGAAATGTATCTTTTCTGCACAGTGATCCAGTTCAGTAGATTTTTCCTTTGAGTTTGTGTCCAATTGTCTTTTGAAGTTACCGCAGTATCTGTTTTAGCCTTGCTGTCTGTGATGCAAGAGAAGTCATTGAGCTAAATACATGTCCTCACTTCCCTTCCTTGACATTCTTCCATGTGACTGCAATGCACTAGGGCTAATTTCTACTGAACAAGCAAAGGAAATTTCGACAACTTCAGATACTATCTGTAAAATGTATACTTTGGAGACTCATTAAGAGGCTGGTGGGGTAATTGCTTTTCCCATTCCATATCAGTTTACATCAGACATTGGTTAGGAAAACACATTCATTTCAAATTCTTAATCATTTATCAGTTTTAATATTTTTGGATGTCACAGTGCCAGATGCATTTTGAAGATATTTAAATACTTGATAACTTAAAGCTCCATCTGCAGCTTTACCTCTTGTCTGGGTTGTGTCTTCGACTACATTACCTGAGAACTTCTTACATTTGAACTCTCACTGCCTGATTCCAGGTTGCAGATCAGCCGTCTGCATCTGATCCTGGTACGCAGGACATGGGATAGTGCACCTAGTCAGGGACTAGGATTGTAGAAAACACATAATGGAAAAGGTTGTCATTTGGCCCTTTGTATCTGTACTGTTTGGGGTAAAAAAAAATCCAACCCAATTTCTCCTTCCAGTAATAAGTCCGGGTGGTTAGACTTCTTTAAGTTCTGAGCACAGTAAAAAATATGTGATGATGGCTTCTCCCAATATCACTCATCCAGACGGTGTATTTCATATTGCTACCACAATCTGGCTGAAAAAAATATTACTTTTTCTCAACACTCTGCCACTTACTTTCAGTCAATTTGCCCTGGTTTTTGACTCGTGAGGGGAACTGGATCTTTCCCATTTATCTACATTCCTATCTGCTTTCTGAGGAACAATATGCCCAGTATTTTCTGGCTATTAACTAGGTTAGTTTGTTTGTTTGACTTCCTGGTGTCACACTTCGTATTTGAATTTAAAAAGTATCTGTTCCTCTGCATTCTGAAACCTAAGCATGTCACTGAGGGTAATATTCTTAGGGGAGTTGTAAACGTAGGAACGCCAACTTTCCAACAAGTTGTTAAACAAAGCACGTGTTGCTATATGTCTGTTTAACAGTCACCAACGTTGTTGCAGTGAATCAAAAACCTCATGACCAGAGCAGAACACATGCAATCTTCGCCTGTTGAGATTTTCCCGATTGCAGACCCGTCGTTTCAGGTAGATCACAATATGACAACTCTGTGGCTCAGCTAGTAGAGCTGCTGCTTCACATCTCCAATGTCCCTAGTTCAATCCCACCTCCAAAAGAGCCTGCATGCAGTTGGCACATTCTCTGTGGCAAAATGGGCTTCCTCCTGCATCCCAAAATATGTGGATCGGTGTGTTAACTGGCCAATAAAAATTGTGTAAGTGAGTGATAGAATATGGCAGAGTTGATGGAAATAAATGGAGAAAACTGGGTTGGGATAGGATTAGTGTAAAGATGGGTGGGCTGAAAGACTTGCTTCTGCACCACATCTCTCTATTACTCTGCACCTCAGCTTCCTCGGCTTTTCACAGTGACGGTAGCTGAGGCTTCCCTTGACTGGTGGAGAGATGGGTCCTAGCAGTAGGAGCTTTCCTCTATAGATGACATACTGTCCCCGCTGCAGCAAGAATGACATAGCCGCCTACCCTTTTGCCGACTGTGGATTTGCTAAGAAGCTGTGGGGATGGATGTATGGGTTTGTGGCTTTGTTCATCCCCAGCAGCTACATAACAGAGCTGTGAGCTACTTCCGAGGACATGCACTGAGACAGACATGAGGTGCTGCCGGACGTTCTTCAGTTTAGTGAAAGACACCCTCTGGTCTGCTTGAAACTTACTGGTCTGTAAGGGAATGTGACGGACTGGCACAGAAGAAGCTTCAGGAGTATGTACTAAGCGATGTCTTGAAGTCTTGTGCAGCCAGTGCTAGGGCTCAGTGGGACAGGACCACAGCACAGGCGGCTTGTGGTATTGGAAATGGAGGGGCAGATTTGGGTGTGGAAGCCTCCTGACAATGAAAGGGTTATCATGCCACAGGTCCACCTGAGGGGGCAATGGTGCAATATTTGCTCACGTTTTTCTTTAAAGTACTCTCCTGAGCGCATTGACCATGAATCCAAAAATGTTGTACTGTTTCTTCCTTTTGTACATTTTAACTTTTCAAAATTTAAAAATAGACAGTATCTGAACTGATGATTATGAATGCTGTCATCTTCACCTGCTAGCTGATCATCAGTTCGAGCCTCTAAAAATGGGTACTGGAAAGATGAAAGTCACAACAGAACATTAATAGCAGGCACCATGCATGAATGGTAGACTCTTGTCTTGTAAACGAGAGAATGTGATGAGGAAGGAAAAACAGGAGTTGAGAATCAAGGATAAATACCCTTATATTATCTTCAACCCCTGGCTCTAGTCCCCGTGCTCTCCTCTCCTATAAATGGTTTAGCCTGTGGGCACACTGATGGGTACGGATAAGGCTGTTATGGCTACAGAGAAAGTGTTACTGAATGTTACGAAGTCAATCGACTTGGAAGCAGGCCTTTTTGCCCACTGAGTCTAAGCTGACCGTTATTTTGTTTCTACTTTTCAACCATTCAAGGACATCTTCAACCTCTCACTGCTATGGGCAGAAGTTCCCACATGCTTCAAAAAGGCAACAATTATATCAGCGCTTAAGAATGATGTGGGCTGACCTAATGACTATCGCCCGGTAGCACTCACATTGACAGTGATGAAATGCTTTGAGAGGTTGGCCATGACTAGACTGAACTGCCTCAACAAGGAACTGGACCCATTGCAATTTGCCTGTCAATGGCAGACACAAGCTCAATGACTCTCCACATGGCTTTAGGCCACCTGGGCAACACAAACACCTATGTCAGGATATTGTTCATTGACAATAGCTCAACATTTAATACCATCATTCCCACAATCCTGATTGAGAAATTGCAGAACCTGGGCCTCTTTATCTCCCTCTGCAACTGGACCCTCAGCTTCCTAAACAGAAGACCACAATCTGGTGCGGATTGGTGATAACATATCCTCCTCGCAAACGATCAACACTGGCGCACCTCAAGGGTGTGTGCTTAGCCCACTGCCCTACTCTCTATATACACATGACTATGTGGCTAGGCATAGCTCAAATACCATTTATAAATTTTCTGATGATACAACCATTGTTCGGAGAATCTCAGGTTGTGACAGGAGGGCGTACTTGAGTGAGATATTGGAATGGTGCCGCAGCAACAACCTGGCACTCAATGTCAGTAAGATGAGAGAGTTAATTGTGGACTTCGGGAAGGGTAAGTCAAAGGAACACATACCAGTCCTCATAGAGGGATCAGAAGTGGAGAGAGTGAGCAGCTTCAAGTTCCTGGGTGTCAAGATCTCTGAGGATCTAACCTGGTCCCAACATATCGATGTAGTTATAAAGAAGGCAAGACAGCGGCTATACTTTATTAGGCATTGGAAGATATTTGTCATGTCAACAAATACTCTCAAAAACTTCTATAGTTGTACCGTGGAGAGCTTTGTGACAGGCTGCATCACTGTCAGGTACGGAGGGGCCATTGCACAGTACCGAAAGAAGCTGGAGAAGGTTGTAAATCTAGTCAACTCCATCTTCAGTACTAGCCTACAAAGTACTCAGGACATCTTTAGGGAGTGGTGTTTCAGAAAGGCAGTGTCCATTATTAAAGACCTCCAACACCCTTTTTCTCATGGTTACCATCAGGTAGGAGGTACAGAAGCTTGAAGGCACACACTCAGTGATTCAGGAAGAGCTTCTTCCCCTCTGCCATCCCATTCCTAAATGGACATTGAATCTTTGGACACTACCTCTGTTTTTAAAAAAATATACAGTATTTCTGTTTTTGTACTTAAAAAAAAATCTATTCAATGTATGTAATTGGTTTTGTTGCCACAAGCAGCTGTGGAGGCCAAGACAATGGTGTATTTAAGGCAGAGATAGATAGGTTCTTGATTAGCAAGGGCATCAAAGGGGGGTGGGGATGATTGGAGGAATTGGATCAGCCTATGATTGAATGGCGGAGCAGATTCAATGGGTCAAATGGCCTACTTCTCCTCCTATATCTTATGGTCCTATGGTCTTATTTACTTATTTATTTATAATTATTATTTTTTCTCTCTGCTAGATTATGTGTTGCATTGAACTGCTGCTGCTAAATTAACACATTTCACGTCACAGGCCGGTGATAATACACCTGATTCTTTGAATGATTCCTAGCTCTCTGAGGAGAAAAATATCCTCCCGCTCTTCAAAAAGGGTGTCAAGTGTCTGATGTCTATCGCGGACACCACGTCAATGACACTCCTTTCTCATAAACTACTTAAACTCTGGGCAGAGTGGTGAATGCAAACAGTGGCTGTGTGCCACTATCCCGTGGAAGTGAGTGTAGTTATTGAAAGTGGCTGGAAACCCCAAGCTCTGAAATGACCTTCAGCAATTTTTGCAGGTAGGGGCCATTTTGTTTTTAGGAGGAATAAGCAAGACTAGAGCTCAGTAGGACCCACTACCACAACTAGTAAGCCCCTGCGACTGCATTCTAATAAACAAAGCACTCCATTGCTGTTGGGTGAACAACACAGCTTCTCATGAAGCCTGCACATGACTTGCCCTTGCTCATTGCTATCTGATTGTACACTAATCCAGCAGTTAAACTGAGAAACCTATTCCTAATTATACTACCTTTTTAATGGGGGGGGGGGGGTAAATAGCCTTGGTTCTAGTTCAAACAAAGTCATGCTGCCAACAGCTTTTCTTGGAAATTGCCACCCACTAACAAACTCAAATCAAAGTCACAGAAAATTTATTATCGAAGTACATTTACATCCTCACATACTACCTTGAGTTTCATTTTCTTGCAGGCATTTACAGGAAGATAAATAAATACAATTAATAAAAAATTATGCATAAGCAATGTCTGACAAACAGCGAATAGTCAAAAGAAGACAATTGTACAAATGAAAAGGTAAATAAACAAGACTGGTAACATGAGTCCTTGAAAGTGAGTCTATTTTAATACTGAGCAATTTTAAATCCATCAATCTTGTAAAAAGTAGGAAGTTAAAATATGCATTGACCATATGTCATGTGGTGTTGGGTAAAGATGAGGTTGTTGGTGACCGGATCCTAAAAATATGATTGCTAACAGACGGTATTTATCATTTTATAAGGTTATTCCCTTCTACCTTGTTCTGCCCCTCCCACCCCCACTACAGGAAGGTAGGGACAATTTGTGTCCTCACCCTGAACTTTGTGCCTCAATTCTTTGCAAGCTCTCTATTCCATTAATTATCCAGCACAGTGCTGGGAACTCCATGGATGAAGGACAAAAGTGACTTATACCACCAGGTGGCAGTGTTTCTATAACCTCAAAAAGCTGTCTGAAACTCTTTTTTTTAGGAATGGAAGTCTCAATCACAAGGTTTTAGTGGACACTCGCGCACACACGCAGTCCTCCAAACCTAGGACCAGCCATCTTTCGGCCTCCAGCTGACTCATCAACTAGTTTTGCTGTTGTTTTGTTGTTTGATGTGTTTTATGTTGTTCTGCTGAGCATTGTGGGCGTGGTATGTTGGGGCTCGAGTATGTGGTGACACTTGTGGGCTGTCGGTTGCTAACACAATGGACACATTTCACTGCATACTTCAGTGTGCATGTGATAAATAAACCTGAATCTAAATTGGATCGAGTCCCTCCATCTGGACTGAAAGGTGCTGAGGGGAGGTGGGGCAAGATCTAACAGGTGATAATAGATCCCAGTGGAGGGAGATGATAGGCATGTGGGTTAAAGGGAGAATGCAAATAATGTTAGAAGCTGGCAGGTGCTGGGGAAGTGACAAAGGGTTGAAGATGTTGAAATCAGACAGGAGAGAAGATGGAATCTGGTCATCCCGAAGTGGCCTCTTCCAGATGGATGAGATGACACACAAAGCATCACCGAGTAACGTTGTGCTCTGTTTGCTACCATCTGGATCTCTCAGTTGCTGGCCATTTTAACCCTCCTCCCCATTCCCACGCTGTCCTTGGCTGCCTCTATGACAAGGATGTGGCTAAATGTAAATATGAGGAACAACACCTCATATTCCATCTGGGTAGTCTACGAACCAACAGCTTGAATGTTGAATTCTTCAACTTCCAATAAACTGCTTCCCCTCTGATTCTGATCCACCCAGTTTCTCCTACACTTGCCCCAGACCCTGATTCATTCCCATTACCCCCACTTGTTCTCCTCACCCACTATTCCCATCTGCCCTCCCTATCTCAATTCCTCGATTCCTTGTTCTACCTTACTGTCCTATCAGATTCCATAACCTTCAGCCCTATGTCACTTCTACCTTCTCATCTGTATCTACTGTGGAGAAGGACATTGAAGCTGTTCAGTTCGGGGGAGGGAACATCTCAAAATTAAAAGGAAGTGGTTTTGGAGCCTTGAACCACAAAAATGGTTATATTCTAGGAGCCTGATCTTGATGTTATGGGAAACTAGGGAGGATCCTGATAGGGCCCTGGCCGTGAGTTTTGTATCTTCATTAGTCAAAGGTGAGGTACCAAAGGGTAACTTATGTTGTCCATATATTTAAGAAAGGCAGCAGGGAAAATCCAGGGAACTGCAGCTGTAGGAAACTCATTGGAAGGGATTCTGAGAAAGAGGATTTTTAAAGGCAAAGAGTAATTAGGGATAGTCAGCATGATACTCAAAGAGACCAAGAGGAATGCCAAGAGAAGGATGGAAAGTGTTGTCAAGTTTTCACATGGTTGGCTGTCCAGAAGGTTAGAAGGCATGACGTGCTAGCCATTTGGATAAAAAACTGTCCTAGCAGTCGAAGGCAGCTGGTGGCAGTGGAGGATTATTTTACAGATTGGAGGCCCCTGTACTACAGGGATCAGTGCAGGATCCTATGTTGTTTCCATGTACTTTAATGATTGGTGTAAGAATGTAGGTGGTATAGTGGGCACTGAAGAATGTTATCTAAGATGACACCAGAATTTTCGGCAACTGGGAATGGCAGATGGAATTTAAGAGTGAAGTGATGCATTTAAGTTAAACTATGTAAAGACATACACAATTCCTGATAAACTTTTCGGGAGTGTTGTTAAACAGAGATACCTATGGACACAGTACATAGTTCCCTGAAAATGCAACACAGGTAAATAGTAGCATTATTAGCTGAGGCACAGGAATTGGGATATATGTTACATCTGAACAGATATTGATGAGACTTCAAGTATTCTGATTGCTAGACTACAGAAAAGATAGGATTAGGCTAGAGAGAATGCGGAAAAGATTCATAAGGAAGTTGCATGGAGTGGAGGGCTTTAAGAGGAGATTGGATCATCTGGAGCAAGGGAGGTTGAGAGGTGACATTGGAGAGGTATATAAAATTGTGAGAGGCAAAGATAGCTTGACATATGGTAGAAGCATCTAAAACTAGAGGGCATAAATTTAAGGAAAGGGGATCTGAGGAGGAAGTTTTTCCATACCCAGTAGTTAGTATCTGGAATAAGCTACCAGAGGAAATGGAGGAGGCAGGAAAAAATAATATTTAAAGAACATCTTGATGGGTATTTGATGGGTCATGGAGGGGTATGGAATTAATGCAGGCAATTGATATTAGTTTAAATAGGCTTGATGGTCAGCATAGACACAGTGGGCTGAAGGGTCTATTTCTGTGCTGTACAGCTCTTTCAAGTTATTTGCATACCACACTCTCTCCTTATGCTAAGTAGGTGGAAAAGCATCTATGAAGATGACATACAAATGGCAACAAATTTGTTTTTCTTTTATATAAAGTAATTGAGACACAGAACATTATAACACAGAAGAAAGCCTTTTGGCCCACCTAGCCTCTGCCAAGTCATTAATCTGCCTAGTCCAATCAACTTGCACCTGGACCGTAGCCCTCCACACTCCTCCAATCCAGGTACCTATCCAAATTTCTCTTAAATGTTGAAATTAAGCCCATATCCTCCACTTACCCTGACAGCTCATTCCGCACTCTGACCACCTTCTGAATGAAGTTTCCCTTCTTGTTCCCCTTAAAACTTCATCTTTCACAACCTTAACACATGGCCTCTAGATCTAGACTCACCCAACCTCAGTGGAAAATGCCTGCTTGCATTTAGCCCTCACGATTTTCTTCTTATGTGTTCTCTTGTATTGATTATACAGTACTCAAGCACCTCCTTTGTTTCTGTCTACCTATACTTGCTGTGCACCTCCTTTTTCTTAATATGGGCCTCAATATCTCTCAAAAACTAGGAATGTACAAACTCTGTACTCTCAAAATTTCACTTTTCAAGTTGTCCCACCTACCAAGTAAACCCTTGCCAGAAAACAGCCTCTCCCAATCCACACTTATCAAATCCTTTCTGATACCATCAATCGGCCTTTCACCAATTTAAAATCTCAACCCAAGGATCAGACATATCCTTTAATTACCTTGGAACTAATGGCATTATGATCACTGGATGCAAAGTGTTCCCCTACACAGATTTTTGACACCTGCCCTGTCTCATTCACTAATAGGAGATTTAGTATCACACTCTTTCTAATTGGGGCTTAAATGTACTGATTAAGGAAACTTTCCTGAACACATTTGACAAACTCTTTCCCATTCAGCCCTTTTAAAGTACAGGAGTCCCAGTCAATATTTGCTAAGTTAAAATCACCTCTTATCCCAACCTTTTCTTTCTTGCAACAGTCTGGAAACTATACAAGTTTGCTCCTCTATATCTCACAGTCTGTTGAGTAGTCTATAATATAATCCCATTAATGAGGTCATACTCTTCTTATTCCTCATTTCTACCTATAAAGCCTCACTAGCTGAGCTTTCCAGCTTGTCCTGGCTGAGCACGGCAATGCAATTTTCTCTGACTAGTAATACCACACCTCCCATTTAAATCCTCCCAGTCCAACACTTCTAAAACAACAGAACCCCAGAACATTGAGCTACCAGTCCTGCCCCTCCTGCAACCAAGTTTCACTGATGGCTACAATGTCATAATTTCACTTGCTGATTCATGCCCTAAGCTTATCCGCCTTTCCGACAATACTCCTTGTATTTAAATACACAGATCATTAGTTGCAACATGCACAACCTTTTGATTCCTGACCTTGTATGTGGGCTTAACAACATCTTTTTCCACAAGCACTCCACTATCAGTCCTGGAATTCTGGTCCCCATTCCGCTGCAACTCTAGTTTAAGCTCTTTGTGCAGCACTAGCAAACTTTCCTGCTATGATGTTAGTCCCTCTTCAGTTTAGGTGCAAACTGTCCCTTCTGTACAAGTCCCACCTTCCTTGAATGTTTTTTTTAAATATATCGTGGATAATACTGTGGGCTTGATCTAATTCAGCAGAAGAATGTAGGGGTGAAACAGTACAGTGCAGCCTTTCAGATAAAGCTACAGCTATGGTACAAACAATGTTTCCAGGAAAATTTGGCACACATATTTGCTTTGAGATTACTATGTGCCTTTAGTAGCATTCAATAGGCAAGGTCTTCTTGGAATAATAACTGTGTTACAAACACATGTTGTCATTAATGTATAATCAGGTCTGCATTTTGAAGGGTGTGGATAAAGGAAGTGAGAAGAATTTCAAAACTCTGGTACTTGCTGATTGATTTACACTGACATTTGCTTCACACAAACACCTGCTGATCTCCAGATCTTGTTGTTTTCACACATTAATTGTCACAGAGATATAACTGGCAGTTAACAGAATAAATACCTTCTTAATACTCCTCTTAAACCAGCCCTGCAAGCCTTCATTTCCATTTTTATAATAATGTATTTGTCAACTATTATATTAAGTATATCCTGCAGAATTAACCTCAGTGGTTGCTGCCAAGAACTTCTCAGACACTAAATGTTGATGCATAACTCTTTTGGTAATCAGGCTACATCAATAAAACTTATGCTAGATTAGCAAAATCTTGCAGATGATGGAAATCTGAAATAAAAACAGAAAATGCTGGAAATACTCTGAACATCACTGGACAAATTTCTTCATTTACCCACGGCTCCCTCGTTCACTCTTCCATCTCCTCTATTATCATCCCTCTTCTCACAGTTGAAATATTAACTCTGTTTCTCTTTACATAGATGCTGCCTGACTTGAACATTTCCAGTGCCTCCTGTTTTTACTGCGGTTTTCCAATGTCTGCAGTTTTTAAAATACTGTTTGAGACTAATACAGTCTATCTTGCTTTCATTTTAAGGTTAAAGTTGGTATGGCATTAAGAATGACAGTTTGTACCTGCAATTCTCTATCTTTCCCTCTGAGCCATCCACCCGATACTCATAGAGCCTCTAAATGGTAGCTTGGAAGTTTAGGGCTATTTCTACAGCTTTAACTGCACAACCATGGCTTTTTATCCAATGGCTCACTATGACATTGCTCTAGGAGCATTTCTATGAAGGTGCGACATCTCCACTGGAAACAATCCATACGAGGACAACATGGTAGTGTAACGCTTCACAGTGGCAGCAACCTGGGTTCAATTCCCACCGCAACACATACAATGTATTAGAGGAACTCAGCATCAATGAAAAAGAGCAGACAGTCAACGTTTTGGGATGAGACCCTTCATCCGGACTGGAAATGAAGGGGAAACATCAGAATAAGAAGATGAGACAAGGGGACGGAGAAATACAAGGTGGTAGTTGAAATTGGGAGGGGGAGGGGTGAAATAAAGAGCTGGGAAGTTGATTGATGAAAGAGTTCAAGGCCTGGAGAAGGGGAAATCTGACAGGAGAGGATAGAAGACCATGGAAAAAAGGGAAGGGGTGGAACACCAGAGGGAGGCGATGGGCAGGTAACAAGTTAAGGTGAGAGAGGGAAACAGGAATGGGGAATGGTGAAGGAGAGGAAGTTTGAGAAATCAGTGTTCGTGCCATCAGGTGGGAGGCTACCCAGATGGAATATAAAGTGTTGCTCCTCCAACCGGAGTGTGGCCTCATTGTGAAAGTAGAGAAGGCGCATGGACTGACATGTCAGAATGGGAATGGGAAGTAGAATTGAAATAGGTGGCCACCAGGAGATCTGGCTTATGTGGCAGATTCCCACTGCTGTTTGTGAGCAGTTTGTACATTCAATCCATGACCATGTAAGTTTCCTCCCACATTCCAAAGACGTACAGGTTGGTAGTTATTGGGCCGGATGGACCTGTTAGCATGCTGTATCTGTATCCTTAAATTAAATTTAAAACTCACTATCCACATCATCAATTGTAATGTATCTGGCAGTGACCCAAGACTGTGCGAGGCTCTGCCTCTGCAGTCAGCAGCAGGGAAGCCCCTTTGAATTGATCTCCCTCCTTGAGTACCGTCACGGTTGTGACATCTCTTGCAGCTGATTGGAGTGGAGATTCTGTCTGTACATGATGTCTTCAGCTTTCCAGTTGAGGAGGCTGAGTTGGACATTTGCTCATGGAATGAAGTGAAGGCGTTGCATCAATGACCAAGTTGAGATGCTGTTCATAACATTGCCATCAGAGAGTGGCCAGTGCCTTTCTGATCTCAATACACTCAGCATTGTAGGGCAGCTTCTTCCCCTCCACCATCAGATTTCTGAATGATCCATTAACCTATGGACACTACCTCGATATTCCTCTTTTGCAGTTTTTGTAACTTATAGTAATCTTTGGGGGGGGGGACAGGGTAGAGCTATATCTCTACCAAAGAAGGTGTAACGCTCCCTGTTTTTCTGCTAACCTGTAGGTCTCCCTTGGGCAATGTGTAGGATTTCCACGGTCGACCCCCCCCCCCACCCCCACCCAATCAGGGCCATGTGAAGCCACGGAAACAGTTTGTGCACATCACAAATCCTGGTTATGCGACCACAGACACTTGGAAGACAATCTCTGAAGAGTATTGATAATGGCTGGGGTCACCCATCTTGTAGAGGCATTGCCCAGAAGAAGGCAATGGCAAACCACTTATGCAGAAAAAATTGCCAAGAGCAATCATGGTCAAGACCACGATCACCCAGGTCATATGACATGGCACACAATGATTACAATGAAACTAAAGTTTATGCCTTGCACTGTGCTGCTAATACAAACAACAAAACACAGGGCTTATTATGTCAGTGATAATAAACTTGATTCTGATCTCTTCTCCCTTCTGGTATCTCAGGCTGGTTTGGCTGGAAACAGCATTGACTGCATTAATTAATCCCTAACTAAAACACAAAAGATTCTATAGGTGCTAGAAATCCGTAGCAACACAAAATGCCAGGGGAACTCAACAGGTCAGGCAGCATCTATGGAGAGGAATAGAAGTCCAACATTTTGGGCTGAGACTTGAGTTGCTGAAGAATTTGTACACGTTCAGTCTTGGGAAGGTAATTGGACTTCCTACATTCCCCATGATTTTTGGGGAGCTGCTGGCGAATTCTGTCTGTTCAGTATCTTTGGACCATTTACTTTTCTCCCGTCGGGTTACTTCCAGTCCAAAAACGTCTTTGTGTTAGCCAATTACGGGGTACTTCTCACTCCAGTTCAGTTGTCTGAACCCGAGTGGTGGGGCTGGAATTTCTACCATCTAGGTCAAAGATAACAGATTCCAGGAGAATCTGTACCGACTCAAGAGGGTGAAAGCAATACAGAGCACTGATCGAACAAATTGGAGAGGGATTTACAGCCTGTGCAAAACATAAACACCGGCACAGACTCTGCAACCAACGGACTGTCTTTCCGCCGTGTTTTCGAGTGCACATGCCAGACATCTGGATTTATAAAATTTAAACCGGCGGAAAACAGACTGTAGTTCAGTTTATGGCGAGCGGTTTCGAGCTTCCTCGACACAATTAAAGTAGCAATGGGAAAAGCTAATGTGGACATACAAATACTCTGTTTTGCAATTGGCCGTGGACGATCCCGGCTCCTGGGACTGAGCACGGCTCTGTGAGCCGGTGCTGCCGCTGAGGAGGCAGTGCTTGCTCTGACGCGCAATTGGGTATGGTAGCGGTGTCAGTTTCACAGGACCCGATAATAGCCCCGAACTCGCAACCCCTTGCTTGGCCGACGCCGCGGTTTCTCCTGCAGATCTGCTCAGCGGCGAGGTGAGTGTGCGCCATGGGCGCTTCCAGCGTTACCAAGTTCATGCCCTCTCCTTGTTCTGCTTCCATGTGACGCACTTCTGCAGAAGCCTGCGGGTCTACCCGCTTCGCTAGTAGTAGCCGGGCCCGATTCATCTGAAATCTCAACTCCGTCCGGGATGGTAGAGAAATGGATGGGAAGTGGCGATGGCGCTGATCGCCTCGTCAGATAACTTTAAAGCTGCACTTAGCGTCAGAGCTACTATATTTGGAATTTATACAACTAGTAACCGCGGGAATCGGTGAATGAACATTTTTTTCTGTATATCTTTTTCAGTCACGTCGGGAAAAGCGATACCTTTCATCTCTGCACGTGTAGGATGTCCTCTATGCGTTTACAACCTGATAGGCGAATATAGGGACGTGAGAAGTTTTCACTATTTGAAGTATGACATGAGACGTTTCATAGAAAATATGAAAGGAACTGTCCTAAAGGAATTCCAGCGGTGGAACTAACCCTTCGGCCGCGATGTCTGTACTGAAAGTAATGCCAAATTAAATTTAAGTCTCTTCTGCCTCCACGTGCTCCACATTTCCTGTAGTCACAATCCGTAAATGCTTGCTTTTAATTCCCGTCTGGTTATTTCCCCCGATTTCCTTCTTTGGTGATCCCGTTTCAACTTTGATAATGTTCCCGTGAACCTTCTTTTTTGTGTAAGAGCAGAATTTTAGTACCTTCATCAACACACACAAAATGCTGGAGGAACTCGATGGTCAGACAACATCTGACTCTTCGTTTACCTTGGATGGTGTGTGTGTCCACATTTCCAGCGTCTGTAGCCTCACTTGTGTCTCCGAAATTTACGATCTATTGCTCTTTTCTCGTCGCCACGATATTTCAATGTTGAGGTGAGCTACATGGACAGAGAATGCCAGTTCGAAATGCTGCTTTGCCCAATGTGCATCCTTTAGTAAATGAGGTGCCGTTTTGGTCCTGCCGTTTCAGTCGAAATTGAGATGCATCCATCCAATATCCCAAGTTGAGGTAATAGTTATGTGCACAACTATGGTGAGGTACAGATACAATGAAAAACTGACAGTGGCATCACGGATTTTCAGATAACACAACAGGTTACTCAAAAATGAGACAAGACGTTGAAAACAAAACTGCAAGACAAGACTAAGTAGTGCAAAGCAAAACCAAGACAAGTCCATGGTAGGGCAAGGGGTGGTACATAATGTATCATTGCTGAGGTAGGACTGGGGTCCTGCTGCTGGTCTGTTCAAGAGCCTAATTGCTGTAGGAAAGCAGTTGTGCATGCACCTGGTGATGTTAAATTTATGGTTTCTGTACTTACTGACCCGCAGTAACAGCGAGAAGAATGCATTACCTGGAAGTCATTAGATGCCCTCACCATCTGGGACATGCTGTCATTGTGTTACTGCCATCAGGGAAGAGGCACAGGAGCCTAAGGACCCACGTGCTATGATTTAGTGTCTTACCCTCTAATTTCTGATTCCCATCAGATTTTTGAATGGCCATGAATATTGCCTCATTGATTGATTTTCATTCTATTCATTTATTTTTGTAACTTATTTGTCTTGTACTGCTGCCACAAAACAATTTTCACAGAATTTATCAGTGCCAATGAATGTGATTCTTTTGGGGGTCCTTGATAGTAGATGCCCTCTTATTGAGATGGTGCCGCCTGTAGAAAATAAAACAGGTCAGGCCCTTTGGCCCAAAATGTTGTGCTGACCTTTTAGCATACTCCAAGATCAATCTAATCCATTCTTCCCACATTGAGTCTGTTTTTCTGTCAGTAGTGAGGAAGCTGTGTCCACAACTCTCTGTAGTATCTTGCATTCTCATGTGTTAGAATTGCAGTAGAAGGCCAAGGTGTAATCAGTCAGGATACTACCAAAAGTGCATCTGTAGAACTTCATTAGAGTATTTGGAGAGATGTCAAACTTCCTTATGCTTTTAAGAAAGTGAGCTGTTGGAATACTTTCTTCGTGATTGAATCTAGTGCTGGGCCCAAGAGAGGTCATCTGAGATGTTAATGCCCAGAGAACCTGAGCCTGCTAACTCACTCCATCACTGACACCCCTAATGAGAACTGGCGTGAGATCTCCTGGCTTTTCAGTCTTGGTGAATGAACAAGAGATACTGAGACAACGTGGCCCGATCTTCATATCTCTTGGACACCATTGCCCCTCTCCTTAGTGAGGACAGGCTTACACTGAACTTTACTGGCCTGAAAACATCCACTCCATGCATGCTGTCAGTCCACCTGCCAGCATTTTCAATGGGACCTTTCATGTTGGTGAGACAGATGCCTTATCTGCTTAATGCATGAGTCTTATTGCAATCTGAAAATTGGCTTCTATGTTATGAGTAAACCTTAAACAAGTATACTGTATCAACAGGTGGAATGTGTGCAGGCAAGTTAGATTGAGGAGTATCATTCATGTCAATAGAGTTCTGTTACAATGACAGTAGTAAATTTGATTTAGGTAAAGCCTTTTGGCAGTACACTGTGCTGTAGGCATATATTTTGCCTAAAATTAAAGTGGTGCACCGTATCTCTGTAGAAAAATATTTTACAGCACAGCTGCCTAGGCGGCTGAACGGTGACATAACAGTTAGCGCAACACTTAACAGTGCCAGTGATTAGCGATTGGGTTCTATCCCTGCTGCTGTCTGCATTAGTTTGTACATACTCCCTGTGACCGTCTGGGATTCCTCTGGGTGAGCTCGTTTTCTGCCACATTCCAAAGGGTAGGACAGTTGTCCGCCTGCTATATTGGTGCTAGAGGTATGGGGACGCTTGTGGGCTGCCCCCAGCACATCCTCAGACCGTGTTGGTCGTTGATGCGAAAACAATGCATTTAACTGTACATTTTGATGTTTCAATATGACAAAGCTAATCTTAATCATAAAGATCTTAGAAATTACTACGGGCAGACACAATAAAAGAAAAAGACAGATTTAGGCCAACCTTGGTTTAAGAGCGCCCAACCTACGGACACTCTTACAAATGCACGGGCTCTTACAGTATTCTTAAATTCAAAACTTGTGTGTACTTACAGTACATTTGTTCCTACTATCTACAGGAGCTAGTTTCCGCTCTGTACTTTTAGTAATTGTTTTTCTTATCAGTCTGTGCTAATTTGAAGTCTTTCGTTGTAATACGTTGGTGTTGTAGTTACCATAGTGAGTGATTTGTGTGTATTTTCTGACTTGTGGATAAAATCAATTTATGTTTGTCTATAAAAATGGACCCTGCTTGTTATCTGGGGCGGCATGTTGACAAGTAAGGGAGAAGCATATGTTTTTCTGAATTATCTCTAAGCTATTTAAGTGTTTCGTCTTTTAACTGTGTAGCTGACAAATTGTGCACAGCAAGATCTAATAAGATGCACTGAAATGGATAATGGAATAATTTTGTGTTAGTGGTATTGTCTGAAAGAAAAACCAGTGAAGATCTGTTATGAGATCTTGTATTTCCCCCGTGAGTGAAAATGGTGCCTAAGGTTGCTGTTTGATACAAAGGCTGGAGCTCTGACTGTGCAATGTTTCATCAATGCTGCTCTTGAAAAACGTTGTTAAAAGTGAGAAATTTCTAACGCAGTAAGGACATTAACTGGGGTTGACGCTCTCACAACTGTCACTTTTGAGCTGCCAAATCAAATACAGCAGATATAAAAATAAAAAAACCCACTAAAATACTCAGCAGTCAAGAAGGCAAGACAGTGGCTATATTTCATTAGGAGTTTGAGGAGATTTAGTTTGTCAACTAAAACACTCAAACTTCTACAGATGTACTGTGGAGAGATTCTGACAGGCTGTATCACTGTCTGGTATGGGGGGAGGCAATGCACTGGATTGAAAGAAGCTGCAGAAAGTTGTAAAATTAGTCAGCTCTCTCTTGGCTACTCATTGTATCCAATGAGTAGATTGAAGCTATCATTGTATCCAAGATAGCTTCAAGGAGCAGTGCCTCAGAAATCACCCAGGACATGCCGTCTTTACATTGCTGCCATCAGGAAGGAGGTACAAAAACCTGAAGGCACACGCTCAGCAATTCAGGAACAGCATCTTCCCCTCTGCCATCCAATTTCTGAATGAGCATTGAACCCATGAATACCACCTCACTTCTATTATTTCTGATTTTGCACCATTTTTAATTGAACTATTTAATATACGGTAATTGATTTACCCATTTACCCATTTACTATCATGTATTGCATTGTATAGCTGCCTGTAAGTTAACACATTTCATGACATACACAGGTAATATTAAACCCGATTCTTGAGTCAGGCAGTGCAAGTGGAGAGATTGAGGGAGAGTTGCAGTTTGAGGTTGATAATCATTCATCAGAACTGGAAAAAGTTAGAAGTCATGTTTTAAGTTGCAAATAAAATGGGCGAGGTTGAGAAAACAGATATTATTTGTTTTACGCCTTAGACTTATCACCTATATTCTCTTTGCTTTCTCCACACGGTGTTGATGAGAGGGTAGTGAAGGTTTGTTAACTGCAGATGATGTGCCTACAGCAAGAGTAAATAGAAGGAGTTGAATGGAAGCATCAATAAGAGTTTGGGGGTGGTGGTGGAGAAAGGGAGATGAAGAACTGGAACTCTGATTTTCAAAGTGGAGAAGCATTACATTGCAGTTGCTTAGTACCTGAAAATACTAGAATTTTTCCAGAAAGAGGGGCCAACATCTTACCGACTGTAAAGGGTTAATGTTGGAAGTGATAAAATTGTTTGGTAAGTCCTGATGGCTGTAATGTTCCTAGTTGGACGATTAGATTCTGTACCTTGAAATTGGATTGTCTGTCATTGGAATAAACCAGGAACAGAGAGGTTAGAGCGGGATTGGGATGCGGATGTGGAGGCAACTCAATGCTCACAGTCACCCTGGTATATAAAGAATGGAGGAACTCAGCAGACCAGACAACATCTATGGAAAAGAGTACAGTTGACGTTTCGGGCCGAGACCCTTCATCAGGATGGGTCATGAGTCCAGCATTTTGAATGTGTGTTGCTTGGATTTCCAGCATCTATACATTTTCTCTTGTTTGTGATGTTTTTCAAAATGATCACTCACTCTGAGTTGCTTTCTCTAACATTAGAAGAGAGTGCACCACATGAAGAAGACCCTAGTCAGGGCCAACCCACGCAAAGCTGTGGGGCCCAATAATATACCAGGTCAATTTCCGACAGACCGGAGCCCAGCTGATTGATATGTTCAACATCTCTCTGTTTTCAAGGCGGCAACCATTAGTCCAGTGCCAAAGGAGGTGATGGTAACCTGCTTAAATGACTGTCGTCCAGTGGCATTAACATCAACCATTATGAAATGCTTTGAGTGGTTGGTCATGGAGTGCATTAAAGCCTTACTGCTGGTGACATCAGACCCTTTCCAGTTCACTTATCACTCAAACGAATCTACTCGTGATGTCATATCCTCTGCCCTCCACTCTGTTCTGCCCCACTTGGAGAAAGGGTTCTCATATGACAGGCTGCTGTTTATTGGTTTCAGTTTGGCATTTAACGTCATCATAGTCCAGAAACTGGTGGGGAAACTATCCTCGCTGGGTCCCTTTGTAACTAGATCCTGGATTTCTTAACAGAAATGCCACAATCAGTCCGTGTAGGCAGAAATGTCTCTAGTCCCATTGTGCTGAGCACTGGCGCTCCCTAAGGTTGTGTGCGTAGCCCGCTGCTGTTCACACTGCTGACACGTGACTGTTGCAGGATTCAGCTCAAACTCTTATCATCCAGTTTGCAGATGACATGACAGTAGTTCGACTTATCAACAACGATAATAAGTCAGACTACAGAGAGGAAGTGAAGCGATTGGTGGACAGGTGTGAGAACAACAATCTAAGTCTGAGTGTGGAGAAGACCAAGGAAATGTTGTGGACGGTAGGAACGTGCAGATGAACCACCCCCCTCTGAGCATACGTGGCTCCTCTGTAGGGACAGTTAAATGCACCGAGTTCCTGGGAGTTCACATCATGGATGACCTTACCTGGTCCCTCAATTTCACTTCCCTAAATAAGAAAGTACAGTAGTGCCTCCACTTCCTGAGCAGGTT
Source organism: Hypanus sabinus (assembly GCF_030144855.1). Lineage (NCBI taxonomy): Eukaryota > Metazoa > Chordata > Chondrichthyes > Myliobatiformes > Dasyatidae > Hypanus > Hypanus sabinus. Next base: position 136,394,952 of record NC_082713.1, read on the forward strand.
GAGGGAAGCAAGGCTCTATCCCTGCCCCACCCCACCCCACCACCATCTTATCTGAATTTAACAGGAGCTCCATTGAGAACATCCTGACAAGTTGCATCTCCATCTGGTATGGGAGCAGCTGAGCATCAGACCTTAAGTTCCAACAAAGAACTGTGATGATGGCCAAGAGATTCAAAGGGGTCTCCCTACCATCCAATGGGGACATTTATCAGGGGTGCCGTGTATGCAGGGCCCTTAGTATTATTGGGGTCCCACCCATTTATACAGCATCCTCTTTGGCTTTCTACCAATAGGCAGGAGACTCCGAAGCATAAAGACAAAGGATGGTCAGGATAGGAAACAGCTTCTTCCATTAGGTTTCTGAACTCCTTGCTGCATTGCATTCCATGTCGCTAGATAATTTGTTTTGTACCCTGCAAGATTTAAATTATATACTTTGCTTATTTTTGCATATTGATTTGTAGACTTAATTCTTGCTTTCCTAAATTTTTGTGTGTTTTGTGTGCCATGTGTCACTTCGGGCAGATGGGGCTCATCAGCTGTGGTTGGCAGCTCATCTAGGAGAAGGAAAACTGATCTCAAACCTTCGTTGCCTTGTGGCTATACCCAATCATGAGGAAAGCTTTGGGAGTAAACTCCAAGGGAAAAATCTAGAGCTGGAGTCGCGAAGGCAGTTCTACATTGAGTTCAATGTTGACTGGCAATTCCTGCGATGCTTCTGGTATCAAACTGTATCAGTCTGTGCTGTTTCTTTGCGTTCATCAGACGTGTGGTAAGGGGGAGCCTGCTACATGGGTAACAGCTTGCCCTCCATGTTGCCCAGGCTTGTGTGGCTTGACAGCTAGGATGCAATATCCATGACCAGCTCTGACAGCGGCCTCATCCGGGGAAACATTGCCTCATTTGACAGGACACTTGTATACGGTTAAGTGACAATAAATTTGACTTGGCTTGACTTGAATACAGCCCTCTAGGAGAGATAAAAGTGAATTGCTGCTTCACCTGGAGGGAATGTTTCCTTCACGAGATGTTGGGGAGAGGGGCAGTGGAGGGGAGAGAACAGTGTTCAAAGGGAGGTGATAAAGCACTCTACAGTATGCTTGCATGGAAGCTGTTGAGATGGTGAGTGTGTCTGAGTGGATTTGGAGTGGGAATAGATGCTGGAAGTCCGAAATGGAGATGGAAGTTGCTGGGGAAAACCCAAAGGATGTCAGTTAATTGTATTAAGAGAGATAGAGCATTGATGTTACCCATCATTGGTTCACAGTTCTGATGGAGTGTGGGAAATATGATTGCCAATTTGTGCACAGCAAACGATCCTATAAAGAATTTGAAACAAAGAAGGATCCTGGAAGAACTTAGCTGGTTAAGCAACATCTGTGAATCCTGGAACACAGAACAATACAGGGAAAGCCCCTTTGGCCCATAGTGTTGTGCCAAGCTTATTGAAAAGAGCAACCAGTTAGCACTTCCAATGGAAGGTCTTGCATCAGATCTCAACGGAATTTGCTTCCTTCTAAGTAGTTGTGAGGTAAAAGGCATTGAATCTTTCACCGATAACAAAAGCAGGTAATGTTAATTGTTCTGTGTATTGCAGGAGCATCAGTGAGGAGAGGGACTGCGTCAGGATCATTTGTAAGAACTGGAAAAGTGAGAATGCAAATATGCTGAGCAGAGAGAGGAGATAGGGAGAGTGGGGAATGTATGTGGAAAAAAAAAGCCATAGCACAATGCTGGTTGAAGAATATACATCTCCTAGGTCTTTTGGAAAAATAATCCAGTAGTTTTTAAAATAAATTTTGATATTTTTATTAAAAATTGTCTAAAAATCATAGAGGTGGTATATGATTGAAATTCTGCCAATTGGTACCTAAAATTGGTGACTTATCTACATAGAAACAAAGAAATAAGAGCAAGAGTGTGTATTCTCATTCGTCAGACCTACCATCCCAGGAATCAGTTAGTAAAAATATGCAGGAATCGTAATTGCAGTTTTCTTTCTGGTCTGTTGTGCAGCGCATGCTGCAAAAGACACAGGACAACAGTATAAAAGCAGAATACTATGAGATGTGAAGTTTCTTTTCTTACAAGTTAAAGAGGATCTGATTAATCAGGTCACATCCTGTCAAGTCCTTAATCAGTAATGGACCATGCTGTATTAGACTGCAGTGGTTGTTACATAAACTTCTTGTGGGTATCCATAGTCACAATCAGCTTGTGTGCCTGCATAGTTCCCAGTATCCTGGAGGCGTCACCACTTTAGATGTCTCACGAGGTGGAGCATTGGCTGCAGGTGGTGAAAACTAATGTCCTGCCCCAGATTGCGCTGATGGTCTTCAGGAGCTTGTTCTGCTCTGAGTAAATGAAAATGGAAGAATAGCTGAAATGTATCTAGATGATTAGTTTTTTCTGAATACATATAGTTCATAAAAATAAAATACTTCTTTGACTTTCATTTAAGTAAAAGTTGCTGAATGCTAAAGTTGAAGCACAACCTGCCCTTCAGCTCAATCCAGTTGCCCCAGTATTTGGTGCTGTATCCAATTCGGGATAGAATTGGGAGGTCGGATCTCCTAGTTGCAGGGGCAGGGAAGTCTGCGAGGTGTGGGGCTCACTGCGTGAAGTGATTGCGTGATCTAACCAATAAAGCATGCCATCTTAATTAAGGATTTATAGATTTGGTGAAAAATTGATATCATAGGATCATAAAGTGCAGGAAAAGGCCACTCAGCATATAGTCTCTAAAGTTAGAGAAAATTTACTAGTAAAATATGTACGTCTATATTACCATGTACTACGTTGAGATCCATTTGCTTGGAGGCATTTACAGGAAAATATACAATAGAATTTATGAAAAAAGTGCCCATAAAGATTGACAAACAGCCAATGTGCAGAAGAAGACCAATTGTGCAAATAAAAACAAAATATGACCAAGAGCATGAGTTTGAAAATCAGTCTGTAGCTTGTGGAATCATTTCAGAGTCGTGGTGAGTGAAGTTATCCATGGCATTTCAGGAGCCTGGTGGTTGTAAGGTAATAACTGTGCCTGAACCTGGTGGTCCAGCCTAATATTTAACTTGATCACCTCTTGAGTCATTGACCAACATCCAGTTGTTCAGAAATCTTGATAGTCTGTTATCTCACTCATTAGTCCAGAAGGTGAGTTTGGGCGGGGGGTGTCCAGAATGCACGTGGGGTGCACAGCCAGAAACCGGGATTTAAGTGCTGTCAGGGCTGGCATCCAGACCATTGGAGGGATGTATAGCTGTAACAAGGATAGGTCGAGTACGTTGGATCAAGAATGTGAAGAAGCTTGTGGGCATAGCTGGGACCAGGAGTGTTTGCATATTTTCTACTCCTTTTCAACTTGCCAGGTTTATAGGAAGATTTATTATAATCATTTTGTAAGCTGTAAAAGGAGGGTGGTATAACTGTGTTTGGATATACAATAAATAAGAATAAGTTCTCCCAATCTGGCTCCATGAAAATCCCATGGGTGCTAGAATACCACAGTTTCATTGGGTCTTTATGAGGATACTCATATTTACAACACATTGGTGGAAGGTATGTGGAGACATCATAATTACAGAATCAATTGGATTAATCTGTTATTAAGGTGTGTTTTTTCCTTTTGCTCATGATGATTTGACACGTGAATCATACATTGCTACTGCTGTATTTTTATTGCTTTTCCTGAATCTTTCCAAAAATAAGTCTGGTCTGTTTTCTGCTGTAGTTGTAAACAGGTTTGAAGATGTATTGGTTGCTGAAGCAAAGGAGCCGAGCACTGAGTTTGTGCCTGCGGTATGGCCATCCCCGATACCAACATCACAAAGCAGTCTTGGCATTGCGGAGGGAGGACATAAATGCCTGGGAGAGACGAGCGCCCTTGGCTCCGAGACATATCAAGGAGCTGACCTCTGCAGGGTACAAGGTCCTGGTCCAGCCATCCAACAGAAGAGCTATCCATGAAAAGGTGATTCTGAACTTACCATTAGGCAGACAGAGACTCTGCCTGAGCTTAGTTCAGTGTTTATCTATTATTATGTTTTTAAGTATGTGCTTAGAATTTATACTTGAGCAGTATTGATTCTAATTTCCCCTCAGAATAGCTTTCTAAGGATTTTTGGCTTATGTGCACTTGTGCTTCTTGCACTACCAGTGTGAATCAGTAATCGTATTTTTGATTTGGGATTAAGTTGTGTCTTGATGATTGTGCAGATTTTGCCAAAAAACCACTGGGATAAGTGAGTTGTTACTTATTTGGAGATAAAGCACGGTAATAAATCCTTCTGGCTCAATGAGCCTGCACCTCCCAATACCATCCATGTGACCAATCAACCAAAACCTCTACATCTTTAGAATGTAGGAGGAAACCCGTACAGGGAAAATGTACAAACTTGTTCCAGACAGCTGTGTGAATAGAACCCAAGTCTTTGGCATGGTTACAGTGTTACACTAACTGCTATGTCACCATGCTGCTCCAACAATTTCTCTCGCATTGTTTCAGTCTTTCTGGAGGTGCTCTTCTTCCAATTTCCCTTTGGCTTTGACAAGCCCTTTGATCAGTGCTGCCTTTTTGTGTGAAGAATGTGAGGAATTTCCATGTTGATGTTAATTGGAGCACTTCCAGAGCCTACTTTGAGCCCAAAGATATCTTCTTTAGCATGATAATACCACTTTATTTTCCAAAGTATGTTAGTGGTTCAGAAAGTCCAACTCATCCTCCACCTGAGAGCTCATTGTTCAGTCTCCAAAATGAGAGTCAGGACTGTAATTTGCAGTGGATGATTAGTGATCCTCTTGAACTCTTGACAATGCCTACACTGTGGTGGTTTTGTTGGTGCTTATAGGTGGTCCTAAGTCTATTCGTTATGCATACTGTTAAATGTACACCTCCCAATTGGAGAGGCAATGCATAACAACAGAATTCACTTCATTCGTAAGAAATAGGGGAATAAAAATTCCTTCATTAGTTCTACCAAGCACATTTCATAATCGCATCAAAATGTTTTATAATCTATATAAATGGTTTTAATACATAGAATTCCTTATCAAGTAATTTATTTACATTATCTGGTGATATTTCAGAAGAAATCAGATCCTTTCTGATGAGGTCGAGACTGACCCCTTTTCCTTCCTGAGGCTATCCTTCCCACCATGACTCACTAGGCTAGATAAGTAGAAAATATGGTTACCTGCTGATACAAAGGCTAGAAGATTTCTCATTCCTGGTGGCTTTGGCTAGTAATGGTCAGAACGATGCTAGCTTGGTGATCAGCGAGTGAATACTCCAGTCTGACGGTCTGCTGATGTGCAAAGCAAGTTGGTCTCTCAGTTAAGATAATAACCAGTTGGTCAGTAGGGTTGGTATTCCGAATCAATTTGTACTCTGGGGCAAAATTGAAAATATAAACTATGAATAGGTTTCAGTCATTACAGATCTTCCTTTGTATCGTTATTAGTCTAAGCATCTTCATGAGAAAAGTGCACTCTTTCCAACAAATGAGGTTGGCTTCACCAGCTAGGGGATTTAGAGTGAAAGTGGGGTAAAATTGACAAAACAGTGCTCAGACTAGGTAAATTTGAAGAATGAATAGCCATGATAATATATGGGAAAGACTGAGTATTTATTCTTAAGCAGGTGGAGGTTCTTATTCATACTAACAATAATGTACTTGGAATATGAAGAAGCAATAGTGGGAGAACAAAGCTATAAACAGAATAAAGCTATTTAAGTTGAAAACCATATAATGTTCATAAATTGATTAGTACCTATTAGTGCTATTGATGTCTTGTTTATTGAAGTTCTTGAAAGCACCCGACACTGTCAGAAATTTTTAAATTTGGTATCACAGTCAAAACACTTGTAGACATAGCTGAAGGATCTTCATGGATCTGTAATCATAGGATATTCCTCAATTTTATATTGATGACCGATTTGTCTATTTGGGATCGCAGGCGAGCCTATGAGGCTGAATTTTTAAACACTGGAGTGCTCATTTATTCGTGTATGTCAGATTGTTCCCAGCCATGGAGATGGGATTCGAAGCAGACAAAGTAGTTGTAATAAGTGTAATATGTAGATGTCCATATTGCATGTGAACTGTTGAAATGACAACTGCTGTTTCGCTGGGTCCAAACCACATGGCAGTAAAAAGCTGGAAACCAAACTGTTCAGAACAATTCACTGTTTCAGTTATAATAAAGTGAGGCACTTAGCATGAGTTTGCAAAGGCGGACAAAACAGATAATAGTTCACCATTATCTAAATAGCACAAGTAAACTAATGAAGAAATCATAGAGGGGCACTCAGCACGATTTTTAAATAAGTGAGGACAACAGAAAATGAATGAATATTACAAATGGATTTTCTGCAACAGGACTGATCAAATTTCATAGTAAAATATTCAAAGTACGTTTATCATCAAAGTATGTATGCAATATATACCACCCTGAGATTAATCTTCCCACAGACAGCTATGAAACAAAGAAAGAGCATGGAATCCTGTTCAAAGAAACCATCAAACTCCCAATGTGGGAAAAAGAGAGAACAAATCGTGCAAGTGGAAAAAAATGAGTGGAAAAACACAGAATTTAAAATATCAAACCACAGAGACCTTGGAACAGTCTAGGAATGTTCAGTTTAGATCAATATTATGTTACATATCCCGTAACTGGACAACTTACCAGCAAAGATAGAGAGGTCTGTTGAAGTCTGTTGTCACTATTTTCAAACGTTTTATTCGTAAAGGGACACAAAGGTAGGGTTAATACATACATTCAGATAAGTCACATTGTCAATACTCAATCTAAAGCGCGGGTATATCAATAATCATCATTCTTAAATGAGCTCTGCTGATGTCTAGGGGTTAATAGATTGTCCGTTGGAAATATAAAAGTCACTCTGAAAGTCTGCTGGCCTCAGCTCTTTGAAAATCGCTGGGTTTTGGCGTGGGGCGCCCGAGAGAGAGAGATTGGGGGGGGAGAAGAGAAAGAACTTGCCGAGTCTCGATGAATCTTCCGTGAAAATCGGGGGAGCGTTGGTTTCCTCTCCCCGATGTTAGTTAAAAGCGGTTTCCTGTGATTCCAGCCACAAATTCCAATCCTGGAATCTAACGCACGTGGCTTCCTTCAGAATGGCTTCCCGCTGCTGCGGGACACTCTTGTGTTTTCTTGGTGCGTCTGAGGGGCTGTCCCCCTGAGACTCTCCTTTATACTTCCTCACAGGGTCGCAGGTGTCAATCAGTTTGGGATGATTCAATCTCTCTCTCAACCAGCCCACCTTGCCCGAGGGCTTTACATGTGGTCTCCATGAGACAATAGTCGCTGTTGTCTTTATTCTGTATCGCTGGTGGTACCTGCAACTTGGCACGTATCTCTCTCTTTCTCTCCGACTGGGTCTACTGACCACCCCCCCCCCCCCTCAACGGGTGCTCTTACGATTCTCCGGAAGGAGGGGGCTGCTTCCGCTCCTTCGGCCCCTCAGAGCTGTGGTACCTTCATAACAATGATCAAAGTTCATAGATGTTACCATATACTACCTTGGGATTCACTTTCTTGTAGGTATTTCCAGGAAAATAAAGAAATACGGTTGCATGTACAATAGGCTGTACATATACAATGACTGACAAACAACCAGACAAATGATGACGCAATTGCGTAAATAAAAAAATAATACTGAGATCATGAGTTGTAACGAGTCCTTTAAAAGTGAGTCTAAACTTGTAGAGTCTGTTAGGGACAGCCTCTATATCTGGTGTTCCTAGTGTGGTCTCCTGTATATCGGTGAGATCCGACGTAGATTGGGAAAACTCTTCGCCGAGTACCTAGGCTTCATCTGCCAGAAAAAGTGGGATCTCCTAGTGGCTGCTCATTTTAATTCCACTTCCCATTCCCATTTTGGCAAGTCAGTTCATGGCCCCCTCTACTGCCACAATGAAGCCATGCTTAGGTTGGAGGAACAGCACTTTATATTCCGTCTGGTTAGCCTCCACCCTGATGGCATGAGCATTGACTTCTCGAACTTCCAACACTGGTTCTCCCCCCACCCTGCCCCAACAATTCCCATTCCTATTTCCTGCTCTCACCTTATCTCCTTGCCCGCCCAACATCTCCCTCTGGTGCTCCTCCCCTTTCCCTTTCTTCCATGGCCTGCTATCCTCTCCTATCAGACTCCCCTTTCTCAGTCCTTTATCTCTTTAACCATTCAATCTCCCAGCGCTTTTCTTCACCCCTCCCCTCCCACCCCTGGTTTGACCTATCACCTACTACCTTGTATTTGTACCTCCTCTCCCCCGCCCCCACCTTATCACTGTGATTTTCCCATCTCTTTTTTTCTCCAATCCCAAAGAACGGTCTTACAAAAAAACTTTAACTGTTTACTAGAATTTAGAAGATTGAGGGGGGATCTTATTGAAATGTGTACAATTCTAAAGGGATTGGACAGGCTAGAAGATTGTTTCTGATGTTGGGGAAGTTCAGAATGAGGGGTCACAGTTTAAGGATAAAGGGGAAGCCTTTTAGGACCGAGATGAGGAGAAACTTCTTCACACAGAGAGTGGTGATCTGCCACAGGAAACAGTTGAGGCTGGTTCATTGGCTATATTTAAGAGGAAGTTAGATATAGCCCTTGTGGCTAAAGGGATCGAGGGTATGGAGAGAAAGCAGGTACAGGGTTCTGAGTTGGATGATCAGCCATGATCATACTGAATGGCGGTGCAGGCTCGAAGGGCCGAATGGCCTACTCCTGCACCTATTTTCTATGTTTCTATTCTTTTCCATAGATGCTGCCTGGCCTGCTGAGTTCCTCCAGCATTTTGTGTTTGCAGTTATACTTGTAGAATGTGTTCAGAGCTGTGATGAGTGAAGTTATCCATGCCATGATGATTGTAGGGTAATAACTTCCTGAACCTGGCAGTGTGGAATTTAAGGCTTTTGCACCTCCTCCGCAATGGTAGTAGTGACAAGAGACCATGGCCCTGAACGTTGGAGGTCTTTGATGGAGGATGCTGCCTTCTTGTGGAAGTACTCCATGTAGTTTACTCAACGGTGGAGAGGGCTTTGCCTATGATGGACTAGGTTGTATCCACCACCTTCTGTAATCTTTTCTGTTCCCGGGCACTGATATTTCCTTAGCAGGTTGTGGTCAGTTTTGATGGGGGTGAGTCACATGAAATTGTTTAATTCTGAAGTGAGTTTGGAGACTGCAGTGATGAGATAAGATGAGCTACTCTTTGTCAAACTTGCGTTGAACCTTATTATATTATGCAGGAATCGGTCAGTGCTCAAGAAACTACTATAGTGTTCAAAATTCCCACAAAACAAGATGTAGATCTTTAGGCCCTGCCTTGATAGATCTTTTGCAGAGCTTAATAGCTTCTTGTTCCTGATTGAGAGCAAATGATAAGCACAAATTGTGAAGATTGGAATGATTTACTGATATTGCACAAAATGTTCTTATGTCAAGTAATCATTGCATGTCAATATACCTAAGAAAAAATATATTTGTATTGTTTTCAGCATTATCAGCAAGCAGGGGCTATTATCCAGGAAGACATCTCTGAGGCTACAATAATTATTGGAGTGAAGAGACCTCCAGTGGAAAAGCTGATACCCAGGAAAACCTATGCTTTCTTTTCACACACAATTAAAGCCCAAGAGGCAAACATGCCCCTTCTTGATGCCATCGTTGAAAAGGTACAGTAAAAAGTTTTATTTTTCATGTTAATGACATTTTCGTCTTGAGCTTGAGTGTGTCCTTGGTGGGGGAATGCTAATAAAAGTGCACTAAGTGAACAAAAGAGGGAAGGAAATATCTTTTAACCACAGAGGGCCATTAGTTCAATGTTTTCTTCCTTTCTTGGTGCTAACAGTGGTGAATTTGAACAAGCACTTCAGAATGCAAAAGGGTCAATTTGTCTTACAGATTTATGGAGCATCTCATTATAAAATATTAGAAGCTCTCCTCCCATTTCCTTGCCTTTTATGTATATTGCTCTGTTGCCTCCCAAAAGCCTGATGATCATTCTGGGGATTTACGTTATTGAGTCACAGAGATGTGAAATTTGTCTTGAAACTCTGTGTGAATTATTCAAATAGTATATTTGTATTTCAGCTTCTGGGGACATTTCACTGTCTCTAAAAGCACCAATAATTGATACTTCTTCCAGTGTTTGCTTACTGCATTCTCTTTCAATGGGACTTTGATTTGACCACATTAGATACTGGATTGAATCAAAGTTGCACATAATCCTTTTGCAGTCAGTATTAATGGAGATTTTTGGTGGAGGAGAGTAGGAAGATTGAGTGCATCGGTATAATGAGAGCTACACTTCAATGTACTTCCCAGAGATGGGAGCCAAGAGTATTAAATTCAGACATCTCAAACAATGGAATCAACTTCCCTTGTACTTGTTAGTGCAGCCATTCCTCGATTCACAGTGTATTCCCAGAAAACATTTTCTTAACCGTAATTTCATTCATTGAAAAGGCTGAATGAAATGCATAATGGGTATTTTGGCTCTGTACATTCCATTATATGTAGAGTAGAAATTAATTGTTACAGAATAAAATTGATTTGTACATCACACATTATCCATAAGGGATCCACAAAGAAATGTTGATCCCTTGAAGGCTCTTTCATCTGTACAACCCAAAATAAACATAAATATGCCCTGTAATGCTCTATATGAATTAACAATCCTTAATAAGCACACAAAGATATCCATGTACTTCAAAGAAAATATTATTGGTGATCTGATTTTGAAATGACAAGTCACAGCTCTATAAACTCTCTATTGAGCCACAGCAGGAAACACTTGGCTCTGGTCTATATGCTGTTCACTCTACTTGTACAGGTAATGATTGATTTATCAACCTCATGTGTACAGAGAGTGATTTGTTCATTCAAAAAAATATGATGGCGCCTAGAGCTGCCTTAAGTATGAAGGTCTGTGGAGAGGAAATTTTCAGGTTACAAGGACTGAATGTACCACTTGTACCACTTACATAATTACAAACATTTGTAAATCAATTATTTGTAAGTTGAGGCAAACCTGTATCTAGTTTCTGGCCTTAGTCCACAATGGAAGATTCCACACACTGTTTCTACCTGTTACTACTAAAAGATAGTAAAGGCTGAAATATGTTAGTTATTGTCATGGAACATTAAAACTGTCTTGTTTTACTTATTAATAAAACCTACCTACCTTAAACGTGATTTGATTAAATAAAACTAACAACTGAATAAAATCTGTTTTTTTAAAATAAATTTTCATGATTGGTTAACAGTAGCATAAACTTCTTTATTTTAGTCATATTTGAGTGTTAGGTACTATAACAGAAATGTATGACTTGAGAACTTTTTAGGCAAGGCTGGGTGGGGACATGAATTTGAGATAGGTTGCAAGTGCAAAGTGTAAGATTTTCCATATGTTGCTACAGCTGTTGTGTTTTACTTCCTGTATTTCCTCAAATATTGTCAGTAAATTGATTTATTTCCTTCCTGAGTGATTGCAAAAATGTGCCATTGTCCATTTGATGCATATATTTACAATTACTAAATTCAGTGGAAAATCTAACTGGGTTCCAAGTATATTTGCAACCCTGTACAAATAGTAGGACAGGAACATGTACAAAAATATTAACTTGCAGTATTATAACTACATTTTTTTCTAAAATTCACTTATGTTAATTTTCAGGAAATTCGCCTTATTGATTATGAGAAAATGGTTGACAGTAAAGGAACCAGAGTTGTGGCGTTTGGTCAGTGGGCCGGGGTAGCAGGTATGTCCTTGATCTGTAACCTTCACTTGAAGCAAAAACAATGCGAGACAAACAGTATTTTCTAAGTGTGTTTTCCTGCTGTTGTTGACAGGAATGATCAACATTTTACATGGTTTGGGAGTGCGATTCCTTGCGTTAGGCCACCACACTCCCTTCATGGTAAGAATCTTTCGTTCTTCTTGGCCTTGTCTTTCTGGGTCTGTTGGTTTGGCTTTTCAGCTGTCGCAGCCAAGCATGTAGCGATACAAACTAACTTGTTTGTTAAGGCGTGAGGGTTAGATCCTGAGACCTTAATTCCAAGAAGGACACAGGAGTTCTGTCAAGCGACGTTTAACATCTGTTGAAATAGATTTAAATTATGCAATGATGGGAGTGCCATGATAATTAGCATAATGCTATTACAGTGAAAATGTCCCGGGTTTAATTCCTGCTGCTGTCTGTAAAGAGTTGGTACGTTCTCCCTGTGATTGTGTGGGTTTTCCCCAGGTGTCCCTGTTTTCTCCCACGTTCAAAGACCTACTGGTTAATAGGTTAATTGGTCACATGGGTGCAATTGGGCAGTGTGGGCTTGTTGGGCCAGAAGGTCATGTTACCATGCTCTAAGTCTCAAATTTAAAAAAAAGTTTTAAAAATGAGTAAGTGTTATTTTTTTTAGAAAAGCTAACAGATTGAAGGCATTGAAGTACAGGTAAATCAGGCACTTAACTGTGCATGCCTTTAGAACGTAGAACATAATAGCACACTACAGGCCCTTCAGCCCACAAAGTTGTGCCAACCTCTTGACCTACTCTGAGATCAACCTAATATAAATCATCCATGTGCCTATCCAAAAGTTTCTTGAATGTCCCTAATGTGCCTGCTACCCTTAAAACCCTGGGCAGAGCATTCCATGCACCCAGCACTCCACTTCTCAAGGTCACTGACCTCACTGAAAGAAACGGGTACTGCTGCTGATCGAACTTTCCTGGTTATGAAGCTGAGGGCCAGGTGTGAAGGTGGCAGTCATTGGGTGAAATTGTGCCGATCACCAAAATGAACTTGGCTCTTCAGGCCAGGATCAAACAGCTAGGCATGATGGTATGCTGAAACATGCAAAGAAAATGTAATCTGCTGAGATCTGCATTTTGGCACCATCTCAAAAGGCCTCTGGATTTGCTACAGAACATGTCTAAAGCTAGTTCCAAATGCTAGAAACTACTCAATACCTCTCACAGTGTTCAGCATTTGTCAAACTCACAAAAATTCCAGCTATAAGGAGTGATTTGATCGGTTGGGTTTATTTTCACTGGTACATGGGATGGGATTGAAGGTTGGTCTCTCTCGCTCTCGGGCTCTAAGTGGTAGATAGGAAAAGAGTAGAGGGATACAGGGCTATTGCAGGCAAATGGGATTGGTGGAGATGGGCATCATAGTCGGTGTTGACAAGGTAGGTAATAACAGCCTACATCACTGCTGTGCAATTCTATTGTTCACTTGGGGTCACAGAGCCAGTAGCTATAAACCTGGAATTGCTATGTTAGGAGGTGGCATCAGAGCACTCTTCTGTTTTACAGCACATTGGCATGGCCCACAATTACCGGAACAGTGCCCAGGCAGTGCAAGCTGTGCGGGACTGCGGTTACGAGATCGCACTGGGATTAATGCCGAAGTCCATTGGACCTCTGACGTTTGTGTTCACAGGCACTGGTAATGTCTCCAAGGTAGGTTGCATGCATTCTTTTCATGTTCAAGGGCAATGCTTCTAATATATTACCAGAATGGGCTAACACATTGGGGTAGCTTGTAGTGTGGGTTCAATATGGTGACATCTCTCCAGTATTGCCAGTTGGTGGCGTAGTGGCATCAGCGCCGGACTTCGGAAAGAAGCCTCCGGAGTTCGAATCCCTTGCACACTTTCCATCTGTGCTGCATTGAGCGTCGAGCTAGCAACTCGGCCTCGTAAAAATAAGAAAGCTTGCTTAAAAAAAACGCCGTCACAACGGCGTCCCAATGACTCCATTCGGAGTTGAGGGCTTTTTTTTCTTTAGTGTTTGCATGTTTACTTAAACTGCATAGGCTTCCTGGAGTTGCTCTGCTGTGCTTCCACATTCGAAAGAAGTGCGAGTCGATTGGTTAATTAGCTGCTCTAAACTTCTCCTGATGTGTCGGTGAGTGGTAGAAATTTGCAGGAGTTGGTGGGTGTGTGGAGTAAATGAAGGAAAGCTTGAATGGATGCTTGATTGTCAACATGGACTTGGTGGGTCAAAGGACCTGTTACCACACTGTCTCAGGGGGTGTGGCAACATTCCAGAGATTCCTTCCATGTAAGTCACCAGGTTCCCATCAGAAAATGACTGAGCATAAAAGCTGAGCTTACTTTATTTAAATTCCTCACCACTATTTCAGTGAGAGTACTAGTAATTCACTTTTAAACCATTGAAAAGGAACCAGATAATGGCTTTCCAACCCGATGGCATGAACATCAATTTAGAACATAGAACAGTTCAGCACAGGAAAAAGGCCCAATTAATCACATGGCTAACTAAACTAATCTCTTCTACCTACACGATGTCCATATCCTCTCATTTTCCTCACCTTCATGTGTCTGTCTAAACATCTCTTAAAAGGCTCCATTTGTTTCTGCCTCTACCACTACCCCAGGCAGCACATGCCTGGGTCAGGCATGGACAGATGGAGATTGGTTGCTATGATTATGTAACATCTGTTGGGATTCTCTTTAATTTTACTTGCCAAGGACTTTTTATTGCCCCTCCTGGCTCTCCTAATTGATGCCTTGAGTTCTTTTCTAGCTCTGTTTGATTCTAGCTTCCTAAGCTTTACATCCTTTCCTTTTTCTTCTTGACTAAATTCATCACCTCTGTCAACATCCAAGGTTCTCTTACCTTGGCATCCTTGTCCTTCCATCTGACTGGAGCATACCTGTCAGATGGTCTTTAAACACCCTCCATATATCAGATGTGGACTTGCTCAAAAACAGCTTTTCTCATTCAACTCTCCCTATTTCGTGCCTAATGCTCTCGTAATTTGCCTTGTTCCAACTTAATATTCTCCTTCAAAGTCTGTATTTATCCTTATCTATGGCTATCTTAGCACTTAAGGAGCTGCAGTCACTGTTTCCTAACTGGTCAACCACTGAACAGTCAGTCACGTGGCCAGGCCAATTACTTAACACCAGGTTCCAGTACAGCACATACTCTTGTTAAAACGATCTATATGTTGATTTAAGAACCCCTCTTGGAGCACCTAATAAACTCTGCTCCATCTAAACCTCTTGCACTCAAAAGGTTCCTTTATATCAGGGCAGTGGAGAGATTGAGGATGAGAGGTGACCTGAAAGCGGTGAATAAGATGATGAGAGGGATCATGTGGCTAGCCAGAGACTTTTTCCCCAGGGCTGAAATAGCTAACACCAGAGGGCATTGTTTAAAGGTGCTTGGAAGTAGGTACTGAGGGGATGTCAGGGGTATGTTTTTCATGCAGAGAGTGGTGGGTGTGTGGAATGCACTGCTGGGCGACGGTGGTGGAGGCGGATACAACAGGGTCTTCAAGAAACTCTTAGATATATGGAGCTTAGAAAAATAGAGGGCTATGCGGCAGGGTAATTCTGGGAAGATTCTCGAGTAGGTAACATGGCACAGCACTTGTGGGCCGAAGGGTAGTGCTGTAGATTTCTATGTTCTATATACAACATCATAGTTCCATGTACCGATCCATGCTCTTAAGTTCATCACCTTTACCCATAATACTCCTAGCATTAAAATACACATGCTTCAAACTATCTGTCCTATCATTTGTATTACTTTGTTCCTGCCTGTTTTTACTGGCCCTGATATCTTCTCCATCCCTCCACTTTCTGACCTGGTGCACTGGTTCCTATCCCCATGCTAAACTATCTTAAATCCTCCCAAGTAGCTCTAGCAAAGACCCTGGCCAGGATGTTGGTTCCCCTGCGGTTTAAGTGCAACCTATCCCTCTTGTAAGATTACAGTTACAAAGAACCTAAAACATTGCCCTTTGCCCCTGTTCCTCAGCCATTTATTCATCTGTACCATCATCCTATTCTTGCCCTGACTAGCATGTGGTCCAGAGATTTCTCCAACTTCGTATATTCCTTAACATACCTTCTTCCAAAAATTGCTTAGTTATGTATTACATTTACACATCCTTAATTCTTATCTGATGTGTGTCTTTAACTTCAAATTGCTGATGGTGCCATCCGACATCTATTTTAATCATTCAGTTCTTAAATTACCAGAGCCTTATCTGAGATTTGAAATCTACAGTATCAGATAGTATTTTTCCACAAGATAATCAGTCCCAAACACTCATATTTGCTTTTAGATAGCTCACAGTAGGATGTTTACAATGGGACAGACCAGGGCTGTAAAACTTTTATCAGTTATGGTCTCACGTGAGATTGACTTGGTGTCGATGATATTAATATCCTTAACTCTGCCTCTTTGTTTTGTGGTTTCCAACAATTCTATCTAGACAGCATAGTATCTTTTCAATGGAATACTTGACATTCCTCTGGGTGCTGCATATCACACCCTTGTTGAGTTTTTCTATCTGCTCTCAGATAGTTGGAGAGGGGAACAATTGGGAAGGATTTTTGAAACTAGATTTCAGTGAGTAACAGTGCAAGTCCCTGGAAGTGAGCAATGTAGATTCATTGAGAGGAAAGTTGATTTCTTTCAGGAAATAATATTTTTAGTTTAAGTAATTGGAGACATGGCATGACCTGTGCCGCCGCTAATCATGCCTGGATCAGTCATGGACAGACAGAATTTGGTTGCTATGATTACGCAACAGCTGAGCCTCATTAAATCATGTGATTACCGGGATGGTAGAAGAGGAACTACTTTTTCTGTGGCCTTTCTCCTCATTAGTCATGTGTCCTTATGAAACTGCTCACAAGTTTGTACAGTATATCCATTCTGTTCAAATGAAGTTGCAGGCTCCATAGTCATTGCAAGTAGATCTGGGTTTTGTCAGATAACAGTTCTGATATATTGTCTATCAATCATTAATTCAGAACGTAGAAAACCCAATCAGTTTGACTGTCTATTTACTCACTGTGATTGGGATCACAGCAGTTGTAGCGAGAGAAACAGATCTATGAATGGGTTTCATTTTTATCCAGAAATATCAACTGTTCAATGAATTTTCTTTTAAAACACCCAACTTTTCTTCTACTTCCCTATTTCTGTTTTGGAATAGCAATTCCTAGACTGTTAGAACTTAGTGTCAACTTAATGCAAAAATACTTGATATGAATTACTGGTACCAGTTGCAATCATCTTTATTTTGGAAAGGTTAGAGGTTAACACGAGAGCAGAAGTCCCAAGAGTGGCTTTTCAACTAGTTTCTTGCATCTACTTATTGCCCTTTTTATTTTACTCAAGAATCAGAAGGTGTTAAATTATAAATGGGTTTAAACCATTGCTATTATGGAAACAGCTGAAATATTGTTGAATATTTTTATTTGAGTTTGTGATGTTCTTTTTTCTGTGTGCATCTTCAATGCTCATTTTATGAATCCATTTTTACACTTTCTCGTTTCATATAACCTTGGTGCTGACTTGTGTTAATATTAAATGTGCTCATTTTATTTTTGTACGTATGTTATGGACAATGTTGTTGAACTCCCAGAGCATTCCAATCAATCGTATTCCTATTTCCCTGTAATCTGATCTCTCTCACACTCTATTTGACTCCAAGCTGATCCTCTTCTCACCCACCTACACTGGGGCTAATGTACCGTAGCAGTTAACCTTCTAGTTGGCACGTTCAGGAATGAAAGAGTAAACCGAAGAACAGATTGGAAACCCAAGTGATCGTAGGGAGAAGGCTCAAACTTCACACTGGTACCTGAGGTTGGAATAGAAGGACTACCTGGTGTAACACTGCAGCACTCCCTTGTGTTAATGTAGACATAAAATTTGTGTGGATATACTGTAAGTGGTTGGATGGAAAAGAACACCATGAAGCACACTTTGCATTAATAACTGTTTTTACCTTTACAGGGAGCGCAAGAAATATTTAATGAACTCCCCTGTGAATTTGTTGAGCCACATGAGCTGCGAGACGTTTTCAGTTCTGGAGGTAGACAATGATTATGACTTCAGTGCTTTAATGTTTTGCAGATCTGCGGCAAACATGCTCTAGGGCTTTGGGTACATTCTAAAGTAGTCAAAGCTCCCATCTATTTAGAAGGAAAGAATAATGGGCTGTATTTGACTATATATCACTGTCCGTGGTTGCTTAAAGTACTGAGGATATATTGTGCTATTAAAAAAAATTGGGGAAGTGATCATTGTCCCTTCATCTAAGAGGCCAGTGGAAAGGAAAAGGTCAAAGTTCAAAAGGATATGATTGTCATCATCGTACGCTGCAAGCTGCACATATGAGGTATAGTGTCCGCAGTTTTACTGGTTAGAAAGTATCCTCAGCTTAGAATATAAAATCGAATGGCTGCTCCTTGCTGGCACAGTCATGAATTATTTCATGCTGTGGGAAAATGATGTCCATAAAGGATAATAATGTCAATATAATGTCCATAAAGGGGAAGGTAGAGAGGTAATCTGAATGATCAGATTCTGTTCTTTATTGGTTACAATTGTAAATGTGTTGAGGCTTTGCCTTTGGAACTAATTCCCCTTCCCTGTTTTTGACTGCACAGATCAAAATAAGATTTACTGCACAGTTCTTAGCCGTCATCATCATCTTGTCAGGAAGAGTGATGGGAAGTATGATCCTGTGGAATATCAACACCACCCTGAGTTATACACTTCGCGCTTCAATACCGACGTAAGAAACCACAATGCACCCACTTGATGCCGAGTAACAGGTTTTACAGAACATGATGTGGAATTGTATTCTCTTTCTGAAGTTAAGATTTAATGAAGGAGCTATTTCCTTCGAATGTCTTTGTTATCACTGGTCCATTTTTTATAGCAAGTCCGGAGGCTGGCTGAGAAATCTTACCTCCCTATTGACCTGTTCACAGGGAAGCAATGGTACTTACGTTATTTTCTTTAGCTGTGAGATAACTGGAATATCACGGTTCCAACATTTTTTCTGTCCTGTGTGTAAATATGTAAATTTTTCTTTATTTTGCTGGTATCCTCTCAGGCAGGTCACCTACAAATAACAAGCCTATGTAGCAGTGTGCTACATGCAGCGCTAAAATTACGACACGGAGTCGGTAACTGCAGTCGAAGGAAAAACTTTATTCGAAATCCTCAGCCTCACTTTTAAGCCTCCCTCAACCTGCCCCCCCGTGGCGCAGAGGCTCCAAAGCTTTGTGCTCGCAAACCCCCGTAGGCTATCTCCCTTAGCCGGAAAGCTGGCTAATTGTGAGCCGGTTCGGATGTGCCAGGAAATGGGTCGCCACATAACCACCCCCTCCCCTCCAGAACCGGCGATACACCCCCCCAATGTCCACCTGCTGGGGAGGTCAGCCTCTGCGCCGAGGTGCCGGAAACTCGACCGGTTGCGCCAGGTCCACATGGGCCGGTTTGAGTCGGTCCACCGTGAAAACCTCCTCTTTCCCCCCAACGTCCAGCACGAACGTGGACCTGTTGTTCCGGAGCACCATAAATGGCCCCTCGTATGGCTGCTGCAGCGGTGGCCGATGCCCGCCCCTTCGTACAAACACAAACTTACAGTTCTGCAGGTCTTTGGGTACGCAGGTCGGGTTCCGCCTGTGCTGTGAAGTGGGTATGGGGGCCAGGTTACAGAGCTTCTCGTGTAGTCTGCCCAGGACTGCTGCGGGATCTTCCTCTTGCCCCCGTGGGGCTGGTAGGAACTCCCTGGGGACGACCAGGGGTGCGCCGTATACCAACTCGGCCGACAAGGCGTGCAGGTTGTCTTTGGGTGCTGTGCGAGTAGGACCCAGGGAAGCTCGTCCACCCAGTTGGCTCCTCGCAGGCGGGCCATCAGGGCCAACTTCAGGTGACGGTGGAAACGCTCCACTAGCCCGTTCGACTGTGGGTGGTAGGCAGTTGTGTGGTGCAGCTGAGTCCCCAAAAGGCTGGCCATAGCTGACCACAGGCTGGAGGTGAACTGGGCGCCTCTGTTGGAGGTAATGTGGGCCGGTACACCAAAGCGAGATATCCAGGTGGTGATCAGGGCTCGGGCGCAAGATTCGGAGGTGGTGTCGGTGAGCGGGACCGCCTCTGGCCATCTTGTGAACCGGTCCACGATAGTCAGGAGGTGCCGCGCGGACAGTGGCAGTGGGCCCACGATATCCACATGAATGTGGTCGAAATGCCGGTGGGCGGGATGGAACTGCTGCGGTGGGGCTTTGGTGTGTCGCTGCACCTTGGCCGTCTGGCAGTGCATGCACATTTTGGCCCATTCACTGACCTGTTTGCGGAGTCCGTGCCAAACGAACCTGCTGGAAACCATCCGGACAGTCGTCCGGATGGAGGGATGCGCCAAGTTATGAATGGAGTCGAAAACACGGCGCCGCCAGGCTGTCGGGACGACGGGACGGGGCTGGCCGGTGGCGACGTCACAGAGTAGGGTCCTCTCACCCGGGCCTACGGGGAGGTCCTGGAGCTGCAAACCGGAGACTGCGGTTCTGTAACTCGGAATCTCCTCATCCGCCTGCTGTGCCTCTGCCAGTGCCTCAAAGTCTACCCCTTGGGAAAGGGCATGAATGGTAGGGCGAGAGAGCGCATCCGCCACGACATTGTCCTTACCCGAGACGTGCCGGACATCCGTCGTGTATTCAGAGATGTAGGACAGGTGGCGTTGCTGGCGGGACGACCAGGGGTCGATGCTTTCGTAAACGCAAAGGTAAGCGGTTTGTGGTCCGTGAACGCGGTGAAGGACCGACGTTCTAGGAAGTACCTGAAATGCCGGACTGCCAGGTAGAGCGCCAACAGTTCCCGGTCGAAAGCACTGTACTTGAGCTCGGGTGGCCACAGGTGTTTGCTGAAAAACGCCAGGGGTTGCCAGCGACCTGCGATGAGTTGCTCCAGCACCCCACCGACTGCCATGTTAGATGCGTCCACTGTGAGGGCAGTAGGGGCGTCCATTCTGGGATGTACTAGCATTGTGGCGTTCGCCAAAGCTTCCTTCGTTTGTACGAAAGCGGCGGCGGACTCCTCGTCCCAGGTAATGCCCTTGCTCGGACCCGACATCAGGGCGAACAGGGGGCGCATGATCCGGGCAGCTGAAGGGAGGAAGCGGTGGTAGAAATTGACCATACCTACGAATTCCTGAAGGCCTTTGATCGTGGTGGGTCGGGGAAAGAGGCGGACCGCATCTACCTTAGTGGGCAGAGGTGTTGCCCCGTCTTTAGTAATCCTGTGCCCAGGAAGTCAATGGTATCGAGTCCGAACTGGCATTTGGCGGGGTTGATTGTAAGACTGTACTCACTCAGTCGCGCGCAGAGTTGACGGAGGTGGGACAGATGCCCCTGACGACTGCTGCTGGCTATGAGGATGTCGTCCAAATAGATGAACGCGAAGTCCAGGTCCCATCCCACCACGTCCATTAACCGCTGGAACGTCTGTGCGGCATTCTTCAGGCCGAACGGCATGCGGAGGAACTCGAAAAGGCCAAACGGGGTGATGAGAGCCGTTTTGGGGACGTTGTCAGGATGCATCGGGATTTGATGGTACCCTCGGACGAGGTCTACCTTGGAGAAGATCCGTGCGCCGTGCAGGTTTGCTGCAAAGTCCTGAATGTGCGGCACAGGGTAGCGATCCGGTGTGGTAGCCTCGTTCAGCCTGCGGTAGTCGCCGCACGGTCTCCAGCCCCCCGTCGCTTTGGGCACCATGTGCAGGGGGGAGGCCCATGGGCTGTCAGACCGTCGGATGATCCCCAATTCCTCCATCCTCTGGAACTCCTCCTTCACCAGTCGGAGCTTGTCCGGGGGAAGCCGCCGAGCGCGGGCGTGGAGGGGTGGCCCCTGGGTCGGGATGTGGTGCTGTACGCCGTGTCGGGGCATGGCCGCTGTGAACTGCGGTGCCAGAACCGATGGGAAATCCGCCAGGACCCTGGTGAAGTCGTTGTCGGACAGCGTGATGGAGCCGAGGTGAGGGGCTGGCAACTGGGCTGCACGCAGGGAGAATGTCTGAAAGGTCTCGGTGTGGACCAGTCTCTTCCTGGGCAGGTCGACCAGTAGGCTGTGAGCCCGCAAAAAATCCGCACCCAGAAGCGGTTGGGCTACGGCGGCCAGTGTGAAGTCCCACGTGAACTGGCTGGAGCTGAACTGTAGCTGCACCTGACGGGTGCCATAGGTCCTTACTGTGCTGCCGTTCACGGCCCTTGGGGGGGGACCCGGTGCCCTGCTGCGGGTGTCGTAACTCGTCGGAGGTAAAACGCTGATCTCGGCACCAGTATCGACCAAAAACCGGTGTCCTGACCTTCTATCCCACACATACAGGAGGCTATCCCGATGGCCAGCCGCCGTAGCCATCAGCAGCGGCTGGCCCTGGCGTTTCCCGGGAACTTGCAGGGCGGGCGACAACGGCGGGCTTCTGCGCCCCACCGCTGGTGGTAGAAGCACCAGTGTTCATTGGGCCGGGGGTTGGCGGGCTCTGCGGCCGGGCCTGGACTGGTTTGCTGCTGGGAGCGTGGCTGGGACATCCGTGCGATGGACTCACCTTTTTGGCGTTCCACAGCAAGTCTACCCGGGCTGCCACTTTCCGGGGGTCACTGAAATCCGCGTCGGACAGCAGCAGGCGTATGTCCTTGAGCAGCTGCTCCAGGAATGCCTGCTCAAACATGAGGCAGGGTGTGTGTCCGTCGGCCAGAGACAACATCTCATTCATTAAAGCCGAAGGAGGTCTGTCGCCCAAGCCATCCAAGTGCAGTAAACGGGCAGCCCGCTTGCACCGTGAGAGTCCGAAAGTCCTGAGGAGCAGGGCTTTGAATTCCGTGTACTTGCCGTCTGCCAGGGGCGACAGTACGAACTCCGCGACCTGGGCCGCTGTGTCCTGGTTGAGGGAGCTCACCACGTAGTAGTAGCGGGTGTCTTCTGAGGTGATCTGGCGAACGTGGAATTGGGCTTCGGCTTGCTGGAACCACAGGTTCGGTCGCTGTGTCCAGAAACCCGGCAGTTTCAATGAAACCGCATGAACAGAGGCGGCGTCGGTCATTTCTGGTCCAAAAATCGTTTGGACCGTCGGGGTCACCAATTGTAGCGGTGTGCTACATGCAGCGCTAAAATTACGACACGGAGTCGGTAACTGCAGTCGAAGGAAAAACTTTATTCGAAATCCTCAGCCTCACTTTTAAGCCTCCCTCAACCTGCCCCCCGTGGCGCAGAGGCTCCAAAGCTCTGTGCTCGCAAACCCCCATAGGCTATCTCCCTTAGCTGGAAAGCTGGCTAATTGTGAGCCGGTTCGGATGTGCCAGGAAATGGGTCGCCACACCTAGCCTTCATTTTGAAGTCTGTTTGATTTCTGATTTTTCTCAATTCTGATGAAAGATCATTGGCCTGAATTCTGAACTCTCTTTCTCTCAGATGCTATTTGATCTGCTTAATATTTCCAAAATTTCTAGTTTTTATTTTAATGAAATTTATCAGAATCTCACTTCAAATCTGGCAGGGTCCACAGATGGAGGGAAAGATTATGCTGTCTGAGATCTCTCCTCTTCTACTGTTGACTCGGGCAAGCTTGGAATTTCTGCTTGCCCTTTGACTATAAAGGTTGGAATTGGCCTTAAACTTGGAATCTAGCATTATGCAACTCCTCTTCGGATGGGGTTACATGTTCAAGTAATATTAGTGTATCGTCCTCAGCATAGCATATCTGGGATCCACACACCCTGCCATGAAAATATCCCAGAACTCAAGATCCTGAGCAAAACGCTTTAAATTTAGGATGGTTATCATGAGAGAATGTTGAGCTCAAAAACGAAGGGAGATCTGTTCCATGTTGCTCTACCACAAGTTTGTTTTATATGTTAGTTCAATGTACTATATAAGCCTATATGAACCTATAAAAAACAATAGACACAGAAAGGTTTAGTGTTCTTTTTACAACTTGTCTCATTCTTGTGCATCATTTCATTAATGTTCACCACTTTTCCTCAACCAGGCGATCACTTGGATTTGGCTAAAGTATAGATAGGAAGAAAGGCTCATTTTTGGGGTTGTGGTGTGGGGGTGGGAGAACAAATGCAAAACATTTCACAGTGATTAAAGCACTCATGGAATCTCAAAAAGGTCATAGTATACCACCCTCTGTTTCAAGGTAATTCCTATCTCACCCAAAAAGACACCCCAATTGTGCTTGAGGAAGCTTCTGGAATCAATGATATTGTACCTTATATAGGAACAACCAATTCCATAGCCTTCTATTCTTCAGAAAAGACCAGCTTTCTAATACTTAACCCAGTTTAGCCGTTGATTTTGCCCCAGTCTCTCTTTAGAATTTTCAATGTATACATAGTCTAATTCTCCCACCATCTTTATAAAACTTGATTACATTGTCCATAAGCCTGCCCTCCTCTAAGAGTCTGGAATATGACGAAATGGACTATATAATTAAAATTCTTTTAAAAGTGACTGCTTTAAGTTCTGGAAGGTGCCAACTTGTCCATCTTATTTTTCAGATTGCCCCATATACCTCTTGTTTGGTGAATGGTATTTACTGGGAACCAGATACACCTCGATTACTTACCCGAATGGATGCCCAGTATTTGTTAGCATCTGCCAAAAGTTTGGACCCAACCAGTGATGGTTGCCCAAGCTTACCGCACAGGTAGGATAATTTTAAGTTGATAATACAATAAGTGTGTATCTAACCTATGTTCATTGTTTGTTAAAACATAGTGTTACGTATCCCGTAACTGGATCACTTACCAGCAAAGATAGAGAGGTCCGTTGAAGTCTGATGGCACTATTTTCAAACGTTTTTATTTGTAAAGGGGCCCAAAAGTAAGGTTAATACAAACATTCAGATAATATACGTCGTCAATACTCAATCTAAAGCGCGGGTATAGTAATAATCATCATTAAGAAATAAGCTCTACTGTTGTCTAGGGGATAATATATTGTCCGTTGGAGATATAAAAGTCACTCAGAAGTCTGCAGGCTTCAGCCTTTTGGGAATCGCTGGGTTTCACGTGTTGGAGAGAGAGAGAGAGATTGATGAGAAAAGGAAAACTTGCCCGGGTCTTTATGAAGAACATCCATTGAATCAGGGCAGCGGGCTCCCCCCGATGTTAGTTAAAAGCGGTTTTCCGTGATTCCAGCCACAGACTCCAGGCCCGGAATCTAACGCACGTGGCTTCCCGCTACAACGGGATCGCTATCGTGTCTTCTTGGTGCGTCTGAAGGGGTTGTCCCCCCCAGACCCTCCTTTATACTTCCTCACGGGGTCGCAGGTGTCAGTCAGGTTGGGATGATGCAATCTCTCTCTCAACCAGCCCACTTTGCCCGAGGGCTTTACACGTGGTCTCCATGAGACAATAGTCAAAGTCGCCTTGTTTTGCATCCCGGTGGAACGCGGTGTTCGGCACGTCTCTCGCTCCCATTTCCTGTGTCTACTGACCCCCCCCCCCCCCCCAACTAGTGCTCTTGCAATTCTCACAAAGGAGGGGGCTGCGGACATAACAATAGAAACATAGAAAACGTGCAGCACAATACAGGCCCTTTGGCCCACAAAGCTGAGCCGAACATGTCCCTACCTTAGAACTACCTGAGCTTTACCCATAGCCCTCTATTTTTCTAAGCTCCATGTAGCCATCCAGGAGTCTCTGAAGAGACCCTATTGTTTCCGCCTCCACCATCGCCACCAGGTGCCCAATCCACACACTCACCAATCTCTGCGTTTTAAAAAAAACACTTACTCCTAATATCTTCTGTACCTACTTCCAAGCACCTTAAAACTCTGCCTTCTTGTGCTAGCCATTTCAGCTCTGGGGAAAAACCTCTGACTATCCACACAATCAATGCCTCGCATCATCTTATACACCTCCATCAGGTCACCTCTCATCCTCTGTCGCTCCAAGGAGAAAAGGCTGAGTTCACTCAACCTATTCTCATAAGGCATGCTCCCCAATCCAGGCAACATCCTTGTAAATCTCAATGTTTGTTGTATCAGGGCAGTCCTCGTTCATCAAAATGTGCATGTAGAAACATTTCTGTTATTTGATAGAGCCCTTAGCAGAGCATAAATAAAATCAGAAAATGTTGGGTGCAGTTGTGAAGAAAGAAGCTGGCCATTGAACTGAAATATTAATCTTTTTTCCTCTCCAGGGGTACAGCCTAACCTAGTACTTGCAGGAATATTCTTTTAAAAATTGAAATGTCTAGCAGCTGCAGTATTTTACTGGAGAATCATTGTTACAAAGAGGAGTCTCAGGAGGTTATATGGTCTGTTGTTCTTCCTATTTTCAGTGTTCTGTTTCTTGGAGTTTAATCGCATTCTGTTACGTGGAGTGGAGGGTGGACTTCACAGTTTTCATGCGTGAATTTGGTGATCCACAGCAACAGATGGTGAATGTTATTTAAAGCTTATGCATGTTAAGAACCTGTCTGTGGTTCTCAGTGGGTTGAGGTGCCATGGTAGCATTGCGGTTAGTGTGATGTTATTACTGCTCGGGCATCAGAGTTCAATTCTGGTGCCGTCTGTTTTAAAAGAGAGTTCCCACGGGGCGAAGTTTCTTACAAGTATATTTATAGGTCAAGTCTATCGGGCGTTCAAATCTGTAGCTGCAATCTACGTAGCACCGGTGGTGATTGCACAGGTGACGGTGGTTGTGGTGGCTCTGGCCTGACTTGAGGTGTCAGCCCATTAGGCGTCAGTAATCCCTCGTGTGTGCGTGGTGCCCGGTATGGGAGTGTCGTGAGGAGTCTGTGTAGGGCTTGGTGTGCGCAGTGTCTCGTGGGTATACACCCCGGTGGTTAGTCACCGTGGAGTGTTCGGGATAGGGGTCTGGTGCTCCTGTGGGCGCCAGCTCGCGGACAGAGACCGTGTCCTTCCGCCCATCAGGTAAGACCACGTAGGCGTACTGGGGATTCGCATGAAGTAGGTGAGCCCTCTCGGCCATCGGGGAGTATTTATTGCTCCTCACATGTTTCCGGAGCAGTAAATACTCCCCTGGGGACGTCAGCCAAACCGGTAGGGTGGTCCCAGTGGCAGACTTCCTGGGAAAAGAAAAGAGTCGCTCATGAGGGGTGGCATTGGTGGACGTGCATAACAGGGAGCGGATGGAGTGGAGTGCCTCGGGGAGGACCTCCTACCAGTGAGAGACCGGCAATCCCTTTGACTTAAGGGTTAAGAGTGTGGCCTTCCACACAGTGGCATTCTCCCTCTCCACCTGTCCATTCCCCGGGGATTATAGCTCGTGGTCCTACTAGTAGCAATACCCCGAGCCAATAGGTACCGGCGCAGCTCGTCACTCATAAAGGAGGACCGTCTATCACTGTGGATATAGCAGGGATATCCAAACAGAGTGAAGAGCTGGCGCAGGGCTTTTATGACGGACGTGGCAGTGGAATCGGGGCAGGGGATGGCAAAGGGGAACCGCGAGTACTCGTTGATTATGTTGAGAAAGTAGACATTGAGGTCGGTGGAGGGAAGAGGGCCCTTGAAGTCGACACTCAGTCGCTCAAAGGGGTGGGTGGCCTTGATAAGTTGTGCCTTTTCAGGTCAGTAGAAGTGCGGTTTGCACTCAGCGCATACTTGGCAGTCCTTGGTGATCGTCCTGATGTCCTCAAGGGAGTAAGGCAGGTTCCGGACTTTCGCAAAATGGTAAAATCGGGTGACCCCCGGGTGGCAAAGATCTGCATTGAGGGCGTATAGCCGGTCGAGCTGTGTGCTGGCACACGTTCCCCGGGATAGGGCATAGGGGGGTTCATTGAGCCTTCCAGGCCGGTACAGGATATCATAGTTGTAGGTGGAGAGTTCCATTCTCCACCACAAAATTTTATCATTTTTGATTTTGCCCCGCTGTTGGTTGCTGAACATGAACGCAACTGAGCGCTGCTCAATCAGCAAGTTGAACCTTTTGCCGGCGAGATAGTGCCTCCAGTGCCTAATAGCTTCCACTATGGCCTGGGCTTCTTTCTCCACCGCGGAGTGCCAAATTTCAGAGCCCTGAAGGGTACGACAGAAGAATGCTACTGACCTGCCTGCCTGATTGAGGGTAGCAGCCAGCGCGAAGTCGGAGGCGTCACTCTCTACTTGGAAGGGAATGGTCCCGTCCACCGCATGCATTGTTGCTTTGGCAATGTCCCCTTTAATGCGGCTGAAGGCCGCGCGGGCCTTGGCTGAGAGGGGAAATGCGGTGGACTTGACCAGGGGGTGGGCCCTGTCTGCGTAGTGAGGGACCCATTGGGCGTAATCGGAAAAGAAGCCTGGGCACCGTTTGAGGGTTCTGAGGGTGGTGAGAAGAGTGAGCTCTAACAGGGGTACATACGGTCGGGGTCAGGGCCAATGACCCCATTCTCCACGACATACCCAAGAATAGCAAGTTGGGTGGTTCCAAACACACACTTGTCCCTGTTATAGGTGTGGTTAAGAGCCTTGGCCGCTTGGAAAAATCATTGGAGGTTAGTGTCGTGATCCTGCCAGTTGTGACTGCAGATGGTGATGTTATCCAGATATGGGAACATGGCCTTCAGTTGGCACTGGTCCATTTCCCTCTGGAAGACAGAGACACCATTTGTGACACCAAAGGGGACGCGCAGGAAGTGATAGAGCCTGCCGCTCACCTCAAAGGCAGTGTAGGAGCAGTCCTCTGGGCGGATGGGGAGCTGATGGTAAGCAGATTTCAGGTCTATGGTTGAGTGCACCTTGTACTGAGCTATCTGATTGACCGTATCCGCGATGAGGGGTAGGGGGTATGCGTCAAGCTGCTACAGTCCACAACCAGCCTATTTTTCTGCCCGGTCCGAACAACAACCACCTGGGCCCTCCAAGGACTTGTGCTTGGCTCAATGATCCCCTCCCTGAGCAGCCACTGCACCTCCGACTTAATGAAGGCCCTTCACCCCAAGCTGTACCTCCTGCTTTTAGTTGCCACAGGTTTACAGTTGGGGGTCAGGTTGGTGAACAGTGGTGGGGGAGGGATCTTGAGGTTGGAGAGGCTGCAAGTGGTGTCAGTAGCGCGGCTGTTGGCATGGTGCTGGGTGGGATGTGTGGGTCGTTGTGTGTGTGTGGTCAGTAGCGGGGTATATGACGAAGTCTCACAAAACTGAGGATTCCTGACAGTGATTGGTGGGAGGGGCCCGTCATACTCCATTGTCACACTTTTCAGGGGGCTCTGGAAGTCGAGCCCCAATAGCACAGGGGCACACAGTTGAGGCATGACCAGTAACGCAAAGTCCCGGTATTCTGTGCCCTGCACCACCAATGTCGCTACACAACCCCCTCGGATGTCTGTGGAATGCGATCCAGAAGCCATGGTGACCCTCTGACTTACCGGTTGTGTCACGAGTCCGCAGCGTTGCACCGCGTCTGGGTGAATAAAACTCTCAGTGCTGCCCATGTCAAACAGGCAGCTAGTCCTGTGACCCTCCACCAGGATGTCCATCATTGACCTTGCAAGCTGTTGTGGAGCGCCTTGGTCGAGGATTACGGAGGCCAAGAGTTGAATCGCCGTCTTGGTGCCTGGTAAGCACCCATGGGTCGGGGGCGGGGCGAGGTGGCGCCGACAAAGATGGCGACCCCCATGCCTCACATGCGGCGCTGCTCGACCCCACTCGTGGTTTAGACTTACAAGCCTTGGTGAAGTGGCCCTTCTTCCCGCAGCTGGAGCAGGTAGCTTCTCGGGCTGGGCAGCGTTTTCGGGGGTGCTTTTCAAGTCCGCAGAAGTAACACTGCGCGGACTTGCGACTGGCAGGAGCCATGAACGATTGCAGGGACTTCATGGGCTTGCAACTGGCAGCAGCTGTGGTCGATTCGCCGGCGGGTCTCAGGGTCTGCAGCGTCCATGGGACCGGCGAGAGATCACACGGCTGGACAGCGTCAGCGTTGTGCAGAGCAGCCTCCAGTGTGTCGGCCAGCTCGATTACCAACTGTAAGGTAAGATCGGCGTTTTCCAGCAGCCGCTGGCGCACGTACAATGACCTGATCCCCATAACGATGGCGTCTCGTACCAGGAGCTCCGCATGCTGTTCCGCCGTCAGTCCCCTGCAGTCGCAGGCCCGCACGAGTGTCTGTAGGGCTCGGACAAACTCAGTGCTGGACTCTCCGGCCCACTGCCGCCGCGTCACTAAGCGATGTCTTGCGTAGCTGGTGTTCACCCGCCGCAGGTACTGTCTTTTGAGGGCGTCCAGTGCCCCTTGGTAGGTCGGCAGGTCCCTGATTAGGGAGTATACCCGCAGACTGACCCTAGAGAGGAGGACTCTGTGCATGATAGCAGGCTCAGTCACGCGAATCTCTTACAGGTACGATTGGAAACATGCAAGCCAGATTTCAAAGGCAATGGCTGCTTCCGGAGATCAAGGATCAATGTCCAATTTATCTGGTCATAAAATGCTCTCCATGTTTAAAATTGCAGCTAATAAAATTGATGCACCATCAATAACTCTCAGAGATGGGACGCGAACGATAGGATGTTATTAGCTGCAAGAGACCACCACACAACATCCTGGAGACTGAGGGAGGAGCAGTGCCTCCAATTGCCTTTATCCAGGGGTCTGTGGGAGGAGCCACAGGAGCAGTCAGCAGAGGGGCGTGTCCAGACAGGTATATGTAGTTCACCACACAGAGTTTCTACATTTCCTTAAAACAGTGGGAGTTCATCATGAGGGACTGTCCAAGAAAATATGAGAGCAAATTCCTGCAATCAAAGAGCCTATGATCATGGAACTGTCTATAGTAGAATGTCCCCTTTGCAGCAGGCTCTCAACAATGGCACTGCCTGCTGCAGTTTCCTCTATCCCTATCTTGCAAATCACAAGAATGCAATCTTCTGCAGAAAAAGTATTTTCAGGGCAGTTGACAGTTGAACCTGATGTTGTATAAATTGTATTTGCACCCTGAAAGCTTTGAATAACCTCAATCCAGAGCAGTGAGGCTTGAGTAATTAATAATTACGTATATATGTGGATTCGAAAATAATCTTTCAAAGGGTTTTCTGTTTAACTGGGTCAGAGTAGCCAAGCTTTCTTGAGATCTCTGACTCTGTTTTGCATAGGCAATGTTACCAAGTGAAGGACTAGACCCCTGGGGAATATGTGATCTCTATTGTGCATTTAAATTTACTAACAGACTCAGTTGTTGATGCAGTCTGTAACTAACCAAGCAAGGAAACTGCACAGCAAGTCCACAAATGAGCATGCTACAATCTGAGGTTTGCATTGTGTTTTCTAGATTTTTGGCAATTTGCGACATTTCTGCTGACACAGGTGGCTCTATTGAGTTTATGACCGAGTGCACCACCATCGATATGCCATTTTGTATGTATGATGCAGAAAGACAAACCATTCATGACAGGTAGGCCTTTTTACATTTTAGAGTTATATCTCCATCAAATCTCCATAAATATCTTCTTTGAATGATTGCTATTTTGTTTTGGTGTTTGATACAATTAAAATGCACGGGCTGTTCTCAGTTAATTTCTTTAAAGAAGTTTCCTTGTAGAATTTCACTTAAGCCAAGCAATAGAGCGTTCCTCCTTTGATAGTTCTATAAACCAGCTACACATGCTATATGCATGTGAGACCTTATAATAATAACCATTTATGTTTCTCAGTATACAATTTACACGAAATCTTAGTATTATGAAACTTACTGAAATGCCTTCAGACACAATTGGTCAAAGCAGTAAGTTTTAAGCAGCTTCTTACTGGGAGTGGGGCAGGAGTAGTGGAGAGAGAAAGAGGTGCATAAAAGCATCGTGAGATCTAAGTGTCCATGGGATCTAGTAGCTTAAACTGTTTCCATCAAAAGAACATACTGCCTGCACATGAAGTCAAAGGACAAAAAACAACAGTTAGTAGTCCTACATTTACACAGAACCATAGAACATTACAGCACAGAAACAGGCCTTTTGGTCCTTCTTGGCTGTGCCGAACCATTTTTCTGCCTAGTCCCACTGACCTGCTCCTGGACCATATCCCTCCATATACCTCTCATCCATGTACCTGTCCAAGTTTTTCTTAAATGTTAAAAGTGAGCCTGCATTTACTATTTCATCTGGCAGCTCATTCCACACTCCCACCATTCTCTGTGTGAAGAAGCTCCCCCTGATGTTCCCTTTTAAGCTTTTCCCCCTTCACCCTTAACCCATGTCCTCTAGTTATTTTCTCTCTTAGCCTCAGTGGAAAAAGCCTGCTTGCATTCACTCTATCTATACCCATCATAATTTAATATACCTTTATCAAATCTCCCGTCATTCTTCTACACTCCAGGGAATAAAATCCTAACCTATTCAACCTTTCTCTGTAACTCAGTTTTTCAAGTCCCGGCAACATCCTTGTAAACCTTTTCTGCACTCTTTCAACCTTATTAATATCCTTCCTGTAATTTGGTGACCAAAACTGCACACAATACTCCAAATTTGGCCTCACCAATGCCTTATACAACCTCACCATAACATTCCAACTCTTATACTCAATACTTTGATTTATAAAGACCAATGTACCAAAAGCTCTTTTTACTACCCTATCTACTTGTGACGCCACTTTTAGGGAATTTTGTATCTGTATTCCCAGATCCTCAGTGTCCTACCATTTACCTTGTATGTTCTACCTTGGTTTTTCCTTCCAAAGTGCAATACCTCACACTTGCCTGTATTAAACTCCCATCTGCCATTTTTCAGCCCATTTTTCCAGCTGGTCCAGATCCCTCTGCAAGCTTTGAAAACCTTCCTCACTATCCACTACACCTCCAGTCTTTGTATCATCAGCAAATTTGCTGATCCAATTAACCACATTATCATTGAGATCATTGATTTCGATGACAAATAACAACGGACCCAGCACTGATCCCTGTGGCACACCACTAGTCACAGGCCTCCACTCAGAGAAGTAATCCTCCACTACCTCTCTCCGACTTCTCCCATTGAGCCAATCAATGTCTAATCCAATTTACTACCTCTCCATGTATACCTAGCGACTGAATCTTCCTAACTACCCTCCCATGCGGGACCTTGTCAAAGGCCTTACTGAAGTCCATGTAGACAACATCCACTGCCTTCCCTTCATCCACTTTCCTTGTAACCCCCCCAAAAAACTCTAATAGATTTGTTAAACATGACCTACCACACACAAAGCAGTGTTGACTCTCCCTAATAAGTCCCTGTCTATCTAAATACTTGTGGATACTATCTCTTAGTACTCCTTCCAATAATTTACCTACTACCGACGTCAAACTTACCGGCCTATAATTTACTGGATTACTTTTAGAGCCTTTTTTAAACAACGGAACAATATGAGCTATCATTCAATCCTCCGGCACCTCACCTGTAGACATTTTAAATATATCTGCCAGGGCCCCCGCAATTTCAACACTAGTCTCCTTCAAGGTCCGAGGGAATACCCTCTCAGGTCCTGGGGATTTATCTACTCTGATTTGCCTCAAGATAGCAAGCACCTCCCCCCTTCAATCTTTATAGGTTCCATGACCTCACTACTTGTTTGCCTTATTTCCATTGACTCCATGCCAGTTTTCTTAATCAATGCAGATGCAAAAAACTCATTTAAGATCTCCCCCCATTTCTTTTGGTTCCATACACGGCTGACCACTCTGATCTTCAGAAGGACCAATTTTATCCCTTACTATCCTTTTGCTGTTAATATACCTGTAGAAGCTCATTGGATTATCTTTCACCCTGACTGCCAAAGCACCTCATGTCTTCTTTTAGCCTTCCTGATTTCTTTCTTAAGTACTTTTTTTAAGTATGTGAGCATTTGGGAGGGATAAAGCTCCTGAACCAAGTACCTATGTTGGAATTCAGTCCAAATATGTGCAATGAAGCAAGATGTGTCCCATGGCAAATTTAGCCTCGTTAGTATATTTGTAATTCTCTGTATTGCAGCTTGGAAGGCAAAGGAATCTTGATGTGTTCAATTGACAATCTGCCTGCACAGCTTCCAATAGAGGCTACAGAATATTTTGGAGACAAACTTTGCCCATATTTATGGGAGATGGTAAGATTGCAAACTGAGAATAATTTACCCTGTCATATCATTTGGTATTTTCCCCTGTCTACCTTTGTTCTACTGTTTTGATTTTTAACAAGGTTCTTTCAATTACTGTTTGGAAAAGTCAACTAGGAGACGCCTGTTGTCAGGACTTTAATGCCATATTTTTGCCACCTAATGTAATCTAGTCAAATTTACACTAATTGGCACCATTTCTATTGGAGCATGGAGGAACCTGATCTGCTTGTGGTCAGATTCCTAATCAGAGGTGCTGATGACATTGGCCTTACAGGGTGGAAACCTTGTGTCTTTTGGGGACAGGAGCAAATGCAAGGTAAATAACTACCTAGAAAACTGGCAATCAGGCCTGCTTTAATCAACGTTAAGCAGACTTTAATCCTCCAGCAGCCTTGTTTGTATAAATCGGGGGTCGGCAACCTGCGGCTCCCGAGCCATTTGTGGCTCTTTCACCTCTGTGCTGCGGCTCCCTGTGGCTTTGGGAAATAATTGGTCAGTATTTAATTAAAATGTATTTTATGTTAGTTTGTTAGCTTTTGAAATGTAATTCTAAATTTGAAGATTATGGTGATCTTGTACAATCTAAGTGTGGCGACACATTTCCTCACAATTAGCCAGCATTCCGGCTAAGGGAGATAGCCTACGGGGGTTTGTGAGTACGCGTCTTTTGCAGTATCCGCGCCCACGGGGATGGGTTGAGGGAGGCTTAAAAGCAAGGCTGTTTAGTTCGAATTAAGTTACCTTTGACTGCAGTCTTTATTTTAGCGCTGCGTGTAGCGCTACACCGCTACAACGTGTTTTTTATCGCTATTAATATACATCACCACTGCCAATGCCTGACACCCGCCAGTGCGCGCTTTCTTTTAATTCTTCGATCCAAGGTAGGCTACCTATGTAGTAACCTTCAACCCAACGTCTTTTTTTCGGAGTTCAAAATGTTTTTGTTGCATGCAGAAATGTAATTTCGTTTTCTCTGCAGGAGTTCATCAATTTCAAAAATGCAACACATTATAGTTTGTTTATACATAGCATAAAGGCAAAAAAAAACACGTTGTATGCAGTGTTATTTCATTTTGTGGCTCCCAGTGTTTTCTTTTCTGTGGGAAATGGGTCCATATTGGCTCTTTTAGTGGTAAACGTTGCCGACCCCTGGTATAAATGATTCCAGGGGTTCGGCATATAACATTTGACATCACTGTCTGGTGAGTGTGTATTCACTATGCATAGAGGAGCCAGAACATAACAACACAAGTAGGTAAGAGATGGGGAGTGGGGTGGGGTGGGAGGGGGAGGTCACATGGTCTGTTAAGCTTGCTCTGTCATTAAATAACAATTCAGGCCAGTCTGATCTTAACCTCAACCTGTTATTCATAACTTCAACTTGGATGCATAACCAGTCCTCATAACTCTGATATAGAAACATACAAAGAATTATAACTCTCTAGCGGAATAAATTCATCCAGGTTTCATCTTTATTAAATGGCCTGCCACCCTGAAATCATACACTCTAGTACTCATATCTCCACAAGGGGAAATACCCTCTCATTATCTAATTTATTCAACATCTATGTATCTTGTATGTTTTGGTAGGTCGCCTCCTACTTCGTTAAACTCCAGTAAGTATAAGCTCACCCCACACAACCTTTCATCCTGAGATGTTTCCTGCAATAAAGAGGACAACTTCATGAATCTTTTGTGAAATTTCTACAGTGGAAGTAATTCACCCAACACCCTCCTTCCCTGCAAAATAAGGAGACCATAAGTATGAACAGTAGTCCAGGTTTAGCAGGACTTGCCATTTATACAGTTCCTGTTGAAACTTCATAAGGCACTGGTGAGGCCTCACTTGGAGTATTGTGAGTAGGTTTAGGCCCCTTATCTTAGAAAGGATGTGCTGAAACTGGAGAAGATTCAAAGGAGGTTCACGAACATGATTCCAGGATTGAATGGCTTGTCAGATAAAAAGTGTCTGATGGCTCTGGGTTTGTACTCACTAGAATTCAGAACAATGCGGGGTAACCTGATTGAAACCTATCGAATGGTGAAAGGCCTTAAAAGAGTGGATGTGGAGAGGCTCGAACACCAGAGGACACAGCCTCAGTATAGAGGGGTGTTCTTTTAGAATGAAAATGAGGAGGAATTTTTGCCAGAGGGTGCTGACTTTGTGGAATTCATTGCCACAGGTAGTTATGGAGGCCAAGTCTTTATGTATATTTACTGAAGAATTTGATAGATTTTTGATTGGTCTGGGCATGAAGAGATACGGGGAGAAGGCAGGAGATTGGGACTGAGAGGAAAATTGGATCAGCCATGATGAAATGGCAGAGCAGTTTTGATGGGCCAAAATGGCCTAATTCAGCTCCTATATCTTGTAGTCTTATGGTCTTAAACACTTCTACTTAGCCTTAGTAGCCAGCCTTTAGCTATGTTTTTGTAATTAATTTATTTCCTGCCTTAATTACTTGTTGTGCCTGAATGCTATCATTGTCTCTCATGTATGAAGACTAACAGATTTCCCTATTGTATCACCCTAAAGTAACCCTCGTTTAAACAATGTTCTGTTTTTCTAATTTTCATACCAACATGGTAACCTTACATTTCCTCCCATTATACTGTTGAATTATTAACTATATTCTTAACCTATATTATCTAGTTGAATCATCCCTGCACTTACCACGCAGTTTGCATTTCCATCTATGCATCTAAAATGCATATTTTTTAAATATTCTTTTTCAGAAGGAGGCCATTTCGGCCCATCGAGTTCGCGCAGGCTCTGACCGTTCCACTCACTTTCTCATTTGACTTGGCAACTCCTCCAGGCGGAATTGCCTCCCGACACAATAGAGGCAATTTATCCTGGCCAATTAACCTACCAATCTACATACCTTTGGCATGTGAGCATTCAGTGGAAACACACCAGTTGCAGGAAAAACATGCTAACTCCACACAGATAGCAATGGGAGATCAGAATTGAAGCATAGCATTATGACACAATGGCTTGGCTTGACTCTCTGTAACAGTGTGCTTATCCTTGTTCTTTGCTCCATGCCCTGTTCAGTTCCTTCACCTCGGTCATTAATATAGACCGTAAATAGCTAGATCTCAGTACTGATCCTTGTGGTACCTTAACAGCTATGGTTTGCTAATCTGAAAGTGACATTTTTATCCTGAATCTTTTGTTTTTGATAGTTGGCTGTGCTCACTAACAAACTAATCCATCGTCCTATATTGCCACCCAATGGTATGCAGTCGTACCTTGTTCATTAACTTCTGATGTGGCACCTTATCGATTGCCATGTAGAAATCCAGATACACTATGTCTGCCATATCCTTGTCACACACTCATTCCTTGTCAAACTATCAAACAGAATCAACATAGTTGAGAATCCTTCAAGGATTCCAGCATTTTTCTATTGATAGATGAGCTAACTGGCTTTTAGATTTCTGGGGTCTATTTGGCTCTTTCTTGGACAGGGGTGTTGTGTTTGAATCCTATTGCCCAGGATAGTTGTAAAACAGAACGATTTTCTGAAGATCACAGACAATGCATCATGGTATCTATAGCCATTTCTTTTCAAACCAGAGGATGCAGGCCATCCAGTCTGGAGAGCTTATCTGTCTTCAGTTCTACAAGTTTTTATTTCTATAATAATAACATATTATTACTTAGTGTTCTACCACCCTTTTGCTTAAAGATTTTTACTAGTCTTGTAATGTATTCATTGCCTTCTGCTATGAAGACTGCAGCAACACCTTATTAATTCCCCAGTCTCATCCTTTGAAAAACGAATAACTTTATAGATAGATAGCTCTCTTCTTATTTATTATGCTTGTAGAAATTCTTACTGGTCTTTTGCATTTCTTTCCAGACAACTGTTTATCACAAACAAATATGCAAACTGAGTATTAAATAGGCAAAAGAGTGTTCAACAAAGTCCAATCATTCAAAATTAATGTGCAACATGTAATTTTTTTGGCTGTACCCACCATTTCAAAGTCACTTTTTGATTGTTGCACCCTTTAACTGGATTTCTATTTTTGTAAAAGTAGTGTGTTGAACTTCTAGGAGGCAGTACAGTTAGTTGTTGCGGTGAGGTAGCTTTGGGCAATTGTATGTTCTTGTGCCAGACAGCTTATTGTGAAAAGGTGGACTGTTTTCAGCAGCAATTTTCTCAAACTGTGTGGGAGCCATTGCTGTAATGAATGAGATAGCAATAACTATTAATTTGTTTTTGACTAGCATACAGAAGACTCCGATAGTCTGTGTGTTGACTTTTGGACTGGTTTGACATTCTCTAGTTCTGCAAAGAAGCTTCAGTAAGGTTTTTTTTGAGCTGGACAAAGCGTTTTTTGCTTGCAAACAGGAGAGCTAATTCATACTTCGAATTTGGTGTAGAATGCTTGGTATCATATCGACTGACCTTTACTGAAGTGGGTTGTGCTTCCATTACTGATTACATTTGAGGCAATGTTTGCAGTTGGAGCAGAGCCCTTTGGAAAAAAAAATCATTGCCTTGTATTCTGGGCTTTAACAAAGTACACGGAAAAGGAATGTTTCCATATCTTTCTCTCTTGCTTTATAGCTGGCGTCAGATGCTACACAGCCCTTTGATAAAGAGAGTAGTTTCACTCCGGTTGTCCGTAATGTAAGTATAATTTCATCCTTGACATTTAGAAACATTTAAGATTTATAGGCTGATACAACCTCTGTCACATGAAATGCATGTGCCTATTTCAATGTTAATTTTTTTCTAGGCTGTAATTGCGTCTAATGGTTCTTTGACTCCGAAGTTCAAATACATACAGAAGCTGAGAGCAAACAGGTATGCCCCTCTAGTTTCAGCTGTTCACTGTACCGCGTGTTAAATGCATAACTGAACCCCTCCAGTCAGAAACTGCTAACCCAAAAACGTTAATATTTTGGTGAAGTTTAAATCAGGCTGATTTACAAATTATTAAACTCTTTTCGATGCTGGTGGTATGTGCCCTCTGTGTGATCTTTGCTCGTAGATGAGCCAAGGCATCATGTGTAATAAGTTATTCAACTCAGTGAGTTTGGATTGTCCTGTATGTAATTATTGTCAGATCGTGACCATAACATACTTACTTGCAGCAAAGATCACCAGCACGTGAATACAGTTGTCCTGTATGATTTGTAACATTGTAGCGGTGTGCTACACGCAGCGCTAAAATTACGACACGGAGTCGGTAACTGCAGTCGAAGGAAAAAACTTTATTCGAAATCTTCAGCCTCACTTTTAAGCCTCCCTCAACCTGCCCCCCATGGCGCAGAGGCTCCAAAGCTCTGTGCTCGCAAACCCCCGTAGGCTATCTAATTTTGAGTCGGTTCGGATGTGCCAAGAAATGGGTCGCCACATAACCCCCCCCCCCCCCCCCCCCCCAGAACCGGCGATACACCCCCCAATGTCCACAGTCTGGGCCAGAACCTGCTTGGGAGGTCGGCCTCTGCGCCGAGGTGCCGGAAACTCGGCCGGTTGCGCCAGGTCCACATGGGCCGGTTTGAGGCGGTCCACCGTGAAAACCTCCTCTTTCCCCCCAACGTCCAGCACGAACGTGGACCTGTTGTTCCGGAGCACCGTAAACGGCCCCTCGTATGGCCGCTGCAGCGGTGGCCGATGCCCACCCCTTCGTACAAACACAAACTTACAGTTCTGTAGGTCTTTGGGTACGCAGGTCGGGTGCCGCCCGTGCTGTGAAGTGGGTATGGGGGCCAGGTTACCGAGCTTCTCACGTAGTCTGCCCAGGACTGCTGCGGGATCTTCCTCTTGCCCCCTTGGGGCTGGTAGGAACTCCCTGGGGACGACCAGGGGCGCGCCGTATACCAACTCGGCCGACGAGGCGTGCAGGTCGTCCTTGGGCGCTGTGCAGATGCCGAGTAGGACCCAGGGAAGCTCGTCCGCCCAGTTGGCTCCTCGCAGGCGGGCCATGAGGGCCGACTCAGGTGACGGTGGAAACGCTCCACTAGCCCGTTCGACTGTGGGTGGTAGGCAGTGGTGTGGTGCAGCTGAGTCCCCAAAAGGCTGGCCATAGCTGACCACAGGCTGGAGGTGAACTGGGCGCCTCTGTCGGAGGTAATGTGGGCCGGTACACCAAAGCGAGATATCCAGGTGGCGATCGGGGCTTGGGCGCAAGATTCGGAGGTGGTGTTGGTGAGCGGGACTGCCTCTGGCCATCTTGTGAACCGGTCCACGATAGTCAGGAGGTGCCGCGCTCCGCGCGACACTGGCAGGGGGCCCACGATATCCACATGAATGTGGTCGAAACGCCGGTGGGCGGGATGGAACTGCTGCGGTGGGGCTTTGGTGTGCCACTGCACCTTGGCCGTCTGGCAGTGCATGCACGTTTTGGCCCATTCACTGACCTGTTTGCGGAGTCCGTGCCAAACGAACCTGCTGGAAACCATCCGGACAGTTGTCCGGATGGAGGGATGCGCCAAGTTATGAATGGAGTCAAAAACACGGCGCCGCCAGGCTGTCGGGACGACGGGACGGGGCTGGCCGGTGGCGATGTCACAGAGTAGGGTCCTCTCACCCAGGCCTACGGGGAGGTCCTGGAGCTGCAAACCGGAGACTGCGGTTCTGTAACTCGGAATCTCCTCATCCGCCTGCTGCGCCTCTGCCAGTGCCTCAAAGTCTACCCCTTGGGAAAGGGCATGAACAGTAGGGCGAGAGAGCGCATCCGCCACGACATTGTCCTTACCCGAGACGTGCCGGACATCCGTCGTGTATTCAGAGATGTAGGACAGGTGGCGTTGCTGGCGGGACGACCCAGGGGTCGATGCTTTCGTAAACGCAAAGGTAAGCGGTTTGTGGTCCGTGAACGCGGTGAAGGACCGACCTTCTAGGAAGTACCTGAAATGCCGGATTGCCAGGTAGAGCGCCAACAGTTCCAGGTCGAAAGCACTGTATTTGAGCTCGGGTGGTTGCAGGTGTTGCTGAAAAACGCCAGGGGTTGCCAGCGACCTGCGATGAGTTGCTCCAGCACCCCACCGACTGTCGTGTTTGATGCGTCCACTATGAGGGCGGTAGGGGCGTCCATTCTGGGATGTACTAGCATTGCGGCGTCCGCCAAAGCTTCCTTCGTTTGAACGAAAGCGGCAGCGGACTCCTCGTCCCAGGTAATGTCCTTGCTCGGACCTGACATCAGGGCGAACAGGGGGCGCATGATCCGGGCAGCTGAAGGGAGGAAGCGGCGGTAGAAATTGACCATACCTACGAATTCCTGAAGGCCTTTGATCGTGGTGGGTCGGGGAAAGAGGCGGACCGCATCTACCTTAGCGGGCAGAGGGGTTGCCCCGTCTTTAGTAATCCTGTGGCCCAGGAAGTCAATGGTATCGAGTCCGAACTGGCATTTGGCGGGGTTGATTGTAAGACCGTACTCACTCAGTCGGGCGCAGAGTTGACGGAGGTGGGACAGATGCCCCTGACGACTGCTGCTGGCTATGAGGATGTCATCCAAATAGATGAACGCGAAGTCTAGGTCCCGTCCCACCGCATCCATTAACCGCTGGAACGTCTGTGCGGCATTCTTCAGGCCGAACGGCATGCGGAGGAACTCGAAAAGGCCAAACGGGGTGATGAGAGCTGTTTTGGGGACGTCGTCAGGATGCATCGGGATTTGATGGTACCCTCGGACGAGGTCTACCTTGGAGAAGATCCGTGCGCCGTGCAGGTTTGCTGCAAAGTCCTGAATGTGCGGCACAGGGTAGCGGTCCGGTGTGGTAGCCTCGTTCAGCCTGCGGTAGTCGCCGCACGGTCTCCAGCCCCCCGTCGCTTTGGACACCATGTGCAGGGGGGAGGCCCATGGGCTGTCGGACCGCCGGATGATCCCCAATTCCTCCATCCTCTGGAACTCCTCCTTCGCCAGCCGGAGCTTGTCCGGGGGAAGCCGCCGAGCGCGGGCGTGGAGGGGTGGTCCCTGGGTCGGGATGTGGTGCTGTACGCCGTGCCTGGGCATGGCTGCTGTGAACTGCGGTGCCAGAACCGATGGGAAATCTGCCAGGACCCTGGTGAAGTCGTTGTCGGACAGCGTGATGGAGCCGAGGCGAGGGGCTGGCAACTGGGCTGCACCCAGGGAGAACGTCTGAAAGGTCTCGGCGGGTACCAGTCTCTTCCTGGGCAGGTCGACCAGTAGGCTGTGAGCCCGCAAAATATCCGCACACAGAAGCGGTTGGGCTACGGCGGCCAGTGTGAAGTCCCACGTGAACTGGCTGGAGCCGAACTGTAGCTGCACCTGACGGGTGCCATAGGTCCTTACTGTGCTGCCATTCACGGCCCTCAGGGGGGGACCCGGTGCCCTGCTGCGCGTGTCGTAACTCGTCGGAGGTAAAATGCTGATCTCAGCCCCAGTTTCGACCAAAAACCGGCGTCCCGACCTTCTATCCCACACATACAGGAGGCTATCCCGATGGCCAGCCGCCGTAGCCATCAGCGGCGGCTGGCCCTGGCGTTTCCCGGGAACTTGCAGGGCGGGCGACAACGGCGGGCTTCTGCACCCCACCGCTGGTGGTAGAAGCACCAGTGTTCATTGGGCTGGGGGTTGGTGGGCTCTGCGGCCAGGCCTGGACTGGTTTGCTGCTGGGAGCGTGGCTGGGAGATCCGTGCGATGGACGCCCTGCTCACCTTTTTGGCGTTCCACAGCAAGTCCGCCCGGGCTGCCACCTTCCGGGGGTCACTGAAATCCACGTCAGACAGCAGCAGGCGTATGTCCTCGGGCAGCTGCTCCAGGAATGCCTGCTCAAACATGAGGCAAGGTGTGTGTCTGTCGGCGAGAGACAACATCTCATTCATTAAAGCCCAAGGAGGTCTGTCGCCCAAGCCATCCAGGTGCAGTAAACGGGCAGCCCACTCGCGCCGTGAGAGTCCGAAAGTCCTGAGGAGCAGGGCTTTGAATTCCGTGTACTTGCCGTCTGCCGGGGGCGACTGTACGAACTCCACGACCTGGGCTGCTGTGTCCTGGTCGAGGGAGCTCACCACGTAGTAGTAGCGGGTGTCTTCTGAGGTGATCTGGCGAACGTGGAATTGGGCTTCGGCTTGCTGGAACCATAGGTCCGGGCGCTATGTCCAGAAACCCGGCAGTTTCAACGAAACCGCATGAACAGAGGCGGCGTCGGTCATTTCTGGTCCAAAAATCATTTGGACCGTCGGGGTCACCAATTGTAGCGGTGTGCTACACGCAGCGCTAAAATTACGACACGGAGTCGGTAACTGCAGTCGAAGGAAAAAACTTTATTCGAAATCTTCAGCCTCACTTTTAAGCCTCCCTCAACCTGCCCCCCGTGGCGCAGAGGCTCCAAAGCTCTGTGCTCGCAAACCCCAGTAGGCTATCTAATTGTGAGTCGGTTCGGATGTGCCAGGAAATGGGTCGCCACATCAGTAAATACAACCTGGAGTTTTGCATTCTGAGAGTTCCTCTTCTGTCTTTTGTGGTCTTTGTCCTTTGGTTTATTGTTTCTATTGTAACAGTATCCTGCAATTAAAAAAAATTGAAGTAGGATGGAATTTGCATCACAAAATCGAGGTTGTACTTTCGGTATAAACACACCATGCCCAATTGATCTGTGTATTAAATTTAGCAATTTTCTCATGCTTCAAAGTTGCACCATAACTTTATGTTCAGAACAGTTGGAAGTTATATTTTGTGATGTAACTTTAACATGAATGTAATTGCAAAACTATAGAGTGGCTAAAGTGCAAAGACCATTCAACTCTTTACTATTACCTTGCTGGAGCTATCCATGATCCTTCCATGAAGCCCAGCAAGTTAAGTTTTCCCTCATTCCTAATCAATTTCCTGTTGAAAAATGTAACTGATTCTGTATCCATCACCCTTTCCTGTACTGGGCTTGAGATCACATCTGCTCATTGCTTTTTAGAATGTATATTGATAACCCTTTGTGTCCGATGCTCAAATTTTTAAAATATTGTAAATTTGGCATTCAACCATTCATTCCTGAGATAACCGTATCTCTATCTAAGCAATTCAGTTATTTTGTTAATAAATAATAAATATTTTTTTTCTTGTAATGATGCTGGCATTCCATTATTTTAAGAATGAGACCAGAATAGTTCATTTAAAGCCTTTTTACAAGTGAAGTAATGTATTAGACTTTTCCATGTTGAGGTTCTCTGGTTTAAATCTAATTCAGTTCCTGCTAAAATTTGAATGTTACAATGATAAATTTAGCTGCAAAGTCAGATTTGGCTAAGGGGAAAGGCTGGTTATTTAATATAAATAGGATGGTTCCTCTACTCAACGTCTATAAATGTCTTTGCCTCTCTATGGAGCATGATTTGCTTCCCCTCCTCAACTCCCCCATAGGAGCACTGCTCCATAACTGTGCAGGGTCTGA
This sequence comes from Hypanus sabinus, assembly GCF_030144855.1. Lineage (NCBI taxonomy): Eukaryota > Metazoa > Chordata > Chondrichthyes > Myliobatiformes > Dasyatidae > Hypanus > Hypanus sabinus. Next base: position 136,439,195 of record NC_082713.1, read on the forward strand.
CTAAACTGAAGTTCTAACAATATTGGACCTTATGAAGTTGCTGATATGCAGCATGATAGATCTGAATAAAATGCCGCATAGAATGCAAAATGGTGTCTGAATGGATTAAGTCATCACGGGAATAACATTAAGAGCCACTCTAGAAACAATGGCTACTCTGTTTGTTGCGTAGATCAAATTTTGAAATTGATTTTAACCACTCGAGGGCACATTTCATCCAGAGCATTTGAGTGCACTTTTTAGGGTGCATTAAAATGCTAGAGTGGCAAACACCGACAGAATGGGGCTGGTTGTAGGAGGGAGAGCAGCGGAGCCCAGCATTTAGTGGAGAAGGGTCGTCAGTGATGTATAGGTGGGGTAGGAGGGTTTGGTAAAAAGTTGAAGCTGATGCTGGGCGGGAGATGTTGGATTCGAGAGGATGCTCTTTGTGATGGGCAAGACTGGTAATGTGGCTTGTGGAGTTCAGGTGTGAGAAACCAATTAATAGAGGGATGAGAGGAATTTGAGATTTATTGCACCATATGAGCTTCAGCAAACAAAGGAGTGGAACCAGCGAGTGCCTGAGATAGAGGTCGAAGGTCAATTCATTCTGGGGTAGAGGATGCAACATTAGTAATTTCCTCGGCTAATGCTACTTGGGGGCGTGATATTTTAGAAATGCCAAGTGGCAAATATTCCCATGATAATGTAATCAGAGTCAGATTAATTATCATATGATCTGAAATTTCAAATTTTCAGTTTTTTTTACAGAAAATGCATAAAAATCTATAACTTACAAAAATAAATAGTGCAATATAAAAAAAGGAATAACGAGGTAGTGATCATGGACTGTATAGAAATCTGATGGCGATGAGGATGGAGCTATCCCTAAATCATTGAATGTGGGTCTTGCCCCACCTCTCTAATGGGATTGACCAGAAGGGGGCTAATCCTATTAGTGAGCATCCTTAATAATGGATGCCGCCACTTTGAGGCACTGTCTTTTGAGAATGCCCTGGAGGGTGGGGAGGGTTGTGCTGGTGATGGAACTGGCTGTGTCTACAACCCTCTGCAGCCCCTTGCAATCTCCATACCAGATGGTGATGCAACCGGTCAGAATGCTCTTCACGGGACATCCATAAAATCTGTTCGTCTTCGGTGACATACCAAATCTCCTCAAACTCCTAATGCAATAGAACCACCGGTGTGTCATCTTTGTGATTGCATTGCTCTGTGATCCAAGTTCCCAGGTGACGCTTAAAGTGCTTTTGCATGGAGAAATAACATCCCATTTGCAACTGGTCTGGAGATCTTGTAAAGGGTTTGTGAACTGATTGAGATCAGAAAGCACTGTTATTTTTTATGAGAGGAAATCATTGTCAAGTTTTGTTCTGGATGAGGAAGTAAGAGAGAATCAATTTTCAATTGCAAAACGCTGCCAAAAATACCATAATGCAACTAACTTCTATAGTTGTAAGTAGTCTTAATAGAAGCCTATCAGGTTTTGCAAAGCTACTATTAGGGCACACCACGAGAAATTATATAGGGCTTTTTAAGGTAGAGTTATGAATTGGCCGTCTTCCTCTGGAGTTTGCAGACACAGGAGACTTCAGACAATGGAATCTGGAGCAACATCAAAAGCTGGAAAAATAGAACCTCAGGGGGGCACTGGACGGGTCAAGACTCTTCATCTGTACTGAGAGGAGATGGAATAATAATTTTTTTAAAATGTAGAGAGCAGTGGTGGAGCCAAGAGATAGGTGGAAATACAAGTAAAACTGCAGATGCTGAAACCCAGGAGCAACACACAAAATACTGGAGGAACTCGATGGGTCAGGTGGCATCTATGGAGGGAAATGGGATTGATGTTTTGGGTTGGTGCCCTTCATCAGGGTTGGAAAGAAGAGGTGGGGGAGCCGGCTAGAAGAGGGTAAGGGTTGGTTTAGGAGGTAGCGTGTTAGGAGGATCCAGGTGAAGGAAGAGATGATGGGAGGGGAGAGTGGAATGATAGAAGAAACTAGCAGGTGATAAGTGATGGGGGGCTTTATGGACCATGGCATAAAGAGAAGGAAGTGGGAAGGGGATCTAGAGGAAGGTGTGAATGATGGAGAGGTGGAGAGGGTGGGGGAGAGGAAATAAGGGTGGGAGACGGCAGCATTTCCAAAAGAATACATTGCACTTGTTCGATGATGAGAGACCTTCAGGACTATTCAATATTTCTGACAGGTTTGAGAACCGACGAGGCAGGAAATCCACAGTTTTTATTGCTGTTTCTTGGGTAGGGCTTGTTCTGTTTTTTTTTCCCCTCTTCCTTACCACATGACAATATAGCATTTGTGCAAGGTCCATTATTGCACCACTAGGCCTAGGGTTGGCTTTGGTTACAACATGAATAGGAATTGGTCAGTGTTGCAAAGGGATCGCTCTTTCCTAGCAACCTAGCCAGCAGTGCACTAATCAGAAAAAATGGAGACCTAAGACATTTTGCAGATGCTGGAAATATTGAACTGGAGGAACTCATCAGGCCAGACAGCATGTATAGAGTGAAATGACCGGTTGGTATTTTGGGCCGAGACCTTTCATTGGATCCCAAAAACTATCACTTGATCTTTATTATCAGTGTAAGTTTTGCCTGCCATTTAATCACATGGCTCATCAGAAGGATGGTGTTTTGCAAAAGCTAGGTCAAGATCGAGTATCTTGTCACGTGTCTACAAATACACGTGTGCACAGGTGCAATGAAAAATTTACTTGCAGAGCATCACAGGCATATAGTGTCATATAAGCAGCATTCAAAGAAAAAGTATTAATCATAAATAATTCCTACAAGAAAGAACGCATTGTGGAATGAAGAAAACCAAGTCCATTTTAGCACAAAGTGGTTAAAGCAGTCATAGTGTTGCTTAATTCGTGAACTGAATGGTTGAGGGGAAGTGTCTGTTTGGAACTGTGAACATTACCACTGAAGCTTAGGCTAAACTATGAACCACAGATTAACAATTTTGATTCCAAGACAATGATTAACTGAAGGTAGTGCTTCTGCTAAACTCCCATTTCACTCCTGGAAGGAGCGTTTCAGGTAGCATGTGTATTAACTTCGCTGCTCAGTTTGTGGGTCAGTCTGCTTGTCTGGCGGTGTGCTTTGTAAATGGATTGATTATAGAGCAGGAAGGAAGCTGGCAACTGCGTGTGAAGTAAAGGGCACGGGCCTTGTGATAGGTTTCCAGCACGGGAGCCAATGTTCCCTCTAAGGTTTCCCATAACTCAGAAAGGATGTGTTGTATTTGGAAAGGGTCCAGAGGAGGTTCACGAGGTTGATTCCAGGAATGGAAGCGTTAACATATGAGGAGTGTTTGGCAGCTTTGGGTTTGTACTCACTGGAATTCAAAGGAATTGAAGAATCCAATTGAAGCCTACCGGATGTTGAAAGGACTAGATAAGGTGGATGTGGAGAGGATGCTTCCTATGATAGGGATATCCAGAACTAGAGGGCACAGTCTCAAAATTGAGCGACGACCTTTTTGAACAGAAGTAAGGAGGAATGTTTTTAGCCAGGGAGTAGTGAGTCTGTGGAATGGTCACTACTGCGGTGGAGAGAAATGGGTGGGTATATTTAAGGCGGAAGCTGATAGTTTCCTGATTGGTCAGGGCACCAAGGGATATGGGAAATAGGCAGGTGTATGCGGTTGGGTGGGTTTTGGGATCAGCCATGATTAAATGGTGAAGCAGACTCGATGGGCTGAATGGCCTAATTCTGCTCCTATGTCATGGTGTTCGCATGCACACATCTTTTGCTACTCGAACACAAAAGGATTTTAAAACGTGCACAAAATGTCGCCCTCCACCTCGTTGGATGTTCAGTACATTTCACGATTGTACGCAATCACATTACCTTTTCTGGTTTTTGGTGCGGACGATGTTGGCATTGTGGAGTTTTGCAGTGATTTGTCTGCATATTTTAGAACTGGATTATTTATACTATTTTTATTGAAGTAATTATTCAATGTGCACATGTTGACACTGGGCAAAAATTGAGCAGACCATGATTTTTGCACACACTGGTCATATAAGTTAGAGGGAACACGCAGAATGAGTGAATGATTTTTTAATACAAGGACATGCATCACTGTGAGTGATCAGACTGGGGGCCAAAAATAGTTGTATTAAATTAGCAACTGCCTGGATAGCATTGAACACGTACTGATGTCCATATATAATCTAATGAGTCTTGTTGGTGCGGCAGTGTTTGTTAACATTTGAAGCAAAATTTGTTTGCTATTTTAAAGTTTATTAATTTGAGCAATTTCCATATTTTAAATAATATTGTTTGAGTTGTTTCACAGTCTGCAGCTTTACTGTGATATCCATCTTTGTAGGGAGTCTGCTCAAATCAGAACAATGAGTCCAAAAGGGAGAGTGCTGTTGCTTGGAGCTGGGTATGTGTCTGGGCCTGCCTTGCAGTATTTCACTAAAGACACTGACATCGAAATATCTGTTGGTAAGTGAGCAGGTTCTGTCTTAACTTGTGATGTTTTCTATGCTTGCTTTGATTGTCAGAATATGGAGGAACCATCACAAACTCCCCCAGCCACTGATGATCCTATGATTTCTGTTTCTGAGGCCAACGTGTGAGGAGTTTTCAGGTGGGTGAACACACGAAAAGCATCTGGCCCAGATACCTGGCCAAGTATTAATCACCTGTGCTGATCATCTGGCTGGAGTGTTTACCAAGATCTTTAACTTCTTGCTCCAGCACCTGCTTCAAGCAGGCTTCACTAATACCGGTGCCTAAGAATAACGTGGTAACCTGCCTGCCTCAAGGACTATCATCCAGTAGCACTTACATCCACTGTGATGAGGTGCTTTGAGACATCAGTGATGAAATATATCAAATGTCTGAGAAGTGACTTGAATCCACTCCCGTTTGCTTTATTTGGAAGATCTGTCACTAACCAATAATTTTATTGCTGCTTTTAATAGTTCAAATTGCATATTTTAAATTTTACATTTTAATGAATTCTGAAGCAAAGGAAGAGCTGAAGGTTAATCTGTTTTCTTTTATTCTTTAGCTTCTAATCTGAAAGACCAGTTGGATAAGCTGGTTGCAAACTACAATCACACCACTCCTGTTACACTCGATGTGCATAAGGAACATGATAAACTCTCAGAACTGGTGCAATCACATGACATTGTAATCAGGTAGGATTGCAGTCCTCTCAGCTAACTTGTATTAATTAATGCCAGTCTTGTCAGATGAACGGTGGACTCCAATCTTGTCTGGTAATCATTTTGAGAATACTTTTGGGTGCATGTAATTACTTTTCTGCAGGAGTTTATTTTATTTATCACCATGCAGGATTAGGAGGATGGATATTAAAGTTTGTTGAAAAGGAGCAACTTGCATCGGTGTGATCCCATTTGCACTCTGGAACACGGTGCTCATTAAAACTAGAGAGTTTAGATGAACTGTTATTAATGATGTTTGCTGCAGATATACAAGAACACTATTTAATGGAGGCAATTTATAATGTAAATTTTTATGATGACATTTTTGTACATTATTTATGAGATCTGCTTAAAAGGATTAGTGAAATTTTCTAATTCTAGATAAGCACATACTGACCAACAAATCTGTATGCTGAGATCTTGGGCTTATGTTGACCATTCTTACTCTAAAGCTGTCTTTATATCTTTTTATGATTTTTAATCCCCATTTAGTTTACTGCCCACTAGTTTTCATCCGATGGTGATGAAGGAATGCATCAGACATAAGGTGAACATGGTGTTGGCAAGCTATCTGTCCCCTGAAATGAAGGAAATGCATGAGAGGTGAGTATTCTAGGAAGACCTGACTGTTCCTTGTGGAATTTTACCAGGATTTAAAAAATTGCTCTGAGAAGTCTGACCTTTCAGTTGACTATTCCTTTGAAAATGCACTTGAAGCACTTTTGTTTTTCTTTATACATTTCCTAATGTTTTCATTTTGGGAAGTGATGATAAAAATGTGAAGTACTCTATCTACTGCACCATCAGTCATTAACTAAGGGAAGCAGTTTCATCAGAGAAATGCACAGGAAGGAAATGGCAAAAACAAAATCAAGGATTGACACACATTCCTGGTAGATTTTGAAATAACATTGCATAATTACTTATAAGTAAATACTTAAGACAGTAGATGGAGATAGACAAGGACACTTGGGGAATGAGCTGACAGATGACCAGCAGTAGTTGGTGGGTACTTTATTCATGAAGGAAGTGTGCAATCAGCATCTGGAGAGTGGGAAGGGATCAGGGTGGGCAGTAAGAATAACTTAGACACTGCCAAATTTCTTTCCACCTATCCATCTAACAAAAATGCTATCCGCTATAGATGGCCATCGGGATCTCCCTGTTGCTAGTCGTTTTAATTCTCTTTCCCATTCCCACACTGACATGTCTGTCCTTAGCTGCCAAGTTGAGACTAAGTGCAATTCAGCAAAGCAGCACCGTATATTCCATCTGAGTATTCTACAACCCAGAGCCACGAACATACTGTTTCAACTCATTCCCCTGCCTCGGCACTCACATCTGTTCTCCCCATCTCCCTCTCGTGATTGTGTGCTGTACCTTCTCGTAGCAGATTCCATCATCATTTCTTTGATGCCTCCACTTGTCTCTCTCCCCTGGTCCATCTGACTTTCATCCCTCCTCATTTAGATCCACCTATCACCTGCCAGCTCTTGCTCCAGTCTTTCTCTCCCATCATTTTATACTGGCCATCTCCCCTCTATCTTTCACCCCAGAGGAGGGCTATCAACTCAAAATGCTGACTTTCTATTTCCCTCCATAGATGCTGCCTGATCAACTGAGTTCTTCCAACATTTCTGTGTTATTCCATATTCCAGCATCTGCAGTCTCTTGTGTTTCCATTTCATATGTACTTTCTTGGTTGCCATGGCGCACTTTGCTCCAACTCAAGCTGATGCTCTTCTCTGTATTGGCTAGAACCCATTATTTTCAGTATCCCCAGACTGAATGTCACTTCCATCCCTAATACTGTCCTTCAAACACAAGTACCAACCTAACCCAAATGAGTGAAGTTTCTAGTTGATGTCAATGAGTCTCTCTGTGATGTTATTTCAAGATGTAGTCATTCTCTGAAGGCAGTGATAGGCAGCCTGTTGTTGGCAGTACAGTGGATCTAGAAGCCACTATTTCCTTATGATTGACAGCACAGAAACCCTGTTGCCATATGCTCAAGTACTCAGATATTTGGGTAATTCTTAATTATTTCATAGCTGCACTTGCTGATTTACCTCCTAGAAATACATACATCAAAAATAGATTTGCTTCTTAATTCTTGTTTGACATCTTTGTTTCACTTTGAAGTTGCAAATTTCATAGCTTCCCCGTGTTGGCACTGTTGATCAGGGATAGTGTCATGGCTGCAGAAAAGGAGGAAAACCTGGAGGGATTGTCTACGGAGTCTCTGTGGGTGTAAGTTAGGAACAGGAAGTGGGCTATAACTCTACTGGGTGTTTTTTACAGACCACCCAATAGTAACAGGGACAGATAGGGAGACAGATTCTGAAAAGGTGTAATAACAACAGGGTTGTTGTGGTGGGAGATTTTAAATCACAAATATTGACTGGCATGTCCCTGGAGCGGGGGGTTTAGATAGGGTGGAGTTAGGTGTGTTCAGGAAGGTTTCTTGACACAATATGTAGATAAGCCTACAAGAAGAGAGGCTGTACTTGATCTGGTATTGGGAAATGAACCTGGTCAGGTGTCAGATCTCTCAGTGGGAGAGCATTTTGGAGATTGTGATCACAATTCTATCTCTTTTACCGTAGCATTGGAGAGGGACAGGAACAGACAAGTTAGGAAAACATTATATTGGAGTAAGGGGAAATATGAAGCTATCAGGCAGGAACTTGGAAGCATAAATTGGGAACAGATGTTCTCAGGGAAACATGCAGAAGAAATGTGGCAAATATTCAGGGGATATTTGTGTGGTTACTTAGAAACATAGAAACGTTGATAACATACAGCACAATACAGGCCCTTTGGCCCACAAAGCTGTGCCGAGCATGTTCCTACCTTAGAACTACCCAGGCTTTACCCATAGCCCTCTATGTTTCTAAGCTCCATGTAGCCATCCAAGAGTCTCTTAAAAGACGCTATTGTTTCAGCATCCACCACCACCACCAGCAACCTATTCCACGCACTCACCTATGTAAAAAAATAAAATAAAATAACAACTTACCCCTGACATCTCCTCTGTACCTATTTCTAAGTTCTGCATGGGTACATTCTAATGAGACAGGGAAAGGATGGTAGGGTACAGGAACCGTGGTGTACAAAGGCTGTTGTAAATCTAGTCAAGAAGAAAAGAGCAGCTTACGAAAGGTTCAGAAAACTAGGTAATGATAGAGATCTAGAAAATTATACGGCTAACAAGAAGGAGCTTAAGAAAGAAACTAGGAGAGCAAGAAGGGGCCATGAGAAGGCTTGACTGACAGGTTTAAGGAAAACCCCAAGGCATTCTACAAGTATATGAAGAGCAAGTGGATAAGACTTCAGAGAATAGGACCAATCAAGTGTGACAGTGGAAAGGTGTGTATGGAACTGGAGGAGATAGCAGAGGTACTTGAGTACTTTGCTTCAGTATTCACTATGGAAAAGGATCTTGGCAACTGTAGGGATGACTTGCAGTGGCCTGAAAAGCTTGAGCATGTAGATATTAAAAAAAGGGAATGTGCTGAAGCTTTTGGAAAGCATCAAGTTGGAAAAGTCACCAGGACCAGATGAGATGTATCCCTGACTACTGTGGGAGACAAGGGAGGAATTTGCTGAGCCTCTGGCGATGATGTTTGCATCATCAGTGGGAACAGGAGAGGTTCCGGAGGATTGGAAGGTTGAGGATGTTGTATCATTATTCAAGAAGGTGAGTAGAGATAGCCCAGAAAATTATAGACCAGTGAGTCTTACTTCAGTGGTTGGTAAATTGATGGGGAGGATCCTGAGAGGCAGGATTTATGAACATTTGGAGAGGCATAATATGATTAGGAATAGTCAGCATTGCTTTGTGAAAGGCAGGTCGTGCCTTACGAACCTGATTGAATTTTTTGAGGATGTGACAAAACACATTGTTGAAGGTAGAGCAGTAGATGTAGTGTATATGGATTTCAGCAAGGCATTTGACGAGGTACTCCATGCAAGGCTTTTTGAGAAAGTAAGGAGGCATGGGATCCAAGGGGACATTGCTTTGTGGATCCAGAACTGGCTTGCCCACAGAAGGCAAAGTGTGGTTGTAGACAGGTCATATTCTGCATGGAGTTCGGTCACCAGTGGTGTGCCTCAGGGATCTGTTCTGGGACCCCTACTCTTCGTGATTTTTATAAATGACCTTTATAAATGATGGGTTAGTAAATTTGCTGATGACACAGATGTTGCAGATGTTGTGGGTAGTGTGGAGGGCTGTCAGAGATTACAGCGGGACATTGATAGGATGCAAAACTGGGCTGAGAAGTGGCAGATGGAGTTCAACACAGATAAGTGTGAAGTGGTTCATTTTGGTAGGTCAAATATGATGGCAGAATATGCTATTAATGGTAAGACTCTTGGGAGTGTGAAGGATCAGAGGGATCTTGGGGTCTGAGTTCATAGTACACTCAAAGCTGCTGCACAGGTTGACTCTGTGGATAAGAAAGCATACGGTGCATTGGCCTTCATCAATCATGGGATTGAGCAGAGAGGTAATATTGCAGTTATATAGGACCCTGGTCAGACCCCACTTGGAGTACTGTGCTCAGTTCTGGTCACCTCACTACAGGAAGGATGTGGAAACTATAGAAAGAGTGCAGAGGAGATTTTCAAGGATGTTGCCTGGATTGGGGAGCATGTCTAATGAGAATAGGTTGAGTTAACTCGGCCTTTTTTTCCTTAGAGTGAAGGAGGATGAGAGGTGACCTGATAGAGGTGTACAAGATGATGAGAGGCATTGATCATGTGGATAGTCAGAGGCTTTTTCCCAGGGCTGAAATGGCTAGCACTAGAGGGCACAGGTTTAAGGTGCTTGGAAGTAGGTACAGAGGAGATGTCATGGATGCAGAGAGTGGTGAGTCCATGAAATGGGCTGCTGGCGATGGTGGTGGAAGCGGATATGATAGGGTCTGTTAAAAATTTCCTGGACAGGTACATGGAGCTCAGAAAAATAGAGGGCTATTGGTAAACCTTGGTAATTTCTAAGGGAAGGGCACGTTCGGCACAGTTTTGTGGGCTGAAGGGTCTGTATTGTGCTGTAGGTTTTCAGTGTTTCTATGTGTCATGCTCTCACCCAGTAATTGCTTACATAAATCTGAATAAGCTAATTCAAAGAATGATTTTCTCTAGCCCTCTGTGCAAGTTTCATATGGCTGCATTCCCATGCATTCAGCCAATACCATACATGGCAAGGAATTGTGATGTTATTTCTTCCATAAGAAAACCGTGTTACCAGCAAGGGACATAACAAAGAGCACAATGGGACAGCACTGACTTGTACTGACCTTTATGTATGTTAGGGTATCTTGGCTGAATCATTCATGTACTGATATTACCGTGGCTTGTACTCAGCTCAGAGATTCATCTCTGCCTCGTGCATATATTGTTTTCTTCTTTATCTCCTCAATTTTTTTGATTGTCCCTTTTTCCACTTTAAACCTTTGCCCAGAGATTGCTTGATTCTAAGATTCTATCTACACTAAACCACTGCAGAACAAAACACACGCCTTGTTGAAAGTCTTGTATAGATTCATATCATTACAAAAACAAGTTTGTGATGGTGATGGGCATTCTATATACAAGGAAAAGAAGATTAGCTTTTTTGTCACGTGGATTGAAATGACAACATACAGTAAAATGTGTCATTTGCATCAAATCAAATCAGTGAGCCCACAAACCTCGCCATGCTTCAGGTACCAACATAGCAAGCCCATAGATTTCTAAGCTGAACTGGCAGGAAACTGCAGCATCTGGAGGAAACCAGCACGATCATGGGGAGAACATAAATCTACTTAAAGTGCCAGGAATTGAACCCTGATCTGTGATCGCTGGCGCTATAAAACATTGTGTTAATCGCTATACTATCATGCAGCCTGTCCTATTTAAAAATAAATTCATTAAATACTAATATAAAGAACACTTGTATAAGTATTATTTTGCTTTACTCCAGTATAACGGAAAATTGATCAGTGGGAATGATTCTATTACGGTTAAATCACCAATGCACTTAGCGACAGAACTGCTCTATGTAGCATCTATGTTGCACCTGGCCCTGACACACCGAGAAAACAAAGACACTTATATCAGAAAGCTTTTTCTGGATTTTAGTTTGGCATTCGACACTATTGTCCCACAGACACTGGTGAATAAGCTCCTACTCCTTGGTCTAAATACACCATGGTGTATCGGGGTATTGGACGTCCTACTGAACAGATTTCAGACAGTTAGGGTGTGCAACCAGTCCCCTCTCCCTGTCACCCTCTCTATGGGTGCCCCCCAGGGCAGTGTACTGAGCCTGTTGCTCTACACTCTGCTCACACATGATTGCATGGGCAAACACCCGAACAATCGCATCATCACGTTCGCCAATGATATGACAGTGGTGGGGTTCATTACCAACAATGACGAGATGACCTATGGGGAGGAGTCGGAAAAGTTCTAGGCCTGGTGCCAAGAAAATAACCTCTAACAAAACGTCAACAAGACAAAGAAGATGGTCATCAACTTCAGCGGAACGTGCACCGCTCACCCCTCCCCTTACACTTACGGCACAGTTGTGGAAAATGGAAGCAGTTTCAAACTCCTGGGAGTGCACATCAACACAAAAACTCTCATGGTCCCAGAATGCATTCTGTGCAGTCAAGAAAGCTCACCCATGCCTCTACTTCTAAGGAGGCTGAAGATTTCCGGACTTTGCACGTCCGTAGTCGCATCATTCTACAGATGTAGGGAACATCTGAACAAGCTGCATGACTGCACGGTACAGAAACTGCACTGCGGCAGAGAGGGAGGCTCCACAAAGGGTAGTCAAAGCTGCCCAGCTCATCACTGGCACCAGGCTACTTGCCAGAAATGTGCTGGAAAAGGGTCAGTAAGCATGAAGGATCCCACTCTGCTCCTAGACTGTTTGACCCACTCTCGTCAGAGAGGAGGCTACGTAGGACACACCAGGACCAGAGACTCAGAAAAAATTACTTTCCCCAAGCATCAAGGCTGATGAACACTTCCACCCACTAACTCCACCATGACCTTATTACTTCCCGTCAGTCACTATATGTACAGCCTCGTGTCGCTTTATGGACGAACATCAATTGTGTGCATAAGCTATCTTGTGTATTTATATATATTATGTGTTTTATCATTATTGTTATTGTGTTCTTTATCTTTTATGTTTTTTATATACTACATTTAATCTGGAAAAACAATTGTTTCATTCTTACAAGAGTAGGGGAAATGACATTAAACAATATTGAACTGAATCGATATATTCCTATGAGAATGGAGGATAGGGAAACTAAAGCAGAATTTTCTGGATGATCAAAAAGATGGTGAGCAAAATGTAGCACAGGTGGGACTGATGTAAATGAGTGAGAACCAGGTCAATTAAAGAAAATTCAGAGGGGAACGAATTAAGAGATGAAATGACAGCATAAGAGAAGACTGGTAACTAACTGAATCAGAGTCATATTTAATATCACTGGCATATGTTGTGAAGTAAATGTGAATTCAAAAATATTCTGTGAACAGTTGTACGAAAAGAAGTGGGACAGATGAGAGACCAAAGGGAAATAGACTTGTGGAGAGGCAGAGAACTTGAGAATGTTATGTGCATATTTTATATCAGCCTTTACCAAGGGAGAAGATGTTTCTGAAGTCTCGGCAAAAAATGGTGTGTTTGAAATTCTGGGTGGGTTGCAAAGAGGAGATATTAGAAAGAATCACAATACATAAAGTAAACAAATCACCTAGTGTGCTTGAGATGCATCTGAGGTTGCTAAGAGAGATAGGAGAGGAAATTGCAGAGCCCTTGGCCTTAATCCTCCAAAGATTTGGACCAGAAAATTGCAAATATTGCATTCCTTTTCTAAAGTGATAGTCCATAGAAGATAAAACAGCACAGTACAGCTCAGGAGCAGGTCCTATGACCCAAATTCGGTATCAATTACCCAGCCAAGTTAATCCTTTTTGCCTGAACAATGGCTAGCTCCTTCCGTTTCTTGCACATGCATGTGCCTATCCAAGAGCCTCATGAATGGCTCTATCATATTTGCTTCCAACACCACGCTGGGCAGAGTACTACCTTTGATATCCTGCTTCTTGGCTTCTTTCCTAACTCCCTGTGCTCACTTTACAGGACCCTGTTGGATGAAGGGATAAATTCAATAACCATTAGGCAATCCGTTTACCTGCAGTTTTAGAAACAATAATGAGAGAATTATTAACTATTGTGTATTTAATGATTGGGAAATTATAACATGGAATATTCTAACAAAATTGTTCTTGACTACACAGACATTTTTCTAATATCATAGAGAGAGTTGGTGCATTATGTATGGATTCCAAAGCGCATCTAATAAAGTATTAGATAATAAACGTCATCAGACTAGAGCCCATGCCATAAAAAGGAACAATAACAGCATGGATGGAACTTTGACTGTGACAGAGAGTAAAATGGTGATAAAATTTTGTTTCAGGAAGAGTGTAATGAATTTTCATAGTTTTTAAGACTAGTATCATAGATTTAAGTCATTTATATTTATGACTTGGACTTGAGTGGCAGTTTCCAAATTTAGAGATGAAGCAATTTGTGCCATTTACGATCTTAGATTAATTCCTTGTTTTTGTACATAAATGGCCTGATATTGTTCAGTGACAGATTTTTGATGAGGTTTCTTTGTATCCATGAGCATGGTAGTAGAAAGGAAGAAGTGTTGGTAATTAAAATTATGGGTACTTCCCCTATAGCCGTTCCATATACTTCTCTTGTTTAGTGCACAGGATGCCGGGATTACTATTTTAACTGAGGTTGGTGTGGATCCAGGGATTGACCACATGCTGGCAATGAGTCGTTTCGATGAAGCAAAGGAGCAAGGATCAACAGTGAGTGCTAATGTTTTAAGATGCTAATCTCCACCGTAATCTCCACCTCCCTCTTTGAATTACATTTGGACTAGTCCAATCAGAAAATTCAAATTTTGGTTTATAGTATTTAAAATTTTCAATGAAATTCCTTATTTAAATTCTTCTTTCTGAGCCTTTAGAGACTTAAACGTAGCTATTGCATATTGAATATTTTTACAGAACAAGCTTAGTGTGCCATTTGTCTACTTTTACAGTACTGTTCCAAAATCTTAAGCACATTTATATTGTTAGGGTGTCTAAGACTTCTGTAGTGAAGTAATTTTATGTATTACTCTGTATTGCTTCTCAAAAAGAAACAAATTTCATGACATATGAGTGATGATAAACTTGATGCTGACTTGGGTTTCTGTTGATTGAGAGTGGGAGAAGGACAGGGAGAGGGGAATCACAGTTGGGAAAAGGGGAGGGTGCAAGAAGCACCAGAGAGATGTACTGCAATGATCAATAGATCAGTTATTTGGAATCAAATGACCTTGACTCGTGTATCAGGGCTGGGTGTGTCCTGCCCCCCCCCCCCACCCTGGCACTCCTTCTCTGCCACCTGTTCCACACCCCTCCCACGGCACTCCACCTTTGCCATTCCCAATATCCTTTGCTCCCGCCAGATTTACAGACTTGTATTCCACTCCACGTGGACACAGTACTGTACAATAGTCTTAGTCACCCTAGCTATATATATGTGCCTAAGGCTTTTGAATAGTATCATATGTTGCTAAGAAATTCATAATAATTAACTAATCATAGTAATCCATAGAATATAACTGTAGTTAAATAAAATAGAAATTTGTAAATTGTCAGTTACAGGATAAGATAAAAAGCAGCTTGAAGCGCAGTTGAAAGTTGAAAACAGTTTAAAGCGTGTGAGTGTGTGTGTGTGTGCCTTTAACTCCTGGTGGAGTCGTCCGGATGCCATCATGACAAGCGTTTTCCACCGATCTTTTTTGTGATTGGTCATCGTAATGCATGGCTTGGGCAACTGAAACCTGGCGGAGCCCCCCTCCAGGTTTTTTTTGTGTGAGGTTGAGTTGATAGCTCAACACTCAACCCAGGCACAGATGGAAAGTGTGCAAGGGAGCCAGCCGGATTCGAACTCGGGACCTCTCACCCCCGAAGTCCAGCGCTGATGCCACTACGCCCACAAGCCGGTGAAAGAATGTATAGGTGTCTTTAAAGTCCTATAAAACAATGGTGTAGATATTTAATCAGATTTGCGTATTGACTCCACTGGAATATAAGCTGTATTGCTGTGACTTTTTCTTCAGGTGGAATCATACGTATCTTTCTGTGGGGGTGTCCCTGCCCCTGAATGTTCTGATAACCCTCTGGGATACAAGTTCAGCTGGAGTCCAGCTGGAGCTTTATTGAACACTATCCGTCCTGCTGTTTTCTTAAATGATGGACAGGTAAAATGTTCATGTTTTACTGTTTTCTTATAAGGAGCAAAATCAGTTCTCACTGGTGATAAACAGCATCTTTCAATACTGACTGTGAAGGTGATCATTACTGCTTTCAGATAGAACTCATTAGCAAGGGTTCAATCCATCCTAATGCATGTAGTGGTCTGACATCGGATTCGTTGTACTTTATGCCCACTTCTGATCAATCGTCTACATTTACTTTGATTCACCTCTAGCTTAGACACAGACTCCAGGAGCTGCAAACACCCACCATTGACCTAAATTTTATAAGTAGCTTTAATTATCTACAAGTTGAACTCTGTTTGCAGATAGCTACATTTCCCAGATATGGCTATTAAAAACATATTCTTCCAGGCAGCACTTGAGCAAATAGGAACCATATGGCAGTGGAAGGTAACACCAGCTTAACCATTAAATTTAACAAGTTAATAAGGTAATTTAAAGTGTTCTTGGTAACAGGATCTGATTTCAATTAGTTGTCTGCAGTTTAAGAGCATTTTGTTGGTGCAGCAGTTAAATTACCAGATTAGTAAACCGGAGACTTGACTAACAACACAAAAATACATATTCAAATCCCATCAACGCTGCTGTGAGATTCAGATTATTGACGTCTTTGATCACAACACTACCAAATTCCACTTAAAAACATGATCTCGTTCACCACTTTCCTTCATTGGAAGAAATCTGACTTGCTTAACTGATCTGACTGATATATAACTTCAGATCCACCAACGTGGGCCACGCTTAAATGGTTCAGCAAGCCACTCAGTTTTGGGAGCTCTGAAATAGCTGGACACATGCTTCGATTGACCAGTAGCTTTGATGCACTTTTTCAGGGCAATGTTTATTGTTTAGAATTCCCAGTGGAACTGTTAGTATCAGTGAAAATAATGCCTCTTGGTGGTTTGGTTGCCATATTTTACCATTCTGCCTGAGTCACAGCATTGTTCAACACTTGTAATAATTTGCTTACTGGTAATAATTTGTACTCCAGTATCATGGACGTGCTTGTCAATATTTCCTTTTCGTATTTCTGAAAAAACCACTAGCTTAAAAACTTCAGGATTTTTTTTTGTAGTACGTGATAACCAAGGAACTTATTTAGCTACAATTCTTAGGGCTGTATAGGGTAAGCACATAGAACATTGAGCAGTACAGCACGGTACATGCTCCTTGGCCCATGATGTTGTGCCAATCCTTTAACTTCCAAGATCAATCTAACCCTTCCCTCTCATATGGCTCTCCATTTTCCTTTCATTCATGTGCCTATCGAAGAGTCTCTTGTATGTCCCTAATGAATTTGCCTTTACCACCACCTCTGGCAGCACGTTCCATGCACTTACCACTCTCTGTGTTTTTTTTAAAAAAAGAAATAACCAAGCAAACTTGCCTCTTGACATTTCACCCCTCTTATATTTTCCTCTAAAGGACTAAATGTTATGCCTCCTTGTATTAACCATTTCTGCCCTGGGAAGAAGTGTCTGGCTGTCCATTGTATCTGTGCCTCTTAACATCTATCCAGTCAGTTCTCATCCTCCGCCTCTCCAAAGAGAAAAACACTAGCGGTCTCAACCTGTCCTCATTAGACATCATTCAGTACAGTTGTTGAATTACCATTTGAATCATATAGAGACCTTATTTAACAAATCAAAAAGGCTAATTCAAATCCCATCATGGCAACTCTGGAATTTAAATTGTTAACTTTGACTTTAAGAATTCTATTTCAGAGAAGCAGTGATATACTGAATATGATTTAAGGAACTGCAGTAGAAGATTTTCCTAGTTCACTTTGATAGAATAAATATTTTTCTGTGGGATTTTCTATCCCCAAATTATCTTGGACAGTTGGGAAAACCATGTAGAAGGTTGCCGCTGTATTGTTTGTGAGCTCCTTTCCTCTCCTCTTGATAGACACAGTTCATTGGATGTTTTTAATCTGCAGGTTGTTGAAATCCCAGCTGGAGGTGCTGTACTCGACCATGCTCGTCCAATGAGTTTCTTCCCAGGATTCAGTCTAGAGGGTATACCAAACAGAGACAGCATCAAATATGCTGAAATATATGGTATCCAGTCAGCAAGAACTCTGTTACGAGGTTCTTTGAGATACAGGGTAAGAATGGAAAACATGAAATTACCATAGAAATTGAAACGTCAACTTTTATTAACCAAAAGTAAGTGTGATGGAGGAGACTGTATGAGACATCAGAAATTTGTTGTATTGGGTTTAATCACTAGAACGTTGGCTGTTGCTGTTCCTAGGAAAGTAGAAGATTAATGGATAACTGTCAAATGTGGCTAAATTGTTCAAATGTGCATATGGCATTAATCCATAAGCCACTGGAGCAGAATTAGGCCTTTCAAATCACCAAGACTTCTGTACAATTTGGTATTAACTGATCTATTTCCCTCACAACCCCATTCACCTGCCTTCTTACTGTAATCTTTCACACCCAGGAACCTATCAACTTCCGCCATAAATACATTCAATGACCTATCCTCCACAGCCTCCCGTGACAACAAATCCCTCTGCTAAAGAAATTCCTCCTCATCCCATTCTAAATGGACATTCCTCTATTCTGAGGTTGTGCCCTCTGATCTTAGACTTGTTAACTATTGGAAACATCCTTTCCACATACACTCTGTCAAGGACTTTCAAAATTTAATAGGTTTCAGTGAGATCTCCCCTCGTTCTTATAAAGTCCAGCCAGTGCAGGCCCAGATCCATCAATTGTTCCTCATGCGATAAGCCTTTCAATCCTGGAATAATTTCCATAAACCTCCTCTGAACCCTCTCCAATGTCAGCATATCCTTTCATAGATAAGGAGCCCAAAACAACTCTGAATATTCCAAGTGAGACCCTCCTAGTGCCTTAGAAAGACTCAGTATTATATTCTTATTTTTGTATTCTGGTCCTCTAGAAATGAATTGTAACATTGCATTTGCTTTCCTCACCACTGATTCCAAATGCAAGTTGACCTTTAGTGACTCCCAAGTCCCCTTGCTTACCTGATATTTGAATTTTCTCTCAAATTAGAAAATAGTCTATACTTTTATCCCTTCTACTAAGTGCATGATCGTATATTTTCTGACATTCTATTGTTTCTGCCATTTCTTTGCCCATTCTCCTACTCTTAAGTGCTCTGCAGCCTCCCTTCTTCATCAACACTACCTTCACCTATCTTTGTATCATTCGCAAACTTAGCTACAAAGCTGTCAATTCATCCAACTCATTGACGTACAGCATAGAAACAAATGGTCCCAGCATTGAACCCTGAGGAACACCACTAGTCACTGGCATACAATCAGAAAAGACTCTCTTTATTCCCACTCTTCTCCTCCTGGCAATTAGGCAATGATCTACCCATGCTAGTATCTTTGCTGTAATACCATGGGCTCTTGCTGAGCTGTTCCATGTGTGGCACCTTGTCAAAGGCCTTTTGAAAATCCAAGTACACAACACCCACCCATTCTGCTTTGTCTATTCTGCTTATTATTTCAGCAAAGAATTCCAGCAGATTTCTCGGGCAAGATTTTCCCTTAAGGAAATTATGCCCATTTTATCATGTGCCTCCAAGTACCCCAAAACCTCATCCTTAAAATTGGCCCCAACATCCTCCCAACCACTGAGGTCAGGCCAACTGACCTGTGATTTCCTTCTTGAAGAGTGGAGTGATGTTTGCAATTTTCCAGTCTTCTGGAACCATGCCAGAATCTAGTGATTCTTGAACGATCATTACTAATGCCTCCACAATCTCTTCAGCCATCTGTTTTGCCTCCATCTCCAGGCTTCTTGGCCTTCAGGCCGCATACTGCACTCGAAAGCTTACTGGATTCCCTCAGAGATAACAAAGCACCAGATCCCTCAATCAGCTCAAAAACACACCATCATAATGCAACTCACAGGTTTCAATAGTAGCATAATCATGTTTGAATGAAGCAGTAAAAGAATTAATTTCATGAACTGTCTGGACATTGCTTTTGGTTGCGATGTTCACTGGATGTTCTTCATGTATCTGAAAAAGAATCCTCTTTGATATTATTGACTAGCTGACCATATTTCATCTTTTCACTCAATATTGCATTTATTAGAGATGCCTTCTGTTAGTTTTTAAAAGCTTCCTAATCTTTCAACTTCCGACTAATTTTTGCTGTGTTATATGCTGTCTCTTTTGCTTTTCTGTTGACATTAACTCCCTTTGTCAGCCACGGATGTGTTGTCCTGCCTTTGGAATACTTCTTTTTTAGGATGTATCTATCCTGCATTTTCTGAGTTGCTTCCAGAAACTCCAGCTATTGCTGCTCTGCCATTGTTTCTGCTAGTGTCCTTTTCTAATCAATTTTTGCAGCTCCTCTCTCATGCTTTTGTAATTCCCTGTACTCCACTGTAATACTGATACATTTGACTTCAGCTTCTCTCTCTCAAATTGCAAGGTGAATTCTATCATATTATGGATATTAAGGGGTTTTTTTTACATTAAAGTTCCTAAACAAATCTGGTTCATTACACAACACCCAATCCAGAATAGCTGATCTCCTTGTGGACTCAACCACAAGCTGCTGAGATCTCAAATCAGCACCAACATGATTTTCCCAATTTACCTGCGTATTGAAATCCAACATGACTGTCCCACTTTTGACATGCATTTTTTGTCTCTCTTGTAATTTGTAGCCCACATCCTGGCTACTGTTCGGAGGCCTGTATATAACTCCCATCAAGGTCCTTTACCCTTGCAGTTTCTTTACTCTTGCCACAATGATTCTACCATCATTTGTTCCTATGTCACCTCTTTCCAAGGAGTTGATTTTTTTTTTACCAACATAGCCACACCACCCCCTCTGCATACCTGCCAGTCTTTTCGATATATTATGTATTCTTGGATGTTCAGCTACCAACTGTAATCTTTCAACTACAACTCAGTGATGCCCAAAGCATTGTTATCTGCTATAATCTCTAACCGTGCTATAATGTCACCTACCTTATTTCATATACTGTGTGCATTCAAATATAACATCTTGAGTTCTGTTTATATTCATCACCCTTTTTGATTTTTGTCCTCTATGTTACACTTTAGTTGAGTTCGCTGACTGTAATTTTGTCCTATCATTTGCCTATCCTTCTTCACAGTCGCACTACCTCTGCTTGTGTACGAACTGTCACATCCCCAGTCCCATCACTCGGTTTCCCATCCCCCAGCCAATTTAATTATAGCCCTCAGCAGTTTTAGCAAACCTGCCTGCAAGGATATTGGTCCCACTTGGGTTCAGATATAATTAAACCCTTTTATACAGGTCATACCTTCCATTGAATCCCAATAATCCAGAAATATGTTTTCTATGTTTCTAAATATGAAACAGTACCCCCCCCCCCCCCCCCCGCATTCATCTGCCAAATCGTCCTAGTCTTAGCCTCACTGGGACATGACACAGGCAACAATCCAGAGTTTACTACTTTGTAGGTCCTGTTTTCAGCTTTCTACCCAGATCCCTATATTCTCTGTTCAGGACCTCCTCCCATTTCCTGCCTATGTCATTGATGCTAATATACACCAAAACTTCCGGCTGCTCACTCTTTACCCTTTCGATTGATGTGACCTAATCCGATACATCCCTAACACTGGCACCTTTGAAGCAAAAGACCATCCCGATGTCTCTTATCAAGTCCACAGAATCACATGTCTACTCCTCTATGTAATCCCCTATCAATACTACAGTCATCTTCTCCGCCCATTCACTTCTGAGCCATAATGCCAGACTCCGTGCTAGAGACCCGATCACTGTGGCTTTCTCTGGTAGGTCATTCCCCCCTTCCATGTGGGTATACGTATTATAAAGGGGAATTGCCACAGGTGCACTCTGCACTGGCTGACCATTTCCTTTCCCTCTCCTGAAAGTTACCTAGGTGCCTGCCCCCTGCAACTTAGGGGTGACAACTGTCTTGTGGCTCCTATCTATCATCTCCTCAGTTACTTGTATGGGCTAAAGGTCATCAAGCAGATGTGGTTATCTGGAGGGCTGGGGGCCTCCCAAATTCCCACATTTCACACACAGTCCCAGAGCCATCTTCACTGCTCCAACTATACACTAACAGTAGGAGGTTAAAGAAAAAGAAACTTGCCTCATCAAAAGCTGATGAACCAAAGCCTCGCCACTCCAACACTGGTCCACTCACAGTTGCCGCTCTGCTCGTCCCGGCCTTATTTTTATTTGTCCTTGCTAATGAATCATTAGACTGCTGGAAAACATTGAAAGCTAACAAACACTCCTTTTTAAGTCTTTCTCACTGACCTGTGAGTGGTCTTATCTCTCTCCTGATGTGACTGGGCCACTAGAAAAAAAACACTAAAAGCCTGTGAGTGCTCCTTTTTAAATTCCTACTGTATGAAACTGTAGTGTCCTTGTTAACAGGACTGTCAGACAAAGCTTGAGCGTAATACTTGACAAGATTTGCCGCAGAATGGGAGTGAAATTGGGAGTGGGAAAGGCCTACTTAGGTCTTCACATGCCAGTCACTATTAGTATTATCCCTAATACCATTTACATGTGTTTACGGAATGTTTGAGAGTTAATTAACTTCCTTGAAAGTTATTACAAATTTTAATTATCCTTTCAGTGATTAATGCCCTCAATCGTAGTTGTAGTCTTTGATACTACTTTATCTGATTACTTCAGAGTAATGACCTAGCATTTCCTCTTGTGTCAGATGAGAAATGTTTCAAATTTTACTGCATTGTTGGGAGTTGTAATGGAAGGCATATCTGAAAATTGTAGGAGAAAGTAATATGCAGGGGCATGGAGAAGTAAGGAGAGATGGATGGAGTCTATTAGGTTTGTTTCCCTGAAAACTAACATGAGCTGATGGGATAAATGGTCTCCTGTATAGGAAAGAGGATAGTTATATGCATGGTGCATCAGGGCAGGCATTTTGGCTATGGAGTATTGTGTGGGGAGGGTGCCTAGTAACAGCTTGACATTGGAGCTGAAAGATTTGATTCTAAGGTTACATAGTCTTGTATTAACTGATCGCAAAGAAGTTATGGGGTGATTTGACGTGGGAGCATGAAAGGGTTGATAACGTAACTAAGGAGTAATGATTTCCTCAGGTGGGCTGAGGAATGGTCAGAAAAGGAAGGTACATTAAGATAACCTTAACATTGGAATTGAATCATTCAATTAGAAAAAAAATAGTTTTAACTTTTCCTCTCACATTCTAATGATGTATGGGTTAGTCGCCTTGTTGGCCACATGGATGTAATTGGATGGTGCAGACTCATTGGATTGGTCAGAAAGGCTTGTTACATTGCTGTGACTTTAACTAAAGAGCAAAATAAGGGCTTGCAGGAATTGAGTAACATGACAAACATAAATAAGGAAGTGGCAATTTTTGGGTAATTATTCCTTGTCAGCCTTCATGGTAAAGGAAAAAAAAATTGTTGGTGGAATCAGTGGGGCAAGCAGAATCTGTTGTGTTTGAGGGAGGTACTGTCAACACTTTAGATCGAGATCATGCAACAGGACCGATTGAGAAAATGGATAACATGCTCTACATTCCAAAGAATGTTAACAGTGAATAAAGGAATTGTTAGAGTTTATGTAAGAAAGGAAACTATTCAATAAGTGAAGGGATAAAAGTATGCAGGCCCCTCCTTCAGGAGTTATACCAGTCTGTTGTCATCAGTACAATCTTCTATCTGCTGGTGTGCTGGGGCAATGACATCAACATGTATGATGCCAGCAAGCTCAATGCACTAATTAGAAAGGCTGGCTCTGTTATAGGGGTCAAGCTGGACAGACTGGAGGCTGTGGTAGAAAATCATGGCAGTTCTGGAGCTCTGCATGCTCCCTTGGCTGAACTGAGGAGCACTTTTAGACTAAGACAACCACACTGCTCCAAAGAGTGCTATGAGGTCATTCTTGCCCTCAGACCTTGGACTCTACAATGAGTCAAGCCTGGGAAGTGATGACCCCTCCCCCATCTGTTTGAGGTAACTTATCTTCTGTTCTTTCCTACTTCTTCTCTAATATTTCTATATCTGTGCACTTGTAATGCTACTGAGACATTGTAATTTCCTTTGGGAGAAATGAAGTATCTATCTATCTATCTAAACCTCAAAGACCTGGTGGTTTCTACCTCAGAATTCTAGAGGAAGTTAGTTAGGAAATGACAGGTGCATTAGGTTTGTGGCTAAAAATTTGGATGCATGTTATAGGCAGCATTAGTAAGACATAGATGCAGCGGGAAATGTTTGTTTGATCTTCTCCCATCTTGTGAGAAGTTTTTTGATAGAGGACTATGCACTTTTGTACTTGCAAATATGCCATTGAGGACGTGCCTCCTGAGATCTGGTTCAAGAGGCTGGTCCATGGAGTAGGATCAGAGACCTGGAACCTCCTTTGCCGATTAGGTTCACCGAAACCTTACCACCGGCAGATCAGGCAGGTGTAGGAAGAGAAATTGGGGATATGAACATTCCTTGTTGCCCTGAATTTAAGCATAATTGCTACCTATAAGGAGACTCTTGGTTTCTCTACCAAGAAGAAGCACTGTTTTGATGATCAGCAGATGACTGAGCTGGTTAACAACAAGCAGGAAATGTTCAATGATTAGATTCTTCACCATTTCTCAAGGGAAACTAAAACAACTTTGCTTCAGGAGTCTTCAGTGTGAAGTCTGCAGAAAATCTAAGAGCTAACGAACAGATTGTGGGTGGAGAGAGTACCGCCTGCACATCATTCCACTGTGATAACCATGACATGCCTCGTATTTTCAGCACTGTCAAAATACATACAGTTCAAAGAACCAAAGCCTCATCTTAATCTAGGATTGGGGGTGTGTACATCAGGAATAAAGAAAGGACCATTTTAAAGAAGCATTGACTGAAACTTTGTCCTTGGACAGAGTGGCTTAACACTTCATTCCATAACACTCCATCCAAGCCTGCCTTGCCACCACTGTTGGTCAACAAGGATAAAAAAACTGCTGAATGAACTCGGCAGATCGAGCTGCTTTGTAGGGTGGGGGAAGGGAATGTAGACATTTTGGATCAAGACCCTGCATCCTGATGTAGGTCTTAGCTTGAAACAGCGAGTGATTCCTCTTCTCCTCCCCCACAAATGCTGTTTAATCCACTTGAGATCCCCCAGAAGTTTGAAATGTTTTGCTTTGGATTGAGTATCTGCAATCTCTTGTGTCTCAAAAGGATAATGAGCCCTTAGGGCATCAGAATCAGGTTTTATATCACTGACATTTCCCATGAAATTTGTTCATCTGTGGCAGCAGTACAGTGCAAGACAAAAAAAAAGGTTACTATAAGGTACAATAATGAATAAACAGTTCAAAAGAGGAATAGCAAGGTAGTGTTCATGGAACATTCAGAAATCTGATGGCAAAAGGGAAGAAGCTGTTCTTAAAAATGTTGAGTGTGGATCTTCAGGGCTCTAGCTCCTTGCTGATGGTGGTAATGAGAAGAGGATGATAATGGTCATTAGTGATGGATGCTGCCGGCTGTGTCTACAACCCTCTGCAGCCTCTTGTGATCCTGTGCACTGGCGTCTCGATACCTGGGAGTGATATAACCAGTCAAGATGCTCACCATGGTATTTCTGTATAAATTTGCTGGAGTTTATGGCGGCGTGCCCAGTCTCCTCAAAGCCTCACTGGCATAGCCACAGGCATTCCTTCATGATTACATCAATATGTTAACCCAGCATAGTTCCTCTGCAACGTTGATGCCCAGGAACTTGAAGCTGTTCACCCTTTCTATTGCTGACCCCCTCAATGAGGATTGGAATGTGTCACCCCGACTTTCCCTACCGAAAGTTCACAATCAGTTCCTTGGCCCTGGTGACTTTGGGTGCAAGATTGTTGACACTACTGATATATATCTCTCTCCCACATGTTGCCTCATTGCCTTCTGAGATTCTGCCAACAAACAATTGAGTCACTGGGAATTAATAGATGACATTTGAGTTGAGCCAAGCCACACAGTCATGAGGGTACTGTTACAAACCCCGTAACTGGGTCACTTACCAACGAAGATAGAGAGGTCCGTTGAAGTCTGATGATACTATTTTTAACAGTATTTATTAGTAAAAATACACAAAAATACTATCAATGCAAATATACAGATAATATACGTCATCAATACTAAATCTAAAAGTGCGGGTATAATAATAATGAGAAATAAGCTCTATCGTTGTCTAGGGGATAATGTATTGTCCGATGGAAATATAAAAGTCACTCCGTTCATGCAGGCTGCAGCCTTTGGGGACGGCTGGGTTTGCAATGGTTGGAGAGAGAGAGAGATTTTGAGAAACTTGCCGGCTTTCCTTTTATGATTTCGATCCATCAGAGTCTCGTTGGTGTGGCCGTTCACTTGTGGCCTCTCCTTTAGCTAAGCCATTCTTCTGTGGTGAGCCCGCCAATCCCAGGCAAGGGAAGGACGCACACGAGCCCCCACCAGCTGTCGCTATTAAATGCTGTCACGGGATCTCTAGCGTTTCTCCTGGTGCGTCTAAAGGGGTTGTTCCCCAGAACCTCTTTTATCCTCACTCACGGGGTCTCAGATGTCAGTTAGGTTGGGATGATGCAATCCCTCATCCAGACCACTCTGGTCGTCCCCTGAGGGGTTTCAATGAATAGTACAGTACTCAATACACAATTCTGTCTCCAAGAGACAATGGCCGTTATCAGTGGCTTTGTTTCGCTGAGACCAGGACACATTCCAAACCTTGTGAATTCTCTTTCATTTCCTGGGTTCCAGACCAGAATTAATAGCGATCTTGTGATCCTCAAAAAGGAGGGGGTGACTTTGTACCCTTCGGCCCCTCAGAGTTGCAGCACATTCGTAACACCCCCTTCCTTCTAAAGTTTTTACCACCAGTAAAAATGAATTAATACAGAGTCTTACAGGATTTCAGAATCTAACACAATACAAAGGAGTTTTTTTTTTCACTACAGAGTAATACAGTTATACATTCAATTCAGCATCTAAACAGTTAGCGATTACATTGTCACTTCCTTTAATATGTTATCATCTTGTACCTTAATAAATTCTTGTAGCATCAGACTCCAATTTGATAACCACCTATTATATTCCCTTCCTTCAGCAAACAAAAACGAAAGATTTGTGATCTTAGCTTACGTGTATACTACAAAAGTTCATGCAAGTACTAATCTTTATGTTACTTTCAAACTTAACAGTCAATCTTCCATGGGGTTGTCTTTATTATTCACATGCTTTGTCGAAATCCCTTAAAACCGGGTCCTGTTATTTAAAGTGACATCTCGTCAACCCTTGCCCCTTTTCCAGTTAACCCCCACGTGGTTAACTTGTATACTAGTGTGAAATAGGCTTTCGCATGCTCCTTTCATAGGAGTGATTTTATCAACAATGTGGTCCAAACTTAGGCCATTTTCCAAATATCCACACAATTCTTTAATTTTAAGCAAGTTGGTAGCATGAGTTTTCAGTTTAAACTCTGCAAGCGATCTTTCTTTGTCCAAACAGCATTTCAAATTCTGCCTCTTCACAGCACACACTTGAATAACAATAGCGTGTGGGGCACCTTTACATTCCAAATCAACCTGTAATTGATTCGCAGGCACCCAAGCCATTGTCTCTGCAGCCTGGTTGCTGCTTCTGACATCAATCCAGACTTCAAATTTACTTCATTCAATTTAGGAACTACACTTTTCCCTTTTCCTTCAATAATAACATTCACCTCACCACCTTTTATCTCCTCACTAACTTTTAACACACCTTCGAACACAAACAACTGGGAATTCTCACTTCCCACTATTACCAAGGTTAACCCTTTCTTCACTGAACCAAGTCCATTTAACCCACAAGGACTGCATTCCTTTTCAACTGAATCAAATACCTCAGACTTTTTCTGAGCTCCATTACTAGGTTTTGTACCACGTGCATCCACATTTTGAACACACTCAAACTGGACATCTGCCTCTTCCAGGCTTTCAATACCCGTACCCTTTTCAAATTCTAAGTTCCCTTGATCCTCCCAATTACTCTCTGGGCAACTCCCTTCCGGAGTAAACTCAACCCCGCGGGCTGAAACAACCTCATCTGCCAACCCAGCAGACTTCTTCAAGGTAATGGCATCCTTTTCATCTAGGACTGCCTTCATTTCATCATCGGGAACACATATAAAATTTTCAACTTCTTCAAACAGTTCTGCCAAACCAGACAGATCATCCATGTATAACCCTGGACCTTTTAACAGCCTTATCTGTTTCTCATCTTTACCCCATGCCTCTATAAATTTCCTCCTGGCTAAGGGCAGGACTACCTCCTCTCCCTTACTCTTTTTCACTCTGCTATTCTCTGTTTTACCACCCTCTAACCCCTCTTGGTACAGGGTCAGTAAAAACGTCTTGGTTAAATCGATACTGGCCTGATTTAAATTGGTCTCGTTCTCAGCTGCCTTTTCCGACATGCTGCGAGTGGTCGCGCATGCGGGGTAGATCTTGGAATCTAGGGGCGGGTCCTCAACACTTACAGGCTGGCTTGTCAGCTCCATGGCCGACTAAACGTCACCACCAGCTAAATCATTACCCGGAAGGAGGTCTATGTCAGTTCTCGGGAATTCTGATCGCACCCCTATTTCAACTGGTCCAGATACCAGCTCACAATTTATAACGATCCTATGCAAGGGGACCGCTTCTGTCCCTTTTCCTATTCCTCTCAAAGCTACCTCTCCAGTCTGAGGACCAAAACCTAGTACCGTACTGCGAATCAATGACAGTTCAACTCCCGTGTCTCTCCAAATCTGCACTGGAACTGGTGTGTCTCCCTCTTTCACAGACACAGTTCCTTCTGAAATACATTTCTCAGACCCCTCTTGTATTCTGTCTACCTGGGGCTTTCTCGTCGATTTACTGATCACCACAACACATCCTGTAGGGACTGCTGCTTTCCATTTTCCTGTCTCCTTCCTCGGAGCAAGGCACTTAGACACAATATGACCCACCTTTCCACAATTAAAACAGGTCAAGCCAAGACCTCTCCTGCTGTCTTGCCTTTCCTCCTCCTTAATTTTACCATTAGCTCCCGGCGGGATCTCTGCCTCAGCCAGCTGGCTTTCTCTACCATTCCCACGGTCTTTCTGGTCACTCTTAGTCGAGGAAAAGTTTGTCTTGTGGGTTAGGGCATATTCATCTGCGAACCTAGCAAATTCGGAGATGGACTTATTCGGCTTCTCGTTCAAATATATCCGGATATCATCCGAAACACAAGCTTTAAATTCCTCAATCAGAATTAACTCCTTGAGACGCCAAAAATCTTCTTCCACTATTTCTGCTGCACACCAACGATCCTAGAACACACCCTTCTCATAGGCAAACTCTGCATACGTCTGATTCCACACTTTCTTTAAATTTCTGAACTTTTGTCTATAGGCTTCAGGTACCAATTCATAGGTCTGAAGAATGGCCTCCTTTACTTTCTCATAATTCTCAGACTCCGACTCCTCCATGGACAACGCCGCATATGCCCATTGCCCTTTTAACACACTTTGTAACAACGCCACCCACTGATCTTTGGGCCACTTCTGACTCACTGCCACCTTTTCAAAATGCAAGAAATAACTACCAACATCCGTCTCCTCAAACGGAGGTACTAACCTAAACTCCTGACTAACATTAAACTGCTCCTCTCAGTCTGACCCTTGAGCTCTTTGCTCTTGCCTTAACTTCTCCATGTCCAAGTCATGTTGCTTCTGCTTCTCTTTCTCCTCATACTCCCTCTCCTTCTCGGCTCTCTCCTCTTTTTCAGCTGCTTCCAGCTGTTTTAACTTAATTTCATGCTCCCTCTGCTTCTCCGCTCTGTCCTGCTCTTTTTTCACCTCAAACTTCTTTAGCTGGAGCTCATGCTTCCTCTTCCTCTGTTCCATGTCCAGCTTCAATTTCTCCAACTCTAACTGAGCCGTCCCACTAGCTGGTACCTTTTCAGGGATATTTTCCAATACCTCAGCTGAAAACACATTCTTCACAATATAATACTGAGTTATGGCCCTCCGCACCTCCCGCTTTTTCATCGACAACCTCACCTCTGTGAGGTTTAGTCCTTTCGCAATATTTATCAAGTCCGACTTTGTGGCCGCCTTTAGCGTCTCCAGAGTCGAGTTTTCTATAAATTCATCCACATCCATCTTTGCTGGTTTCCCATCTGGTTACCCGTGCAACCAGACCCACATTTGGACTTAAAAGCCCGATTCATGGGCCCTCCGATTTGGTATCAAATCCCGGACGAGCCCCCACTTTGTAGCGAACCCAGTAACTGGGTCACTTACCAGCAAAGATAGAGAGGTCCGTTGAAGTCTGATGATACTATTTTTAACAGTATTTATTAGTAAAAATACACAAAAATACTATCAATGCAAATATACAGATAATATGCGTCATCAATACTAAATCTAAAAGTGCGGGTATAATAATAATCAATAAGAAATAAGCTCTATCGTTGTCTAGGGGATAATGTATTGTCCGATGGAAATATAAAAGTCACTCAGTTCATGCAGGCTGCAGCCTTTTGGGGACTGCTGTGTGGCAATGGTTGGAGAGAGGGAGAGATTTTGAGAAACTTGCCAGCTTTCCTTTTATGATTTTGATCTATTAGAGTCTCGTTGGTGTGGCCGTTCACTTGTGGCCTCTCCTTTAGCTAAGCCGTTCTGTGGTGAGCCCGCCAATCCCAGGCAAGAGAAGGACGCACACGAGCCCCCCACCGGCTGTCGCTATTAAACGCTGTCACGGGATTTCTAGCGTTTCTCCTGGTGCGTCTGAAGGGGTTGCTCCCCAGACCCTCTTTTATCTTTACTCACGGGGTCTCAGATGTCAGTCAGGTTGGGATGATGCAATCCCTCAACCAGTCTGGTCGTCCCCTGAGGGGCTTCAATGAATAGTACAGTACTCAATACATAATTCCATGTCCAAGAGACAATGGCCATTATCAGTGGCTTTGTTTCGCTGAGGCCAGGACACATTCCAAACCTTGTGGATTCTCTCTCATTTCCTGGGTCCCAGACCCGAATTAATAGCGATCTTGTGATTCTCAAAAAAGGAGGGGGCAACTTTGTACCTTTCGGCCCCTCAGAGTTGCGGCACATTCGTAACAGTAGAGAGAGAGTAGAGCAGTGGGCCACGCATGCATTCTTGAGGTGCACCTGTATCGATTGGCAGCAGGGAGCAGGTGTTATTACTGGTCTACGCCGACTGTGGTCTCTTGATGAGGAAGTTAAGAATCCATGTGTAGAGCGAGTTTTGAAGCTTGTTGATTAGTAAAGTTGGGGTGATAGTGCTGAATGCTCTGATCAATGAACAGTAGCCTCAAATAGGTTTCACTATTGTCCAGATGGGGTTGAAGGCTGAGTGCAGAGCCAGTGGGGTTGCATTTGCTGTAGACACTTTGTAGTGGTAGAGCTACTGCAGTGGTTCCAGATCAAATCTAGCCATGACCAACCTCTCAAAGCATGGAGTATTGCAGGAGGATAGTTATTGAGGCAGCTGGCCCTGATCTTCTTGGACACTGGTATGGTTGATGCCTTCTTGAAGCATGTGTGAACCTTCAACTACTGCAGTAAGAGATTGAAGTTGAAGATGTCAGATGGCACTACGGTGGCATGTTTGATCGCAGCAGCTTCTACGGGGTCAACAAAGGGTGCTACTGTCCTTAAATGTATTCTTTATGATCGCATGATCCTGCTGGACATTGAGAACTTCGGTCTTACCCCATCAGTGAGTTGCTTGTTGGCAGAGAAGCTGAAGGAGCTGGACTTGTTGCAGGTTGAGCTGCTGCTCATGTCAGAGAGGCTTCGGAGGAGTGGGTGGCATGCAGTCCCTAATAGTGAGTGACTGTCTTAGTCACATGTGTTGTGATTGCAAGACCTATTTGGACATCATTAATGTGGAATGCTGCAAGTCTGATTCACTGACTTATTGGCAGACGGCAGAGGTGGATGGCGAGAGAGCTGCATGGCGATGATTGTCGTAAGGACTAGGCTTTGAGCCGCGGTGTCGCCTGTTTACAGCCGCCAGGACAGAGGTGTTGAAGTCAGTGTACTCCACTAAGGGTGGTGTGGTAGAGCACCCAGGCTGGAGTCGGTGCTTTTCTGCTGTTAGGTTTCTCCTTATAGGAAATAATGGCATGCGAACCTTACTACAGATGTTGTGCATCCAATTGTGTCTCTAACTTCAAAGGAAATTTCCTTTCTGCTCTCACTATGACCTATTGTAGTCAAAGTGGAATTCTTGTAGGGTTTTGGATCACCAGTCTCGAATGTCACACAACTAGCACTCTGCAGACTGCAGAGGGCAGAGGGCATCCTTAGTGAGATGTGAAATTCACCGGTGACCCCTTTTTTCACAACTCCATGGCCTTAGTTCTGATGTCAGGGAAAAGGAGTTGTTCGTGGGAGCTTGGAGCTGCTGTAATTGTGATCATTTTCACAGAAGGATGCAAGGCCAATTATGATAGCTGCAGGGAGGTCTTCCTTCTTTGTCATGGGAAAGTCACCTTGTGGCAGACAGTGGGTAGACAATTCCATTGTTACAGGAGAGAACTCCATGTTCCCACTAATTGTTTTCTAAATATCCCACCTCTTTAGTTCCATAAACACGAGGAAATCTGTAGGTGCTGGAAATTCAAGCAACACAAACAAAATGCTGGTGGAACACAGCAGGCCAGGCAGCATCTGTAGGAAGAAGTAAAGTCGATGTTTCAGGCCGAGACTCTTCGTCAGGACTAGATGAAGGGTCTCAGCCTGAAATGTCGACTGTACCTCTTCCTATAGATGCTGCCTGGCCTGCTTCATTTCACCAGTCTTCAGTTCCATGGCCCTTTGTCAGACACATTCCTGTGTTTTAATCTGTGACCACTTTTTCTGTAAGGCTCCTTGCACTTTTTCTCTTAATTACCTTACGTATAAAAACAGACAGTCAATATAGGAGTAATGTGCATTATGAAGTTTTTTGAACTCATCATGCTTTTGAAATACAGCTATTCTCTATGAATATTTCCAGCTCAGATTTGCAACCCTAATTGCAAACAAACTCAATCTCCAGCAGGCTCATCTCTGAGAAAGTTTGGACATTGCTATCGGAAGTATCTTGTGCATAAACTATAGTATTGGCTATTACCGTACTTTTTGAGGGGGTGTGTATTGCATTTACCCACTCCTGGGAAGCCTCACTAACCTGTGGACATAGATTTCAACTCTGACTGCTGGGCGCTGCATTTTCATTGGGGCATGTCATGTGAATTTGTACCACTTCCACCACACCTTTGGTTGTCTGCTTGAGGTGACTGGATTTGATTGTACTTGTTAAAGTTACAGTGAGAAACAGAGCATGTTATAATGTTTAAGATGTAGCATTAATGCGAGTTGTTACTTCCCTTCTGGCTTTTCTTTGAATAAATAGACCTTGTGGAATTAATCTGTGCTGCGGATTAATTTAGGAATTTGCTTCAGTTCTTCATGCTTCACAAAGAAGTTATAAAGCATTTTCACCTTTCCTTGTGGTTTGGTGTGGAATTATTGTGAAGTTTCCTGCAATGTTGCACTGGTTTATTTTCCCATAGATGAGTTTTTGCCCAATATTCAACATCTACTTCTATTTTATGTTCAATGTCCTTATATGGAATAATCCCAAGCCCCACAGAGGATCCTCATTCCCTTTCTCCTACTGTCCTTGCCTATCAGATTCTTTCTTCTCCTGCCCTTCAACTTTCCCACCCACCTGGCATCACCTATCATCTTCCAGCTAGCCTCTTTTCCCTTCCGGTGTCTTCCCCCTTCCCTCAATCCTGATGAAGGGTCTCGGCCCGAAGCATCAGCCGTTTACTCTTTTTTAAAATTCATTCTGCTGATTTCCTCCAGCATTTTGTGTGTGTTGCCTCACAGAGGATTCAAAGAATTGGGCTTTATGCATTGTTTTAAAAAAAAGGGGTGAAGCACATATCTTAGCAAATGAGTTGATTCACTAAAGAGCCAAGCAATCATTCCACAGAAAGCAAAGTCCATCATTTAACCGAAACTGATCTCAAATAATGTTTAATCAGGAAAATGGTTTTCCTCACAGCAACAGTAATATAAATTGCCTTGTGTTCTTTTTCAGGGATATGCAAATGTAGTGAAAGGATTTCACAAGATGGGATTGATCAACCCTGATCCATGTCCCCTGCTCAGTCCTGCAGCTCCTCCTATAACCTGGGTGAGCCTCTTTCTTTGAAGGAAATGGGTACAGGTTAATTTACACATTTAGAGCATTTTCCAGGCATTTGAAGCTTGCTGTGTAATAGTGATGACAACTGATCATTATTATTAGGTCATATTTAGAGCCACTTTAATATTTCCTTTCTCAATATTACTTTTTTTTGTTAGATTTTCTGTCACCATATGTTGGAATTTCAGAAGCTATTTTGATTCCAATCACTTTTTATTCTATTTGTTTCTTTTGCCCATAAAAGTAGTGTTCATTTTATGTTACATACTCTTTCTCTCTTCCACTTGGTGTTCATACATTCGGTTTATCCACGTAAACTGAAAACAAAAGACTTAGCACAATGTTTCAGATTTAGGGATTGCAGAAATAGTCTGGAGTTGCTGCCCCTCTTGCTCTTCCGTCTTTAATTGATGAGCCAGTTCTTCAACCACCACCACCACTGCCTCCACAGTGTCCTCTAAATTCTCAAGTGCCTTCTCCCAGCACTGAGGCCTTGTTGCACTTAGCTAGCTCTGTTGGCTATGCCAGTCTGGCCCCAGACTTCAAACAGATTCTCTATTCTGAGCTCTGAAATAGGAAAAGAATAGAAAATGCCTGCAGAGCTTTGGGAATTCTTGGCCTATGAAAATGGTGGCTGGGTAAGGGAAAGCTGGAGCTCACATGAGCACACAAGCTCTGCATGAATGACAGAAGGAACACACCCACGTCCTGCTCCAGCAGGCAGGAGCCTCCTCCTTTATCTATTTGTAGACCCTATAGTTCCCATGTTGCCCTCCTCATTCACTTCAAAACTCACAAAGCAAGAATAGAAGCAAGTCATCCCAAGAGGCTGCCTAAGGAGGCAGCTGAGGGGAAAAAAAGCATTTCACAAAGTGTAAGTGTCCATGGGACAGCACGTCTGAGCCGCTGTACATTGCCCAATTCTTGTTCCTTTTGTTCCCTTGTTATCCTGTTTGAAACTCTACTGTGTGTGTGCAGAGGGAGCTTATGTGCAAGCAGGTGGGAATTCCAGCATCCAGCAGTGTCCAAAGCCTCCAAGAAGCTGTGTACGAGAAGATTGAAAGAGATGACAGCAGAATGAATGCGTTGAAATGGTAAGAAAACCACCTGGATTGTGTTTACTGCAAATTGTTTGTCGAAGGTCACTTGCATTGTTTGTGTCTTAGAATTGGATAGATGTTGGAGTTTTCTCAGCACCAATAGTTATCAGGCAAGGTGATCTTCCTTCAACGTGATAATCTGAACAATTAACATGCTCCTTCCTCAACTGAGGTAGAATACTATATATTTGACCTCCTGGCTAAGACCTGGTCTGTATAAAAGTGAGCATTTTTGAGACTGAATGTTTGCCATATTTGGGTTTGTTTGGAAAAACAATTTGCTTATCAGATTTGAACAGGTGACTAAGATGAAACAATATAACCATCTTAAGTTTCTGATAAAAGTTCCTCAATAGGACATTGTTTAAAGAATGCTTATACTTTTATGTATGGTTTGACAGAGAACAATACTGATCTACTTCCAGTGCTGTGCAGGTCCATTGTTTCTCCACACTTTCCACCATATTCTGTTCACAATCCTACCACCATGTTGAACCATATGACAGCATTAGCTATCCTGATCTCTCGTGCTCTCGCCCTTGCATCGGACTCAACTAATTATGTCTCTGCCGGCTTCAAATATTCTGAGTGATGTTTATTTGCTCTGACGTAGGCTCGGGCTTCTCGAAGACGCTCCAGTATTGAAAGGACAGAGTCTTGTGGAGTCTTTTGCAAGCTACATTGAGCCCAAGCTTTCCTATGGTAAGAGCAGTACTGCACTTTCTCATGAAACAATTCTTACTTGGGCTTTAATGTTAAATGTGATTTTGAAAAAGAAAATGATGGCTAGACCTACGAAGGTACTATGGGAGTTGAGCTCTGTCTTGTTAATTTACGAACAGGCCAAGTTACTGATGTAAACAGCTGAAGGTGATCAGTAGCAGCAGAGTGCTGGAGGAACTGAGCAGGTCAGGCAGCATCAATGGAGGGACTGCAATTCTCTGGCATTTTGTGTATTGCAGTCTCTCTTGTGCCTTGGGACTGATTCAGTTCCACTTTTAGACCAGTCTGTTTAAAGCAGATATCTGGCTGCAACCCCCCACCAACCGAAATGTTCGCTACTCACACTCTGTGGCTGCTATGCATGCTATCCACAAAATTCATGGCAACAATTCACTAGGTAAAGAATCCTGACAGCTGTGAGTGAGCTTTACTTGTCACCCAGGGCTGTCAGGGAATTTTATGCGGAGTGGACCCAGCCGCTGATCATGTCATTCCACTGGAATTCGTGACACTTCAATGTCAAAGTTGCGTTTATCGTCACATATACAAGTATGCACAGGTGCAATGGAAAAAATGTTTGCAGCTGCATCACAGGCACAGCATCGTGCAAAGCAGCGTTCTCAAGAAAAGCTTAAATTAAACATCTATTATATGCAGACGTGCACAATTTTTACAAGAAATTAAAATGTAATTCAATTAGAAATTAAAAAGAAACTAAAAATGTAAGCAAAGACCAGGAGTAAGGTGACTATGGGCAGTGTAATCTGATCTTTGACCTCTTTCTGAGCTGAAAATACTTAGCAGTGAAAGACAGTAAATCTGTGGCCAAGATGCCACTTAAGAGGAGGTCTACCATTGTGCAAGATTACTCTGTCCATCAGAGACTGCTGCACTTATTTTTAGAATCAGAATCGGAATCAGAATCCTTTATTATCGCCAAGTATGAGGACACATACAGGGAATTTGATGCCGGTTTCCCTGAGCTCTCTCTGTACAGAATTAAAAGCAAACAAAAACAATAGAGCAAATAATCATAAGCTATATACAATGAGATCCACCTCATTGAATGTACAAGTGGACTTGATTTATAATAGACTAAAATTCAAGTGTTCATAAGACTGATGGCATTAGGAAAGAAACTGTTCTTGTACCTATTTGTCCTGGCATACAGTGATCTAAAGCGCCTACCAGAAGGAAGGAGTTGGAACAGGTGATGTCCAGGGTTTGATGGGTCTACGATAATGCTGCTTGCTCGCTTCCTGACTCTAGATGCATATAAGTCCTGGATTGAGGGCAGCTTCACACCAATAATCCTTTCCACAGTCCTGACAGTTCTTTGGAGTCTATTCTTGTCTTGTTTGGTAGCTGATCCAAACCAGACAGTGATGGACGAACAGAGAACAGACTGGATTATTCCTGAATAGAATTGTATCTGCAGCTCCTGAGGCAGGTTGTACTTCCTGAGTTGACGTAGGAAATACAACCTCTGCTGAGCCTTTTTGATAACAGTGTCCGTGTTGGGTGTCCACTTCAGGTCCTGGGAGATTGTGACACCCAGAAATCTGAAGGTCTGCACAGCAGACACAGTACTGCTGAGTATAGTGAGTGGGGGGAGTATTGGGGGGCTCCTCCTGAAGCCCACTGTCATCTCCACAATCTCGAGCGTATTTAGCTCCAGATTGTTGCAGCATGCAGAAACTGACGGTGAGTTGAGGTGAGTGCTAGCCCTATGTCTTTAATGACATATAGAAGATGAGTTTTGATTCAAAACAATCAGATGAAGAAGTTTGGGTCAGGCAACATCTGTAGGAGTGGGGTGGGGGAAGAATTGTTTTGGGTTAAAAGCTGCACCAGCTCTGAAGCATTGACGTTCTTCCCCAACTCCCCAACTTGCCGAGTTCCTCCAGGTTCTAGCTTCAGCTGTCTCTTCCACTTCCAAGTTTTGATTCAAGCTGTGATTGTTTCAGCTCCTGATGAAAGAGACCTGGTTGTCTTGCGAAATGAAGTTGGCATTAGACACCCCTCAGGCCAACTGGAAACCAAACACGATAGTCTAGTAGTCTATGGTGATGTTGATGGCTTTTCAGCAATGGCCAAATGTGTTGGATATCCATGTGCAATTGCTGCAGAGATGATCTTAGATGGTAAGTGTTCCCTCATTTCATGAACCTTATTTTGTGATGCTGTTGTGGATGTTTCCTGAGATTAAAAGGAATTCTGCATACTTTTGCATCTATAGTAATGCTGAATAAGATGGGTTGGATATAGGATCCTTTTGAAAATTAGCAGAAGTAGTCAGTGAAGTCAAGACAGTTAAGATCTTGGAATAGTGAACACATCATCACCGAGCAACACACTCAAAATGCTGGAGGAACTCAGAAGGCCAGGCAGCTTCTATGGAAAAAGGGTATAGTTAACTGTACTCTTTGCCATAGATGCTGCCTGGCTTGCTCAGTTCCTCCAGCACTTTGTGTGTGTTGCTTGGATTTCCAGCATCTGGAGATTTTCTCATGTTTGTGACCTCACTTCTGACTCTCCCTTTCTTATCTATCTCCCTTTTGTGGACTCAAATCCCATTCCAGAATTTGAGACTATTTCGATTTCTGTTCAGTGCTGTGCTAAAAGGGTGTGAAACTGATGGTGGTGTTATCTTTTACCAGCAGTCAAATTGAGATGCCTGCCAATTTGGGTTAATACAGACTAGTATTGTTTGCTCTTGATCTGTTTTAACACTAGTTGCCTGTCTTATTTCTTCTTATGTGACCTTGTATTTAACTCTTTATTATTATCAGAATCATGATTACTGTACTCATTTGTTAGTTAAGAAGGATTTTAGAATTTTTTATTTTCATAGCTGCCATTGATCCGGCCCATTCAATTTAAAAATAAATTATTTGCACGTAAAGACTGTTCTGCAATAATGAAGATACAATAACTAATGATGTGCTGTCAGTCACATGATTCAGAAGATGAGTCTATATTTCAATCCTGGATACGTCTGTTGTAGGAAACTGGACAATTTTTCATCATAACCAAAAGTAAGAGGCAATTGTTTGTAGCTGTCAGGAAAAACCTTTTCCCCTAAACTGTTGAGCAATGAATGAGATTCTGAAGGGAGCACTGGGTAATTGTAGAGAAAATACTTTCACTGGTGGGAATTGTACTGTAAATTGACTTTAAAAACATAGAACTATCATAGATCATAAATCCATTTAGGAATTTGTGTGTGTGTGTAAGTGAAGAAGAGTTCAATGCCCTGTTTCTGTGCTGTAATTATATAATTATTTGTTCCATTTAAGAACTAACAGCAGTGGTCATTTGGCTGTTTATGAGACTAGTAGGACTGTTGGAGACTGAGGTAAACTAGAAGTGAGATGCCAGTATGTTTAGTCTGTATTGTCCATTGATGTGGTCTTTCTTTGATTTTCTCACCACTTACTGCACAACCAAAAGTAATACACATGGGAAGCTTGCTCTTTGTGATGTCACAATATTGTTTGGTTTCTCTGTATCTTGTTTACAGGTGAAATTGCTGCCAAAGGAGTGTTTGGTCCAATGACCAAAGATATCTATCAACCAATCCTAGATCGTATCAAAACTGAGGGAATTGTAACCACTTCAAGTACCACCTTTTCATGAAAAGAATTTTACAACTAGGATATAATATTGTTTAGCCACTAATTTTATTCATCAGAAACACTTGATGTTTTAAAACTGTAAATTCTAGGTAACTGCTCTGAAATAAGTGCTGCTGATCTTTCTGGTTGAGGCCATTAATTTGCAGGTGTTTTCTACAGGTTCATAATGCTAGTTGATAATTTAGTTAAAGAATCTGATAATTATTGATGAACTTTAATCATTGATGAAGATTGTAAACTTCAGTTATTTAGTTGGTGGTAATCTGAGATGACTTAGCAAAAATTGTATTATTGCCAATCTGCTTTTGGAGCTCTGTGAACATATTCTACATTAAACTGCAGTTTCACTGTAAATTACAATTCATTTGGAAAAGCTGTTTTGTGTGTTTTTATGGCCATGGTCATAGAGCCGCTAATTGTACGGTCACACAATTATATCTGTTTGTGCTTTCACCAGTTCCTTAAGATTTTCCTGTGCCAAATCATCAGTAATTGAGAGTTTCTGTAAGGGTTTTCTCCACCTCCTCCACTAGTTCAAAGCTGTAATGACCCAGGTTCACCCCTGACTGCTAATGCTGTCTGTGTGGGCCTGTGACTATGCTCTGGATTCTTCTCACAACCCAAAGTAAACGTGGCTTGTTAGGTTAGTTGACCAATTGATAGGAAGGTAGATGATGGTCATGTGGGGAGAATAATAAAGAGTCTTGACTGTTTATTTTGCTCCATAGCTGCTGCCTGTCTTGCTGAGTTCCTCCAGTGTTTTGTGTGTGTTTCTTATTAGGAAACCCATGCAATCATTGCACCTCTCCTCTCCAACGAGATGCTGAGTCTTCACTCAGGAAGCTTTCCTCATCCTCCTGTCCACACTGCGTTTCAAACTGTTCATCTGGGATGTCCAGTGCTGAGTTCCCTTACTGCTCTTTTTACAACCTAGTGGTTGTCTTGGTCATGTGTACTGTACGCACTGAATTCTCTGCAACCACTAGATGTGTACTGCAAGAATCCAGAATGAGACGGCCACTAGTATATTTCCAGAAGCCAAGTCGTATTTTCCACAAGCGTTTTGTGTGGCTCTCACTGGATTGGTGCTCAGCTACTGTTAGTGGACTGTGAACAAGTGAGACAAGAGATTGGCTCTGTTGACAGGATCTCTCCCTTTGGGTAGCACTGGCTGCAAAAGTCCAGCATTTTGCTCTCACTGATGTTTAAGGTGTTATGTTCCCCAGAAGCTTGGCATTCATGTGGATCCACAACCTTGAAAAGAGGAAACCTTTCACAGCGAGGAGTGAGTCCATATTGTTGGGGGTGGGGGGGTGATAGGTTGATCCCAGGTAAACCCCAGTGCCCAACGTTCTTCTAGTTCCCATTGAAGTCTGTGACTCTATCTGTGACCAGGGTGCTCAAGTGGTGCTGTGGCAAGCAGAATATCGGGACATTACAGGCTTTTCTGTTGCCACTTGAAAGGCTGCAGAGGAGAAGTTGACAGGCAGCCTGATATTTGCCCCTGCAGGGAGAGAGAAGTACAGGCACAAGAGTGTGGCTGAAGTCCTGGACCTCAGTGCATACAGCCATGCAAGAGTTGAGCCTGTGAATACATCATTCATCTGGACGATTCAGGTAAGGCTTTTTTTTTGTGTCTCTGTTTGCTGTGAGCTGAGCTTTTGTCTCCTGTCCAACCCGCTCAGAATGACCTGTGCAAACTAGTGTTGCCAGCAGCAGCATCACTGAGGTACCTCCAGGTTAATTTAAGCACAGTCTGAAGCTGCAGTCACATCTCCCAACATCACAGTGTATCCTTTTAAACTATTACAGAAGTTATAGATTATCACTGTGTTCCCAAAATCAGCCAACTTTCCCTGGTAAGGACAGAAGTGGTTGTTGAATGAACAATGAGTAAACGTACATCCAATTCCAGAAAAATGTCAGACATGCTGAAAGGAATAGCAAGTAGACCTTCAGTTCAATTTAGTGATGGCAATAGTTATACTGGGAAATGATTGACTATTATTAACTTTTGTATGGTTGGTCCAGTTTTTAGATTCAATTGATTATTGCTGGTCTTATTAAGTTGTTGGCCAGTTTTTGGTTTTCATTGCCTGTCAGAAACACACTGAGTCTCAGCAATTTGCAGAACGGTAAACTTTATTTTTCGAGTCTGCAGAGTCGGACCCAACCAGCTCCTGCTAGATTGAGTGCCGAATTACACTTTGCACAGTTTTTTATACCCTACTTGTTTACGACTTTGTGAGTTGCACCCATGTGAGGTGCAGACATTCTTCCTTAATCTCATTACAAAATTACAAATGTGATTACCCTTTGGCCCACTTACCAGCCTCAGCGCATTTTGACCGTTATTGTTCAACCGTTAAGCATGTCTTCCCGTTACCCGTATCGCTTCTTTAATCAGCAAGCTATTGTTTCATCCTCATTTTGCAAATTGGTTTATACGTTGCC
This sequence comes from Hypanus sabinus, assembly GCF_030144855.1. Taxonomy (NCBI): domain Eukaryota; kingdom Metazoa; phylum Chordata; class Chondrichthyes; order Myliobatiformes; family Dasyatidae; genus Hypanus; species Hypanus sabinus. The sequence goes on from NC_082713.1 coordinate 136,480,909, forward strand.
CTGCAAGTTGCTTTGCACGCTCTTTCTGTGTCAGCACATTCTAAATGGACTCCTTAAGTACCGTCTTTAATTTAATCATTTCTCTCAATCCACCCTTTTTCTTTTTAGAATGTGCTATCAGTTGGGCTTTTGCCACGGGTTTACATAGGCTTCTTCCTCTAGCTCTATTTCCCTTTGTAGGAGTACCTGAACAGGATCAGCTGGGGCCCCTGGTTGCATGACTTGTCTTGCCACCCGAGCTACTAGCTCCCGCAAGCAGGGGATCAGACATGGTAGCAGAAGGAGGACCATCAATCCCCCTCCTATAACCCCTAAAGCGGTTCGCCACCAGCCTCCTTTCAACCATCCGTCCAGCCAGTCCCAATACCCCAGCGGCTTCCAGGTCTGTACCGGCACGTGGGCCAGTTTCCTTATTTTATCTGATATTTTTTGAACCACCTTTCCGTTGTCATCTATCTTTAAGCAGCAGTTGGTTAGATTAAACTTTCCACATACTCCTCCTTCAGCCGCAAGCAAATAATCTAATGCCAAGCGGTATATACATTACAGTCCCAAAGTTCATTCTGTCCGTCTTTTGAGCTTTAGCACCATCGGGTCTTCTCCCTGGACGCAAGTCCATTCTGCACCTTCTTCGGGCTTTACGGGTCCCTTGATTCTCGCGGCGTGGGTCCACCCTTTTTCTTTTGTCCTTACTGCGGCTTCGGTGGTCAGTAGCACCTGGAATGGGCCTTCCCACTGCGGCTGTAACTTCTCTGGCTTCCAAGTCTTAATCAGGACCCAGTCACCGGGCTGAGTTCGGTGGAGTGCGAAGTCCAGAGGTGGGGTTTGTGCGAGTAACCCCTTCCTGCGCAATTCTGCAAAAGAACGAGACAGTGCCTGTAAATAGTCCCTTACAAAGACATCTCCCCCTTGCAGGGAAGGATAGCCCTCCACCTTGTTCCAATATGGAAGGCCAAACAACATTTCATAAGGGGATACTCCTATATCTTTTCGAGGAGCCGTGCGGATTCTTAGTAGGGCCAGGGGTAGACACTTGGTCCAGGGTAGCTTGGTTTCCATCATTAGTTTTGTCAATTGCATCTTCAAAGTACTGTTCATCCTCTCAACTCTTCCTGAGCTCTGAGGGTGCCAGGGGGTGTGCAGCTTCCACTGGATTCCTAAGGCGTCACAGATTAGCTGGTGTGTTTTTGAGGCAAAGTGTGTTCCCCTATCTGAATCAATAGACCCCATTATTCCATATCTCGGGACTATATTTTCTAATAGGATCCGTGCCACTGTAGGGGCGTCCGCTTTAGTGGTTGGGAATGCTTCCACCCACCGAGTGAAGTGATCCACAATTACTAACAGGTACTTCCATCTCTGAACTTGTGGTAGTTCCGTAAAGTCTATTTGGATCCGATGGAACGGTCAGTCGGCTAGTGTTTGTCCCCCCTTATGGGTGGCACGCATCATTTTCTTGTTTACCTTTTGGCAGGTGTAACAGCCCCACACCTCCTGTTGAGCTAGTGTGAATATCCCTTTACAAACATAGTCCCTTAGGATAGTGTCGCACATAGCTTGCACTCCCCAATGGCTTTGTTGGTGTAGTTGTTGCAGTATATGACGAGTTACTTCCTTATTCAGTACTTGCCATCCGTCGGGGGTCTTCCACTCGCCTTCTGATGTTTGTCGGGCTCCCAGCTGGCTCATAGCATCTATTTCTACTTGGGTGAAGACTGGTAGTTTGTTAAGCCCTTCCCTTATTGGTATCAGGGTTAGAAGTCGGACCGTTTTTTCCATTGCTGCCCGTTTGGCTTCTTCATCTGCGAGCCGGTTTCCTATTGCTTCCGGGGCTGTTCCTCGTTGATGTCCTGGAACGTGAACCACTGCAATTTCTTGAGGTAATGTTAGGGCTTCCAGAGTCATGCTTGTCATTTGTTCGTGAGCTAATTCCCTTCCCCTGGCTGTTATCAACCCCCGTTCTTTCCAAATCTTTCCGAAGGTGTGTACCACTCCATAGGCATACTTAGAATCGGTGTATATAGTGCCTATTTTGTTTCTTAACAGTTGCAGTCCCCTCTGCAAGGCATATAGTTCACAAGACTGGGCTGACCAATTACCCGGGAGCCGGCCGGACTCCACTGTCTCCCTAGTCCTCCCGTTTATAATAGCATATCCACTGTGTCGTACCCCATTGATGCATCTGGAGGAGCCGTCGATATATAGTTCCTCGCCTTCAATTAGGGGAACTTCTTGTAGATCTTCCCTACTTTTTGTCTGAAGGTCTGTTAGCTCCACGCAGTTATGCTCGGTTTTCTCCCCTGTTGATTCCCCGTATAAGAACTGTGCCGGGTTACAACTATTGTTCTTTTCAAAGCTTAAATCATCCCCGACCATCAGAATGGTTTCGTATTTCAGTATGCGAGAGTCCGTCAACCACCGCTGAGCTTTTTGGGCTAAGAGGGTGCTAACGGAGTGCGGGGTATACACCGTCATTCTTCCCCCAAAGGTTAATTTCCGTGCTTCTTCTATTAGTACGGCTGCTGCCGCTACGGCTTGTATGCACGTCGGCCATCCCCGGGATACCGGGTCTAACATTTTTGATAAAAAGGCCACAGGTTGCCGCTTTCCTCCTTTTTCTTGGGTTAGTACTCCTAACGCAGTTCCTTCATTGTTTGTTGCATACAGCTGAAAGGGCTTTTCCAGTGCTGGCAGTGTTAATACCGGGGCCTGAATTAGTTGCCCTTTTATTTTCCTGAACTTCTGTTCTTCTTCGGTCCAGCTGATTATTCCCCGGTCTTCCTTTGCCAATTTGTCGTACATAAACTTCACCAGGGAGGTATAATTCTCTATCCAAATCCGGCAATAGCCCACTAAGCCCAGAAATTGTCTTATTTCCTTCTTTGTCCTGGGAAGCGGTATTTTAGTTATTCCCGCTATTCTTTCTGGGGTTATTTGGCGGTGCCCTTTACTGACTCTGTGTCCGAGATATGTTATTTCCTTCTCGACAAATTGCAGTTTCTTCTTGGACACCCGCAATCCTTTTTCTCCTAGGTAATTCAGGAGTCTTATAGTATCGTCTCGCACTACCTCCTCTGCTGGTCCCGATAGTAGTAGGTCATCGACATACTGTAATAGTTGGTTCTTTTCGGTACAATGGAATCCAGCCAATACTTGCTCCAGTACCTGTTCGAATAGGTTTGGGGACTCCGTGAACCCTTGGGGCAAGACGGTCCACCGGAGTTGCTTCTTCCGCCCAGTGAAGGGATTTTCCCATTCAAATGCGAACATATCTCGGCTACCTTCCTCCAACGGGCAACTCCAAAAGGCATCTTTTAGATCTATCACACTGAACCATTCATGTTCAGGAGGTATTTTGCTCATTAATGTATAGGGGTTAGGCACTACCGGGTATCGTGTTTGGACTACCGCATTTAAGCCTCTCAGATCTTGAACCATTCGATACGTGCCGTCGGGCTTTCAGACCGGTAGGATGGGGGTATTAAAGGGTGACATACATTCTTCCAGGAGTCCATCTGATACTAATGTCTCAATTACAGGTTGTAATCCCCTCCTCCCTTCCATGGCAATGGGATATTGCCGTCTTCTCACCGGGCGGCTGTTTGGCAACAGGGTGATTTTCAGTGGGGTGATGTCCAGGCCGCCCCGATTACCTTCTTGATACCAGACACTGGCCTTTATTTCCTGATCATCCTTTTCAGTCATTACGAACAGTTTCACCTGAATTTCACCTTGATATGGCACCGTCCCGATCCCTAGCAGTGCCTGCAAATCTCTTCCCAATAAGTTGAATCCGGCTGACGGAAGTAATAACACATCCTGGATACCTTCCCGGTCGTCGCATTTTATCTGTACATCTTCTATTATTGGGACCTGCATAGTTTTTCCTTCTATTCCGGAAACCCCAATGGTTTTGGTCCCAATCTTGGTTCCCGGAGGGGCTTGGATTATACTAGTTCTTTCAGCTCCTGAGTCGACCATGAAGGTTACTTCTGACCCTTGAGGACCTAATTTTAAATTTACCAGGGGTTCCTGTTTGTATCTCGTCCCCAAGGGTTGGGACCCCTGACACCCCTATTCTTCTTCCATGAGGGCATAAGCTCGGACTTCTTTTCGATATCTTGGGCACTCCCTCTTAAAGTGGCCTTCCTCATTGCAGTAAAAACATTGTGCCGCCCTCCTCATCCTCCTTCCCTCAGTACAGCCGCTTCTCTCTGGCCTTGCTTCCCTTTTCTCTTTGTTCTCTGAGTTTACTTGGCGGATGGTTTGAACCATTACTTTCGCTGCCTTTTTCTGATTTTCCTCATCTCTCTGGACATAGACCTTTTGGGCCTGTCTAAGTAATTCACTTAGTGGTTTTTCGTTCCAATCTTCCTGTTTCTCAAGCTTCTTCCGGATGTCTTGCCATGCTTTTGATACAAATTCAATTCGTATGAATTGTTCCCCTACTGCCGAATTAGGATCCACCCCCGCGTACTGTTGCACATTTTTCCGCACCCTATCGAGGAAGTCGGTTGGGCTCTCATCTTTCCCTTGGTGGTTTCCAAACGCCTTGGCAAAGTTGTGACCTTTTGGCACAGCCTCCCTTATTCCCTTAATGATGTACTCTCGCCACTGTCGCATATTGCGTCTTCCCTCTTCTGCTTGTTTGTCCCACTGTGGGTCGTTTACTGGAAATTTCCGGTCCCCCGGTAACTCATTCGGCTGTTCCATTCCCCAAATTGATATTGCAGCTTGTCGTATCATTTGCCTCTCTTGTGCAGAAAATAGCGTTCCCATAATCGCATGCATTTCTTCCCAAGTGTAAACATTAGTTCCCAAGAATTGATCCAACTGTTCTGCCAGTCCCATTGGATCTTCTAATAAAGTTTTCATATCTTTCTTAAATCCTCGTACTTCGGTACTTGTCAGAGGGACGTTTACAAATCCTGTCCCTCCTCGTGTTCCTCCCATTGGAACCTCTCGAAGGGGATACATCGATACCTCTTCCCTTTTTGATTCGTCCTTCTTTTTCTTATCTGCTCCTGTCACACTCCTTGTTTCGATCCTTGCCTTTGCTTTTTCCCTAACATCCCTCTCTTCCCTCTCCGGGTCTATTTCTTCTGTTTTTTCACTTTCTTCACGTCCTCCCTCTGCTCCCGCAAGGGGCGCAGAAGGCTGGACATAGGGAGGGGGTAAATGATCGAGTGGGTCCCACTTCCGCTCCCCTTTAATGCCCAATTTAAAACTCTTTGTTGTTACTCCTGGCCAGGGAGCCCAACAAAAAGCATAAGCAATTTCTTCCGGTTTTACATTTGGTTTTGAATTAACGTAAATGTTTAAGGCTTGTTGTACCCAATCCTCCTCAGACCCAAGCCACGGCCACCAGACCACAGGTTTTTCTATCGGCTGTTTCGACCAAATTAAACAGTACTGTATCATTTTTTTTCTTTTGTTTCCCTTTTAGTCTTCCACATCCCCAATTCTCAAACATTCTACCGAGGGGGCTATCAGGAGGAACCCCCGGGTATGGTCCCGGTCTTTCCGTTTCCTCTTTCTTTTTAGAGCCACCCCCTCCCATCTTATTCCGCTCTTACTTAATCCCGCACCCTTCTACTGCAACAGTAGGCACTTTACCCGGTGCGTCCCAAGGACTTTTATCAGGAGGACCCCCGGGTAGCTATCCCGGTCTTCTCCGTCCTTACTTATTCCCGCACCCTTCTACTATAATAGTAGGCACTTACCCGGTGCGTCCTGGGGACTTCCAGTACCAGGTACTGTCCCCTTCTCCCCGTTTACCGCTCTGCGCTGTCCGGATATCACTCGCTCAAGCTGCGCCGGAGCGACGAGCAAGGAGTCAGGGACCGCCAAACTCGGCGGGGTGCACCGTCTCCGATGTCCTTCCTCGTGTCCACCGCGGCCGGAGTGTGGATCCCGGACGAGCCCCCAAGTTGTCAGAAACACACTGAGTCTCAGCAATTTGCAGAACGGTAAACTTTATTTTTCGAGTCTGCAGAGTCGGACCCAACCAGCTCCTGCTAGATTGAGTGCCGAATTACACTTTGCACAGTTTTTTATACCCTACTTGTTTACGACTTTGTGAGTTGCACCCATGTGAGGTGCAGACATTCTTCCTTAATCTCATTACAAAATTACAAATGTGATTACCCTTTGGCCCACTTATCAGCCTCAGTGCATTTTGACCGTTATTGTTCAACCGTTAAGCATGTCTTCCCGTTACCCGTATCGCTTCTTTAATCAGCAAGCTATTGTTTCATCCTCATTTTGCAAATTGGTTTATACGTTGCCCTGCAAGTTGCTTTGCACACTCTTTCTGTGTCAGCACATTCTAAATGGACTCCTTAAGTACCGTCTTTAATTTAATCATTTCTCTCAATGCCAAAATTATTGCCACTCTAATATCACCCAGACATTTGGAGTTACGCAGTTTAATGTGGAAAACCAGAAGTTGCTATGAGCAATAATTCATCCTTTGCCTAGAGCACATATAGTGCTTCCCCAGCTGTATCATGGATGGCCATTTCAATATCTGTGAATTTAAGCCATTGACAACCTATTCCTATGGGGGGGGGGGGGAAGACCCTGAAAATCTTGCCGTTTATTTAACTCTATAAATTTTCTATGCAGAATGTGCCTGACTTGTAGCCCAACCTAGTTCTAGGGTCCACTTGAGAATCAACTTTGAGTCATGTTAAGAACACGGAAGCACTCTTCCATCTGTTGGCAAATGATTTTGTGATCTCCCATGCTCTTTTGAAAAGGTCTTGTACCTTTTTCTGTTAGAAGAGTGAGCTACTGAATGATTCAATCATACTCAACTAACTTTAGGACCCCTGTGGAGCCCTGAAAGTGGACCACATACTGTGTGCATCAGAGTCACAGTCCTGCTGATTGGTCAAGGAATGGTATTTTACTTAAATGATCTAATCAACACTGTGAAATCAACACCAGGAGCACTGAGGTCCTTTATTGTTTATTACATTGATAGAGCTTGGAAAAATGTTTTCAATTACATTTTGTTATGAAGATCTGTTTAGAGGGCAGTTGTCTGAATAGTCAGCCCAGTTGGTTGCAAGTGTTGCCTTTATCTCTACTGTCACTTCAGCAATTGTGTACCTTCTTGACCACTAGCTTTTTAATCCTTTAAATTGTAATTTTGCTGACGTTATTGGAGTATAAAAGTATAAATTTTAACTGTGAAGTCAGTTATTTGCTATGCATGTACTCTATTTAGTAGAATGAAATCTTAGGAATGTAGAAGACAATGGTGTGTTAATAAGAGGTAGATAAAGAGCTAAAGAAATGTAGATTAGAACATTGCTCAGTTCTGAGTTTATTATTTGTACCCAATTTGGTAGGAGACTGAAGTCTTAAAAATGTAGAAGACAATGGTATGTTAATGAGAGGTAGCTAAGAGATGTAGATTAGAACATGATTAAGCCAATTGATAGGAACAATAGGGACATGATGTACGTGTAGTACGTGTAATACATACGCAACTATAGATCGATTACATATGCTAATGTAGCCGGACCAGGAGATTGCTATAAAAATGCTGTGTCCAAAGGATCGGTGGGCAATCAGCAACTAGTTCAATGACTGTCTCAGCTTTGATTTGCAAATTAAAGTTTAACCTTTCTTGAAGAATCTTCTGCGTCTCCTAGTCATTTGTGAGGCACGAAAAACCATGACAATGTCTATGTGATATTTTCTTGTCCAGCTTTTGTAAGAAAATATATATATCATCAAAGGTTCTATCTTCAATGACTCTTTCTATACAGTGTCACTTAAAATCCATATTGATTATTTATTAGCTTATACTTCCCTAAATCTCAATTAGAAGTCTCTCCAGTTTCATTGTAGTATGAAAAGTTACGGTTTGAGTCCTTGTAGTTTCTATCTTTCAACAAGCCTACAACTGAGACCAGGTACATTGATTATTAACCATTCCAATACCACAATTATATCCTCTTACCTGCATACTTCGTAGTAACTTGTTCTCCAATAATGGGACAGTTTCACTATGTACTTAAAATTATTACAGCAGAAAAATGGCTTAAATGTCCCTAAAATTATTTCTCAATGTCATTTTTGATTAATTGTTCAAATGTCTATTATTTGTCACCAATCTGCTTTCATACAAATATTCAACATAGTTCTCTATTAAAATAAATGTGTTTCTAATTTAAATCTCTGTGTTACTTGTCATATATAGTGATACACTTTCGATCCCCCAGTAAGAATACATCAACAGTATGACCTGGTGTTTGTTCAATGAATGTTTTTGGTAGCTCATTCTGATGTACAGTGATGGGTTACATCTGTGCTTCAGAAAAATTTTCATCTGAGACATGGATCATGCCTTCTTCCAAAGTATGTACCTGATCTCCAAATTCTCTTTTACAGGCGATTCAGTAAAATTGAATGTAGCACTAACATTAGACAGTTATTTCAGGATGGGAAGGATGCTGTGATATCTCTGCAAATATGAACATTTTGTTCTTAAACTCCTGATTGCTGACAGATGTGCTCCTCATAATGTGTTACTGGCACAGTCCCAATAATGACAGCCACTGATAACCAGCTGATAAACCTTGTATTTTAATTCTGCCACAGTAGCCACAAATGTAAAAACATCAGTTGCAACAAAATCACACATCATCTGGGTCTTTCCTCTGTGAAGTCTTTAAAAGCTACTGTTCCTGTTGCACAAATAGTGTTAAAATTGCATGCTGTTATTTGTAAAAATTACATCACATAGGTCATTAATAAACACCTGACATGAGATTTAGAACCACAGCTGAATTAGACATATTTTAAACATTAATAAAATGCCAGCTACAACAACAATATAATCAGAACATCAAAAAAAGACTAGAAAAGACTCTGTAGTAAAATATAAAAATCTAGAATTATAAATAGAAATTTGGTCCATAGAATGGTTCATTGTTCTACTATTTACACTATGTATTAGAAGATTAATTTTCTTTCTTTAATAAAGCGATGTCCATATTTCCAGACTTAATCAGCACTAACCCTTCTTCTTTCGGTGCATTATCTATCTTGTCTTATTGGGCGCTGCTGAGTGATGGCCTTGTGAAGTTGTTGATATCATGGAAAATAGGAAGAAGGTAGGACTTGGGCAGTTGCAGTTTGGGAACCATTGATGGTGTGGTCACTATCAAAGCCTCTTCATGAATGAATGTCACCCTCCCTCCCACCCCCTGCCCCTTTTCTAACTCCGGTACAAACTGGAAGCATACCATGAAACAGGACACTGAACATGCTGAATATGCAACTACAGTGAACACCAGTCAGGCCAGAATGACGCAATTCACATACTGCACAATTTCGGCTAAGAATTTTTTTTATATGATGTCATCCATGGGTCACCATCCAATGATGACCTAAAATGGATATTAGCACTCCACAGTGGATACCTGTATAGCTAACAAGATCTTAAACAGGATTCTGTGTTGGTAAAAACATCCACTTCACTATTACACCAGAGACTCCATGCTTTCTGCCCCATTGTAATCTTCAGCAGACAGAGCAAGGCCATTGGTTTCCAGTATAGCTGCAGTGTTTTTGTCTTCCCTTGAGTTGACCAGGCTGAGTATAGCTTTGTATAAAAATTGGAACTGGTCCTGTAAGGAGATAAAAGATCCCATTCTTTTTGTGACACTCAAAAGTAAATTCTGCAACATTCAATAGATAAACAAAAAGCAACAATGTAAAGTCTTTTCCCTTATTTCTCCAAATTGGCATTAAAACCTGCCCTCCTTGGGGATGGGGCCTACCTTCTCTTAGAGATTATTAGTTTGCAGCACAGTTGAGAGCTGTGATATGCTGATGCAACCCATCATATGACACTCAATGGAAAAACATTGAGGAGCGGGTACTTCCCATCCCCATACAAGCAATTTTGGCTGATAACAACCTGCAAAGATACATAAATACTATTGATAACCCATGGGTGAATTTGACTCTTAAAATATGGAAAACTACTATAAAAGAATATAATCTGGAGGGAGATATTGCAATTCTTAAATGGTGTGCATATGACTCGGATTTTACACCAAATAAATTGGATGTTAGATTTAAGGACTGGACAGCTAAAGGAATAACAGTTCTTTGCAACATAATGAAAGAAGGAACACAGTTCAGTTTTGAAATGCTTAAAGAGGAACGCTTATTAGAAAAGCAAGATTTTTAATTGGTATTTACAGATGCGACAATATGTTAATAAGAGGTTAAAAAATGTAACCAAGGCAAGAACATGCTTGATAGAGCTCTTTAGAAAAGCATATAATTCAGATAATGGTAGTAGAATCATTTCAAGCATGTATAAGGGGTTGTCAAATCTTAAAACACATTCGACTTCATACATTCAAACAAAATGGGAGAAGGAAGGAGGGATAATTATATCTGAGGAAGAATGGACAACAATCTGGAGGTATCATTGGAAGTGTACCAGTTCACAGAAATTGAGGGAGTTTGGATGGAAAAACTTTAATATATTCTATTACACCCTCTCAAAAATCCCATTATGATAGTAACCTCCCTGTTTGCTGGAGAAATTGTGGAAATCAAAATGAAAATCATTATCATATTTTTTGGGACTGCCCTGTTATCAAAAACTATTGGAGGGGGATACACAATGCCCTACAAGACATCTTTAAATGTGAAATACCCTTAAAGAGAAAGATCATATATTTTGGATATATACCTCAAGAATGGTTGAAAAGAGATAAATATTTAATGAATATAGTGTTGGTGGTTGGTAAATAGACTCTTACTAGGAAATGGTTATCACAGGAGAGCCCAACTTTAAATAGATGGATGGAAATTACAATGGACGTTTAAAAAATGGAGAAGATAACAGCATCTATTAATCTAAAGCCGGAACAGTTTGATTCAAACTGGGTAAAATGGTTTAACTACATAATGCCTCATAGGCCTGATTTTATTCTCACAAATCAGTATGTTGTAAAAAAAAATCACTCCCTACTTGTACATAGTTCTTTCCTTTCTGTTTTTTCTTTCCACTCTTTTCTGTAAGTGTATACCTCAGATAAATACTTTATGGAGATTTTGTGATATATATGATTATATGATATATATGTACAATGTCTGAAATACATCTTATTGAAATGTTTATTTGATGATGAGCTTCAATAAATAAATAAATAAATAAATAAAAGATCTGCCCTTCTCCATCCGTTCACCCCCAAACTTACCCCAAATTGTTGATGATGCATTAAAGCAAACACCAGTATGCCCTCGTAGGTAATAGTAAAAATAGCCCACCTATGTCTGGTTATTGTTACTATTTTGTAGTATACAGAAGATCAATTATCCTACCGCATGCATGATGGCCTCCAGCAGAAAAATCCTATTTGACTCATTCCCTCTTCCTTATAACAATTACAGGTACCACACTCAGCCCATAACCCTCCATTACTTACCTGTCCATATACCTATCCAATTTTACTTTAAATGACAATACCGAATCTGCCTCTACCACCCCTACTGGAAGCTCGTTCCACACAGCTACCACTCGCTGAATAAAGAAATTCCCCCTCATGTTACCCTTAAACTTTTGCCCCCCAACTCTCAACTCATGTCCTCTTGTTTGAAACTCCCCTACTCTCAATGGAAAAAGCCTATCCACGTCAACTTGATCTATCCCCCCCTCATTATTTTAAATACCTCTATCAAGTCCCCCCTCAACCTTCTACACTCCAAAGAATAAAGACCTAACTTTTTCAACCTTTCCCTGTAACTTAGGTGCTGAAACCCAGGTACCATTCTAGTAAATCTCCTCTCTACTCTATTTTGTTGACATCTTTCCTATAATTTGGTGACCAGAACTGTACACAATACTCCAAATTCAGCCTTACCAATGCCTTGTACAATTTTAACATTACACCCCAACTCCTATACTCAATGCTCTGTTTTATAAAGGCCAGCATACCTTCACCACCCTAGCCAGATGAGATTCCACCTTCAGGGAACTATGCACCATTATTCCTGGATCACTCTGTTCTACTGCATTCTTCAATGCCCTACCAATTACCACGTATGCCCTATTTGGATTATTCCTACCAAAATGTAGCACCTCACACTTATCCATTTTACTACTTCAATATTAATACCTAACAATTGAACATTCCTAACTAACCTGTGCGGAACCTTGTCAAAGGCCTTACTGAAGTCCATATGGACAACATCCACTGCTTTACCCTCATCAACTTTCCTTGCAACCTCTTCAAAAAATTCAATAGGATTTGTCAAACATGACCTTCCATGCAAAAATCCATGCTGACTGTTCCTAATCAGACCCTGTCTCTCCAGATAATTATATATACCATCTCTAAGAACATTTACATTAATTTACCCACAACTGATGTCAAACTGACAGGCCTATAATTGCTAGGTTTACTCTTAGAACCCTTTTTAAACAATGGAACCACATGAGCAATACGCCAATCCTCCGGCACTATCCCCATTTCTAATGACATTTGAAATATTTCTGTCAGAGCCCCTGCTATTTCTACACTAACTTCCCTCAAGGTCCTAGGGAATATCCTGTCAGGACCCGGAGATTTATCCACTTTTATATTCCTTAAAAGCACCAGTATTTCCTCCTCTTTAATCATCATACTTACCATAACTCCCCTACTTGTTTCCCTTATCTTAAACAATTCAATATCCTTCTCCTTAGTGAATACCGAAGAAAAGAAATTGTTCAAAATCTCCCCCATCTTTTTCGGCTCCACACATAGCTGTCCACTCTGATTCTCTAAGGGACCAATTTTATCCCTCACTATCCTTTTGCTATTAATATAACTGTAGAAACCCTTCAGATTTATTTTCACCTTACTTGCCGAAGCAACCTCATATCTTCTTTTAGCTTTTCTGATTTCTTTCTTAAGATTCTTCTTACATTCTTTATATTTCTCGAGCACCTCATTTACTCCATGCTGCCTATAGTTATTGTAGATATCTATCTTTTTCCAAACCAAGTTTCCAATATCCCTTGAAATCAATGGCTCTCTCAAACTTTTAACCTTCCCTTTCAATCTAACAGGAACATAAAGATTCTGTAGCCTCAAAATTTCACCTTTAAATGACCTCCATTTCTCTATTACATCCTTCCCATAAAACAAATTGTCCCAAACCACTCCTTCTAAATCTTTTCACATCTCCTCAAAGTTAGCCTTTCTCCAATCAAAAATCTCAACACTGGGTCCAGTCTTATCCTTCTCCATAGTTAACGTTGAAACTAATGGCATTGTGATCACTGGACCCGAAGTGCTCCCCAACACATACCTCCGTCATCTGATCTATTTCATTCCCTAACAGAAGATCCAACACTGCCCCTTCTCTAGTTGGTATCTCGATGTATTGCTGCAAAAGACTATCCTTGCACACATTTTACAAACTCCAAACCATCCATCCCTTTTACAGAATGGGCTTCCCAGTCTATGTGTGGAAAATTAAAATCTCCCACAATCACAACCCTGTGCTTACTACAAATATCTGCTATCTCCTTGCAAATTTGCTCCTTCAATTTTCGCTCCCCTTTAGATGGTCTATAATACACCCTATAAGTACCCTTTCCCATTCCTCAATTCCACCCCAATAGTCTCCCTAGAGGAGCCCTCTAATCTATCCTGTCAGAGAACCGCTGTAATATTTTCTCTGACAAGCAATGCAACAGCTCTCCCTCTTGTCCCTCCGATTCTATCACACCTGAAGCACCGAAATCCAGGAATATTTAGTTGCCAATTACACCCCTCCTGCAACCATGTTTCATTAATAGCTACCACATCATATTTCCAGGTATCAATCCATGCTGTAAGCTCATCCACCTTTCTTACAATGCTCCTAGCATTAAAATAAATGCATTTAAGAAATTCTCCACCTCTTTCTCTTTGTTTATCTCTAACTTTTCTATCTTTTTCTTCCTTCTCCCATACATCTGTTCCTACACTCTGGTTCACCTCCCCCCTTGTATCTAGTTTAAATCCACTGGAGCCTCTCTAGCAAACCTACCTGCAAGAATATTTGTCCCCCTCCAGTTCAGATGTAAACTGTCCCACCAGAACAGGTCCCACCTTCCCTGAAAAACAGCCCAATTATCTGTAAATCTGAAGCCCTCCCTCCTGCACCATGTCTTCAGCCACGTGTTGATCTGCACTATCTTACTATTTCTAAACCCACCTGCACGTGGCACTGTTAGCAATCCTGAGATTGCTATCCTGGAGGTCCTGTCCTTTAACTTGGCACCTAGCTCCCTAAACTCACCTTTCAGGACCTCCTCACTCTTCCTACCCACGTCATTGGTCCCTACATGGACCACGACATCTGGCTGCTCACCCTCCCTCTTGAGAATACTGAGAACTCAATCCGAGTTATCGCGGACCCTGGCACCAGGGAGGCAACAGACCATCTGGGATTCTCGATCTCTTCCACAGAACCTCCTATCTGTCCCCCTAACAATCCAATCCCCTATCACTACTGTTCTCTTTTTCCCTCCTCCCCTTCTGAGCTGAGGGTCCAGTCTCGGTGCCAGAGACGCAACCACTGCAATTTGTCCCTGGTAGGTCGTCCCCACCAACAGTATCCAAAACGGTATACTTATTGTTGATGGGAACGGCCACAGGGGTGCTCTGCTCTTCCTGTCTATTCCCCTTCCCTCTCCTGACAGTCACTCAACTACCTGTCTCCTGACTCCTAGGGGTGACTATCTCCCTGAAACTCCTGTCTATTTCTGCCTCTGCCTCCCAAATGATCCGAAGTTCATCCAGTTCCCTAACACGGTTTGCCAGGAGCTGCAGCTGGATACACCTTTTGCAGGTGTAGTCACAGCACTTAAGGTCAGGATTGAGCCAGTATGCCTGCAGCTGAGAGATGGCAGCAGCAGCACAAACTATATTGTACCACTCTGCCATCCTTGTTGAACACTTACCAAAAGTATTTTAATGTTTCTCGTCTAATGTTTCCAGTCCTGCCAAAGGGTTTCGGCCCGAAATGTCGACTGTACTTTTACCATGGATGCTGCCTGGCCTGCTGAGATCCTCTAGCATTTTGTATGTGTTGCTCAGATTTCTAGCCTCTGCAGATTTTCTCGTGTTACTGTTTCTTGGTGTATTTTTCTCTAAATTGCCTGTGGCACTCCATTAATATTTTCCACGAATTCCAGAAAGCAACTTTCGTACACTACGCCCTCCAGCTCAGAAAGTACCAGCCCTTCTTTCCCATCGTAGTTTCTGCTTTACAAAGGTGATTGCTGCAGAATTCAGTGCTGGAGGATTTATCCTGCTCTCTAATCCCAGCTACTTTACACCCTAAGCTTTAGGGACCAGAAAATGTTGTAAACTTCTAAACACTGGCAACAAGTCAAATGTCCTCTGCCTGGTCCATAAAGAAAATATCAGACTGCATTCATTTTTGCCTAGTATCAGTCTCCTTCTGAATTAAATGGGTTTTGATATGAACAATATTGTGTGGTTAGTGACTTACGATATCGGTGAATATGCCAGGCCTCATTAAATTGATCATTTTAGCCACTTGATAAACATCCACTGAGTTTTCACTCTCCAGCTGATCCATCAGTTTTGTCAAAGCACAAAAGGTGCCAGCTGTAATACCCCCATGCCTGTAGAATTGATAAAAATAGATGTTTTAAATTCTTTTTAGTATCTACACAAAACTCATTACTACTTTCTGCAGTGCAACTGCAATCGAGGCAAAGTTAATGTTCATAAAATGCAATGCAACCTGTTTGTCCTTCCCTCAGCTCAACAAAGAAGTCCAGGTAAGTGTGATACAAGTTTAATCATATTGTATAATTAGAAAAATATTACTACAGTTGGGTTGAGAAGGTAAAGGTATTTTAACCCTTTTTCTTTAGCAGAATCTATTCAAGTATTTCCAGGAAGCCAAGCATATAGTCTTGTTTTTCATTTTCCATTGCTATGAAAATCCTTTTGTAAAGAAATGCACCTTGTGCAAGTGGTTTAAAATAAGAAAGGGGATCTTACTCATCATGAACAATTATTGGCCCATCTCTAGTAGCAGCAGCATCCCGTATCAAATTGAGGAGCTCAAAGGTTTTGCTTATTGGACCATCTGGATTTGGCCACCTTGGAGACTGGTAGTGTCTTACTTCAAGTACATAGTCATCCTGCGGCAGAGGGAATTGAAAAATAAATAAGCATTGCAAATACTACAGCTATTATTGTCTGATGAAAAGTGTACTACTTGTATGACAGAGTTTTTGGCACAATCTTAAAGTTGATCTATTGACAGATATTCCACTTCTTTGAAGGATGATGAAGGGTCTCGACCCGAAACATTGACTGCTCCTTTCAACGGATGCTGCCCGACCTGCTGAGTTCATCCAGCTTTTTTGTACGTCTTGATTCCACACCATTGATTGTCTACTTCCCAAACGCAACAAAGCCCAAGGGCTAATTTTTGGTTGTGAAATTTTAATGTAATAAGCCAACATGCCTGGGAATCTTCTGAAAAACTGATGAACTATTCTGATTCATTGTAAATGTCACCTTCAAAACATTCAAGGAAAAAAATGGAGAATAATTCTTTAGCATTCTGGGCATTCTTTAAGAAAATGCTCTTCCAGTAAATTTTAGTGAGTGACCTCATGCACATTCCATTTTCTACACCTACATAGCATGTTTACATAGTTAGATTGTCAAGGCGTTTCTCAAGACCATCAATCAATATATTTATTGCTGAGCTACAAGAAGGTCATGAGACATTGGAGCAGAATTGGGTGATTTGATCATGGCTAATTTCCCTCTCAATGCTATTCTCAAATGACACCCTTACCAATCAAGAACCTATCAACCTCTACTTTAAATATACCCAATTATTTGTCCTCCACAGATGTCTGTGGCAATGAATTCCACAAATTTACCTGCCGCTGGCTAAAGAAATTTCTTGGCATCTCTGTTCTGAAGGGTTGTTCTTCTATTCTGCGGCTGAGCCATTTGGTCCTAGACTCTCCTACTATTGGAAACATTCTCACCATGTCCACTAGATCTAGGCCTTTCAGTGTTTGGTATGTTTCAACGAGATACCCACTGCATTAATCTAAACTCCAGTGAGTTTAGGCCCAGAACCATCAAATTCTCCTCATATGCTAACCGTTTCATTCCTAGGATTATTCTCGTAAAACCTCCTCTGGACCCTCTCCAATGCCAGCACATCCTTTCTTAGATATGGGGCTCAAAATGGTTCACAATACTCCAAATGCAGTCTGATCAATTATACCTCATAAAGACTCAAGCATTATATTCTTGCCTTTATATTCTAGTCTTCTTGAAATGAATGCTAACATTATATTTGCCTTCCTCACTACTGACTCAGCCTGTAAATTAACCTTTAGGAAATTGTGAAATAGGATTCCCAATTTTTGTTGACCTCCAATTTCTGAATTTGTTTCCTGTTCAGAAAATACTCCATGCCTTTATTTATTGTACCAAAGTGCATTACCATTAAAGTTGATCTATTGACAGATGTTCCACACCGTTGATTTTCTACTTCCCAAACTCAACAAAGCCCAAGGTCTAATTTTTGGATTGTGAAATTTTAATGTAATAAGCCAACATGTCTGGTAATCTTTCCCATTCCTCAATTCCACCCAAATAGTCTCCCAAGACGAGCCCTCTAATCTATCCTGCCAAAGCATCGTTGTAATATTTTCTCTGGCAAGCAATGCAACACCACCCCCTCTTGCCCCTCCGATTCTATCACACCTGAAGCAATGAAATCCAAGAATATTTAGTTGCCAATCACACCCCGTCCTGCACCATGTTTCACTAATAGCTACAACATCATATTTCCAGGTATCAATCCATGCTCTAAGCTCATCCACCTTTCTTACAATGCTCCTAGCATTAAAATAGATGTATTTAAGAAACTCTACACCTCTTACTCTCTGTTTATCCCTAACAGTGCAAACAACTTTATTATCTTTTTCTTCCTTCTCCCCTACATCTTTGGTCTGATCGCTCCCCTTCTCTGTCACCTGCCTATCCTCCCTCACACTCTGTCTATGAGCTTTCTCTATTTGTGAACTAACCTCCTAGTCTCTTCAATTTGATTCCCACCCCCCAACCATTCTAGCTTAAAGTCTCCCCAGCAGCCTTCGCAAATCTCCCCACCAGGATATTGGTCCCCCTAAGATTAAATTGCTTTTTGTACAGGTCACACCTGCCCCAAAAGAGGTCCCAATGATCCAAAAATTTGATTCCCTGCCCCCTGCTCCAATCCCTCAGCCACGCATTTATCCTCCACCTCATTCCATTCCTACTCTCACTGTCGCATGGCACAGGCAGTAATCCCAAGATTACTGTCCTTCCATTGTGGTCCTTCTTCTTAACTCCCTTCCTAACTCCCTATATTCTCCTTTCAGGACCTCTTCCTTTTTCCTGCCTACATCATTGGTACCTATTTGTACCATCTGTGTCCTCATCCTCCCTCTTCAGGATATCTTGAACGCGATCAGAAACATCCCGGACCCTGGCACCAGGGAGGCAAACTACCATCCGGGTCTCCTGACTGCGTTCACAGAATCGCCTATCTGACCCCCTAACTAATGAGTCCACTATTACTACTGCCTTCCTCTTCCCTTCCCTACACTTCTGAGCTACAGTGCCGGACTCTGTGCCAGAGGCATGGCCACCGTTGCTCCCCCAGGTAGGCTGTTCCCCCAACAGTACTCAAACAGGAGTACTTATTGTGAAGGGGTACAGCAACTGGGGTACTCTCTAGTACCTGACTCTTCCGCTTCCCTCTCCTAATCGTGACCCACCTGTCTGCCTCCCATGGCCCTGGTGTGACCACCTGCCTGTAACTCCTCTCTACCATCTCCTCACTCTCCCTGATCAGACGAAGGTCATCGAGCTGCAGCTCCAGTTCCCTAACACGGTCCCTTAGGAGCTGCAGCTCGGCCCACCTGGCGCAGCTCTGGCAGGATAGATTAGAGTGCTTGTCTAGGGAGACTATCTGGGTGGAATTGAGGAATGGGAAAGGTGTAGTAACACTTACAGGGGTGTTTTATAGACCACCTAATGGGGAGCAAGAATTGGAGGAGCAAATTTGTAAAAGATAACAGATATTTGTAGTAAGCACAAGGTTGTGATTGTGGGAGATCTCAATTTTCCACACATAGACTGGGAAGCCCATTCTGTGAAAGGGCTGAATAGTTTGGAGTTTGCAAAATGTGTGCAGGATAGTTTTTTGCAGCAATATATAGAGGTATCAACTAGAGAAGGGGCAGTGTTGAATCTCCTGTTAGGGAATGAGATAGGTCAGGTGATGGAGGTATGTGTTGGGGAGCACTTCGGGTCTAGTGCCATTAATTTCAATATAAATTATGGAGAAAGATAGGACTGGACCCAGGGTTGAGATTTTTGATTGGAGAAAGGCTAACTTTGAGGAGATGTGAAAGGATTTAGAAGGTGTGGATTGGGATCATTTGTTTTATGGGACGGATGTAATAGAGAAATGGAGGTCATTTAAAGGTGAAATTTTGAGGGTACAGATTCTTCATGTTCCTGTTAGGTTGAAAGGAAAGGTTAAAAGTTTGAGAGAGCCATGGACTTCAAGGGATATTGGAAACTTGGTTTGGAAAAAGAGAGATCGACAATAAATATACGCAGCATGGAGTAAATGAGGTGCTCGAGGAATATAAAGAATGTAAAAAGAACCTTAAGAAAGAAATTAGGAAAGCTAAAAGAAGATATGAGGTTGCTTCGGCAAGTAAGGTGAAAATAAATCCAAAGGGTTTCTACAGTTATATTAATAGCAAAAGGATAGTGAGGGATAAAATTGGTCCCTTAGAGAATCAGAGTGGACAGCTATGTGTGGAGCCGAAAGAGATGGGGGAGATTTTGAACAACTTCTTTTCTTCAGTATTCACTAAGGAGAAGGATATTGAATTGTTTAAGATAAGGGAAACAAGTAGGGGAGTTATGGAAAGTATGATGATTAAAGAGAAGGAAATGCTGGTGCTTTTAAGGAATATAAAAGTGGATAAATCTCCGGGTCCTGACAAGATAGGACCTTGAGGGAAGTTGGTGTAGAAATAGCAGGGACTGACAGAAATATTTCAAATGTCATTAGAAAAGGGGATGGGTTTTTTCTCTTCCAACAGGGATATGTTAGGGGGGAGGCATTAAGCGGAGGGGGGAAGGGTTGATAATTTTTTTTCCTTCTGTAACTATTTGAAAATATAATAATAAAAAAATTATAATAAAAAAAAGAAAAGCGCATGGTGCTGGAGGATTGGAGTATTGCTCATGTGGTTCCATTGTTAAATAAGGGTTCCAAGAGTAAATCTAGCAATTATCGGCCTGTAAGTTTGATGTCAGTGGTGGGTAAATTAATGGAAAGTATTCTTAGAGATGGTATATATAATTATCTGGTTAGGCAGGGTCTGATTAGGAACAGTCAACATGGATTTGTTGACATGGAAGGTCATGTTTGACAAATCCAATTGAATTTTTTGAAGAGGTTACTAGGAAAGTTGATGAGGGTAAAGCAGTGGATGTTGTCTATATGGACTTCAGCAAGGCCTTAGACAAGGTTCCACATGGAAGGTTAGTTAGGAAGGTTCAATTGCTAGGTATTAATATTGAAGTAGCAAAATGGATTCAATAGTGGCTGGATGGGAGATGCCAGATGGTAGTGGTGGATAACTGTTTGTCAGGTTGGAGGCCGGTGACTAGTGGTGTGCCTCAGGAATATGTACCAGGTCCAATGTTGTTTGTCATATGCATTAATGATCTGGATGATGGGGTGGTAAATTGGATTAGTAAGTATGCAGATAAATTTAGGCCAGTTAGAAGAGTGGGCTGAAAGATGGCAGATGGAGTTTAATGCTGTTAAGTGTGAGGTGCTACATTTTGGTAGGACTAATCAAAATAGGACATACATGGTAAATGGTAGGGCATTGAGGAATGCAGCAAAACAGAGTGATCAAGGAATAATGGTGCACAGTTCCCCGAAGGCGGAATCTCAAGTGGATAGTGTGGTGAAGAAAGCTTTTGGTATGCTGGCCTTTATAAATCAGAGCATTGAGTATAGGAGTTAGAATGTAATGTTAAAATTGTACAAGGCATTGGTGAGGCCAAATTTGGAGCATTTTGTATAGTTCTGGTCACCAAATTATAGGAAAGATGTCAACAAAATAGAGAGAGTAGAGAGGAGATTTACTAGAAAGGTACCTGGGTTTCAGAACCTAAGTTACAGAGAAAGGTTGAATAAGTTAGGTCTTTATTCTTTGGAGCGTAGAAGGTTGAGGGGGGACTTGATAGAGGTATTTAAAATAATGAGGGGGATAGATAGAGTTGACGTGGATAGGCTTTTTCCATTGAGAGTAGGGGAGATTCAAACAAGAGGACAGAAGTTGAGAGTTAAGTGCCAGAAGCTTAGGGGTAACATGAGGGAGTACTTCTTTATGCACAGAGTGGTAGCTGTGTGGAACAAGCTTCCAGTAGAAGTGGTAGAGGCAGGTTTGATACTGTAATTAAAAAAAAAAATTGGATAGGTATATGGACAGGAAAGGAATGGAGGGTTATGGGCTGAGTGCGGGCCAATGGGACTAGGTGAGAGTAAGCGTTCGGCACGGACTAGAAGAGCCGAGATGGCCTGTTTCTATGCTGTTAATTGTTATATGGTTATATAGATTTCCCGACACTGTATTCCATCTGCTATTTTTTTGCCCATTCTCATCTGTCTTCAGACTCTGTGTTTCTTTCTGCAGCCCCCATGTTTCTTCAACACTACCTGCCCCTCCATCTGTCTTTGTAGCATCCACAACCTTGGCCATGAAGTCATTAACTGCACGGTCCAGCTCATTATCATATAAAATGTGACAATAGCAGACTTAACAAGATTTTATAGGATGTGCTAAAATCTATGATCACAGAGGCAGGTTGAAAGGGCTAGTCAAAAGAAAGGGACAGTGAGATGGGGAAAGTTAGAGAGCTAAACCTAGTGTTTAAGATCCAGCCAGCTGAACTTGACTGTTGATAGCGGAGTGAGGAAAAGCTACACACCACTTTCAGATGATGCAGGTAAGCCTTATGCCGCAACTAACTTTTATGCTCCGTGTTCAGTATTAAGTTTAAAAAAACTCATTCATTCCAAAGTTAAATTTGAAAATAAAGATGTGAGATTGAGTAATTTGATACTGGCTTGTGTATCACAATTTAGTTAAATTAAACCATATATTCACAAAAAAGGAACAAATAATGTACTGTTTCTAATTTTTAGAAAATGAATGCTGGAGCAAGTGTTAGACTAAAATGAATGAAAAAATCCTGTATTTTGTTGTCCATGTCTCAGTGAGGTGGAGTTCAGCAGTGTGAGAGGAGGTGAGAACAATCCAGAGAAGCAAATGGGTGTTGACCACGAATGGGAAGGACCACAGATTAATGAATCAAGGAAAAAAAGCGATGCTGATGGCGACTAAAATAAAATCCACCCGGTCAACACCGTTCTGAACTAATAAGTTGTCAAACGAAAGGGGGAGAAAGAGAGAGAGATGGAAAGACTTAGAGAGCTCAGTGGAATGGGAAGCACAAAAAGTTGCCAAAGTGCTCAAGACCCTAGTCACTCAAAACTTTTCTGGGTGAGAGAAAGCAGATCAGTGGTAAGGATGCCAAATCCGAACTATTACTTTAAATACAATGGTGGCCCAGTACACACAGTATGACCACCATTGTGAAATTAGCATTGTGGCTTGTGTTCCGGCAGGCAATTCAAATCAAATCAAGTTTAATTATCATTCAACCATACACGGATGCTGCCGAACAAAAGAGTGTTTCCTCTGGATCCAAGGTGTAAAACATACACAGCACATATAAAATAGCAAGCAAAAAAGAAATAGTCACACAAAAAAATATATATATAGTCCTAAGCTCATCATTCTCATTTCAAGTTTATAATTCTTTACCTGTGTTGCTTCCAGAATGAAATCCTTGATGGTAAGCTGTTCTTCATTGGAAAGACACAGCTGGCTCTCATTGATCAGACTCACAGTAAATGCTTCATAATTCATTGGGCCGTCTTTCTTCGGCCAATATGTGGTCTGCAAAATGTGAAGTTGACAACTGTATGAATATCCTAGCCACTGGGCTTTATAATTATCCTAAAGAAAATATGCAATTCATCACATAGCTGAAATTCATTAATTGCAGGGAATGATTACCATTGAATCAAACTTTCCTGCAGAAGGTTAAGCAGGAAAGTAGCTGACGGACTCTGTAAGGAGCAGGCGCTTTTCCAGAGAGGCATTAAACTGACTGACTGCCTTTTCTGAAGGATGGACACACTGCAAACCTCCTTTTGGAAGGCCAGAGAATTTCTCCCTTTTTTTCCTGGACAATATTTACATTTGAGTTTCTGCAGTGGTTATCTGATCAATTTGGAGTAGCAAGAGAGAGCCACCATTGCAAGGTAGAAATCACTTGAAAAGAACAATTCTCATTGGGACTGAGTTATATTTGAGCCAATAAAAATAAGGGAGGTGTAAATGGAGCAACCAATGTTGGAGAGGGTCAGTATTAGAGTGAGAAGCTTTGGATCAACAGGCTTTGGTGAGAACAGAGTTGGGCAAGCACAGGTTAAGATTCTATGAAACTCAGTAAGTTGTCTATTAGTACACAGCTAGTGCACTGAGAATGGGTCCAGAGTTTGTGCTATGTTCTTAGTGTGAGATGTGGGATCTCTGATAACTATATCTGCATGAAGTGCATCAAGCAGCAGCTTATTTGGGACTGTGTTAAGGAACTGGAACTGCAGCTCGATGACCATTGGCTCATATGGGCGAATGAGGAGGTGATAGGTAGGAGCAACAGGAAGTTAGTCACCCCAAAGTTTCAGGATTTAGGTACATGGGTGACTGCCAGAAGAGGGAAAGGAATAGGTAGCCAGTGCTGAGTACCCCAGTAGCTGTTCCCTTCATTAAAAAGTGTACCACTTTGGATACTGTTGGAGAGGATGACCTACCCAGGGAAGCCGCAGTGATGACATACAAAAAAGCTGGATGAACTCAGCAGGTCGGGCAGCATCCGTTGAAAGAAGCAGTCAACGTTTTGGGTCGAGACCCTTCATCAGGACTGAAAAAGGAGGGGGCAGGGGCCCTATAAAGAAGGTGGGGGGAGAGTGGAAAACCAATGAGAGGAAAGATCAAGGGGTGGGGGAGGGGAAGCAGGGAGGGGATAGGCAGGAGAGGTGAAGAAGGAATCTCAGGGGAAAGCACTATGGGTAGTAGAAGAAGGCATCATCATGAGAAGTGATAGGCAGCTAGAAGAGAAGACAGAGTGAAGGTTGGATGGGGGAAGGGAGAGGGTGGGAATTACCAGAAGTTGGAGAATTCGATGTTTATACCAAGGGGCTGGAGACTACCCAGACGGTATATGAGGTGTTGCTCCTCCAATCGAAGTTTGGCCTCATCATGGCAGTAGAGGAGGCCATGTATGGACAAATCCAAATGGGAATGTGAAGAAAACATTCAGCATTTTTTGTACGTCTTGATTTGACCACAGCATCTGCAGTGTACTTTGTGTTTACCACAGTGATGAGGTTGCTGGCACTGAGTCTCATTCTGTTGCTCAGAAGCGAAGTGTGAAGAAGACTGCAGTAATAATAGGGGATTCCATAGTTAGAGAAGGGGGGTATGTGTTTCTGTGGATATGAAAGCAAGAAACCCAACAAGTATTTTGCCTCCCAGGTGCTAGGCTCAGAGGTGTCCCAGATTGGATCCACGGCATTCTAAGCAGGGAAGGTGAGCAGCCAAAAGTTGTGAAGCATTTTGGTACCAATAGCATAGATAGAAAAAGGGAGGAGATCCAGATGAGAGAATATAGGGAGTTAGGTAGAAAATTGAAAAGCAGGATCTCCAAGGTGCTAATCTCTGAATTGCTGCCAGTGAGATTAAGAATAGGATGATTTGGTAGATGAATACATGGCTGAGGAATTGTTGCAGGGGCAGGATTTCAGATTTCTGGACCATTGGGTTCTCTTATAGGGAAGGAATGGCTTGTACAAAAAGGACAGTTTACACCTGAACTTGAGCGGTACCAATATCCTTGCAGGAAGGTTTAGAAGATCTATTGGGAAGGGTTTACACTAATTTGGCAAAGGGATGGGCAATGGAACGATAGGGCTGAGGATGCGCAGTTGGTATACAAGTAGATGCAGTGTGTAATGAGACTGTGAGGAAGGACAGGCAGATGATACGGCAAAAATTGCACCAAATGGAATTTGTTGAAGGGAGTAAAATCTGAAAGGGTAAGTACAAGATTGATGGTGTTATGCACACAGTATATGGAATTAGGTAGGTGATCTTGTAGCGCTGTTAGACCTTGGCAGGTATGATATTGTGGGCATCTCTGGGTCATGGCTGAAAGAAGATCATAGTTGGGAGCTTAATGTCCAAGGATACACCTTGTATCTAAAAGAGAGGCAGGAAGATAGAGGGGGTGGAGTCACTCTGTTGATTTAGAAAAATGAAATCAAATCCTTAAAAGGAAGTGACATAAGATTGGAAGATGTAGAATCCTTGTGGGAAGAGTTAAAAAATGAAAGGGTGAAAAGACCCTAATGGGAGTTATATATAGCGCTCCAAACAGCAGTCAGGATGTGGGTTACAAATTACAGTGGGATATAGGAAAGTTACTTAAAAAGGGCAATGGTGTGATAGTCATGGGAATTTCAATAAGCAGGTAGATTGGGAAAATTATTTTGGTGCTGGATCCCAAAAGAGGGAAATTTTAGAATGCCTACAAGATGGCTTTTTAGAGCAACTTGTGGTTGAGCCCATTAGGGGAAAGGGAATTCTGGATTAAGTGTTCTGTTATGAATCAGCGAGCTCAAGGTAAATGAACCCTCAGGAAGCAGTGATCATAATATGATAGAATTCACCCACAGTCTGAGTGGGCAAAGATAAATTTAGATGTATCATTATTACAGTAGAGTAAAGTGAATTACAATGCATGAGAGAGGAGCTGGCCAAAGCTGACAGGAAGAGAACACTAACAGGAATTTTGGCAGAACAGCAACGGCTGATGTTTCTGAAAGCAATTCAGAAGATGCAAGATAGCTATATCCCAAGGATGAAGAAGTATTCTAAAGGGAGGTCAGTGCAACCGTGGCTGGCAAGGGAAGTCAAATACAACATGAAAGCAAAATAGAGGTCATATGACATAGCAAACAAAGTGGGAAGTTAGAGGATTGGGAAGCCTTTAGAAGCCAACAGAAGGCAATTACACATACAACATACACAGAATGCTGGAGGAACTTAGCAGGCCAGGCAGCATCTGTGAAAAAGAGTAAATAGTCAACTTTTTGGGCTAAGACCCTTCATCAGGACGTTTCCATAGATGCTGCCTGGCCTGCTGAGTTCCTCCAGCATTCTGTGTATGTTGCTTGGATTTCCAGCATCTTGTTTGTGCGAAGGCAACTAAAAAGCCATGAGGAGAGAAAAGATGAAATATGAAGGCAAGTGTGTCAATAACGTGAAAAAGAATACCAGAGAGTTTTTTCAAATATCTCAAGAGTAAAAGAGATGTAAGAATGGATATCAAACCATTGGAAAATGATGCTAGAGAGGTAGTAATTGGGGACAAAGAAATGGTGGAGTAACAAGTATTTTGAGTCCGTCTTCACTGTGGAAGACACTAGCAGTAGGCTAGGAATTTGAGAGGGTCAAGAGGCAAAACTGAGGGTAGCTGCTGTTATAAGGAAAAGCTGCCTGGGAGGCTGAAAGGTCTGAAGGGATAAAAAATCAACCGTGATGGAATGGCAGAGCAGACTCAATGGACTGAATAGTCTAATTCTGCCATGTCTTTTAGTCTTATTATTTGTCTCATTGTTTGTAGCAGCTTCTCATACACAAACTGGGAGCTTTAGAAGAGGAACAGAATTTAAATTATTTTCATTAGCAGTGATGCAGTTTGGAATAATGGGGCCCTTAAAGGTGACACAAAAATATAAGTTTGTTTCTCATATTAATAGCAAATACAATCACAAATCATTCAAAATTCATAGGATTAGACCACGAAGCAGGAGAGAACAAAAAGCTTCTCTTCTACACTTGCAGGATGATTTTGGATGCAGTTTCTCCCCCTGTCCATTTAAAAAGTCAGTGGCAGAAATACTCGCAATTATTTAGAGCAATGAGCAGTGTGGCTTTCTTTTGGAAACATATTCAGTATTTTTAATATTGGTTGGCTTTTGTCATCGCATATTGTACATTGCAGCAAACGCTCCTTCATCTCCGTCGATTGGTTTGTATAACAATGGCACTGAATTGCTATAACCTGCTCAATAAATGGCCAAAGTAGAGAACTATGGGATGTTACTGCAGCCATCAGTATGAACAGCATTCAGAACAACCACTGTCAGTGGATTCTCTGAGGTTATATCAGATTTCAGTGACCTGCCTTGCATCATCTACACATTGAATTGAGCACACCTAGGTTATATGCACATTAATGACTCTACCATTCAGACTTATGCAGCTGTATGAGGCAGTGGAATCATTACAATAAAGTTAATTATAAAACTATCATCATACCAGTCCTTGGTTATCTGGCAGCATGACTATAATTTGAGCATTGTAGTCCCATATCATTCGCCAGAAGTCCTTTGTAGTATGTGGCAGTGGATGTTGGGTGATGATGAACTCATCAATTCGATGAAATCCCTTAAATAGCCAGAATGAACAAATGGTCAGAAGAGGTCCTCAGATAGAAATCATTCACTGTGTTGATTAATACATGCAAAATGGCCAAAACCAAAATATGAAATAAAGCAGACCAAACATTGCAATGTGAAGCCAACCATGGTTCCAGTAGTCTGGATTAAGGCTGTACTACGTAAGAACATAACTTTTCAGCCTCAGTCTGCACTAGATCCTTCAAAAGCTAGGCTTGACACTACGGTACATTAGGAGTCACCACATTTCAGACAAGGTATCAAACCAAGGCCCCTTAAGGTTTTTCAGAATGTAAAAGATCCAATAGGAGGCCACAATGTTCTGGCTAATATTCATTTGTTCCTTCATTAATATTGCTGCAAACATTATCTAGTCATTATTATATTACTGTCCACGAGACTGTTGCAGCCAAATTGGCTGCCATGTGTGCATGGCATTTCTTATATTGCCTGCACTGATGTCATGAAAGGCTTTATATCAAAAGCTATCTGTCTTGCTGAGCTTTTCCAGTACTTTCTGATTTATTTCAGGCTTCCAGTATCTGCAGTGTTTTCACTTTTGATTACAGATTTGACAAAGATAGTGAGTTGAAAAAAGACTTAGTGCTTTCCTGGTGTATACGCTGAACAAACTCTTCTTGGGCTTCCAGCCATGTACAGTTATTGACTATAATGGACATTTTGATGACAAGCTCCGCCATCATCATCACAATTCCAGGCTAGTTATAGAATACCACAGCCGGGAAATAGACCCAAAGGACCACCTGGACTAAAGTTACCAAAATGTACACCTGAGCCAGTGCTATTTGTCAGCTCTTGGCCCAAGTCCCAATAATATTAAAGAGGATATCAGAAGTTTCTTTCAGATATACCTGCATAAAGAGTTAAAGAGAGGTGAACTGAAGGAAAATGACACTGGAGAGGTAGTAATAGAGGACAAAGAAATGGTCGACAAACTGAATGGGTATTTTATGAGTCAGTATTTTATCGTTTAAGTCAAACTTCACTGTGGAAGACACTAGCTGTATGCCAGAATTTCAAGAGCGTCAGGGACAGAAGTGAGTGTTTTTGCTATTACTAAGGAGAAGGTGTTTGGGAAACTGAAAAGTATGAATGACTACACCCCAGGGCTCTGAAAGAGATAGTTAAAGAGATCATAGAGGCATTGGTAATGATCTTTCAAGAATCACTAGATTCTTGATCAC
Organism: Hypanus sabinus; assembly: GCF_030144855.1. Classification (NCBI taxonomy): domain Eukaryota; kingdom Metazoa; phylum Chordata; class Chondrichthyes; order Myliobatiformes; family Dasyatidae; genus Hypanus; species Hypanus sabinus. The sequence continues at coordinate 136,509,879 of NC_082713.1, forward strand.
TAGATTTCCAGAGGACTGGAAAACTGCAAATGTTACTCCACTCTTCAAGAAGGAAGAGAGGCAGAAGAAAGAAAATTATAGGCCAGTTAGCATGAAGTGCACAGGCTGCAGATCCTTAGAGAATACGACAGGGGACTGGAGCTAGAGGCGGATAACCTTCCACTCATACAAATAAACGAGATGGTGAAGAAGAAGCATTCTAAAGGGAGAATGAGGTGTACGTGGCTGACAAGAGAAGTCAAAGACAACCTAAAAGCAAATGGGAGGTTATATAGTGTAGCAAAAATTAGTGGGAAGGCAGAGGATTGGAAGTCTTTAAAAACCAACAGAAGGCAACTAAGAAAAGCTCTAAGGAAAGAAAAAGATGAAATATGTAGGGAAGCTAGCCTATAATATAAAAGAGAATACCAAAAGTTTTTTTTCAGATTCTATGTATAAAGAGTAGAAGAGAGACAAGAGTGAATATCAGACCATTGGAATTACCATTGTAGTAATGGGGGACAAAGAAATAGCGGATGAATCTAATAAGTATTTTGTGTCAGTCTTCACTGTAGAAGACACTAGCAGAATGCCATAAATGTGAGTGTTAAGGGCAGAAGTGAGTGTTGTTGATATTGTTATGGTGAAGGTGCTTGGGAAACTGAAGAGTTTGAAGACAGACCTAGACCAGATGGACTACTCCCCAGGTTTTTGAAAGATGTAGCTGAAGAGATTGTGAAGGTATTAGTAATGATCTTTCAACAATCACTAGATCCTGGAATGGCTTCAGAGGATTGGAAAACCACAAATGTCACTCCATTCTTTAAGAAAGGAGAGAGAAAGAAGAAAGGAATAACAGGCCAATTAGCTGGACTTCAGTGGTTGGGAAGATGTTTGGAATCCATTCTTAAGAATGAAGTTTCAGGGTACTTAGAGGCACATGACAAAATAGGCCAAAGTCAGCATGGCGTCCTTACGGGAAAATCTTCCCTGACAATCTGTTGGATTTCTTTGAGGAAATAGCAGGCAGGATAGACAGAGAAGAGGCAGACAATATTGTTTATTTGGATTTTCAGAAGGCATTTGTCGAGGTGTCACACATGAAGCAGCTCAACAAGATAAGAGCTGTGGTATTGCAGGAAAGAAACTAGCACAGATAGAAGATTGGCTAACTGGCAGGGTGCAAAGAGTGGGAATAAAGGAGGCCTTTTCTAGTTGGTTACTGGTGACTAGTGTTGTTCTGCAGGGATCGGTGTGGGGACCAATTCATTTCATGTTATAGGTCAGTGATTTGGATGATGGAGTTGATGGACTTGTGGCCAAGTTTGTGGACAATATAAAGATAGGTGGAGGGGCAGGTAGTGTTCAGGAGGCAGGAAGTTTGCAGAAGGACTTAGACAGATTGGGAGAATGGGGAAAGAAGTGGCAGAAGGAATATAGTGCAGGAAAGTGTCTGGTCAAGCACTTTGGTACAAGGAATAAAAGTGTAGCATAAGGCATTTCTAAACAGAGAGAAAATTTTAAAAATCAGAGGTGCAAAGGGACTTTGGAGTCCTCGTTCAGGAGTTATCTAAAAGCAGTAGTGCTGGCATTGGAGAGGGTTCAGAGGAGGTTCATGATTCTGTGAATGAAAGGGTTAATGTATGAGGAAGGTTTGATGGCTCTGGGTCTGTACTCACTGGAATTTAGAAGAATGACAGAGCATCGTATTGAAACCAATTAAATATTGAAAGGACTGAATAGTGCCACTTTCAGAGATTTATTGATGGATCTGTAGAAAATGTTTTCTCCCATGGGGGAGTCTAGGATGGCCTCAGAAAAGAAGGATGCCTATTTAGAACAGAGATGAAGAGGAATTTCTTTAGCCAGAGGATAGTAAATCTGTGTAATTCATTACCATAGATGGCAGTGGAAGCCAAGTCATTGGGTATATTCAAAACAGAGCTTGATAGGTTCTTAATTAGTAAGTGTGTTAAAGCCTAGGAAAAAGACATGAGACTAGGGTTAAGAGAGATAATAAATCAGCCATGATGAAATGGTAGAGCAGACTTATGGGCTGAATGGCCTAATTCTACTCCTATGTCTTATGTACCTGTCCAAAAGTCTTTTAAATGTTGTTATTGCTCCTGCCTCCATCATTTGCCCTAGTATCTTGACCCATATATGTACTATCTTCCATGGAAAAATTGCTCTGAGATTCTTATTAAATCTTTCCCATCTCACCTTGAACCTAAGCTCGCTAATTCTTGATTCCCCAACTCTGTGAAAAAGACTATGTGCATTCACCTTATCTATGACCCTCATGATTTTATAAGATTACCCCTCCGTCTCTTTCGCTGAAGAATGAAGTCCTAACCTGTCCAGCCTCTCCCAATAATCCAGTCCTTCAAGTCCTGTGATTCTTTTCTTCACTCTTTCCAGCTTAATGGCATTGTTCCTATAGTAGCATGACCAAGACTGAATGCAGTGCTTCAAGCGTGGTCTCACTATCACAACATCTATTCTCAGTTTCCTGACAGATGAAGACCATCATGCCAGAAGCTTCCTTCTCCACTCTGCTTACTTATGATGCCACTCTCAGAGATCTATGTACCTATACTCTTAGGTAACTACAGAACCCCCAGGGACCTACCATTGACTGTGGGAATCCTACGCAAGTATGACTTCTCAAAATGCAGCACTTTGCACTTATCTGAATTAAACTCTATTTGCCACTCCCTGCCCCACTTACTCAACTGATCAAAATCCCACTGTAATTCTTGAATGCTACCTTCACCATCTGCAACACCACCTATTTTCCTGTCATCTGAAAACTTACTAAACATATACAATCTCATCCAAATCATTGATATAGAGGACAACAACCTTGGTCCCAGCACCAACACGAAGTTTGTATCAATAATCATGGGCTTCCAGTCTAAGAAGCCATCTACCACCATCACTTCTTGCTTCCTATTGTCTAGCCACTTTCACTAGGTGCACCTGGCAAAGCTTGTTCCTTATGCAGTACCTACTTGTTCTAATACATTGTCTTTTGTTAGAAGGATGTCTTGATTAGGGAAGCCAGCATCGTTTCCTGAAAGGAAAATCCTGCCTGCCTCTGTTCCAAGGTTCAAAGGTCCAATTTAATGTCAGAGAAATGTATATGATATACATTCTGAAATGCCTTTTCTTCACAAACATCCACAAAAACAAAGAAGTGACCCTAAGAATGAGCAACAGCCAAACCTGAGAACCCCAAAGTCCCCCTCAGCCCCCCTCCCAAGCGTAAGCAGCAGTGAACAACAATCCGCCCTCCCTCTGCTCCCCGAACACTACACTCTCCTCCGCCTATCTTCGTATCATTTTTTGAGGAAATTACAAGCAGGGTAGACAAAGGAAATGCCGTAGACATGGTGTTCTTGGATTTTCAGAAGGCCTTTGACAAGGTGCCGCGCATGAGGCTGCTTAGCAAGATAAGAGCATGGGTGGAGCATTGGCTGATTGGCAGAAAGAGAGTGGGAATAAAGGGATCCTATTCTGGCTGGCTGCCGGTTACCCGTGGAGATCCATAGGGGTTGGTGTTGGGACCGCTGCTTTGTACAATGTATGTCAATGATTTGGACTATGGGATTAATGGATCTGTGGCTAAATATGCTGATGATACAAAGATAGGTGAAGGAGCTGGTAGTGTTCAGGGAGCAAAGAGCCTGCAGAGAGACTTAGATAGTTTAGGGGAATGGGCAAAGAAGAGGCAAATGAAATACTGTACAATGTTTGAATATTTATGGTCATGCACTTTGGTGGAAGAAATAAATGGGCAGACTATTATTTAGATGGAGAGAGAATTTAAAATGCAAAGATACAAAGGGACTTGGGAGACCTTGTGCAGGATACCCTAAAGGTTAGCCTCCAGGTTGAGTCGGTGGTGAAGAAGGTGAATGCAATGTTGGTATTCATTTCTAGAGGCATAGAATATAAGAGCACGGATGTGATGTTGAGGCTGTATAAGGCACTCATATTATTAGAGTATTGTGTGCAGTTTTGGGCTCCTTATTTTAGAATGTATATATTGACACTGGAGAGGGTTCAGAGAAGATTCACGAGAATGATTCCAGGAATGCAAGGATTACCATATGAGAAATGTCTGGCAGCTCCTGAGCTGTATTCCCTGGAGTTCAGGAGAATGAGGGGGGATCTCATAGAATCATTCCAAATGTTAAATAGCCTGAACTGATTCGGTATGGTAAAGTTATTTCTCATGGTAGGGGAGTATAGGACTAGAGAGCATGATTTCAGGATTGAAGGATATCCATTTAGAACAGAAATGTGAGAAATTACTTTGTCAGAGGGTAGTAAATCTGTGGAATTTGTTGCTACAAGAGACTGTGGAGGCCAAGTCATCGGGTGAATTTAAGGCAGAGATAGATGAGTTCATGATTAGCAAGGGCATCAAAGGGTATGGGGAGAAGGCAGGGGAGAGGGAATAACTGGAAGAATTAGATCAGTCCCTGATTGAATGGTGGAGCAGACTCGATGGGCTGAATGGCCTACTTCTGCTTCTATATGCTTCTGCTTCTATATGCTTCTATATGCTTCTGCTTCTATATGGTCTTACGATTTCTTAAAGGATTCAAACTTGTAAGCTCATCAGCTCACCAGCAGAGTAGCCAAATTCCAAGCCCTGAGTTTGAGCTGAGTTCAAACTGTGAACAAAAAAAACTGCAGAGGCTGGAAATCTGAAAAAAAATTGGAATATGCTGGTCACAGCATTTTAAGGGGCATCTGTGGAAAGAACCATAGTTAACATTAAATGCAAGATACTTCATCGGAATTCATTAAACAACTTCACTCAGAGAGTGGTGCATTTGTGGAATGAGCTGCCAACAGAAGAGGTAGATGAAGGTTAATTTCTAAAGTTTGGAAGTCTGGACAAATAGGAGGGGTTTGAGGGATATGGTCCAGGTGCAGGAAGATGGACTGAGCAGAAAGTCAGGTCAGAGTGGATGAGATGGGCCAAAGGGCCAGTTTCTGTACTGTAGTACTCTATCACTCTATGAGCACATTAAGGAGCATTTGGCATTTCAGATAGTAGTTTTGGGAAATGGAATCTCTCAAATATGTGACCATTTCACATGCAGTTTAATCATTAACCGAGGCAACTCATTGTATGGATCCTCTGAGGGTTGGCTGTCCCCACACCGTCTGGCAACACACACATTCTGCTTACCGAAACGTATGATGCATTGATGTAATCAGAGCCCTCAACAGTCAGTGTTGCAAGTCCAACTCTTGATCTCTCCACTAGAACAAACAACAAACAGTGCAGATTACACAGATAAGAGTGACATTGGGGTGGACTAAGTTCCTGAAAAGGCCAAGGATTCCAATTTATCACATCTCTGTATCAGACAAACATAGGTATGGACAATCAAAGGAAAAACACATGAATATAGGATGAGCTGCAATTTGAAACAGCTCTTAGAGGGGGAAAATGTGTGAAATGAAATGCTACTAATCAAGTCACATGATGAATCCTTCAGTTCATCAACTTATCACTACTTGTAGGGAGATCTATTCAATCCCATTTCCAGCTCAGCTAAAATCTTATACCTCTGGAACTTCATCCAGGAAGAGCTAATGCAACATCACCTCAATTACTGAAGCATCATAAGACATTGGCCAGCCCGCACTTGGAGTATTGTGAGCAGTTGTGGGCCCCTTATCAAAGAAAGAATGTGCTGGCATTGGAGAAGGGTCAGAGGATGTTCATGAGAATAATGCCAGGAATGAAAGAGTTAACATATGAGGAGCACTTGACGAAACTGGGCCTGTATTTGCTGGAGTTAGAAACATGAGGGGTGGGGTCTCATTGAAACCAATTAAATATTGAAGACTTAGAGTGGATGTGGAGAGAATGTTTCCTATAGTGGAAGAGACTAGGATCAGAGGCCACAGCCTCAGAATAAAAGGACATCCCTGAGATTATTTTTTTTTAGCCAGAATGTGGTGAATTTGTGGAATTCATTGCCACAGACAGCTGTGGAGTCCAAGTCATTGGTATTTAAAGCAGAGGTTGAAAGATTTCTGATTAGTAAGGACATAAATGTTACGAGGAGAAGGCAGAAAAATGGTGTTGAGAGGCATAATAAATTAGGCATGATTGAATAGCAGAGCAGATTCAATGGGTTGAATGGCTTAATTCTGCTCCAGTGTCTTATGCTCTTATCAATTGGTTATAATTCTTCAGAAACAATTTAACAATTGTCTTACAAAGTTTATAAACTGCCACATTTGTACTCTGACCTTTTCTTTACAAAATCAGAATTTTATACATACTGTTTTCTGCTGTCCCACCACTTTCAAAGATTTATTCACCCATGTTCTCTGTTCCTGAATGTTCTTCATAATTTTGTCTCGCAGTTCATGACATATCATTCTATTCCAACTGTTCTTGAACTTGAAAGTATTATCCAACAATGCACTAGTTTGAACCTACTGTGATTTTAGCCATCATGCCCCAATCTGGTTACATCTTTCCCTTCAGTTAGTGCTGAAGTGGACGAGATTAGATTCCCAGTTGATTCCAGTGTCACTGAGAACTCGAAAAGAGCCTCCAAGAAACAAATCCATTCCACTGTAAAATAGCTTTTTAAGATCATGCAATGACAATTACAGAACTGGATAACATGTCCATGGGTATTTATTACTAAAATACAATAGTAAAATATAATATTGGTAAGATTCTCACTCTTCCCATCTAAAGACTAAATAAATCCCTGATAAATCTCATCTTGACTATCTAGTTTCTGCTTTGTGTTAGCTGACACTGGCCAGTGAAATTACAAAGCTCAGAAATTGCAAATTCACATCATGCCAAAGCTGTGAACTTAAATATAACTTTTAAAGTCTGGCTAAAAAACTATAAATGAGCACAAAAGGCATTGGAAAACCTATTGGATCACCTATGCACTTGGCAGGAAAACCTGGGCTAATGACTAATAGAGAAGTTAGGAATTATACAGTGCAAGGTTTATCAGGCTCTGTCCTAGGGGCAAGTAATATAGTTAATTCTCTATTAGTCATCCAGTTCCAAAATTCAGCATTGCATAGTACTAGAGCATTCAGACTATTCAGCAGAGAAACAGGCCCTTCGGCCCGTTGAGCTGTGCCAAGTTTGCTGTTCTGTTTTACTGGTGACAGTGAAAAAGATTTGGATTGTGGAAAGCTCAGTTTGTTTGAGTTTCCTATGACACAGACAGCAGGAGGGAAGCTGGTCCCATTCACTTCAAGCAGCAATAGGAACAAAGCAAAAGAGTTATGGTAACAAACCAAGGATTCGCTAAAATTGGTAGTGAATTCAAAGTAATTAAGGGGAGAATTTTAAGTAGTCTCAATCTGTTGCATTTGGACAACCTGTTTATTAACTGTTTACAGCACCAATCCATGTGGGCATTGATATTGCTATTAGTACAAAGCAAGAGAAAAACAGTCTGATTTAACTACAGTCATTGCTTAGGGGATTCTGTACAGGAGGAAACAAAGGAAGAGTTGCCAGTTGACAGTGTCTAATACCTAACAGCCAGTTATTGAATGGGCCAGAGCAGAAACATTATTCTCTTCTTTCCTTAACCTAGAAGTAAATTACATAGCAAAGACAGCTGCATTCATAGGTTTCATCTTGTGACATGTTAATTGTCAATCCCACTTTTTGAGTTGATAGGCTGTTGACACTATTTCAATTAACTGGTAAGATGAAAATGAATGCTTCCAAATGTATTACATTTTGGGTCACACACTCAGGGCCACAGAAAAGTACAAGACTAGAAATGGCACGAAACTACAGTTATCATAAAAAATAGAACTGGCTGCTTTGCACGGTAAGGGCGACCATCTTATTCAATCATGGATCCAGTCTGCACTCTCATAAAGAGAGAGGAAAACAAGTGGATACCTATTCGACATAACCACCACTAAAATATTCCCTGGCACAATATTGTCAAACCTTAAAAATCAAAATGTCCTTGATGAATTATACACTAAAAAAGAAACCAAAAACTTTCCAACATTTGATCTTCATGCCTACCAGGAATAATGGAGGAATTTCTGTTCTTGTCTCGATTGCATTGCTTCAGTGCTGCAGAATAGTCACACTGCTTGGCATGAGGCTGACTCACCAGCTGTGGAGAGAGAAAAGCAGAAACTCAAGAGTTGAGTTCTTAAGAGGGGCCATTCAGCATAAAACAAGTGTGAATTTTGACCCCAGTCTGTTTAATGTGTGAACTTTTAACCTGGTTTCCGACTCCAGTCCCTGTGATAGATTCTCTCTTCCTACTTATCAACTCTCTGTCCAACTTAAATATTACATTATAAATGGATTTGTCTTGCCCAATTTTCTGGCTTATCCAAGTGCTAACTATTAGTTATCGAGTTATGATCCACTTTTGTCAGGCAGCACAGTCCATACAAGCTTCTCCATAACATTTTCTGCTTTCTGATATTCACTTCTTCAGCTTTCTCTCAGAATCATGATAAGGTGCACCTTGTCCCTAGGTTGAATCTTTGCATTCAATGGAAAATGTTTTCTCCACTTCCATTGATATCTCTTTAAACACATCATTGCCATCTTTTTTTTGCAGAATTCTAGCCACACCATTACCCCTCTATCCACTCTTCTACAGCACTGCCTTCATTCACTACCTTTTACAAATGTCGCAGGCCTCTCCTGTCACCGACTTCCTCATGTCTCCACCCATGCCTGCTTCCTGTTGTTTGCCTGTAATAAAATTGGAGGATGCCAGAAATACTCATAAGGCTCGTGGAGTGAGAAACACGAGCCTTATGAGTATTTCAGCACAGTGAGAGCTTCATGTAAGATTATTGACCTTTGTCCTCCTTGCAGATGCTACTTGACTGACAGAATATTTTAAGCAGTCCTTATTTTTGTTTCCGATTTTCAGCAAATGCAGCATTTTTCTTTTATCATTTAGCCATACTCGTAATTTCATTGCTCATAAGGCTGCTGACTCTACAATGACATTCGATGTTAGCAACACAAAAATGTCATCTGCAAGATACGCACGGTTTTTGGACTTCAGCATTGACTAATGCAACTTTAGAACTTAAACTCTGGATTGTAAATGCTGAAAACGTAGAATAGATATACCGATTAGGACCCACCCAGGAATAGCAGGGATGTGAGCTGGTCCTTGAAATCAGAATTCCCTAAGAATACACAGATATCAGGTTAATTTTCATCTCCTGTTCACCCTGGATCAACGAAGCCTCCCTCTTTGGCTGGATTTTCACTTTTACCTTTCTCTCTTTGCTAATCTGCTGGAAGTGTTTCCACCTCAGAGTCCTGATAAGTAACATTTATTTGACTATTGCTTCTTCTATCACACCATCACTTCTGTCGTATAGTCTCTTTCTGCTCTCTTAGTTTATTTTTAATCCCAGTTTTACTTCTTTTAATAACCATTTATCTGTAACACCTTAGTTCATTCGAAAAGTACAACCTTGAACCATTAACTTGGTTTCTTCCTGATCTGTGAAATTGTTTATAAATTTTCTATTTTTATTTCATGCTTTTAGCATAGGCAGCAAATCCTGTGCTTTGATCATTCATTCAAATGAATTACCGATGTTCCTATTCTGATTCAGAAATATGCTTGCTTCTTATTGGGACTGGATAGTGTGATCTGCAAGATCCCGAAGGAGTGGGTTATGCAGCTGTGTGAGGTTCTCCAGTGCATTTTCAATCTGAGTCTCAGCCTGGAAAGGGTCCCGAATGTGTGAAAAACTCCCGGCTGGATAAGCAGGGCAGCACTATGAGGATCATGGTTTTTGATTTCTCAAGTGTCTTTAATACCATACAGCCCCCACTACTGGGAGAAAAGCTCCATTCAATGCAGGTTGGCACTTCCATTGTGTCCTGGATATTGAACTACCTGACTGGAAGACCAGTTTATGTGGCTTCAGAGCTGTGCTATAAGCAGCACTTGGGTCCCACAGGGGATTGTACTGGCACCCTTCCTGTTTACCCTGTATACCTCAGACTTTAGATACAACACCGAGTCATGTGATCTGCAGAGATTCTCTGATTCGCAGCAATTGTCTGGTGTATAAAGGGAGGGCGGGAGGATGAATACAGGGCCCTGGTGGAGGACATTGTCGAATGGTGCAGGCTGAATCATCTGCAGCTCAACAGCAGTGAGACAAAAGAGATAGTGATGGCCTTTAGGAAGACTAAGCCTGCACTGCTCCCTGTTACTATTGATGGTGAGGACGTGGATGTGGTGAGGACCTACAAGTACCTGGGGGTGAACCTGGATGACAGAGTTGAGTGGAGCACCAACTCAGAGGCTGAGTACAAGAAGGACCAGGGTCACATTTACTTCCTGAGGAGACTGAGGTCCTTTGGAGTCGTGCAGGCCTCTCCTTCACATGTTCTACCAGTCTGTTGTCACCAGTACAATCTTCTATGCGGTGGTTTGCTGGGGCAATGACATTAACACAGGTGATGCCAACAGGCTCAATAAACTGCCTAGAAAGGTTTGCTCTGTTATAGCAGTCAAACTGGACACACTGGAGGCTGTGGTAGAATAAAGGACCCTATGGAAAATCCTGGCAATTCTGGATAGCATTTCTGATTGTCTGCATGCCACCTTGGCTGAACAGAGGAGCACTTTTAGTAATAAACTAAGACAACTCTGCTGCTCCAAAGAGCATTCTATGAGGTGTAAAGGGGGTTTCTTCTTTTTCTTTGTTACTATGTATGTAATCAAAAGGGCTTCTTTTGTTTTGTTAAAAGCAGGAATGTTTCTTTGTTGCGAGAGACTGCTGGGAGAATTGTATTCCTTTGTAAACCAAATGGGGATTAATGTTGAGTCTGTAAGCTTTTGTTGACGGGCTTCTGGGGAGATCGGCGCGAGGGGGTCGAGAGAGAGAGGACGCAATGCTGTAAACTGGGCGAGGATCGGACCCCAAGCGGGGGTCCGAGGCCGGGAGGTACTCCGAGGAGGGGGGCATGAAGCTAGATGTGCTTGGTTGACCACTCGGAGGGTCCTGAGCTGCGAGTCGAGGAGTTCGGAGGGGATCGAATGGTGGCCAGAAGACTTCAGAAATTGAGCTCCAACGGTTGTGCACGAAGTGGTTTGGACTTTGATAAATTTGGCACCTTTTCTTTATTTTTTCTCTTCATATATACTGTATCGTTATTAATCACTTAGTTATAGTAACCTTTATAAATTGTACTCATTTAATCGCATATGGTGTACTGTCTGTTTTTGGGCAAGGCGGGGACATCACACAGCATCCACACCAGCTGATTTACCCAGTTTGGTGGGGCTGAAGGCTGCTCCCCCTAGACGAGAATAAGCTGAGCGAGCCTGAGGCGACCCAGAGGGTTACAGGGATTAGTTTTACATTCAGTCATTAGATTAGATTAGATTAGAATTTTATTTCTTACATCCATCTCACACCATGAGGGAGTAAAAATCCTTTATGTTGCATCTCTGTTGCTATGTAAAAGCAATAAAGAAGGGAAATGAGGGAGGATATTGCCCAAACACTAAGACTATATACATAATTGTTTTGTATACATGTGTGTACACTCAGATATGAAATCAGATCAATGTGTATTGATCACTCTGATGGCCTGGTGAAAGCAGCTGCCCTGTAGTCTGTTGGTCCTGGCCGTCATGCTGCGGTACCGCTTGCCAGACAGAAGCAGCTGAAACAGTTTGTGGTTGGGATGGCTGGAGTTCCTGCTGATCCTCTGGGCCCCTTTTTATGCACATGCTGCTGTAAATGTCCTGAATAGAGGGAAGTTCCCTTCCACAGATGCAGTGGGCTGTCTGCACCACTCTCTGCAGTGCCCTGCGTTGAGGATAGTACAGTTTCCGTACCAGGTGGTGACACAGCCAGTCAGGATGCTCTCGATAGCGCTCCTGGAGGAAGTCCTGAGGATCTGGGGCCACATGCCAAACCTCTTCAGCCGTTTGAGGTGAAAGAGGCCTGTTATGCTTTTTTTTTAAATCACACAGCCGGTGAGATCCTCAGTGGTGTGCGTACTGAGGAGCTTGAAACCACTCACCCTCACAACTATAGCCCCATTGATGTCAATGGGGGCTAGCCTCTCTCCGTTCCTCATGGATTTAGGCTCCATAATGAGTCAACCTATAGCCAGGGAGATGATGACCCTCTCCTGTTAGACTGTTTGAGGTAACTTATTTTTAATTCTTTCTTAATTCTTTTCTAATATTTGTCTATTAGCATATCAGTGCACTTGTAATGCTACTGAGACACTGTAATTTCCTTTGGGATCAACAAAGTGTCTGTCTATTTCAGTTTATTTATTTGTCCTTGCAACTCAGAAGGAAGTCATCCAGCTCACTGACTTTCATGCCAGCTCTCAAAGTCATCCAATCTGTACATATTTCCCCACTGTTATTTATATTTATTTATTCAGGGACACCGCACAGAGTAGGCCCTCCAGGCTCTTTGAACCATATCGCTCAGCAGCCACTGATAACCCCAATTAACCCTAATCTAATCACAGCACAATTTATGATGACCAATTAACCTACCCGATACATCTTTGGACTATGGGAGTAAACTGCGGCACAGGGAAAAACCCATGCATTCCACAGGGAGAATGCACAGAGATTCCTTACAGACAGCATTAAAGTTGAAGTCCAAGCTCCAACACCTCAAGCAGTAACAACATCGGACTAACCACTATGCTACTGTGGCACCCAGAAGTTAGTTCTCCGTAACCTATTTTCTATAACATGCCATTGACTCACCACTGATTCTTCTGCCATTCCCATGCACTAGAAGCAATTTATAAAAGTTAATCAAGCTATCAGAATGCCTTGGGAGAAAATGTGAGCCCACAGGAGAATTCTGGGAGAATGTGAAAACACCACATAGGATGCTTCTGAAGATTGAACTCCATTCACTTAGAGTTGTGCACTAACTGCAACTGAAAGAGTTAGGAAGATGCAAGAATTTCTGACCAGAGATGGCTCTAAAATGACTGCAGTTCTATAGTACTTTTCATGCCCTTTGTGAATGTCCCAAGGCACTTCAAAACTAATGAAGGCTTTTGAATTTGTATACCTAACTTGTACACAGTAGTCAAAAATAAAAAAATAATAAAATAAAAAAGTCTTCATCCTCTTCTGTGTCCATTGTCTTCATCCTATCACAGAGATTTCCTTTGTTCTCTCTACCCACCCCCTTACTTCTCTGCAATTAAAAATATCAACTTTCTAACTTTTCTCAAACTTGATGAAAGGTCATTAAGCTGAAAATGTAGCCTCTGTTCCTCTCTCCATAGGTGCTGCCTACCCACTGAGCATTTCCAATGTTGTTTTTATTTAAAGTGTATATGGCAAACAGCCAGAAACAGCAATATGGTCAAAACTGCACAATCTATGTTGGAAGTGTTGATCAGGAGATAAATATTGTCCAAGCCACTTCTACCGAATTAGTGCCAAGGGATTATTTACATCAGCATCCCCTAAATAAACTTCACATTAAATTGAAGAAAATCAATAATATTTGCAAAAAAATATGAGTCTCACCTTGAATTGTTTCTCTAGTTTTGTTTTTCCCGATGGTCCCGGAGTAAGAAGAGCATTTACGTAGGTGTGCAAATGATTGGCAGTAACTTCAGTGTCCTTAGTAAGGATGGCTTCCACGAGGGCGTCATGAATGAAGACATACTGCTCCTGCAGAGAACCATATTAGTCATGGAACTGCATAATTGGTCCTAGAGATTATTTGGTCGTCATACCAATGTGTAAAATATATTGGATTAGATTCTAGACAATTAGTATTCTAGTTTACAAATGTTTAGTAAGTGCCCATATGTAATTTAAATTTTTTATTTTAAGGCTGTGATGTCAATAGACATTGGTTGAATAGAGGATCTTGGTGAAGTAATGAAGTAAAATTGATGAGCAAGAAATATACACAAGGAGAAGATGCCTCGTAGCAAGGAGCAACCCAAGTATGTTCACCATGACTTCATTCATGGTGCAACCTCCAACTTGCACAGGCATATTCCTCCCACCATGGGTACACACACCACCCACTGCAACTGCAGTCTTAAAACTCTCATTCAGTGGTGTACACATACTCTAGGCCCTAGCACAGATGAACTAAATTCAGTAGAAAATATCCAAAGATCCAGATCTGGTAAGTCTGAGACATTACTAACGATCCCGAGCAAAACACAATCATATAGTGTTTCACAATCAAGCAAAATATATTGCTGGAGTAAACAAAACATCTATGTTTTCCAAAACATCCAAAATGTTTATTTAACCACATAACCATATAACAATCACAGCACGGAAACAGGCTGTCTCGGCCCTCCTAGTCCGTGCCGAACGCTTAAACTCACCTAGTCCCGCCTACCCGCACTCAGCCCATAACCCTCCACTCCTTTCCTGTCCATATACCTATCCAATTTTACCTTAAATGACACAACTGAACTGGCCTCTACTACTTCTACAGGAAGCTCATTCCACACAGCTATCACTCTCTGAGTAAAGAAATACCCCCTCGTGTTTCCCTTAAACTTTTGCCCCCTAACTCTCAAATCATGTCCTCTCGTTTGAATCTCCCCTACTCTCAATGGAAACAGCCTATCCACGTCAACTCTATCTATCCCTCTCAAAATTTTAAATACCTCGATCAAAGCCCCCCTCAACCTTCTACGCTCCAATGAATAGAGACCTAACTTGTTCAACCTTTCTCTGTAACTTAAGTGCTGAAACCCAGGTAACATCCTAGTAAATTGTCTCTGCACTCTCTCTAATTTATTGATATCTTTCCTATAATTCGGTGACCAGAACTGTACACAATATTCCAAATTTGGCCTTACCAATGCCTTGTACAATTTTAACATTACATCCCAGCTTCTGTACTCAGTGCTCTGATTTATAAAGGCCAGCGTTCCAAAAGCCTTCTTCACCACCCTATCTACATGAGACTCCACCTTCAGGGAACTATGCACTGTTATTCCTAGATCTCTCTGTTCCACTGCATTCCTCAATGACCTACCATTTACCCTGTATGTTCTATTTGGATTTATTCCTGCCAAAATGTAGAACCTCACACTTCTCACCAGTAAAGTCCATCTGCCAACATTCAGCCCATTCTTCTAACCGGCATAAATCTCCCTGCAAGCTTTGAAAATCCACCTCATTATCCACAACACCTCCTACCTTAGTATCATCGGCATACTTACTAATCCAATTTACCACCCCATTATCCAGATCATTTATGTATATTATAAACAACATTGGGCCCAAAACAGATCCCTGAGGCACCCCGCTAGTCACCGGCCTCCATCCCGATAAACAATTATCCACCACTACTCTCTGGCATCTCCCATCTAGCCATTGTTGAATCCATTTTATTACTCCAGCATTAATACCTAATGACTGAACCTTCTTAACTAACCTTCCATGTGGAACTTTGTCAAAGGCCTTGCTGAAGTCCATATAGACTACAGCCACTGCCTTATCCTCGTCAACACTCCTCGTAACTTCTTCAAAAAATTCAATAAGTTTTGTCAAACATGACCTTCCACACACAAATCCATGCTGGCTACTCCTACTCAGATCCTGTCTATCCAGATAATTATAAATACTATCTCTAAGAATACTTTCCATTAATTTACCCACCACTGATGTCAAACTGACAGGTCTATAATTGCTAGGCTTACTTCTAGAACCTTTTTTAAACAATGGAACCACATGAGCAATACGCCAATCCTCCGGCACAATCCCCGTTTCTAATGACATCTGAAAGATCTCCGTCAGAGCTCCTGCTATCTCTACACAAATTTCCCTCAAGGTCCTGGGGAATATCCTGTAGTATCCTGGGAGAGTAGGTATATTCTCGGCACAGTGAATCTTCCCTGACCCAGTTCTTGCTGGATCCAGCCAGCAAGCATTGCCTATGGCCCCCTTATAGACACAAGAGATTCTACGGATGCTGGAAGCTTTGTGCAGCACACACTCACAAAATTTAGCAGGAACTTGCCAGGTCAGGTAGCATCTTTGGAGGGGAAAAACAGTCTGAAGAAGGATCTAGGCCTGAAACGTTGACAGATTAGTCCTAGATGCTGCCTGACCTACTGAATTCCTCCACCATTTAGGTGTCATGCTGTCCTCACTCCTGTACTTAACCCTATATCTTAGGCTGGACTTTGGGTCATGGCGGAGTGCTGGGAAACATAGTAATATCTACAAGATACCAAGAGTTACAGAACAATGACATACTGTTTACTGTTTTTCATTATTAGGAGTTAAGCTTTATTGTCACATTCATATTCTTGGAAATGGAAGGCCAGCATTTATTGCTCATCCTTAAGTGCCCTCTTGAACCACAACAATCTGTCTGGTGAAGGTGCTTTTGGAAGAGGGGTTTCCAGGACCTGGATTCAATGATAATGACAATGGCACATTTACGAGACACAATGGTGTGTAACTTGGAGAGGAACCTGCAGGTGATAATGTTCCTATGCTTCTGCTGGCCTTGTTCTTCTTGGTGATAGAAGTCACAGGTTCAAGAAGTGCAGGCAGAGTAGGCTAGGCGAATAACTACAGGGTTTTTTTTGGTAGACTGTGTACACTGCAGCCACTCTGTACGGTACCTTGAATGAGAATGAATGCTTAAATGGTGAATATGAATGTATTTATTCTGTATGGTGTCTGATTTCATCAGACATTAAGGACCCCATCAAGGACCCCATTAAGGACCCCATTAAGGACATTAATGTCCATCATTAAGGACCCCATCACCAGAATATGCCCTCTTCTCACTGCTACCATCAAGGAGGAGGTACAGGAGCTTAAAGACACACACTCAGAAACAGCTTCTTCCCTTCCACCATCATATATATTTCATGGCATATGACAGTGATATTAAACCTGATTCTGATTCTGAACCAACAGAGAGGCCACATCTCTGCAAATTACCTATGTAGCCATAAAAGAACTTCCAGCCTGACCTTATGAAAAAAATCCTAACTTGCATTCCACAGGAAGATAAACTGATTGTCCTGGATAATTTCAGTGCCAGATTAGGAAAAGCAGAGTCTGCTGGCAAGGTGTGTTTGCCATGCAGAGTGCAGAGAAAGCTAACTCCAATTCCTCCTCCTGATGAAATGCTAGGAACCTAGTCTTGTTACTTATGATACCTCTTTTGCCAGAGACAAGCAGACCCTCTTTTGGCAACATTGCTGGTCCAGGCACTCACACCTGAAGACCATCCAAGCTGGGAGATTTATCTATTTTAAGTAGAGCTGGTCTTTTCCAACTCATCCTGCCTATTAATTTTCATCCCATTCTTCTGCCATCAATATTCCAATCAATAATTGGTCAAATATCATGTTCAATTTTTAAATACCCATAAGTCAGATTCAGCCCTTCGCTTTATAACCAATTACTTATTTGTATTTTAGTTGGGGGGGGGGCGGTGTGTGTGTGTGTGTGTGTGTGTGTGTGTGTGTATATATATTATTTTTCAGGCAGTTCTTAGTCATTTCTGCTTACAATGTGTTTCCCTTATATTGTAGATGTCAAGTGATAAGATTCTTTGATCCCGTCATGATAGATTCTCTTACGGTTTTTTTCCAATCTGACACAATGAACTGTTGGTTTACACGGGCACTGAAATTATTAAAGCACAGGATGTGGGCAGCTCTGGGAAAGCTAGTAATTATTGCCCATAAAGTGGATAGCTTGCTCAGCTACTTCAGAGAGCTATCCCAAGGCAATCATTTTGCCATGGGTCTAGATGGACAAAGTAAAAGGATGACAGCCTTCACTCCGACGCATGTTGATAACACAGTTATGGCACTACAACAGTTCTATTGTTTTACTGTCACCATTACTGAATGTACATTCCTGAAGCCTTTCCTTCATAAACTTTTTTTTGTGTTCTCACACTCAGAGGCATTTATTTGTTCAGGAAGAATTAGACCATTTTGGCATTATGAAGCAAAAACCAAATCCTCCCAAGACCTTATTCTAACAAAAACAAGTTAGTTGAAGCATCTAAAATTCCTTTCAAGTTAACCATTTTTCTTACCTCTGTTTGCACTAAATAGTTCCTTTGTGTTCGGATGTGTTTAAGGAATCCCAGCACATTGACAGTGCCTTTCCGTTTGATCTGTTGCAACATGCTGTCTATTACAATGTATGTGCCAGTTCTTCCAACACCAGCACTGCAAGAGAAATGGCATGTAATCTAATATAAGTGATTAATTAGGAAATGGGTCTTTCCCTCACTGTGACTATACTCAACTGTGCAACATAATGTATTCTGAGAAAAGGAAATATTCTTTATATAATTGTGACATCCAAAGCTAGTTGTTCAAGTATTAATCTTAAAAAAACAGCTATTTTGCATCCTCCCAGACTTTTCTGCACAGTTTTAGCAGGATTTTTTAAGGATTATATATTGACAAGAAGGAATGCTGCTGAATATATTGTGGCACACCCTCTATCGAATTGAATTGAATTGACCTTATTTCTTACATCCTTCACATACATGAGTAAAAATCTTTATGTTACATCTCCATCTAAATGTGCAATGTGCAATCATAGTAATCTATAATTTATAATAATAAATAGAACAATCAATGTAATATAGAGTACACTCAAGTCAGTGTGAGTTCATCAGTTTGACGGCCTGGTGGAAGAATCTTAATTGACAAACCCAGTATTGATTAATTCTGGTTTAAGATTATTCGCTGTCCATCATCACCAGCACATGTTTATCATTACAAGCATGCTGGGATTTTAAAAGAAAATAAATAACTATTTAATTCTATTTCAATTGAACATTTTATCTTTATTTTCCTGGTGGAAACAGGTGGGATATGATTCGATCCCTATTGTACACATACCTTTAATTATGTGTAAAACAGGCAATTGATTTCACCCCATCAGCATACCACCAAGTTTGGGTAGAGTGATTCACACATGGGGGCAATGCCTTCTAGTGATGAGCTCTTTTAGGAATTCCTAGTGCCTACATTATTCCTGATCACATCTTCATTTCAACCCAGGACAAGGCAACATTACCCCAGATATTGGACTGCTTTGGAGTTTGGCCCCCAATGTTCCACAAAAACTGGGGAGCCTGTAACTCTATCTGTAATTGCGATGAGAGTGCCTTACGCAGTGCCTGTAGCTGAAACCAATTAAACATATGCACACTATGACAAACCAAAAAGATGTTGTAGTGAATGAAGTTGCATACCTGCAATGAACTACAACAGGTCCGGTATGACTGGCTTTAGCAGCTGCTGAGTGTCGAATAAATGTTAACACAGGAAGGGCATACTCTGGAACACCCATATCAGGCCACTGGGTGTAATGATACTGGGTCACTATATGATCATTCTGCCTTCCTTTCAATGATCCCTGTGGTGGAGTAGAAAAGAGTTCAATAATAACGTTAATTATCTTCTAAAGCAGAAGATACCAAATCAGTTCCAGAATGCATTACTTCAGGCCAAGAAATTGGAGCATAAAGTGCTTGATCGTACAGAATTTCTCAAGCTTGCCTCGGCCTTGCTTTCAAACAACACCATCCACTCCTCACCAAATTCCCTTTCTACCCTTTAACCCAAGGAAAACCAGCTTTTTTTTCCCCGTCCCTTCAGTGACTTTCTCAGGAGCCTGGAATCCAAGTACAAATCACCAACTAAAGTTCCAGCTTGAATCAGAGAGAGGGAGGATAAAAACTGGGGTCACATCTATAAAGCTCACTGGTGGTAAACTGATTTATTCAGCCTAAGTCAGACAATATCATTGAACGCTACAACTAATTACTTTAACTTTAGTCAGATAAATGCTTTATATAAGTTCCACATTACCAAATACGTCATCTCACCACCATCATTCTGACCAGCAATGGTTAGGAAACAATTCCACGCACAGTGGATTGAGCTAGCTACTTATTTAGTGCAACTCTTAAAGAACAAAAACTAATTGATAAAATAGCTGGGATTCCCTTTGTTTATTTGGAACACTATGCCACTTAATTGGGACAGGAGACAGTTGCTGAACAGTTTCTACCTAGCATCAGTCGCACGGTCACTAGACACTGCACTGTACTTTGAGTGAACAGTTTTTAAATAGCATCAATTGAGTGTGTTAGTGTTTTAAAGCAGTGATTTTTGTCACTGATAGCTAGTGCCAATAAGCAGCAAGACAATACAGAACTGGTTTGCTCATTGCAGTTTCCAGCATTTGGGCTTGGAGATGCCAGAAATGGCCATGAGTGAAAATAAAACAATTTCACTACTTTAACAAGTTAGTGAGCGCAAAGCATTAGAAGGTATTGACAATCATCTTGAATGTTGCAACAAAAATGAAGAATTGAAGGATGCAATCATCGAAAGCATTGGTTGCAGGCAGTTCATTATCTGCATGAGGTGTCTGTGCAGACTTTGTTCACTTACAGTCAACCAAAAGTACACAGCCATGTACACTGATGAATTCCTCTATCGATAACTATTAGGAACTAATACACAGTTTTATAGTACTGTAGTAGCATTAATAGTGTTCTAATTGCTCTGTATTTCATTTAAATACATAACTTATTACTCAGTTAAACAATAACGTTTTTTTTTATACATTTTTTGCAATTTCCCATGAAACTTTGGCTAATTGGGGCCGCCACTTAATTGGAACAAATTGTACTGGTCCAGATGAGTACCAATTAACCAGAATCTACTGTATTTTTTTCTTATTTGGAAATCCAAGTAAACGTCAAGTAGCAGACTTGTTCTGCCACTTGCATTAACTCTCTTCACCTTTCATTAAAGGTTCATATACCAAAAACAAGAATATTTAAATGTTTGACAAGCTCCTACCCTTTAAGTACACTGGAACAGTGTGGGTACGAGCTTGTTGATAGGAAGTGCAAATTGTTGCTCAAACATTCTTCAGAAGCACCTCTGAGCTGTTGTTCAAATAGCTTAAATAATTCTGTTTTTGTTCTAAATCCCAGACCAACTTCACCGAGCAACTGGGGCTTTTGAGTTCAAAAGGGATCAGGCTAGTGGGCAGCCCTACTCTGAATCTACCTGTTCCCCCTAACTATGCAGTTTGAGCAGGCAAGCTCAAAGAACAAATTACATTAAATGTAAAACAACATAAGCCAGCTTGCAACTTGGTGAAATTTAATCTGTGCTTTCAACTCTGCATGATGTTTTGCCTGAACCGAGCCAAACAAATGCAAACCTTTTTAAACTTTGTGTTGCGTACAGTAAACTGTCTAACAGTGTAATAAGATGAAACTTTCATGTTCTTCAGCGATACAAGGATGTGTCCGTATTCTTCACTGTTTTCTGATGGCCAGTACTGATCACATTTCCTCTGAAAAGAAATAAGAATTTACTTTACAGAACAATCCAAGGTCTTTCTCAAAGCATTGTAACTCAGGATATCTTCAAAAGGCGATACCTCAAAAAAGTGGCATCCATTGTTAAGGACCCCCACTACCCAGGAAATGCCCTCTTCTCATTTACTACTATCAGAGAGCGTGAAGGCACAAACTCAACATTTTAGGAACAGCTATTTCCCCTCTGCCAGCAGGTTTCTGAACAGACAAAGAGCCCACAAACACAACCTCACTATTTTTGCTCTCTTTTTGCACTATTTATTTTTAATATGTATTTCTTATTGTAATTTATAGTATATTTGATATATTGCACTTCACTGCTGCCGCAAAACAACAGATTTCATGAGTCAGTGATAATAAACCTGATCCTCATTCTGAAGATGGCTAATATTTGTATGACTCAACAGGATTAATGCTCTCAGGTTAGGATAGAGTGCAGACACCTCTCTTCCATGACCTTATACAACATGGAGAGTCTGACACTGGTTTTGCATGGTTTGAATTAAAAAATCTCTAATCTCCAGTATGAATACTCCTTGCCTTAAACTCACCGTGTGCTTTGAATTTCATCATGTGGGGCTGGAGCAAATCAAGCCCGAAACTACTGAAAAATCTTGACTCACAACTAACCCATGCTTCCATTTTAGTCAACTGTTAAAATGGTCAAAATCTCTTAATGATTCTACATGCAACAATGTTTAGATGTATTCAAAAAATTCTTTAAACTATTGAGAACGTGCATATTCTTGTCAAAACTGAAATTGACAAAAGACGCATTCCCGACACATCCTCATATTGTGTCGAGTGACAGATCTATTTGGAATTCTTTCTTGAGAGGACCCCGTTACGATAAAAATAAACATCAAGGGTGAGCTCCCAGGACCTTCAGGACTTCCATGTTAACTGGCATGTCTGTAAAGAAGCCCCATGTTGCTGCACGTTTGACTTTAGCATGAAGAAGTGGGGGTGTTATTGCTGCTTTGTTTGGAAAACCATTAACTAAGACTTTTTGTTATACTATACTTTATAGTTGTAGTATAACAAAACCATCTTAGTTAATAGTATTTCTAGTTATAAATTTAGGCCATAATTTGGAGAAACGACAGAAATTAAGAAGGGAATTTCCAAGAATTCGATGCAAGCTTTGAGCCTAAATATACAATTGGGAAGTTGATATTGTATTTTACAAAAGTTCCTGGTAAACAGAATTCCAAACAAAGGGGTGGAAATGTCTCCACTTTTTCATTGTAGTGTTATACCTGCACAGATAATCTGAATAACATATGTATGTAAGGCACTATTGTGGTTTCTGAAACTCACCCTTCCTTTCTCTACCAGGTTGGTGATCATCACAATGACGCTCACATTATGCTCCCATATCATTCGCCAGAAGTCCTCAGTTGTGGATTTCAGTGGCCCTTGAGCTGCTATGTAGGCTTTCTGCCTATTGTAGCCCTGATAGACATAATTAAAAATCATGCTTTGTTACCTTCCTGCTGTTTTTATTATTTAGCATACATCTCTGTTTTTAAGAAGTATTCTGAATCACGTTAAATCCATTATGAAAAAATCCACGAAGATGACCCATAGAATTTTAAAGTAAGGTTACACAAGCATATAAACATAACAAAAATTATTGGAAAAGTCCGGAAGGTAAGGCATTATTCTTATATTCCTTTAATCAGACAATGCTTCTATTCATTCACAATGTGGATCTCACTGGCAATGCTCATCAAACCATCACTGCACCTTTTCAGAGGGCAGTTAAGATCCTGTCACATTGTTTTGTGTCTGGACTAATATCAATGAATTTCCTTCTCTGAAGGACATTTGGTGAATCAAGTAACTTCTTGTATCAATTGTGTAGTTTCATGGTTAACATTATTGATTCTAGCCCTTTTATCCTTATTTAAATGCATTAAATTCCCTTTGTAAGTGCTGGGATTCAAACT
Source organism: Hypanus sabinus (assembly GCF_030144855.1). Classification (NCBI taxonomy): domain Eukaryota; kingdom Metazoa; phylum Chordata; class Chondrichthyes; order Myliobatiformes; family Dasyatidae; genus Hypanus; species Hypanus sabinus. The sequence continues at coordinate 136,533,233 of NC_082713.1, forward strand.
TATGGATCAATCAAACAGGATCTTGATTCTGGCCCGATAACCACAAGACCAGAGGAAGCTTTACAGCCAGTTTTGAAAGAGCTGTACAATTAGTCATTGTCTTTTGGTCTTATTCCACAGACCTGCAAATCTTTTTTTTAATATTTATTCATTTTCCATTTAAGCTACAAAACAACTACAACTCTTTCGCCTTTCTCCTCCTCCCCCAAAAGACAATCCTAAACATCTATTAGCCTTCTCCTTCCCACCCTCCCCCCACTTTCTTTATAGGGCTCCTGCCCCCTCCCTCGTCAGTCTTAACGAAGGGTCTCAGCCTGAAATGTTGACTGTTCATTTCCACAGATGCTGCCCGACCTGCTGAGTCCCTCCAGCTTGTTTGTAAGTGGAAAAAAATTGGTTTATCCTTATATGCATTTAAAATTCCTTTTTCCCTTCATCTAATTTCCTGGTTCAAATTGAAGTGATTAAAATTACTACAGCTTTAACATCACTAATATTGAATTCTTTACTATCACTAAAGTAAATTGATTAAATTACACAAAGCGAAGGTTAATTCTATGTCTTCTCTGTCCTCTGTAGAATTGTTTTGTTTAATTCTTTTCAACCAGGTTACGAAGGATGAGCACTGTAGTGAAATGGATCTGAAATCTGAAGGCTGCTCTCTGTGAACTGAGGAACGTTGACAATGTGAGCCAACTATTGGTAGCTTGCTCAGCAAGAATGGCAGTGTTTGCAAATGCAACGTACAGTACAAAAATATTGATATTATGTGCAGATATTTTAATGTTTCACCATTTAGACGAAGTCAATTAGTAAACTAAATTCAATAGATAGCATGTCTTGAGCACAAAACTGAATATTTAGATGTTTAGAGCGAAAACCTGCCCAGAGTGGAAAAAAAGAACATTTATTAAGTCATATTAGCATTCATCATCAGGAAAGCAATCCACATAACACTTATTGCATTTGACAGTTTTTATATAAAAGCCTATCTCACAAAGAACTTCTGTGTGATATTTTCAGTGAGGCTTTTCCTTACTCTAATATACAATATTTCAAATAAAGAATTAAAAGATGCCTTACATTGTGTTGCAAATGTAAAGTAATTCCAAAATGGAAACACCGCATTACTTACCCATCACATCTTCCAGCACCTCTGTCAACTTTCTTCACAGTGTATGTAATTTTGGGTATAAACAGTGACTGCTGCTTTAAGGCTCTCATTGCTCTAAAGATGAGACTAACTGATTTGTAGAAAATTCGAGACATGCTCTATGAAGAGGTTCTTGAATTAGGTATACACTTCGTTTGAGCTCCATCTCTTATGTCCCTATATTCTGCAATGGATTTTAGTCAATGCCAATGGTTAAGGGCCCACAGCTCACTCAGAATACTCACCAATTGAGACCACCCAAAATTAAAACTTTTTTCGAAGCTCAGAGGTCAAAATCTTTGATTCTTGCCTTGGTTCAAGATCACATTTTGGCTTTTCCCTCCATGTATGTCAGTGTATTTATTGCAAGTGTATTTGTTGAGTACACACAATTACAAGGCATTTTATTGGTGCAAGTTGTTGTTGTTTTGCATCAAGAAGACAAAACTAATCAGGTGTTTGGCAAAGAAAACACCAGGTAGCAGCACTGCCTACATTTGAGGTGCCAAAATAATTGAGAACTGCAACATCGGATGTAAAAAAGGCAGCAGGAGCAAGAGTAGGCCATCAGGCTCCTCAACCCTGCCCTGTCATTCAATATAACCATGGCTGACCTGCTCCAGTCCCCATAGTCTTCTCTGCATCAGATCTCCAGTCTTTCACATCCCCTAATCTTTCAAAAATGTATTTACTTCCACTTAAAATACCTCTAAAGACATGGCCTCCACAGCTCTTGGAGGTATAGAATTCCAGAGAAACACCATCCTCTGCGAGAAAAAAAAGTCCACATACCTCAGTTTTAATTGCCCAGCCCCCTTATCTCGAAACCACATTCCTGCATCCAGGGTTCTTCCACCAGTGAAAATATTGCCTTCTAACCCTTTCATGTGTCCTTAGAATTCTATGCGTTGCAAAGTAATTACCTCTCATTCTTCTAAGTTTAATAGAATACAAATCTGTTAAAGGACTCTTGATGCAAATTTGAAAGAATACTGATAAACTGGTTAAACAGGGTTTCTGTGAGTCTGTTGCTAAAATTACAGGAATACTTGGGATTATATCCTTGCAATGGAATGTTCTACTGAAATGGGAATGGCTGACTCATTAACTTGTACAATGTTAGCAGAGCATTTATAGTAAATAAAACATAGAAAGCCCAGCAGAATAAAGCTGAAGAAACACTGGACAGGTCCCAGATCTGTAGACATCACTGCATCATTCCCTCTGTTTACTTGGAAGTAACACCACTGATAAATAAATGTATTGTTAGTAACATTTTATCCACTACTTATTGAGAATACAATGTTAAAAACGTAAACTGGGTGTTAAAGCACATTTTTAATGCAGTATAGATCCAAAGATTAAAAACTTTAAGAATTGGGATGTTTCCAAAGAAATCCAATCTATTGCAAAACCATTTCCTATAATCACCAGAATTTACAATGAGATGCAGTATTTTACTCACATCAACGTAATTTGCATTGATATAATCGCTGTGCTTAGAATCTTTTTCCATGAGTGGGGCAAGTTTAACTCTGCTGTGGTCAACTGGAACAAAAAAAACCACTTTTAAAAAAAGAAAAATAAATTTTACTGATCAACAACAGAGATAAAAACAAATAGAAATCCACCAATGAACGCAACTTGGTGGATTTAAATACTATATATTATGCTATAAATTCTGCAAGGCAAGTAGAGTAGGGAGGGAACAAGGTAAGTTAGTGATGGGGGCAAAGTAACTTTAATGACTGAAGATAAAATTACTTTAATGTTCAGGGAAGATCTAATCAGAAAAAGTGACAATGGCATCTTTTGAATTTGGGTTAAGAAACAGAAAATAAGTTAATTGCATTAGACATTATACACAGTGTCTCAAGAAATTGATAAAATGCAAAAATATATAAATTAAATGATTTTGTAACTTTTCCAGACCATTATAAGCAATCACACTGACTTCATGTTGAGCAGTACTGAATTTCTTCGGTTTTCTTAAGGTAGTTTTCTGCAACAATGTATATATAGTAGGTCCCAGAAACAAAACTGGGTCAAGAGCATCAGATAAACATCCAAAAAGGTAAAATTTAAAATGAGTTCTTTACAGACTGAGTCAGAGAAAATATATTGTGGAATAAAGAAAAGGCAAAGAATTATTTTGTCATGATAATAAAATGCTGGGGATTGGACAGCATCTGCGGAGAGACCAAGGTAAACTTTCAGATTGACAATGTGCCATTGGAACTTAAAAACTGAGAACTTAGCAAGTTGCAAAGAGAGGGAGAAGTAGAGAAGAAAATAAAAGGAATATCTGCGACAGAACAGTGACCAAGATTATCCAGATGATATAAATGGTCTGGAGACTACCCATAATGTTGATCACCGCTTGTAAATTATCGCCGATTCATCTGTAGAAGTGCAAGTAATAAGAAATAAATGCAGGCAATTGGATTGAAAGTGAGAATGGGATGGAGATTTAAAGTGGCAGGTGACTGGAAGGTTAGAGCCACTCAAACATTGAACAGTCTATTGAAACATGGTCACTCAATCTATATTTGGTTCTGAAAGCATGTACCACTGGACTCAAGGACAGCCTCTATCCCAATATAACACTATTGAATGGGGCTCCATACAATCAGATGGGTGGGCTCTTTATCTCTCAGTCTGCTTCATCATGACCTGGCATCTTACTGCCCGGCTGCACCACACTTTTGCATGTAATGTAGCATTTTATTCTGCTTTCTGTTACTGTTTTCCCCTTATTCAATCCAATATACTGATGGGGGAATTGACAATTAGATAGCATAGGTTTAAAGTGAGACAGTAAAAATGCAACAGGATTTAAGGGGGCAACTTTTTTTTATTTACACAGATTGTGGTACACGTGTGGAATGAGATGTGAGAGGAAGTGGTTAAAGAGGGTACAATAATAACCTTCAAAAGAGCTGGATAAGTACATGCATTGGAAAAGTTTTGAAGGTTATGAGCCAAGCATAAATGGGACCTGGTTGGATGAGGAATTTTGGTTGCCATGAACCAGTTGAGCCAAAAGTTTTCATGCTGTTTGATTCTATGAAAAGGAAGGAGATGATGAGTTTAGTGGTGAAACCTCAAGGAAGATGAAAATTGTGAATAATAATCTAAATGCAAAGGTTGATATGGAAGAAAACTTATGGGTCATGCAATTTGCAATGAATTCCTGATTTTTCGCTCGTTTCATTTTTTCACTAAATTTGAATTAGACGGTGCCATTTGACAGTACTATTTTAGGGATTAAACTTTTCATTGCGGCACTCTTATGTAGATTTCAATAAAGATTTGGGGAATTTGTCATTTTATGCCTTTTCCTGATTTACAAAGAGTTAGAAAAAGAAGAGGACCGGGGCTTTAGATTGAACTCTGATGTGAACAGAAGCGATTCTCTCCACATCAAGTACTTCAGGCTTATAAGCGGTAGATCTAAGAGACTGTGAAGTTTAAAAGATACCAATAATTAGTATATTAAAGTAATTAAAGTGGCTTACAGGCAACTATATTTATATAGCGATTCTTGTTTTTGTTGTCAGGGTGGTTGGAGCTACTTGATGTGATGCCTAGATCAACAGTGCATCCCTGGACTTCCTGTAAGAAGTAATGATATAATTAGATGGTGAAATAATATTCTGCAATGATACAGTCAACCTAATTCTCAGCTTTAAAAAATCAAATCCTAATGCAGTCTGTCCATTTCCTCCCCATTCCTAAGAAAGCCGACTACAGCTGATAACCTTTAAATTTTGCTCATCAGCCAAATCTCCAAAGTGAGTTTACACAGAATCAGCAGTTTCCTCTATTCCTTACTGAATGTTGGTTGACTTGGAGTCTCAAGAATTAACAATTATTCGTCTGGACGAGGTTGACTGAGACTCAGAAGAAATAACTCCGCTCTCACTTAATTTAAATACTTTTATTTGTTCACATAAATATTTGAATCTTCTGTATGCAGGTCTAACATATAGAAGTGGTTAAAATGGATATTAAATCAAAATAGTGGTCTGTTTATGATACTAATGAATTACTGTTCCTCCATGTTGAACAAAACTTGTCTAAGTACTGAAAGTAGCAAGGAGACAGAATGTTCACTGGGTAAGAGAACTTAATAACATTCCTACAGCTACTTAGATCCTCATCAATCTACTTGTGAAACTGCTGCCTATGATAGCATGGGCAGGGGTAACAATTTCCCACCAAACATCTCCTCCATGATTTTGTGTGACTACAATCATATCAAATGGGATAACCTTGAAAGATCCGGCAGTGGATAGCTGGCTATCCGTGAGATGCTTTGGACCATCACATCCCATTGTCATTCCATTTAGTTCAGGAGAACCATCCTCTTTGAGCGAGGAGTGCAGAAGGATGCCAAAGGCAGCATGAGGTGTACTGAAAAAGTGTCAGTCTTATCACGGTACAGTATAGGATGACATGTTTGCGCAGCATGTAATAGGTAGAGCTCATCAATTCCACAAACAACAGAACAGATTAGAATTTGGCAGTGCTTCCACATATATTGCGAACGATTGTGGTCCATGGTTCAGCCAGCTTCAGATAGAAATAGTTGATCCATTTTGGCATCCTCCTGTAGTTGCCACTATTACAGAATCAAAACATTTGCCAGTATAATTCACTGTTTATGATACTCCCTTCATAATTTAAAAAAATAAATAAAAGCATTGGATACTTTGGGGTCTTGATAGAGGTATTTACAGTTATGAGGGGGATAGATAGAGTTGACGTGGATAGGCTTTTTCCATTGAGAGTAGGGGAGATTCAAACAAGAGGACATGAGCTGAGAATTAAGGGGCAAAAGTTTAGGGGTAACACGAGGGATAACATCTTTACTCAGAGAGTGGCAGATGTGTGGATCAAGCTTCCAGTAGAAGTGGTAGAGGCAGGTTCAATTTTGTCATTTAAAAAAGAATTGGATAGGTATATGGACAGGAAAGGAATGGAGGGTTATGGGCTGAGTGCAGGTAGGTGGGACTAGGTGAGTGTAAGCGTTTGGCATGGACTAGAAGGGCTGAGATGGTCTGTTTCCATGCTGTAATTGTTATATGGTTGTATGACAAAACTTATGAGACTAGACAGCGACCTGGCCTATGCTCCGGATCTGAACAACTTTCTGCCCAGGTACTATTACAACACAGGTATTTCTAGGTATTCTCAGACATAAAAAGTATGACAAATCAATTTGGTGCCACAACTACCCAATCAGCATGGTCTCAATCTGCTAACAGAGATGAGAAGGAATTTCTTTAGCTAGAGAGTGGTGAATCTGTGGAATTTGTTGCCACAGGCAGCTGAGGAGGCAAAGTCATTGGGTATATTTAAGGCAGATTGATAGGTTCTTGATTAGCCAGGGCAGGAAGGGAGAAGGCAAGAGATTGGGGTTGAGAGGGAAACGGATAACCGTGATGAAATATTAGAGCAGACCCGATGGGCGAAATGGACTAATTTTGCTCCTATATCCTGTGGTCTTATGGTCAATCTTTAAAAAGTCATGTAAATTATCAGCAACAGGTCAATCACTAATCAATGATATTCTCATCAGTTTGGTTTTTGTCAGCACTAGTCAGCTTCGGACTTCATCATAGTCAGAGAAGAGGTGAGAAAGTGACTGTCCTTGCAAGCACTTCAAAATTTCACCAGATGTGACTCAGGGAGCCTGGATTAAACCAAAATCAGGAGCAACAAAAGAAGAAATATTCAATGGGTGGAGTCGTATGAAGGTAGCTGTGGCTGCTGAAGGTTAATCATTTCAGTTCCAGGGTATCACTGCAGTTGTTCCGCAGGGCAGAATCCTGGACCCAATCATCTTTATCAATTCCTTTCATTATAGAAGCAGGGACATTCAGTTCCATGTGCAAATTCTCTGAAAATGAAGCTGTCTACGCCTGAATTTTCTGGATAATATTCATCCTGGGCCTCATAGATGACAGGTAACAATCATGCCCCACAAGGACCGAGTAATGAGAGTGGGGTGGCATTGTCATTGACAAATTCCTGAGGATAAACACTGAACAGAAACTCAAATAGACCAGCCTCATTCAAGTTATGTTTGTAAGACCCAGCATGAAATTACTTGCTCTGAACTGATTCACTCACTACCTGACACCCAAAACCTTTCTAACAGGCCACAAGTCAGGATCATGATAGAATACACTCCACTGCTTGGATGAGTATAGCTCCAGCAATAGCCAAGAAGCACATCGAGGACAAAACAGTGCCTGATACCTCATCCACCACTCCAAACATTTATTCCCCTTACAACTTCGGCTGTAGTGCAGGTTATCAACAAATACACTGCAGCCAGTTGCCTAGTTTCCTCTGGTGACACCTCCCAGCTCCGTGATCTCTTCTGTTAAGAAGGATAAGGGCAGCAGGTGCAAGGAAAGAACTTCACTTGCAGTTTCCTCTCCAAGTTGCACACATTCCAAATTGGAAATTTATTTCTGTTCACTTGCTGTAACTGGGTTTAAATCCTGGAATTCCCCATCCAAAGCTGTGTACGAGGACCATCACAGCAGAAAATGTGTCTCTAGTAACAAACAGCCTCAAGGGCAGATAGGAACAATAAATAGTCTTATCAGCATTGCCTTTTCCATAAATGAAAGGAAATAATAAAATAGGAACTATAATCACTTTCTTTGTGTACACTACCAGCAACACAAAAGAATGCTTCTGTATTTCCTTACAGTATTTACACTACAGGCTGTAATGTGACTGTTTGCACAGTGAAATATATTCAAATGTAAATAAAGACAGGTTCAGCCAACCTGCTTAAAACTCAATATGGTGCAAGCATTAAGGAAAATCAGGAGATTTTTACCAATGACCTTTAATTTACAAAGGAAAAATTAATCCTGTAGGATTCAATTATGAGCAGCGTACTCTGAGAGAAAATATCTGGTGGAATAATTGCTACTTTATTTTTATTACACCATAAACTGTAGAGGGCAAACCGTGAAGAGGAGCTAATTCTGTTCCGCATTTAAGATTTGATCTTCAGAAAAAATCGTGTTACTTGTATCATAAGGAGGTTGTATGGAGAGCAAGCACTGGCATGCAAAGAAATAACACGGGCAAATAATTGTTCTACAAAGCTACTTCTACAGTGCAAACAAAATCCAAAACAAATGTCTTACCTCATAAAATGCTTTGAGTTTCTTATGAAAGGGAAGGAATGCAAAAAAGCACAGCAATCAACTCCACAGCAGACAGAGAACAGCACAGATGTATCACAATGATGTCAATAAAGAGAACTTAAAATTCATGCAAAAACACATTTTTAATTCTGTGAGCTTAATTCATAACCATTAATCACAATTTTGTGATAATTTTTAAATTATATTTTAAAATCCTGTAAATTCTTTCATGAAGAGAACAAAAAATTAAAGTGTCGAGTGCAGCATATCTGACCTTTTATTCCAAAAGTGACATGTGGCTTATCTGGTGAAGCATTAATATTTGGGTAATTAGCTTAAATGAATTAACATCAAATTAAAATGGAACAAGTATTGGTTATTTATTGGGAGGTTTGCGAGGAAGTAGAAAAATCTTTTGAATTGACCAGTACGGACAAAGACAGTAAGATGAATGGAAATACAGGCAAATACAAAGACTATTATGCAAATCTATGATAGCTAGATTTTTCAATATACTCACATTCAAATGGCAATTCAATATGTGTGAGTGAATTATAAGGTTGTCAGTAGGTTTATTATAGAAAGCACAGAGAACATTTTTCAATCACACAAGATCCTATAAAAGTACTTGCAAATTATTCTAGGCTGTAGTGATGTAGCAACAGCTTTTACATAGACTCACAAAGCACTGCCATGTATCATAAAAGCTGTTGTAGTGAAGCTCAAATTAGTAGCTGCTGAATTAATTCACAGGCAGTAGCACCTTACTGTCACTGCCAACTTGCAAATCTGTATTTTCCAACATGAGAGAGCTCTGTAAACACGTGCTTACACAGCAGAGCTCCACTCCTGCAGGTGATTGTTAAATGTTTCAGAGTGTGGGTGGAAAGATTTATTTGAGTAAGTTCTGCTGCACTTTGCAAAGTGTTCAGGAGCTCACGTGGATTGTTCTAAGCACATTAAGAAGGGAAGCAGATGAACACCCAGCTTCTAGGATTCAGTGAGAACCCAGCTAACCAAAAGTTCACCACAATATCCTGTCTGGTTCCTGTAGTCATTCATTCATATCAAGTCCAAATATTTAACTACCTCAACCTTTGATACACTCAACTATACCTCCTCTGGGAAAAGAATCCCAAAGATTCACCACCACAGTTCTTAACAGATGACTCCTCATCTGAGACTACAGCCCATGATTCCAAGGGGAAAATGCTTATACCCTGTCGAGCCTTCTGAGAATATTAATATCGCAGCAAGATCATTTATCTTTACTCAATCCTTTTTGAAGTGCCTTCATCCTAGGAATTATGTAGAATCTTCTTTCTCTCATTTCAATTTGATTTTTTGGTATGGATATCAACTGCTACTTAACGTTCCACTAAATTTCAGAACACTCTAAGGAAGATATACTTACTCTTTATTATGCAAAAATAAAGGTCAATATAACTTTTACTTCCTTCTTACTCACTGTACTTTCTTATTACCTTTTCTGTTTAGTTTATGTTGCATCAACATTTGCAACTTCTCATTATTTAAAAAGTGAATAAGTTCACATTATACTCCATTGGCCTCCTTCTTTCCCATTCATATAACCCACTTATTTTCCTTCGCAGAAGCTGAATGTTCTCCAAACTTTACTACCTATCTTAACACCATTAGCAAACCTGGATAATTAATTTGGATGCACTCTGAAGACAACCAAATCTCATCCCCAATTCTTGAGGAAGTCTACCAGCAACAGCCTTCAAGACTGGAAGTCACCCATTTATTCCTCCTTGCTGACATTCTTGCCATGGAGAGAGAAAGCAACTGGATTGATCCTATGGCTGGGGGCACTGTTGTATGAGAGAGATTGGGCCTGCATTCACTAATATGTCAGAGAATTAGAGAAGACCTCATCAAAACATTCAAAAGCTGAAAGGGTTTATCATACAAGGAAGATGTTTTCCTAGAGGGAAAAGAGGATTTGGGGTCAGATTTCAGAACTGAAATGAGAAATTTTTTCAGTCAGCAAATGATAAACCTGTGGATTTTGTATCATACAGGGTAGTAGAATTCAAATTCTTGAAAACATTAAAGGAGGAAATAGATACTTTCCAGGACACAAAAAGGCATGAAGAGGTATGGGGAGAGAGCATGAATACGGATTGAGATAGAACGTCAGTCATGGTCATAGCATACTTATTGGGCTGAATGGCCTTCTCTGCTCATGTTCTCTAAGTTCCTAACATAAGTTGTTAAGATAATTATCACTTTGCTCCTATCTTTTTGCTCCCATACCCCTATGTTCTTTACTCACATGATTTGCAAAAGAAAAAAAATTACAAAATTGGAGGGGGGGGGAGAGAGAGAGAGAGGGGGGGAGATAGGGGAGAGGGGGGAGGGAGAGAGAGAGGGGGGAGAGAGATGGGGGGTGGGAGTGTAGTAAAATAGGATATTGTTGTGCCATGCAGGTCAGAGAAAGAAAGCCACATGAAAGAAGACAGTTATTTTTATTTGGTTTGGTTTGTTTCTTTCTTCCATTCAGCTCTGTTTCCCATCTGAGCATTCCTGTGCGGTTCGTTCACCTGATCCCAACAATATTCATCAAGGGTTGCAAATTGAGCTCACATTTAACATGCAACAAAAGATACATGTTGCTTCATATTTTGATTTACCATATATGTTAAAACATAATTCTGAATTTTTAAAGAAAAATACCATAGCAGTGGCAGGATTCATGCAAAATTAATAATAGCCAAAACATCAATTATAGACACAAGAAAAAAACAGATCACATACAAATTTTCTGAATAACTGTGCGATGTTTTGCACAAAGGACAGGAGCTAAGGATTTGAAGGCCTTCTGGTTTAATTCCATTCAGACATGCATATTGATGGCACAAACAGTTTTAATTGGTCTATTCACTAAGCATGAACTAAAAGCATTAGTGAAGCATATTTGGCTGCAATTTTCCAAGGGGGTTCCAAATTAGCAGGTGTTGGAAGTCAAACTATAAAGCAGTTATAGTAGGAAGTAGATCGATAGAATTAGGTTAAGGAACAAGTGCTTAGAATGCCTAGTTCCCTGCAAACTGCAAAGCTCAACTGTGTGAGGCTTTGAACATACTGTTTGGCTTAGTTTCTGGATTTAAGATATTCACTGATGCAGATCTGTGTGGTGGTCAAGGAAGGGAGGGTGAAAAATGGACTATCAATACTGGGAAGAGGATTGAGAGACCCGCAATACTTGGCTATCAGAGGGCATGAGGGCGGTTGAAAGGAGGGAAGGGAAGAGACTGTCAGTAGCTGGGGAAGGTTACATGACCAGCCAAGATAGTTCAATATTAAAAGGTGGGGTGATATACTGGAAGGCAAGGAAGAGAAAGGAACTTGGAGAGAGTCAACTGTTGGATAGCTGGAGAAAGATTAAAAGAGCAGCAATGGTTAGATACGGTTGTATTGCGGGGGGGAGTGGGGATGAGTGTGGAAGTAGTAATGTGGGAAGGGAAGAAAATTTGGATTTGGTTGAATAATAGACCACTCATCAGTCATAGACATAAAGAAGAACTGAAACTAGCACAGACAGAAGGTTGGCTGACTGCAGGAGGCAAATAGTGGGAATAAATGGGACCTTTTCTGGTAACTAATGGTGTACTACTGGAGATGATGTTGGGACCACTTCTTTTCACGTTATATATCAATGACTTGCTTGACGGAATTGATGTCTTTGTGGCCAAGTTTGCCGATGATACAAAAATAACTGGGGCACAGGTAGCATTGAGGAAGCAGGGAGATTTCATAATGACTTAATGGGAGAATGGGCGAAGAAATAACAGATGCAATTTAGCATAGGGAAGTGTCTGGTCATGCACTTGGGTAGAAGGAATAAAGGTGTACACTATTTTCTAAATACAGAGAAAATTCAAAAATCAGAGTTGCAAAGGGACTTGGGAGTCTTCATGTAGGATTCCCTGAAGGTTAAATTGCAGGTTAAGTCAATGGTAAGGAGGGCAAATGCAATTTTGGCATTCATTTCAGAAGATCTAGAATATAAGAGCAAGGACATAATGCTGAGGCTTTATAAAGCATTGGTCAGACCACACGGAGTAATGTGGGCAATTTTTGGCCTTTAACTAAGAAAATACGTACTGTCATTGGAGAGGGTTCAGAGGAAGGGGAGAGGGAGAGACAGGGAAAGAGAGGGAAAGAGAGGGAGGGGGAGGGGGAGGGGGAGGGGGAGGGGGGGGAGAGAGAGAGAGAGAGAGAGAGAGAGAGAGAGAGAGACCTAATCCTTATGGTCTTATTGCATTATGTAGTATTGGAATGAAGGAGATGAAGAAAAAGTTTTATATTGGAAGGGCAGGGGAGAGAGAAGTTGTGAGACAGTTGGTGGTTGAATGAGGTGAGGAAGATTGGGAGGCTGGAAACATTTGGATAATGGTGCAAGAATTGGCGTGGATATAGTGAAATTGTCATCTATCCTACTGAGGGTGTGGGACATTTGGCCATTGGCCTGGAATTTGTTGGGGTAGTGTGAGGGTGGAGGGTGAAAGGTGACTCTAAAGCTAAACATCTTTCAATGCTTAACACCTCACTAATAAAGGGTGCTTGTAGCAGAACTCTCAAAGCTCATACAGCTTTAAATCAATGAATATCAATATGCTGGCACTTTAAAGAACAGGTGTATAAAACACATCCTGTATTTTTTTCATCAATTTTACTCATCTACTAACTCTTAGTTACAAATTATACAACCCGTACTGCAAATTATTATTTTGGAACTTGCTATTCTTTTATTGCTTAAAAAAGATTAATTCAAAATATATTTAGATGTACCTCAAATTCTTCAGAAAATCCATCACTTGCATGAAGTTCTGCCACATGCTTTGGAAAATCCTTGACTGAAATTGCCCCCATTTCATCTGCAGAGGGAAAAGTTATTCTATTAGCTTTTGTTAAAAATGAGCACTGGCAGATCTGATACTAATTACTGGCATGTAGTTGAGGATGACCAAGATCAGAATAGAATATTCTGAGGATTTTGACATTTCAGAAAAGTGAGCAGGAAAGAAGTTGGTTAACTGTATTACTAAAGTAGTTAATCAGTAGAGCAGAGAGAAATAAATCTTGAATCAGATGATCAAGAGCTAGATATAACTTAGGTACAAATAAGAAATAGCATGGAAATGCTATCACTAGATGAAGTTGTCCACAGGCCCACAGCTGGCTGATGCATATGTGAATTTATCATGGTCACGATTTTGCAAACCATATCTCTTAGTCTATGGGCAGCCTGTTCTCCCACAAAGGAATGCTTTAACTTCAACTCACTACTTGTAATTTACATTCCACACTAAAGTCTGGCTCGTTTTGAATTATTATCTGTTAAATTCACATAACTCCTGAATACTCCCTAACATTAGGCCAGAAATTGACAAAAAAATTACAAAAAAAAGAAAATAGATGATCAGATAGTAAGAAATAAGAAAAGAAAAATAAAACAGTAAGGTTTTCTACATATTCATAAATGTGGAAGAAAAGTTAAGGTAATCACCCTTCCCTTTCTTCTATGGTCTTCTACCCTCTCCTGTCAGATTCCCTTTTCTCCAGTCCTTTATCTCATTCACCAATTAACTTCCCACCTCTTTGCTTCACTCCTACCCCTCTCCCGAGTTCATTGTCGCCTACCACCTTGTATTTTTTCTTCCTGTCCCCCCACCTTCTTACATCGGCTTCCTATCTTTATTTACAGTCCTGATGAAAGATCTCAGCCTGAAACATCAACTGTTGACTCTTTTCCATAGATGCTGCCTGGCCTGCTAAGTTCCTCCAGCACTTTGTGTGTGTTGTGAAGGAAATCATTATCCCCTGAGAGAATGCAAATAGGAATTAAAAAATAAAAAATAGGGGAAAAAAAGGAAAAAAATGCAGCATTGCCAGACTATACAAATATTTGTCATCCTCTTCATTATAGAAGTCAATAAAAACATCCCAAAAATGGCAAAAAATATGAGTGCAAAAGGAAAAGTTGAACTTGGGAATCATCATTATCACTCAAAGGGTACAAGGCAAATTAATGGGATTGAATGCTGGCAAGTCTCCAAGTCTTAAAGAAGTGGATGCAAGTATTGTGGCTGGAGTCTGTTATTGATAAAATAGAATCAGAAAATCATTCTGAAGATCAGTCTGCATAGCAAGTGCAGTTTTATTTACAGAGAAATTATATTTGGTAAACTAATTGCAGTACTTTGAAGATATACCAGTGGACGTCATGTAATTTGTTTTAAAATGGCTCCACTGGAAAGACTATCAGTATGGATAGAAGATGGGCCAACAAGACACGACAAGTTTATATTTATAGGCATGTGGATGTGTACTGCACCTCAGTTTTTCACAATCTACATTAGTGACTGAGACAAAGGGACAAACTATATTGTAGCTAAACTTGCTGATAATACAAAAATATCTTGAAAAAAATAATTATACGGAGAATACAAAGCATCTGCAAATAGATACAGATAGGTTAAGCAAGCAAGTTTATTTTGGAAGTTGGAGGATAATATTGGGTAATAGGGTAGAGAAAAAGAGTATTGTTCAGCAGGAGACAAAACAGAACATTGAACACCAAGGGAGCCATGTGTCCTTTCACTTGAAGCACAGACTTAGTAAGCAGATGCAGCAAGTGCAATGTTGGCCTTATTTTGATGAAAATGGAATATAAAAGAGGTTGTCAATAAAAGTACGTACTGTACATTTATGAAGGAAAGGAAGGGAGTTTCTTCCCTGCCCTCGAGGTCTGTAGATTGGTAGTCATTTAGTCTATTCGAGGTTAAGATAGGTAGAGCTTAGGACACTGAAAGGTACTGTAGGAATCACCCTGTGAAGTATATCTGATTAGGTATGATTTTATTGAATGGCAGGATAGAAGGACAGGATGACTTATTCGTACTCTAATGTATTATATTTTAATTTGACAAGCATGACACATTTTTAAAATAATTGATTCATACTAGTTATGAACAAAAAGAAAGCACAGGCCTTAATGTAATTTTTTTATGTAATTAAATCTTTTTAAGCATGATATGAGGAAAAAGTTCTTCACACAGAGAGTGGTGAATCTGTGGAATTCTCTGCCACAGGAAACAGTTGAGGCCGGTTCATTGGCTATATTTAAGAGGAAGTTAGATATGGCCCTTGTGGCTAAAGGGATCAGGGGGTATGGAGAGAAAGCAGGTACAGGGTTCTGAGTTGGATGATCAGCCATGATCATACTGAATGGCAGTGCAGGCTCGAAGGGCCGAATGGGCTACTCCTGCACCTATTTTCTATGTTTCTATATTGGCTTTAGCATATGTAAACTTCGCTATTTATTTACACACAGCAAGATTAACAAGATAAATGACCAGTCTGTGTTTAAGAGAAGAATAAGTGTTGAACAGGGTATCAAGAGAGCTTAATTGAGGGCTTGATTCTCACTTCCCATTGAAACCTCTGTCTCTGAGCTCAGAGTCCACTCAGATCTCTGAAATGGACTTTCAGCCAGTCCCCACCTGAATCAGGATGACAAGTTGAATTCTAATATCTCTGATGTTCTGATTAGCCCACTGCCATGCCAAGTATGGATGGTGACAGAAACATTCCTTTAGTTAAACAATTAAAGTAGGCAAGGATGTAACAACTGAAAATGCCAGAAGTAATCAGAAGGCCAAACAGTAAATGTTTCAGAAGGCTTCTTTTTTTTTCAGATTTTCAGCATCTTAACAGTGTTTTGATTTTCAAACATGTAACAATGTAGGGCAACCTAATGAAGATACTCTATACTGGAAGAGTGTGGCGGCTCATTTCCTAGCGTATGCGAACCGACTCACAATTAGATAGCCTACGGGGGTTTGCGAGCACAGAGCTTTGGAGCCTCTTCGCCATGGGGGGCCGGTTGACAGAGGCTTAAAAGTGAGGCTGAAGTTTTCGAATAAAGTTTTTTCCTTCGACTACAGTTACCGACTCCGTGTCGTAATTTTAGCGCTGCGTGTAGCACACCTCTACAATTGGTGACCCCGACGGTCCAAACGATTTTTGGACCAGAAATGACCGACGCCGCCTCTGTTCATGCGGTTTCGTTGAAACTGCCGGGTTTCTGGACACAGCGCCCGGACCTATGGTTCCAGCAAGCCGAAGCCCAATTCCACGTTCGCCGGATCACCTCAGAAGACACCCGCTACTACTACGTAGTGGGCTCCCTCGACCAGGACACAGCTGCCCAGGTCGCGGAGTTCGTACAGTCGCCCCCGGCAGACGGCAAGTACACGGAATTCAAAGCCCTGCTCCTCAGGACTTTCGGACTCTCACGGCGCGAGCGGGCTGCCCGTTTACTGCACCTGGATGGCTTGGGCGACAGACCTCCATCGGCTTTAATGAATGAGATGTTGTCTCTGGCCGAGGGACACACAGGCCTCATGTTTGAGCAGGCATTCCTGGAACAGCTGCCCGAGGACATACGCCTGCTGCTGTCCGCCGCGGATTTCAGTGACCCCCGGAAGGTGGCAGCCCGGGCGGACTTGCTGTGGAACGCCAAAAAGGTGAGCGGGGCGTCCATCGCACAGATCTCCCAGCCACGCTCCCGGCAGCAAACCAGTCCTGGCCCGGCCGCAGAGCCCACTAACCCCCGGCCCAATGAACACTGGTGCTTCTACCACCAGCGGTGGGGCGCAGAAGCCTGCCGTTGCCGCCCGCCCTGCAAGTTCCCGGGAAACGCCAGGGCCAGCCGCCGCTGATGGCTACGGCGGCTGGCCATCGGGATAGCCTCCTGTATGTGTGAGATAGAAGGTCGGGACGCCGGTTTTTGGTCGATACTGGGGCTGAGATCAGCGTTTTACCTCCGACGAGTTACGACACCCGCAGCAGGGCACCGGGTCCCCCCCTGAGGGCCGTGAATGGCAGCACAGTAAGGACCTATGGCACCCGTCAGGTGCAGCTACTGTTCGGCCCCAGCCAGTTCACGTGGGACTTCACACTGGCCGCCGTAGCCCAACCGCTTCTGGGTGCGGATTTTTTGCGAGCTCACAGCCTGCTGGTTGACCTGCCCAGGAAGAGACTGGTACACGCCGAGACCTTTCAGACGTTCTCCCTGGGCGCGGCCCAGTTGCCAGCCCCTCACCTCGGCTCCATCACGCTGTCCGACAACGACTTCACCAGGGTCCTGGCGGAGTTCCCATCGGTTCTGGCACCGCAGTTCACAGCAGCCATGCCCAGGCACGGCGTACAGCACCACATCCCGACACAGGGACCACCCCTCCATGCCCGTGCTCGGCGGCTCCGACTGGCGAAGGAGGAGTTCCAGAGAATGGAGGAATTGGGGATCATCCGGCGGTCCGACAGCCCCTGGGCTTCCCCCCTGCACATGGTGCCCAAAGCGACGGGGGGCTGGAGACCATGCGGCGACTACCGCAGGCTGAACGAGGCTACCACACCGGACCGCTACCCTGTGCCGCACATTCAGGACTTTGCAGCAAACCTGCACGGCGCCCGGATCTTCTCCAAGGTCGACCTTGTCCGAGGGTACCATCAAATCCCGATGCATCCTGACGACGTCCCCAAAACGGCTCTCATCACCCCGTTTGGCCTCTTCGAGTTCCTCCGCATGCCGTTCGGCCTGAAGAATGCCGCACAGACGTTCCAGCGGTTAATGGACGCGGTGGGACGGGACCTGGACTTCGCGTTCATCTATTTGGATGACATCCTCATAGCCAGCGGCAGTCGTCAGGAGCATCTGTCCCACCTCCGTCAACTCTGCGCCCGACTGAGTGAGTACGGTCTTACAATCAACCCTGCCAAATGCCAGTTCGGACTTGATACCATTGACTTCCTGGGCCACAGGATTACTAAAGACGGGGCAACCCCTCTGCCCGCTAAGGTAGATGCGGTCCGCCACTTCCCCCGACCCACCACGATCAAAGGCCTTCAGGAATTCGTAGGTATGGTCAATTTCTACCGCCGCTTCCTCCCTTCAGCTGCCCGGATCATGCGCCCCCTGTTCGCCCTGATGTCGGGTCCGAGCAAGGACATTACCTGGGACGAGGAGTCCGCCGCCGCTTTCGTTCAAACGAAGGAAGCTTTGGCTGACGCCGCAATGCTAGTACATCCCAGAATGGACACCCCTACCGCCCTCACAGTGGACGCATCAAACACGGCAGTCGGTGGGGTGCTGGAGCAGCTCATCGCAGGTCGCTGGCAACCCCTGGCGTTTTTCAGCAAACACCTGCGGCCACCCGAGCTCAAGTACAGTGCTTTTGACCGGGAACTGTTGGCGCTCTACCTGGCAATCCGGCATTTCAGGTACTTCCTAGAAGGTCGGCCCTTCACCGCGTTCACGGACCACAAACCGCTTACCTTTGCGTTTACGAAAGCATCCGACCCCTGGTCATCCCGCCAGCAACGCCACCTGTCCTACATCTCTGAATACACAACGGATGTCCGGCACGTCTCGGGTAAGGACAATGTCGTGGCGGATGCGCTCTCTCGCCCTACCGTTCATGCCCTTTCCCAAGGGGTAGACTTTGAGGCACTGGCAGAGGCACAGCAGGTAGATGAGGAGATTCCGAGTTACAGGACTGCAGTCTCTGGTTTGCAGCTCCAGGACCTCCCCGTGGGCCCAGGTGAGAGGACCCTACTCTGTGACGTCGCCACCGGCCGGCCCCGTCCGGTCGTCCCCACAGCCTGGCGGCGACGTGTTTTCGACTCCATTCATAACTTGGCGCATCCCTCCATCCGGACAACTGTCCGGATGGTTTCCAGCAGGTTCGTTTGGCACGGACTCCGTAAACAGGTCAGTGAATGGGCCAGAACGTGCATGCACTGCCAGACGGCCAAGGTTCAGCGGCACACCAAAGCCCCACCGCAGCAGTTCCATCCCGCCCACCGGCGTTTCGACCACATTCATGTGGATATCGTGGGCCCCCTGCCAGTGTCGCGCGGAGCGCGTTACCTCCTGACTATCGTGGACCGGTTCACAAGATGGCCAGAGGCGGTCCCGCTCACCGACACCACCTCCGAATCTTGCGCCCGAGCCCTGATCGCCACCTGGATATCCCGCTTTGGTGTACCAGCCCACATTACCTCCGACAGAGGCGCCCAGTTCACCTCCAGCCTGTGGTCAGCTATGGCCAGCCTTTTGGGGACTCAGCTGCACCACACCACTGCCTACCACCCACAGTCGAACGGGCTAGTGGAGCGTTTCCACCGTCACCTGAAGTCGGCCCTCATGGCCCGCCTGCGAGGAGCCAACTGGGCGGACGAGCTTCCCTGGGTCCTTCTCGGCATCCGCACAGCGCCCAAGGACGACCTGCACGCCTCGTCGGCCGAGTTGGTATACGGCGCGCCCCTGGCCGTCCCCGGGGAGTTCCTACCAGCCCCGAGGGGGCAAGAGGAAGAACCCGCTGCAGTCCTGGGCAGACTTCGCGAGAAACTCGGTAACCTGGCCCCCATACCCACTTCACAGCATGGGCGGCACCCGACCTGCGTACCCAAAGACCTACGGAACTGTAAGTTTGTGTTTGTACGAAGGGGCGGGCATCGGCCACCGCTGCAGCGGCCATACGAGGGGCCGTTTACGGTGCTCCGGAACAACGGGTCCACGTTCGTGCTGGACGTTGGGGGGAAGGAGGAGGTTTTCACGGTGGACCGCCTCAAGCCGGCCCATGTGGACCTGGCGCAACCGGCCGAGTTTCCGGCGCCTCGGCGCAGAGGCCGACCTCCCAAGCAGGTTCTGGCCCAGGCTGTGGACATTGGGGGGTGTATCGCCGGTTCTGGGGGGGGGTTATGTGGCGGCTCATTTCCTAGCGTATGCGAACCGACTCACAATTAGATAGCCTACGGGGGTTTGCGAGCACAGAGCTTTGGAGCCTCTTCGCCATGGGGGGCCGGTTGACAGAGGCTTAAAAGTGAGGCTGAAGTTTTCGAATAAAGTTTTTTCCTTCGACTGCAGTTACCGACTCCGTGTCGTAATTTTAGCGCTGCGTGTAGCACACCGCTACAAGAGCACATTTTTCTTTCTTTGGATATTAGTTGGGGTGATTGGAGAAGGGTCAGTACTTTATTGTCCCTGAGATATAAATGAAGCTTTTCCTTCTTTGACCTTTCCAAACTTCTGTGTTTGGGGTACTCCCAGAAAGCAGTTAAATTTTGATCCATCAACAGGAGAGGATTTGTAAAATATTTCCCAACTTATGACTTGGAGGGGAACTTGCATTTGATGTGTTTCCCTGTACCTGCAGCCTTTGCCCTTCTAGGCATTACAAAGTTTGGGGTACTGTTGAAAAAAAAAACATTGGCCAATTCCATCAGTGTTTTTTTTTTGGAGACGATACATGTTGCAGCCAAGATGTGCTGATGTTGGAGAAGGCGAATGTTTAAGGTAATGGATTAGATATCAAGCAAACTGCTTTGTTCTAATGTCAGTGAAATTTGTAAGTGATATTGTAAGGGGCTAGTTTATCAACTGGTATTGATATTAGGTTATTATTGTAACATGTACAAAGATACAGAAAAAACTTGTTTAATTTGCTATGCAGACAGATGATGCCATGCATAATTATATGAAGCCAGTAAAAGGAAAACAGAATGCAGAGTATAGGACTTTAGTTGGAGAAAGTACGATGACAAATAAAGTGCAGTCTGAAAGGTTCTGTCATAAATCTGACTTGAGTCTTGCAGATGCTGACAAGACTTTACTGTAGCTGTGTCTTCTTGAAGCAATGTAATTTAGGTGCAGGTTCCAATTAAATTTCTGGTCAATGGTTACCCAAATCTTGTTATCAAAGCAGAATTCAGTTTCACTAAGTGGTAAAATGAAATATGAACATCCTGGGCTGCTGATCCACTGCTTTAACTACTGAAGAATGTTGCCTGATCAGCAAACCCAAGGCAGTATTAGCATAAAGTTTGTGTCTAGAGAAGATCACCTTCAGGAACACAGTGAGTGCAGGTGATGAGCAACACTGCAAACTGCTGTGCTGTGGACTGATGGGAAAATTCCACTAAGTCTACTGCTGGGGAAAATTGTGCTTGCAATCCTCTGTTGTTTCACACTACATATCTTGAAAGATAAATACGTTTTAACATTACAATGTCTTTTTTTAGTATAGTGGATTCTGGTTAATTGGGACCAGTACATTTTGGCCCAGTTAAATGGCTACCCCAGTTAGCCAAAGTTTCATAGCACTAGTTAAAAAGGCATAAAAAAGATAAATTACCATTTAACTGAGTAACAAATTATGTATATGAATGAAATACAGAATAAATTAGAACACTGCAGTACAATGAAATGGTGGCATTAGTTCCTAATGGTTTCTGAGAGAGGAATCTATCCAGCGTACGTACATGGCTGTGTTTTTTTGATTTAATATAAATGAACAAGCTCATGCAGACACCTGGTGCAGATAATGAGCTGCTTTCATTCAATGCTATCAATGATTTATTCTCCGAATTTTAATTTCATTGTAATATTCAAGATGATTAATGATACCTTCAAATTCTTCATAGTCCCTAACTTGCTGAAGGAGTGAAATGATTTCATTTTCACTCCTGGCCGTTTCTGGCCAGAATGCTTGAAACCACAGCGAACAAAACAATTCTAAATTGACATGCTACTTATTTTTCGCCAATTCTCAGTGATAATTTTTGAAGTAAAACACATGCAGCTGATGCTATTTACAAACTGTTTGCTCTAAGCACAGTACAGTGTCTAATGGCCACACAAGTGCACTCGACTGATGCTTGTTAGAAATTGTTCAGCAACAGTCTCTTGTCCCAATTAAGCAGCATAGTGTCCCAAATAAACGAAGAGAATCCTGGCTATTTTATTTCTTAGATTTTTCTTTTAAGAGTTGTCCCAAACAAGCAGTGGCCCCAATTAACCAATGGCCCAATTAACTGGAATCCACTTTATTATGGCTGAAATCGATTTATGAAACCAACAGGTTGAATACTTATTAGAAACCATGTTACCGAAAAGCTATTAAGGTACTATTAACATAAGGAAAAGGTTGCCACAGGGAGATTAAACAGCAACACATCACGGTAATTGATTAGCACTTCATGTAATGTTTGAAATTTTGCAGCCATGGGAAGAATACAGAGCGTTTGCAATTATTTATTGGAGGCTAAGAAAGCTTGCATTGAAGTGCTAATGCGAAAAAAATTATTTAAATGAGCTTTGTGAAATTATAACTAATCTTGATTTTTTTTGTTCTCCCAAGAGGTTCCTTCCATTTTTGCTCTTGGTTCTGCAGGATTAGCTATCATTTATTACATTGCATGAGTGAGGAAAACGGGAGCTCTCACCTTATACTGAAAAGAGCAGGGGGGATCCTATTCTGACCCGGAGAATATTCTTGCTTTTACCGACATCTCTATGAAACAAGTTTTCTAGGGATCATCACAAGGTAGACTGTGGTTCTTTGATATATTCAAAATGCCTGTTGGATTTCTCATAATGTACTAGGCAGTGACTACAATTAGTGATTATATCACCAAGTACCTCTAGGTTTTCTGAAATAACACAAGATTTCAAAATCAAGCAAAGTCATCTTTATTTTTCCGAAAACTGGGAAAAAAGAGAAGCTATTATCATTGAACGATCAGTCACAAAATGCAGAGAGTTATGAAGTGTTCTAAAAGTGTTTCATTTTATCTAACCTCCAAACATTTTTCTGAAGGGAACAGGAAAAAAAGATTATTTCCCTTATAAACAAACAAAACATTTAATATGCTGTAATGACTTATTTTGATGATTGCGATGTCTGAAATATATCCCAACCACTGAAAACAGTTATGGCATTCTGAAGTTTAATTTTCCTTCAATAACCAATGAAATTCTTTTTTTTAGGTCCGTGAGAGAATGGATGAATCAACATGAAATTGTTGTTCTGTGAGACAGGATGAAAGTACAACAAGGCACAAAACATGAATGATCACGTGGAAATATTTAGCAGTAGGTAGATTTTTTTAAATAGTTTTATATTTTTGACATGCTTTATTCTCTTGTTAATAGGTTCTTATCTGCTTCAATCACTCTATCTACCTGAAATAGGAAGGGCCACTGATGGTGAAGTAGAAACCACTCTGGGTGATGCATTGTCCTCCAAGTAAAAGTGAGCAGTCTGAAAGCATTTCCTGCCGCGAAGAAACAAACAGAGTTAGGAGTCCCTTGAACACTCATAGAATCTGTCCCCTTCATGATGCACTTAAATGTAACATTCAGAAAAGACCACTCTTTCTAAATTATTTTCAACACTCAACAAAATGATTCACTTGTAATCTGCATGTATTATCTAGGACAAGAGGCAAAATAGCACCAAGAGTTTATTTCAGGGAATTTAACAGGAAGTTCTTAAGCAACAGAGAAAATATTTTTTCAGGACTGCCCATTTCTCATTTCGTAGACAGTGTGTGCAGAATTCTATTTACCCCTGTCTGATGTATAACCGAGAGCAGGGATTGGATGTCACCATCAGATCATTGGGAACTAACTGTCCCAGGATGACACAGTATATTACCCCAGTTCTGTCCACAAATTGCTCTTTTCGAATGGATTTGAGAGAATTCCTCCTCACAGGTAACCCTTCCAATTATTTTAAAAGACCACAAAGTAAACAACAACTCCGTCCTTTAACAAATCAGTGAAACCCATAGAAGTGAGGAACTTTGAGTCTAAAACAGGAGTGGCCATTGCTAAGTTTATAAAAAAAGGGGATAAAGCATAATGGTAACATGGGACTCAAAGCCAATTAAAGAACAACCCGCTGCTTCTGGCAGATGGCTCTGTTCTCACAAGTATTTTGTCAAGTGAATGCAGATGAAAGGCACCTTAGATATGACCCAACAAATGCTGCACACAGCCCGTTCTCACAGGATGAACGTGAGATTCAAAATCAGTCACCAATGACAGCTGGTGTATCTGCATCAAGGGAGTTTAGACAGAGCGAAAAAATATTTACTGTCAAGAGCACAGGTGTAGGGAGCATGATCCCCAATGAATATAAAAGGTGAGAGGAAGTTGTTTTATCAAATTCAACTTCTAACCAAAAGATAAACAACATACATACTTGACTTATAAAGTAATTCAATGTCATAAATAAATATCTCTGCTTTTATCTATTACATTTCAATCACTCTTTGAGGATTAACACAATCTTCTGATACACATTGAAAATTTTATTAACTTAACAAAATCTATCCCCATCTACAAAGTCGCCACCATTATGCCACTGAAGAGTCATCCACAGGAAAATGGGATTGATCAATCATGTAAATAGGCATTTTGAAAGCAACAAAGTACAACTGACTGAGAGAGCCTTCTCTTCTTCCTAGGCACTCTTTCAGGTCAAGGATAATGCGCTTCCATTCAGCAGGCCAGACAACATCTTTGGGAAGAGAAAATGCTGTTCCTCCGTCCATAGATCTTATCTGACCTGACATGATAGCGGGTGTTTCAATTCCAGATTTACAGCCTCCACAACTTGTCAATTATTTGCTTCCACTCAGATTCTCAGGTTTCCGAGGTGGTGGCCAAGACCCGTGAAGGACTCAATGCCTCCGTTACATGTGGGGTAGGGGCTGCATGATAGTGGAATTGGATGGAAGTGCATTCCTTCTTACATCAATCTCTGTTCCACGTGCTCTCGAAAGTCAAGGTGCTTAGTGTCTTTCTGGAAGTTCCTTCCCAAGTATGATCAGTTGTGATCCAGGATGTACCTTTTCAAGGAGACTTTGAAAACATCCTTGAAGTGCTTTCCCTGTCCTTGTGGGAAATACTTTCTGTAGTGAGGCACAAAGCAGAGTACCTCGTTTGGGAGTCCTCATGTTAGGCAGACAGACAAATTAGCCTGCCCTGGAGAAGGCTGAGTATAATTAAGGCCCCAGTGCTGGGGAAACTGACTGAAGACAAGACGCTGCCTTTGTTTTGCTTCCCCTGCCACTGGACTTGGAGGATTTTGCAAAGATAATGATGACATAAGAACATTAGAAATAGGAGCAGGAGTAGGCCATCTGTCTCATCAAGCCTGCTCCACCATTCAATAAGATCATGACTGATCTGGTCATGGACTCATCTCCACCTACCTACCTATTCCCCATAACCCCTGACAATGCATCACTAGTGCTTTGAGGTGTCATCCACATCTCTCTTTCTTCCAAGTACTCTCTGTATGAAGAGAGTCACAGGTGGTCCACATTTCAGTACTCGAGGTTGAAGATCACTGCTGCCCAGTAGAACAGGAACTTTGTTCTGGTCTGGAAATCCTTGAATAACCTTTTCCTTAAACAAAGGCTTTATTGGTACACTGGAAACAACAGTAAATTTTATCGATGATGTTTGCTTCCACTGAGACGTGCAGAGTGGTTGAAGGGGACTGGTACCGTTGGGTAGCAATATGAGCTGCTGACACACAGTTGTAGTCATTCGGGTTTGATAAGACCTTGGATGCTGTTCTTCATGTTCACGTGGGTTTCCTCTGAGTGATCTATTTACACCTCACATCCCAGAGATGTGTTGGTAGGTTAACTGGAGACAGTAAATTGCCATAGGTCAGGGTAGTTAGAGAACTGGTAATAGGAAAGAGGAAGGCTGGAACTGATGGGCAAATGACAGGGAATAGGTTAAGGAAATTAAGTAGGGGGATTGGCATTGATTGAAATGCTCTGAGAGCCAGCATAGGCTTGATGGACTGAATGGTCCCTCACTATTTCATGAGAAAGTGCTGGATTACATTACGCAGGGTCTCACCACAGAGCTATATTGTCAAGGTAGCAAGGTCAGGTTGGTGGAGGAGACAGAACACTGCCTAGCTAAGGTGGACGGCTACCTTCCCCACGTCACCAAGTTGGCTGAGGCCTGAGAGGACCTTCTGCTGTGCCTCAAGCCTGGGAAAATTTGGCTACCAGGATGGTGGGTGGAGTGGGGCTGGGGGATATCATTCAGCCAGTTTCAGGTAGCATCAAAAAGCATCAAATGGATGAACCTATAAACCCGAAAGAAATTTGAAGTAAGCCATTTTCACAACTTGGCACTTAGAATTGTTTTCTGTTGTTCATTTGTAAAATCTAAAAAAAAAATCACTTTCTAAGTATTTTTGACAAAATAAATCTGCCCTTGATTATCTATTGACTACTCCAACAGTGGCCAAAATATAGAGTTAACTGCAAGCCACTCAGTCCTAGCTGAATAGAATTCACTCTTTTATAACATCAATATGGATCAGTGGATCAGGCCATGGCTTTGGATATCAAGAGATCTTTGATGTCTAAAGTCGAGTTACTCAAGTAGTAGGAAATATAAACTACAGCTCAAAAGTCAATGAATCAAGCCATTGCATTAATTACTGGATCTTCTGGGATGTTCCCATGCTCCCTTCTTTGTCTGTTGTTATTATTTATATCTCCCCCAGTGCTTGAATTGTCATTATTTCACCAATTGCTTTATATTAATATTAATATAAATTCCTTTCATCCCGCACCATGTTCATCATCTTATTATTTTTATTTCTTCATTACCCTCTTCCCTTTTTTAATCTATTCATCTGGAACATTTTTCCCTGAAAGAGCAGAGCCCTGAAGTGGTAACACTGCCTTCCTCTTCACATAGATGCAGTCTGACCAATGAGTGTTTGCGAGATCTCCTGGTCTTTAGCAGCTGTGGCATCAGCCCACATTCATACACGATACCTACTTCAATAAAGAAAAAATGGGACAGGCAGACTTGGTTCTGGAAATAACACATCATATTTGAAATTGCCCATTTTTTGCAATTTGTTAATTTGGCTTAACAAATATCATGTGAAGCAATCCATGCACAGCCTCGCTCACACATGCAAACACACACAGGCAAATGCTGTTTTCCTGATGAACAGCAGCTGGAGGAATATCATCTAAACATATTCTCCTGAACACTGACTGTAACATACTTTGCAAAATATCCATCTGCTCCATTTAATTGTCCGTCCGCAGCAAGGCTATGTGCTAAGTGTTGATAAGTAAGCTTCCTGCTAATTATCACCCCATTAAAAAGAAATTAAAAAGCACTGACAGTCAGTGCTGTATGGTCTAGCAGTTGTATCTTTGGTACTTATCAAACTACCAGATCATTTCATTGACACCTTCCCTCTGTGGCTGAAGGAATGAATCCTCGATGGCCAGTTCTCCAGATTTGAGGCTTTTAATCAACAAGCAGAAAGGCAAACCATGAACAGAGTCAATCCTCTGAAAATGATTGAAATGTAATACTGTAAATAAAAACAAAGAATCTTTTTCCCCCCCTCAATCCTTGGTGTTTGGGTTTCAAAAGACAATATCAAGGCAAGAATCAGTGTGCTTATAACACCTTGAAACAGCCCCCTTCTTACAAGGGACAGTGTATAATTGAAAGACCAAGGAAATGCGGGCTCACAGTTACCTTTCCTTTATACATACAAAAATTAATTTTATTCAGCTTATATTTTGAGAAAAGTTAGATATTATTATAACTGCAAAGACCACAATAGACAATGCAAGTTCTCATCACTCCTTAGTACTATTTAAAATGATCAATTAGCAGTACACCTTGATAAATGATACCATTGATAATGTCAATAGTGTTTCAATTCTGTCAGCTCATCTAAGGTTTGCAAGTGAAAAGTTGCCCTTGGCCTTTGAATATATGTGCTCATCTCCACAGGGCATCTTTCTGTAGGATACAAGCAGTGTATTATATTGTGGCCTGCTGGGCATTTATTATTGACTATTTATGCCTTATGTCTGAACTCCAATATAACTGATTGCCAACCGAACCTAGGGTGTGCTGGTTGTTAATGCAACTGATGCATTTCCCTGTAGGTTTCGTTATCTGAATCTGAATTTTATTATTACAAGTGCTTTAATGTTTTACCATTCCCGAACTAGACATCATTCTTTGCTCAGCATGCTTACCTGCAATTTTGTCCCATCCTGCTGAAAAAGTAGCAGATTTACACTTACGCAACAACATCTTGCATGTTCTAGGGACATCTTAGAGAACTTTTGGCCAATCAAAACTCTTGGAATGCAAACATGAGGAAATCTGTAGATGCTGGAAATTCATGCAACAAACACAAAATGCTGGTGGAAAACAGCAGGCCAGGCAGCATCTATAGAAAAAAGTACAGTCAACGTTTCAGGGCGAGACCCTTTGTCAGGACTAACTGAAAGAAAAGATAGTAAGAGATATGAAAGTGGGAGGGGGAGGGGGAGATCAGAAATGATAGGAGAAGACAGGAGGGGGAGGGATAAAGCTAAGAGCTGGAAAGTTGATTGGCAAAAGGGATACACAGCTTTTATTTCTCTCCCTGCCCTTCTCACAATCACTCTTTGCCTGTTCTCCATCTCCCTCTGGTGCTCCCCTCCCCCTTTCTTTCCCCCTAGGCCACCCATCCCATGATCCTTTCCCTTCTCCAGCCATGTATCCCTTTTGCCAATCAACTTTCCAGCTCTTAGCTTCATCCCTCCCCCTCCTGTCTTCCCCTATCATTTCAGATTTCCCCCTCCCCCTCCTACTTTCAAATCTCTTGCTATCCTTTTTTTCAGTTAGTCCTGACGAAGGGTTTTGGCCCGAAATGTTGACTGTACTTCTTCCTATAGGTACTGCCTGGCCTGCTGTGTTCCACCAGCATTTTGTGTATGTTGCCAAAACTTTTGGAATTTTTGTTATGGTTGCAAATCATGGTACATTGAGCTTAAAAAGATAGAGGGCTATGCACTAGGGGAATTCTAGGCAGTCTCTAGAGTAGGTTACAAAGTTGACACAACATTGTGGGCCGAAGGGCCTGTAATGTGCTGTGGAGTTCTAATCATTGCTTCCTCAGATTTTGCCATTTATCTTCATTTCATAAATGTCATTCTTTGCTTGCAAATGCCTATTCACAAATCACAAGTCAAACCTTATTTTATTCTCTTCCAGTTTGATCCAGTTTCAGACATGATTATTCAACATCATTCCAGAATGGGAATATTAATGATTTTTCCTAATTCTCTAAGCAGGGACCTTGGAATCACTTGTAATGCACTGGTTAAGATGTTACTGCCAATGCTGTAGAGCAGGGGTGGGCAAACTTTTTGACTTGAGGGCCACAAAGGGTTCTAAGATTTGACAGGGGGGCCGGACCAGGAGCAGATGGACGGAGTGTTTTGGTAATACACCTCATAAGAGAAAATAAAATATCATGGAATATGTAGAAAACATGTGCTTTAATTTCAATTGAAAATGAACACATGCATTACAACAAAATATCTGTCTTTGAAGTCCCATGGTATTTAGCTATTTATTGAAATGACTTTTAAAACACTGAAAATTAAATGAATAAAATACAGCTTTTTTTAATAGTAACAGTTATTATTTTAAAGCACTGAAAATTCTGTTATCCTTCAAGATATTATCATCATCACTCTCCTCCTGACTGTCTTTATTTCAAAAACGGTAGGAGATGCAGGTCTACTTGTCCTGCTCCTTCTTATTCAATTGTCCCCTGTGCCAAAACTCAACAACGACCCGCACAATGACAGAACAGTATGCGGGGTGCGTTATTTGATCTGGAGCGCATTTTTTATTTTGAGAACGTACGTGCACCTGCGCACTACTCATGTCCATCACTTAACAGAAATGACATGTAACATGTAAGGCTTATTGAAAAAAATATTTTCAAATGCATTTTTTACATAACACAACAAAGAAACTTATTTTTAATTTCAGTGGGAACAGTGTTGTTGGTCTCCCTTTTTAGCCAGCGCATCAAAGTCTGGATTTAGTTTTGTTGTGGCGATTCTCAGGATGGATCTGAGGTGTTGGTCAGTTAACTTGGATCTGTGGCTGGCTTTGTTGATGTTCATGACGCTGAACGCCTGTTCACACAAATAGGTCGAGCCGAACAAAGAGTAAAGCGCAAATGTGGAGTAATACGCTGCACCTCAACAAAGGTCAATGTGTAGCGGTGTGCTACATGCAGCGCTAAAATTACGACACGGAGTCGGTAACTGCAGTCGAAGAAAAAAACTTTATTCGAAATCCCCAGCCTCACTTTAAGCCTCCCTCAACCTGCCCCCCTGCGCAGAGGCTCCAAAGCTCTGTGCTTGCAAATCCCCGCAGGCTATCTCCCTTAGCCGGAACGCTGGCTAATTGTGAGCCAGTTCGGATGTGCCAGGAAATGGGTCGCCACAAATGTATATAGAGTGCGTCATCTGTTGGGAAAACGCCAGAATTGCGGGGAAAAAACATTAACAAGGTTTATTAATATAATTTCATCAAGTTCTGCAGGCCGGATTAAAAAGCTTAACGGGCCGCATATGGCCCGCGGGCCGTAGTTTGCCCATGCCTGCTGTAGAGTGTTCCAAGGAATAGTTTTCTGTAGAAGCACTGTGTTTTGCTGATTGTTTGGGATTCAGTTAGAGAAAAGGTGCTGTGGTGTTCAACTTAGGAATGTTGGGTTAGCCATGCAGCATGGTGGAATGGGGGAAAAAATTCCAGGGAAATCTGGGTGGAGAGGTTCTTGTGACGGACGCTGGTCTGGGTCGAGGTCCTTCTGGCGGGAGCTGGGAGAAGTCAAGAGGGAAGATGGCTGAGGATGCTGCCCCAGTTTCAAAGGATACCTTGTGAAGATGAATGGCTTCAAGGTGTAAGGGCCAATACTCCCGCAGGGGTGCCTATTTGTTCGAGATGGATTTCATGTGACGTTCAGAAGATGGTGTGTGCTTTCACGCAGACCGTGGGTTCAGCACGTGAGTTAAAGACATCTTCAACATGAGCTCCAACTTCATGTGTACATTTGGACTAGATTAAATTTAATTTAATTTAATTAAATTTATCTTAAATTTTCTCTTTTCCCTACCAATTGCTCGATAAAGCTGAAATTTGTAAATATACTTTCTTTATAATTGTATGCTGTGTACAATCTGTTATTTCTTGCCAACAGCATGGTGGCAATACTTACACATTATTTGCACAGATCAGGGTTCTGGTGGTCGAAACATCCCAACTTCCCGCTTTTGGTGGGACCTAAGTCATCTCAACCCTAGATACACGGAGTTCAAGAAAGATGGTTTTCTCACGGCTGAGTCCAGTGGCTGTTAACAAGGGCTAATGAGCCTGATAAAAATAGGTTTCACACTCATCATATTACTATTGCATCGCCAGCTGAGGTGGCCTCTCTGGCCAAAAAATAAAATTGGAATTGAATTGTCCTGTTTGCATTTCACTATGGATAATCAATCTGTATTAAATAACGCAATCTTGACTTCTAAAGTGGTTTTATCAACCCAACATTAAAAGGAAAGCAGTACTACAGAAAAGATATCGCAATGACTCTCCAATATACTACCACAGAGAAAATGCAATAATAGTAACAGAATCAGGGAATTACATCTGTGCCACAGGCAAAGAAAAGGAAGGGGAAGCAGCCTTAATGAAATCTTCAGAACTATGATACTGTCAGCAATGTAAACTTATTTCCATTGGAGAGTGAATTAATGACGATTACTACTGGAAAAAGAGTTGGAGACAGTTTTTTAGGCATTTCAATACAAAGCCGCTGAATCTGAGAATTACATAAACACTTTAAAAGCTAACGCTTGCAAAATAGGTTGGCAACTAGCAAAATTGATACTTTTGAAAGCAATTCTTCCAGAGCTAGCAAATCTTAATGTGTGTTTATAACACTGCTGACACAGGCCCAAACAGGTGTAGATTCTTGTTTCATGTGGACGGGAGGAACAAAGTTGAGACAGTGCGGAGACACAGACTTGAAGTGCTAGATGCTGTAGATCTGAAATCATCCCTTGCAGCACTGTCTTACCTCCTGCACACTACTCTCTGGCCAGAGCAGGGGTCATGTTAATCTTCTTTGCATCAGTCCAATGTTAGTACGTGTGCTACCAAAGCAACCAGCTCACATTGTTACTGGTGACATCTGATTGCTCATTGACACCCATTATCTAAGTGTGGAATTTGGCATGAATCTCTTGTTGGTATGGATGGCCACTAACTTACGCGTAGGGTATGTCCCATTCTTCCCTACTGTGCTGTTTAAAGACCTTTTTTTACAAGCAACCGAGGGGAGATGGTTTTTCTTTGCTGAGATAAAAATGTTAATGTACAACCAAATTTAGTAGGTCTTATTGCCAAGTTACGCTGGCAGATTCCATTTACTGGGAATGTTGATTATAATCAAGTTCTCGGATCAGGTCTAAAGGCTATGAACCAATCACGGACTTATCAATCTCTCCCTTCAATACACCCAATGACTTGGCCTCCTCAGGTCTTTGTGGCAACATCTTCCTCAGATTCACAACCTCCCAGCTGGTCTGGCCTACATCACAACAAAAAATTCTTCACCTTCAAGGATAGTCCATTTAAATGATTTGGCTATAGTTTATTGGAGTATCATCCTAAATTATACTTTCTTATCTTGGAGGAGGGCTTGAACTATTCCTTTCCAATCCAGAGGCAAGGATGCTAACAATTGAGCTAAACCGACACAGGTAATTTTCACCTGTAACTGCATAGGGTCACTTGAGCGTATTATCAGAGAATTTAGTTACTAACTAATGTGTGCAATTTCACCTTAAAGGTACAGAAAAAATTAAATCACAACGTCAAGTAGGTAAAATAAATGGAATGCTGCACTACCAGATCTATCTCTTACAGTCTTAACAACGTAAAATGCTCTGCCATATTAAATTATTAAAGCAAAAACAAGGAAAGGCAGCAGGAAGGGTATATTGGACAGAGCACCTCTTCTTCATCTGTGGATCTTCCATTCCCATTCCCATTCTCATTCCAACATGCCAGTCCATGGCCCACTCCTGTGCCAAAATAAGGCCAACCCTCAGGGTAGAGGAGCAACACCTTCTATTCTGTCTGGGTAGCCTCCAATCTGGTGGCATGGATGTTGATTTCTCTTTCCAGCAAAATAGTTTTCCCTCCCACTGCCCTTTTCTTCTATTCCCCACACTGACCTCCTACCTCTTTGCTACCTGCTTGTCATTTCCCCTTGGTGCCCCTCCTCCTTCCCTTTCTCCTGTGGTCCACTATTACATTCCTTCATCTCCACTCCTTTACCTTTCCCACACACCTTGCCTCACCTATCACTGGCTATCCTTCTTCCCTCCTACCACCTTTTTATTCTGGTGTCTTCCCTTTCCTTTCTAGTCCTGAAGAAGGGTCTCAGCCCAAAACATTGATTGTTTATTCATTTCCATAGATGCTGCCAGACCTGCTCAGTTCCAGCATTTTGAGTGTGTTGCAATGAATTTCCAGCATCTGCAAAATTTCTTGTGTTTTCGAATTACAAAAGCTACACAGGAAAATCCACACTAAAAACACTTCAATCAAATTTCATACCAGCAGCACTCAGTGTTCAATATCAGCCTGCTAAAAGGACAATGTACGTTCAAATGTATACTTCATGTTCCAACTTAACCACGAGCAGTGTTGTTGAAAACCCCCATAAAGTAATTTAATAACATAAAGACACAAGAGAATGTAGCTGCTAGAATCAGGAACAATACACAATAAACATGTAAACTGTTTCTCCAGCACCCATTTTCTCCTTCCTTCGAATTTACACAGTTCTTTCTACATCCACCCCTGCCCTCCCATCCCCAATCACCCTGTTATTACTCCTCCTCCACCCAGTCCATCTACCCATCACCAGCACATTGCTCCCACCGCATCCTCTTCTCACGCTGTCCCACACGATTCCCATCTGCCCACCCTGCCTCCCTACTTGGTTTCCATGAACTACTTTTCTGTCATATCAAATTCAAACATCATCAGTCATTTTGTCATCTCCATTTATTATCTCCAAGTTTCAATCACTATTTCCACTCTCCGTGTCCATCCACCTTTCACTCCTCCTTACCAAGCTCCAACCATCACTTGCCAGCACTGGCTCTACCCCTTTCCTCCACTTTTTTTTATACTGACCACCTCTCCTCTATCTTTCAGTTCAAACGAAGGCTTTAGACCTGAAACATCAACTGTTTATTTCCCTCCATAGATGCTGCCTGATCTGCTGATTTCCTCTAACAGCTTGTGTGTCCTTTCAATTTAATAATATGACAGTTGAATTTGTTAAAAACAACTCAAACTATAAGCTTCGTTCTTTGTTAAAGTTTTGAAGGGTTTAGCAGGTAGAATGGTTTCAAATGCTTCACATGCTGAAATTCAGTTTGCTTGAATGCAAGAGGCAGTTCAATTTTATAACCAACGTTCCTCTTCCCTGGAAGGCTTCCAAGGGTAATATTCCAGGACCGTTCACTTTTATCCTGATGTCAAAGGGTATTTTAGCAAGCAATTTTTTTGTGCTGGGTCAATGTAGCCTGATCCATTCTGTCCTCAGTCAATGCTAACTTCTGTTTACATCTGGCAATTATAAGATAATAATCCAGATCAACATCCCTTTATCCTGCCTAATGTAGGGCACTATTTCAAATACTTGGTCCCAGTTGAGGTGTGATGCCTCAGAGAAGATTCGGCATTAAATATGGCTCCTCTCTGGTCTTTATGACTGCACAGCTATTTACTTTAACATACTGATTATCTGAAAAACTACGGTATATCCAGTGTTCAATGAGATATAAACCATAAAATGATTTTCCTACTTGTAGGTTCCTTAAGGTTATTGTAGCCAGGGGTGGTAATGGGGACAAGCTTTGGGGACTAAACCCTGAGGGAAAAATATGGAGCTGGAGTCCATACTTTTGTGGAATTGGTGACTGGCAACTCCTGTAATGTTTCAGTCTCTGCTGTTCCTTTGGGTTTCTCAGATACATGGGGTGGGGAGAAGCTTGCTATATGGGCAACAGCTTTCTCTCCATATTGTACTGCCCAGGCTTGAATACTTAGAGAGCTTGGACACAATATCCATGGTCAACTCTGACCAGTGGAGGCCCTCACCATCTCACTTGTATCAGCATCGAAGATACCCAGTTTAATTTTAAGTACTGTATATATGTAGAAAGTCACTTTTGCAAGGATGCCTAAATAATGTACAAAACTTTGACTACAAATTTCCTTAGTTTAAGAAATAGAATATTGATGAATCTTTCAAGCCTCTGATGACCCTAACAAGCTTCGCTGTGTCTTATCAATGAACCTAGAGGCCAGGTACATGATGTAGCATTACTCGTAACGAATCCAAAGGAGCACTCTTTTGGCACTGTACAACTTAAGCCAGCAATCCCCTGCTCAACAATGATATACCAAACGTTCCAGTGGAAGTGCCATCTAAACATATTTTGGAAATAAATATGTTCAAATTGGAAAAACAAATGTAACTCCAGAACATAAAGTTGACAGTGTAACTCTGAACACAAAGTCAACTGTGATTAGTTACCAGTCTAATAGTTAAATAATCAGACCCAATACAATTTTGAATTTAGACCAGTCTAGTACAACAGATGCATTGAAGGCTCAGAAGGAGAATCACAGACTACTTGCAATCAATGGCTAGCCTTTGCTATCAAGTTTTTAAATTGAAATTTAATAGCTTAGCACACTAAAATTTGCAAATATTAGCTTTATATTTTAAAGAAAGGTCTAATGCCATATTTGAAAGGTTGAGTGTATGTAAGAACATGTAATTGATATAAAAGCTTGCTGTCAGGTGACTGCAATATGTAATAAACATAGGTTCAAATATAAAATGTTGCTAGTGACTTCTTTTTAAAAGTTACAAAAACAAAGGTTCTATTTTTCATTCTAATTCCCTTGTTTTATATTAATAGCGATCTATCCTTTTGTTAGTCACTGCCTATAACTGACCAAACAAGAATTTTAATTAGACTTCAATTACTTGCCAAGTCCCAGCACACATGAGACTTACTGCACAAGATGATGCAAAAAAGTGCTTTGGCAGAAAATTGCTGTGAACGCCGTTTCTTACTGAATGTTAAATTAACCCAAATTAGGTCAAAAACATTTACACAATCTATTTAGCAATTAAAACAAATTCAAAAAGTATCTTGCTGACTAACAGATATGCCAAAATTCTGGGGGTTCTTCTGATCTAAACTATGCAGTCTAGACGTAACTAACAAGAATTGCATGTTCCACTTGTCCTGGATGACTCATGGTTGTAAGGGTTATCTTCAAAATGACTTGAAGGCAGCACATTAATGCCCTCTTACTTCATCCAAACCAAGGTGATTGGGATGAGAAAGATCACAGTGATCGGATATTAAAAAATAACAATTGCATTCTCAGCTTTATAATCTTCAACAATTTGTTTGTCAGATAGCTGATGAGCACTCTCTTGAATTTTCCAACAATTCTCATCAACACGCCTTTCTATACATCTTCCATACACTTTCCCTATAAATTTCCTTGATATTCTCTCTTTTGAGGATGGGGCTCTATTCTTTAGTTACAGGGTTTGCTCTTTTGCTGGGCAATTCATTCAGTTTCAGTTTATCTACATTTCTCAGAATCTTGCAAACTTCAATCTGTTCTCCCCATAGCTAGAGCATTTGGAAAAGATAACTCCTGCAAGATACCTCAAACTAAGCTGCACCAGTGGGACAACAGAATGCAGAAAGCTGAATAAGGACTGATATTTGACGCTATTCTTCACAGGATGGTAGATATCATTCAGGTGCTATCTCTAGCTCAGAGTCAAAAGATGGGAGGGAGTTCAAGGCTTATTCCAGTGCATCTAATTGTGGCAGATGCACTAGTTTATGCTGAGGGAGTTCTAAACTGCTAAAGTTGTCATCTTTAATGGACACATTGCAAATATTTCTCGAGGTTTGATCCACATTTGGTTAAATCATGTAAAGTCATACTGTACAGCAAAGAAACTGGCGTTTAGGCCCATTATGTCCAGACTGCCTATTAATTAGCTGTCTGCACTAATCCTATTTGGTCATTGGCATTCAATGTCTAGGTAATTCAAAGGAGATTGTATAAATTCCGTTATCATCTGCATCCACTCTGTGATCTTTCAAACATTTTCAACTCCTGCTTTTAGCCCAGGAACTTCTAATCACACAATTATCAGTTTAGTTACTCTTCTTCATGTCAGAGTCATTCCTGGAACAGCACTGCAATCAAAGTCAAAGTTGAAGCAATGATCTATGGAAACTCCTGGTACACTAGAGCCTTGCGTTCCTTCCTGTTAGTTATTCACCTTGCTCCTGCCTTGCAAAGGTCAGAAACCTTTAACAACTGCAGGCCTCACTGGAAGTGAAGCAACCAAGTACATTCCGGCTACTGTTGCACAACTCAGAAACCACCGACCTTCTTCATGTTTGATTTCTGATGTCCAACAAATGATTTTTTAAAAGTTTTCACAGTTTGACTTCCTGATCCACACAAAGAACAGGTTTAAGGCAAACCAACCAAATTAATAAACTGGCTTCAACAATGAAACAGCCCTGATCATGTGATCCAAATCCCGACTTTAATCAACACTTGAATTCAAAGGAAAATGCTGCAATGCAAATAGCAAAGTTGCGAAACAGCAGTTACTTCAGAGCAGTTCAAACACAAATAAATGAGGCAAGGAATTCATGTTATGCAATAACTTGTAGCCATATGCCCAATGAAAAGCATAAAGAGCATTTGATATTAAGACAAGATTAAAACAATATTTACAAAGAGGAGTTGTATCCATGTACATTTAAGGAAATTGCAAATTATTTTCCCCATCTTCAGATTAATTCATTTAACCTTCCTAGAGTTCTGAAGCCCATGCTTCACTATTAATCTTCGCCTTGCAACGTTTCCAAGCAAGTAGTTATCAACTATTGGAAAGGACATCATTTAAATAGCACTCACCTCCAGTATACAAGGATTGCTACCAGTAACATCAAACATAGGAAGGTAAGAGCTGACACCACCACAAGAGGAATAATTGCCCTTTTCTCTGCCTCTTTCTCTAAACCAACCGCCAAACCTATACGAGATGCATGGCTGCTGTTACTGGCTTCTGTAGTTGTAGAAAAAGGAAAAGGATTACAAACAGTTTTACTGTGAGCAACATTGGAATAAGACAAAAGTACACCCATGAAGTCACAATTTCAAATTAATTGTACTTAACTAAGCCATAATGATGCTCCTGAAATGTTACTTACATGACTCCACTTACCTATTCTACAGGAAGTGATTGTAATTAGTTTCAAGTCAATCAGGAGGGGCAAAGGTGAAGGACAGCAGGAAATGCAGAATTAACAGCCAGAAACACTATAGTTCCAATGCCACAAAGCCAAACAACTTACCTCACATGTCTCAAAGCAGAAGGACCTTGAAGACTGTCAATCATAGAGGTGCTTCACCTTACTTAAAATGTTAGTGTTAAATAGCAGTTAGATTTATAGAAAGAATGCTTCTAATATCAGTCGAGACCAGGCATTACAACTGAACAGCATCTCAGTCTGACAATAGAAAATTAGATTGAATTGGAACTCTGAAGTTGGCCGTGTGCAAAATATTACAATAGAACACTGAAATATTTCTAATACACTTTACTACTTGTTTGGAAGATGAATCAGCAACCAAAATTGGTTGAATCTTGCTACCCTCTTATTAAGTGATTGCCTTGATTTGCTCAAGGACAAAGTAAATGCACACTCTTCCTATTATTATTATTGCTTTGCCTCTTTCCCCCTCTTGTGCTCCTGAAGTATTTCCACGTTTTATATGAACCTTTTTGTTCTCTATTGCTGTCTACTGCCCGGTGTCAAATTTGATTTCTGCCTTTTCATAAGTTTCTCCTGTTACCTGTGTCGTGACTTGCCCAAATAGATAGCTGCACAGATTGCCCCTTGTAAGGAATGTTGATCCATAGATGAAGGTTAGTGTCAAACTGTGGGGGGTAAAAAACTCAGTCATGGTTGCTATACCAAGGAGGAGTCAGGTCTGGGGACAGCATGCGCGGTCACAGCTTCAGCATGAGTTGAGCTCAAAAATGGGAAAGGGATTAGCAACATTTGGAGAATGGGGAGAGAGAAGGTATGAATTTGTGTGGAGAATAACGTTACAATAGCAGAGTAGTTAACAAGTTACATGTGCAGCTGAACCAGAAGGATGTGAAAAAGCCTGTGCCAGTTTCTGTAAACAATGCCATCTGCTGACAGATGTTGCAAATTACATATTGAAACAAATGGAATCAACCCATTAAAATGGTCGCGAAAAACAGCCGCTATAAATCAAACCACACTCTCAGTTTGTGGCAACTGCTCTAAAACAGCACAATTTACTTTGATAAGGTAATTATTCAGTGTATACTCCCTTAGGGTAGCAGATGCTGTATCTTCACACTTGCGATCTGCACCATGAAGAGCAAAATTCTCTTTTAAGAAGAAAATTTGCCATTTTTTTTCTTTCGACCCTTTGAGCTTACTGCCAGAAACCCCTAATTTAACCCTAACCTAATCATGGGACCTTATAATGGCCAATGGGAAGAACCCAGAATAGCTGCAGGAAACCCAAGCTTTCTATGGGGAGGATGTACAAACTCTTTACAGACGACACTGGAATTGAACTCCAAACTCTGACACCCCAAACTGTAATAGTTTAACTGTAATAGTGTCGCGTTAACCACAATGCTACCATGGCACCCCAAGTAAACTTTTACAAGTAAAATTGCCAATATGATTCTGATGCAGGTAAATCCATAATAGCTTTTGATCCAGTGATGACCTTCTCTTAATTTGCTTTCTTGTTACCCCAACCACACTATTTTGATTCTCTCGCTTGACATCTCCAAACCTGCTGCCCATTCTACTGTTCGACATATTCAGTCTGAACTTGTTCTTCAGCACCTCACTCCCACTATTGTCAACTTCTCTCTAGTCTTTTCTCATGCAAACTTCAACCGCCAACCACAACCCTCATCGCAAAGCTCTTCTCTGCAGAATGGTGCCTTGGCAAGGTAGCCAAATCAAAGATTGCTCAGAGTGAAAACTATAAGTTAGAATCCTGAGTTTATTTTATTACACTACAAGCAACTGTAAAGTGTCAAACTTCACTTTCATAGTGGACAAACACTCCAATAATGTTTGTGCATGAAACACAAAGTTTCATATGTTTATACAGTAACTTATAATTCAACACTGTAAGGGCATTTTAAATGCTGGTAGGACTCAGAGTTATTACTGCACCATCTTCACTGTTCTTACATTCCTTTAAAAGTGAAACCTTCCCAACTTTTTATCACAATAATTTAAGATCTGTGATTCTTACGTGCTAAAGAATCACAGATCATGAATGCTTCTGTAAAGTAATGTTGACAGTGATGAACATAATTGCTCCCTGTACACATTCAGTTGGCCGAAGAAATGAAAGTAATTTGCAGTATATCTTAATGCGATAATCTAATGGAAGCACAAAATATCTGCTCTATTTAGTTGCAATCAGACATTCTGTGATGTTGGGACAGAGACTGATGTATAATTCCAAAGTTAAATAGAGATAACAAAGAGCCATAAGCCCTGGAACTCGCTTGGCTGGCAATGAATCTTCAATATCGGACTTAATAACTTGCTTTTCCGAATGCCTTTGCAGAACAGGGTTAAGTTTCTCGGGAGCAGAACGTGTAGCTGTTTAGACATAACTCCTTCACTCCTTTTAAGTTAAAACTTTGTGGAAGTGTGAGCCAATTGTGACACAACATAGATTGTCAGGCATCTGAGTAAGGAATGCAGCAAACAGTGTTATCGCTTTCAGCAAAATGATTAAACAACTAGAACAGTTTGGATTAAGAAATGGGTGAATTCAATGATAAATCTGTTAGAGACAGAAAAATAAAAATAAAGATTAATTTGACAGAGATCGAATCTACAAGAACTTAGACCAGATATGGTGGATAGCAGCATAGCTGTTAGTGCTTCAGCCACACATTGTGAGCAACCCAGGCTTTGTCTGTGTGGAGTTTGCACTCTCGACTTGTGACCACATGGATTTCAGCTGGATTCAATGGCTTAATCGTACATCCTAAGGACATGTGCGTTGGTACATTAATTGAATATAGTAAATTATCTTTAATGTAGGTGGATGGTAGGATAAAAATAATGGGGTTGATGGACTTGGGAAGAGAATGGACTACAGGGCAACAAATGGGGGAACAGGACTAATGGGAATACTCTGAACTAGCAATAGAACCGATGGGCTGAAGAATCTCTGACATTGAATGGACGATTCATAATTAATAAGGTATATTTTCCATACAATAAATCACTTGCTGGTTTTTACACTAAAAGCTTTTTGCAATATTCATATACACAGTTATATACTCCAGTAAAGTCTGACCCGAAGTATCACAATCTGATCTGTTTCACACAACTGCCTGCAATATATCATGCAGAAAGTATGGATCTCTGAGGGGCCTGATGTTTAGCAATAACTTCTGAAACCTAGCATCCTGTGAATAGAGCTGAGAGTTATCCATTCAAATGGAATAAGTAGTAGACCACTTAGGATATTCTTACTGAAATTCTCTTCATGGACATTACA
The DNA here is from genome assembly GCF_030144855.1 of Hypanus sabinus. Taxonomy (NCBI): domain Eukaryota; kingdom Metazoa; phylum Chordata; class Chondrichthyes; order Myliobatiformes; family Dasyatidae; genus Hypanus; species Hypanus sabinus. The sequence goes on from NC_082713.1 coordinate 136,575,051, forward strand.
GAAAGAATTTTAGCCCTTAATCCTTATCAAAAGGGTTTAGTAGCCATCATTTATAAGATGGTCATGAATTTACAGTCAGATGTATCAGAAAAAATTAAGAATGAATGGCAAGAAGAGTTGCATTGTCCTATATCTACTGAGCAATGGGATAAAATTTTATTATTGGTAAATTCGTCCTCTATTTGTGCTAAACATGCCCTAATACAATTTAAGGTTGTACATAGAGCTCATATGTCTAAGGATAAACTGGCTCGATTTTATTCTCATCTTAATTCAACCTGTGATAGATGTCAGTCTGATGTTGCTTCATTGACTCATATGTTCTGGTCTTGTCCTTGTTTACAAAATTATTGGAAAGATATTTTCAGTATTATTTCAAGAGTTTTAAATATTAATTTCCAACCGCATCCTCTTACTGCAATTTTCGGTTTACCAATGACGGATAATAACCGTTTATCCGCTTCATCTCAACGAATGATTGCATTTGTTACATTAATGGCTAGAAGATCTATTTTATTGAATTGGAAAGAAAATAATCCTCTAACTGTATTTCAGTGGTTTTCTCAAACTATTTCTTGTTTGAGTTTAGAAAAAATTAGAAGTGTGGTTTTTGATCCTTCAGTTAAATTTGAAGAAATTTGGAGACCATTTATTCAACGTTTTCATATGAGTTGAATTGTCTTTTCCTAAACCTTACTTATATTATCCTTAATTATTTGGATGGAGATTCGGAGTTATTGGCACTACTGTATATGTACTTAATATTATTCAATGGCTCATGTTGGTTAGTGGGTTTTTTTGTTTTTTTTCTCTCTCTTTTTTCAGGGTCTTTCTTTTTTTTTCTTTTTACTTCTTTGTTCATTAATGTTCTGAGTTTGAGAGGTTATATATTTTTATTATTATATATCTGAATGTCCATTTAAACTATTAATTATGTACTCTCAAACACTTTGTATTCATGTTTCATTTATGTTTGTTTAAAACTAATAAAAAGATTTAAAAAAAAGAAATGCTCTTCATAGGAAAGGGAGAATTACACCCTGAAGATCCTGCACGACTGTAATCTCCAGCTAATGGCCATTCATTCTCCTCCTCCTCCCTCGTCAAGCCTCTCTCCATGGTTCTCTTTATCCTAAATCCTGCTGTTTTCCAAAGAAATATTCCACTAACGTGGCCAAGAGAAATTCCTCCACAGGATAGCACACCACCCCAAGGAGACATTGCAAGTTAAACACTATAACCCTGTGGGATTATTAAAACAACTGCTATAAAGCTACAGCAGGTAGTAGGAGATCAGTTTAAATAGTATTGGCTGGGTTTGCAGTTGAGTGTATGGCTTAGCTTACTGAGGGTGTGAACTAGAATACAGAGGTACAATCTGGCAGAACAACACGGGCAGTAGTCAGTCTTGCATGCTCATTCACATCACAATCTGCCTGCTCTGCATACTTCTGGCAGACATTAGCGCTAGGTACACTAATACCTTTGCCAGAGCAGTGAGCAACACAAGCCACGCTCCGTGCGTGTGCGTTCATGTGTACGCGTGCTCACTTCTGCCTGTCATCAACATATCAGACCTAATTATGCAACTACTGCACTCTGATAAAGCTGCAGAGGAATGCCATTTTGCAGCCTGTGTCACTGAGATCTTTAGGTACATTTTGGCAGCGTTGACATGCTTTTTAATCCTCACTACACTAATCTGAAAACTGGGCATGTCTCTGAGAAGGGAAAAACAAGGATAATTTTTAAAGGTTTTATTAATTAAGTGTGGCTCTTCCATTATTCATAGATATTTTTATATTATGATTGCTCCAAAAGATTTTAAACAAATAAGTTATTTACATCCAGTGGGGTTTATAAATTTGGACAGGGATGTAATAATTTTGATGAATTTACTGGATATTTTTAATCTAGGCATGCACAACTTTTTTTCTGACATGGACCAATAACATTAGTTAACCTGTGGACCCCAGGTTGGGAACCTCTGTTCTAGTAGATCTAACATATATTTTATAGTACTTTCTTGGAAATGAAAGACCTACCAAAGTGTGCTGACTTCACTATCATACCTAGAAAAATTAACTACCTTGGCATTGTTTTCTTTGGCTAACTGTACAGCTCCTGCAACTGTACTTAGTAAAGTTTTCACTGGGGTCAGTACTAACAACATTATATACATCGTTCAGCATAGGTAAATCATTTGATCAACATGTTACAGAGGTAGAACTTGACAACTTGATAAACATACAATTAAAAGGCCAATAGTAAGATGCGACAGCACACCTCATCAAGAGATGGGTGGCAAAACCATCTGCTTATTATCCACTGGCCTTCTGTTGCTCAGAACTTCTCAAACTGCATTGGAATGCAAAGGTGAATGACGTAACACCTTATAATTGCAAAGGAAATCCTGCATTATGTTTGTACCAAACATGCTAGATGTGTGAAATTTTCCCCCAAGCAGATTTGGTTAGAGGTTCATGCTGCTGAAATCAAGAGGGAGTTCTGATGTCAGTAGGGAAAAGAGAAAATCACCACCATCATAATTGTAAGGAAGCTTCATGCTGCAGTAGAACAGGAAAGGAAAATCTAAGAGAACTCAATTGGCAAAAAAATATACAGCATTGATAGCAAAAATTTTTACCCTCATCTATATTCCGATAAGTATTATGTTTCTAAAACATACTTGCCTTCGTACACTAGTCAGACATGAAAATGTATATGTTAGGTAGGGCCTACTAACATTTTCACAAAAACTGTCTCCATGCAATGCCTGATACAAAACAGCAGCAGATTAAAATACCATCATTTATTTATTTAGCCCTTCCTGCTATTTGAGCCATGCTGCCACAGCAAACTCTGACAAACTGGATTAACTCTAACCTCATCATGGGACAATTTACCGTGACCAATTAACCTACACAGATATGTTGTTGGACTGTGGGAGGAAACCAGATCATCTGGTGATATTACTCTCAGTTTAGTTTTAAGGACAAACAGGATTCCTTCAATAGGTCTGAACTCAAAACACCATATGGATAAAAGAGTGAAAAAAAAACAACAAACTGCTGCAGGAACTCAGCAGGTTATTATCTCCATTAGATTTAAATCCAGAAGATATTGTAACATTATACATTTTTTTGTTTATCATTGAGTAATTTATCAAAATTATAAAATTAGATATATCTAGAAATTCTGTAGTATCCATTCAACTTAAACTGAAACCATAAAATTCACACATTTCTGTACTCCATAAATTCAGATATTGCTGTAACTATTGCACTATTAGTTTGCCTTTTTGTTCCATTGTATTTTGAAAGACCTTATATATTAAACATTTCCTTTTTATAAACGGACTAATTTCCTCTTGATCAGGGAGCACAGACTTTCGGCTCAACTATTTATGAGGTTTAAAGTGAAGGAAATAAGTCAGACAGCACATTCCCAACATCTGTATCAAACACTTGTTATTGTCAGATCTTTGAAAGCAATTCAAGAGAAAACCTGTGGCTCAGACACTGCCATTCATCTTACCTTCAATTATAATCCACTATTATTTTCTGTAATTTCATTTTTGTTCTACTTTGCTCAGAGAGTATGAAGCTATTTATATTTTACAAGGTCTATTGTAATGCTTAACTGTTGTATTACAGACTTCCCAAATTACAAAGCAGGTGGCTGATAACAAAGTTCAACCACATACTGAATCTCAATAATGCAGCATTAGTTATTCATTAAGTTAATAGGAGTACCCTGTAACCATTCACTCCATACTGCTGAGGAAAGATTCTTGTAATAGGATTATTTTTGAATTTAGTTAGAATAAATTGACAAAAATGTACTTACATAAAGTATAAATTAGGAGAAAACAATATTTAACTTATCTTAACTATGTATAAAATCTGCTTTCGAGGTTTCTTTTTATTATTAGTCCAGTATCGCACTGAATTTATAATGCAGACCTGCTTTTTAAGTTGCTATCAACCATTATTATAGTCAAAGGCACAGAAATGAATGAGACATCTTAGTCTCGAATCCTTCCCGACTTCAGTAGAATTTCCATCACAAATGGCTCTGGCCTTTGGAATTGCATTAATTTCACCTTTGACTTTTCAAATTATTTTCAGACATGACTAACCTGCCTCATATACGTCGAATAAAGTTGTTTCAAGCCCACTCGCTAGAGATGGAGCTGAAGACTGTGAAGTCCTTGGATCTGCTGCTTTACCTGTGCCTGGTGTACTGTCTAGAGCTCTATCATTATAATCGAGGTAACTTAACACCACTGTTGTCTCATTATCAATTAGGCTATCAGATGCACTCTGGCCAGAACCACTCTCCTCTTCAGTAGTCATGAAAGAATTAGTCCTAGGGTGTGACGGGGGTAGTTTCGTAGTTTCTGTTGTGATCCGATTAGGTCGTATTATTGTTGGTCTTTTGTGCTTTCCAGTGGTTACATTTTGAGTCGCTGTTGTTGCCTTGTGATTTTTGTCCACCTCAGAACTTGTTACATTGATGTTAAGAGTAGCGATGAAAGACTTTTCTTCAGAAGATGCAGGTGATCCTGTAATGATCTGGGGATACTGACTATTCTGCTCCTCTGCAGAGTTGAATATCTGCCCACTTAATGCCTTATCCTCAGATATGGGGTACAATGCTGTTGGAACACTATCATCTGTCTCAGACAAATCACCTTCAAACCCAGAAGACCACAATTCTGTATCGTGACTTTGACTCAGTAACGTGACAGAGGAAGGCCCAGAAGGAGCTGGTAAAGGGGTGGCAGAAACTGCCATAGTTATCTCCCCGGTGGGAATTGCAGACGGAACATAGATGAATGCGACTTCATCATTTGAAAAAGGCAGGCTACTAGGAAGATCGAACTGGTTACTGGATACATTAGGGAGTGCATTATCACTGGAAGGAACGAGGGAAGCATTAACCATTGTCTTATTTTTCAATGAAGTTTCTATGCCATTCAATAACCTTGCACTACTAGAGAGAGTAACAGTAGGTTGCAGCAACAGTTCATTACTGGATAGAGCAGGAGGAGCTGAAGTTGACCTTTGACTATGAGGAAAGACAGTATCGTACGAAGATATTTGGCTTTCAGAGAAGGTAGGAATCACTTGAAGCAACATATCAGCAACAGGGGATGTAGAGGCAACACGGAACATCTCATCACTGGGAACAGGAGACTGAGCCAGGGGCAACACCAAAGTATTGGAAAGAGTGGGAGTAACATGAATAAAAGTCTCATCCTCTTTAGAAATAGGATAAGTTTGAAGAGACACCACAGCACTCGGTACGGGAAGAGCAGATTCAAACAACATGTCACCGACAGAGGTAGCAGCAGCGGTAGGCTGTACTAACTGATGGCTAGAGGCAGCAGAAGTCACATCCAGGGATGCTGGAACTTCAGAGGAGATCTGAAGGTCATTGAGAAGTTTCTTACTAGGAAAGGAAGTAGGGATGGTATGGAGAGACACCACATTACTAGCTAAAGGAAGGGTAGCATGATGCAGCACTTCAGTGGTAGCTATTGGTGAACTAGCCAATCCTACTTCATCATAGGAAGCAACAGAGGTCGTCTGAAGCAGTAGCTGACTGCTAGGAAACACTTGACTAGCTGGGGAATCAAAGGTCACTTGCAGCGACATGGGATCACTTGATAAAGCAAGGGTTGCTTGAAGAAACACTTCATTATTAGCAGAAGCAGAGGGTTGATAAGAAGGTGAACTGGATAAGGAGGGAGTAGGCTGCAGCAGTACTTCATCATGGGAAATAGCAGAGGTAGCAGGAAAGGACACTTCTCTGTCAGAGAGTGCATTGGTAGTTCGGAAAAGCATCTCACCAGTAGAATAAGAAGAGGTAACTTGGCCTTCAGTCCCTTTAGGCAAGGTATTAAATCTGCCAATGGAATCTGGTGTACTGTGAAGATACATCTCATGGTCAGGAGAAGGAACAGTTACAGAAACTAATTCCTCACTGGATGGAAATACATTATCACTGAAAGCTGTTGTCTTAGCTGGGTGGACAGTGGCTATGGAAGCAACCGAACCAGAGACTGCACCAGGTTCCTGTAAGACAGTAGTTTCATTTCTTAATGCCATTCGATCTGTGCCAGAATCCATTGGTGGTGCAATTGTATTTGCTCGAGACCACAGCTTAGGGGTTGAATTATTTGTAAGAACCTCCTGATGTGTGATAGGTAGAGAAACATTTCTGGTGTCAATGGTGGATGCATGGAACATGGTGTCAGACTGTGCGGGGGTACTCAAGTTCGTGACTTCCTTTGATGTAACTGGAGTTTCTGTTTGCTGGGAATAAGTTAACATTGTATTTGACTCCAGGGATCCAATAGCTGAAGAATAGTCTGAATCCTCTACAACTGAAGAGAGCATTGACTTGGTTTCAGGGTACAGGTCAGCATTTATGTCCTTGGATGATGTTTCAATGACAGTGGAAAACGATGGAAAAATAATAACATTTGGATTGGCAACCTGGGTGGTCATTTCCTCAATCCCCTTGACAAAATGATTTTCGTTAGGAACAATGCTTGCTTCCTGCTCCTTCTCATGAATAGTTATGGACTTCACAGTTTTGCTTTCCAGATCCTCCTCATTCCATTTGTGATTGAGAACTGGGGTTGTGTAAAGCTCAGGTAAATTTGCTTCTGCATTTCCTGGACTGTTTTCTTTTAGCTGGAAGCAGAAAAGAAGAAAAATAGAGAAAAGTTTGCTATTTAGTAGTATCACATAAAAGTGATAGAGATTCACCCTGGAACTTCTGAAGTGGTTTTACCAATGAAGGAAGCAATGTTAGCAGCTAAGCACGCACACTTTGCAATTTCTCCTCAGGTTGTGACACTATTTCTAAGAACTGTAACTAACTCAAAACAGTTCATAAGTTGGAAATGAAAAAAAAAGTGTGTGGGAGAGTATCACAAAAACAGCCGAGATGGGATCATGAGAAGGAGTGGCAAGAGCAGCCTCCACCCATTAGATTAACTGCTTCAAATTCAGTCTACGGACAGGAACAAGAAGATGTGACTGCGAATGAGGTAGATGGGGGATCCAAGAGGTGGAGCTGGAGGAGCTTCAGCACTTGACCTTGTTCAACAGGTCTGAGGTGATTGCTCCCTCTTCAGATACCGTATTTTGCACCAGCTTTCCCTGTAGAAAATACCAGAAATTGGACAGCATCAGGGGACGGAAGTGAGCGCAGGTGCAATTACTAAGGAGAAGGCGCTCGTGAAGCTGAAAGCTCTGAAGGTGGGTAGGTCACCTGGACCAGATGGACTACAGCCCAGTGTTCTGAAAGAGGTAGCTGAAGAGATTGTGACGACACTTGCAGCGATTTTTCAAGAATCACTAGATACAGGAATGGTTCCGGAGGACTGGAATGTTGCAAATTCTACTCTTGAAGAAGGGAGGGAGGGAGGGACAGAAAGTTATAGGTCAGCTATCAAGATGTGGTTGGCAAAATGTTAGAGTCCATTATTAAGGATGGGGTTTTAGGGTATTTGGAGGTATATGATAAAATAAGCAGAAGTCAGCATGGTTTCCTAAAGGGGAAATCTTGACTGACAGATCTGTTGAAATTCTGAGGAAATAACAAGCAGGATTGACAAGGAGAGTCATTGGATGTTGTTTACTTGGATTTTCAGAAATCCTTTGACAAGGTGCCACACATAAGGCTGCTCAACAGGGTAAAAACCCATGGTACTACAGGAAAGATACTAGCATAGTATAAGATTGGCTAACTGGCAGGAAGCAACATGTGAGAATAAAAGGGGCCTTTACAGGTTGGCTACCAGTGACAAGTGATGTTTCATAGGTGTCTGTGTTGGTGTCGGGAATGTTTCTTTACTCGTTATATGCCAATGATTTGGATGACAGAATTGATGGCTTTGTGGCTGATGACACCAAATAGGTGGGGAGGGGGGGGTGGTGGTGAGGAGGTGGTGTTGAGGAAGCAGGGATTCTACAGAAGGACTTAGACATATTAGGAGAATGGGCAAAGAAATGGCATATGGAATACAGTGCAAGGATGTGAATGGTCATGCATTTTGGTAGAAGGAATACAGTGTAGACTATTTTCTAAATGGGGAGCAAATTCCAAACTCAGAGGTGCAGAAGGACTTGGGAGTCCTTGTGCAGGATTCTCTAAAGGTAAACTTGCAGGTTGAGTTGGTGGTGAGGAAGGCAAATGCAATGTTAGCATTCATTTTGAGAGGACTAGAATATAAAAACAAGGATGAAGCTTTATAAGGAATTGGTCAGACTACACAGAGCATTATGAGCAGTTTGGAGCCCTTTATCTAAGAAAGGATGTGCTAGCAGTAGAGGGGGTCCAGAGGAGGGTCCTAAGAAATACCCTGGAAATGAATGGGTTAAAATATGATGAGACTCAGGGCCTGTATTCACTGGAGCTCAGAAGAATGAGGAGAGATCTTATTGAAACATGGAATATTGAATGACCTAAATTGAATGGATGTGGAGAGGATGTTTTCTATAGTCAGGGAATCAAAGGGGATAGCCTTAGAATTGAAGGACATCTCTTTAGAACAGAGATGAGGAGGAATTTCTTTAGCCAGAGGGTGGTGAATCTGTGGAATTTATTGCCACAGATGGTTGTGGAAGCCAAGTCATTGAGTATATTTAAGGAAGAGATTGATAGGCTTTTTATTAATAAGGGCATCAAAAGTCACAATGAGAAGACAGGAGAATGCAGTTGAGAGGGATAATAAATCTGCCATGACAAAATGGTACAGTAGACTCAGTGGACTAAATCACCTAATTCTGCTCATATCCTTTATGACACTAGTGTGAAAATGTAACCAAGTAACACCGTTCATTTTTGTATTCAACAGAAGATTAAAACAGGAGGTAAAATAATACTACAGGAGAATCATACCTTCTTTAAACATTATGCAGTTCTTGCATGAGCAGCACTATTCATGTCATTACTTGGTCAGGCTACTCTAACAACATCTCTTTACACTGTCATCTGTAGCACCAAGAATGACAGGGGCTTCAAGGCCGCAGGAACGCCCTCACTATCCTGACATGGAAACATATCAGTGGTCCTTTTTTTTCCACTGGATCTAAAACCTCAAACTCACTCCCCAACACTATTTTGGGAGTATCTTCTCTCAAAGGACTCAGATAGTGTAAGAAAATGGATAGCTTCACCTTCTCAAGAGTAATTAGGGAGAGGCGATTATTGTTGGTCTTTCTGGCAATAATGAGATCCCAAAAAACAAAATCATTAAAGCAGAGGACTTCCCTTTTCAAACTATCCCATTGCACAGCCTTATATTCCAAAAATAAAATCTGTAAGCTTAATCTGAATATAAGTATGTATTAATGTACATAAAACACATCCAATATTTGGAAACTCTAAAAATATTATTGAACTTTTAATTTTATAGCCATCTTGATAGGCCCCACAACAGTACTAAAAGAAATTGCCTCTGACAGAGTTCAGTATGAAATCAGCAGCAACTGCTGAATGGGAAACAAAATTTATGCATTTCATTTCAAAAACTGAGCACAGATAGAAACACAAAGTTAAAAGCTGTAATATCCCCACTGACACAGTTAATTATGGTTTAATTAAAATAGTTTTCTTGTGGTTTAAGGCATCTTTTTAAGAATTTAATGGTAGTATTTAATTAAAAAGTCCCTCATATCCACAATTGAATCTATCCACAGTGACACATTCAAACAGGAATAGATAACAAAGAATGATTTAAAAGTCTTCTTTACCTCCATATCTCCATATGCGTCACTAAAATTGAGAAATGTATCAATATCTGCAAAGTATTAAAACAAAACAAACTGAATTAGATGAAAACAAAAACATTGTTTTCAAGATTAAACGGAAACAAGTTTCACATTTGCGAAGGACATCATGATAATTGATGCCAACAAATTCACTCATTACATATTAAATACTGGGTAATATATGCTCATTTAGACTACAATGAACCAGATAATATTCTGATTTCGGCAATAAATCCCAACTTCTCTCTCTGGTCTAGTTTAAAGTAAGTCACGCTAACTAATGCATTAGTGGAGGGAATAGCCTCTCATGGGAGGGATGCAAGGGACAAATATTAGCCCAATATTTCACGCTGCCCCACTACCTTCAGGAAACTGGGCCTCTGAGTGAAATAGGAAAAGTTACTTTTATGAATTAGAGGAGGTTGCTGCTACTGACATTTCAGCCTGACATACACTTTCAGAGAAGCGGTTAAATTGAGGGCAACCAATACAGTGATATGCATCTTAGCCTGAATCAAAACCAGATTTAGTTCAATGAGCCAAGGATGGCTTCAATGATAATTAGTGCATGAAATTTGAAAATATTGGAAATACTCATCGAGATCAGCTTTCCTTAATATGAAACATTTACTCTTTTCTGGTCACTTGACTACTTGCAAACTTCATCCCTTAGGACTTATAATTCACACCTTCAGTAGTTTGCTTCAGTTCTGTTCCTAGGCTCATTGCCTGTCCTGGCAGCTTTTACTTGGTAGTGGAGAAAGTTATTTAACGCCATCTGGCATCAGACAAAATTGCAGTGGAGAAGGGAGCTATCCAATTAACTGGCTCTGTGAAACTTCATGGTGAATGTGGCAAATTTATGTGAATGACATCACCAACAATGCAGGTCATTGGGTGGTGATCTGGTCATAGAACATGGCCTGAATTCCGTCTTCTGAGCCCAAGTTTCTAGTTCACTTACCAGCACCATTTACAGTAAGATTCTTTCTAGATGAAAACTGCATATTTCAGAACCACAGCAAGTGGACATAACAAATGGAATAAGGGGATTATCCCATCAGGTAAGGCTGTGCATACTCTGCCTCTTGCGACTGCAGTTTAGAAGAATGAGTAATGATATTAAGTGATACCTTGAGAGCATAGAAGCTACTAGACTGTTCGTTCTGACTGGAGGATTCCGAACAAAGGGAAGTTTTCTTAGGGTAAGAGGTCAGCCATTTAATACTGAGATGAGGAGAAATTTATTTGTGCAGACTTTGTCAAACTTGGAGGCTGTAGATACCCACTCATTCAGCAGGATCAAGACTGAGGCTGATAGAATTTATAAAAGAATCAGATACCCAAAAGACTGATTGAAAAAGTGGAAAGGTCACAGATCTGCCATCCTCTGAATAAATGACTGAACATGGCTTTTAGATTGTGTGCTTTGCAAATCATTTTATTCCTGGTCACCATTCTCTGCAGTTTGGACATTAATTCTTTAATTAAAATATGCCTTTATAATAATTTCACAGAAATGTATAACATCAACAGGCTCTGTTGACTATGTTATGATTCTGAAGTTAAACGGGATGCAGAGTTAATGTAATTTGAAGGAAAGGACTGTCTGTGAATCTTTCTAATATAATTAATTTGATTTTGTTGTCACTAATCTTTAAAAGCAATTGAAAGCAATAAAAGTAAAATCACAATACAATGCCAGGATGTCTTACCTTGGCTTTGCTCAGTGCAATGCTGAAAAGAAATGGTGATGAGATTCCCAGTTTCCTTGTAGCTAAGCAACAGTGGTTGTAAAGTATAATCCAGTCTCAAACCATTGTTAGTAGATCATCAGTATTTTCACGATGGTAAACAAATCCAGTTAAAATATGCCTTTATAATAATTTCACAGAAACGTATAATAATTTCACTATGCACACACCAACACTCAAGAGGCCCCTGAATAGACTGAGAGATTCACCAGCTGCTAATACAAAATAATTATTAGAAGCAACTGTCATTCAAAAAGCAGAAAATTCAGATTTTGACATAATATTACCCATTATACTGAAAACAATGAATAGGTTTTACAAGGCTTAACCTATTTATTAAACATTCACAATAGAGATCACACTTCCTCCATTTATTTTGCTCTGAATGTAATTGCCAATAGCATAATTGTTACCCTTCCTTACAAAGAACATGTGAGGCTTAAGACTCTACACATAGAGTTTCCATTGTAATATATATGGAATTGACATGTTTTTATGCTTTACTATAATCTTCTGCAGTATTCAAGGCTATACAGAAGAAAAAAGAAAACAAATTACTTAAGAAATTCAGTGGTTCAGGCTGCATCCATGGGAACAGAGGGATCATTGACATTTTGGGTCAAGAAACTGCATCAGGCTTAGAAGATGCTGATGAAATGTCATCTCCACCCTAAATGTAGATAAGCTTCCAAGTGGTTACCCAGCTAAAACCACTTAGGAAACAGTCTACAGCTGAGTAGGAAAATACTGGCTTCCAGGAAGAGACCTATTTTCAAAGGAATACAGAATGGTATGACAGAGGAACAGGTCCTGCAGCCCACGATATCTGTACCAATCATAATCCCAAATTGAAATGGACATATCCCTCCATTCTCTGCCTGTGCGTGTAATTGTCCAAATGCCTCTTAAATGTTGTTATTGTATCTGCTTCCAGAACCTGACAGTACATTCCATGCACCTACCACAGTCCGTGTAAAAAAGCTTGTCAAGTAAATCTCCTTTAACCTTTCCCCCATTCACCTTAAAACTATTTGGCCTTTGTTATAAATAGTCAACAGCATTCCAATGATTGCATGCCTATTTTTTTCTCTCCATTTGTCCTAACTTATCTGCATCTGTTTATACTGCTCTAGAGAGGTCAGATCTTTCTTTCAACTATGTCACCTGGGCACATTTGGTCTCTACCTCATCACAAACATTCCCTTTGCTCTTTCCAGCTCTCCCTCTCTCTCTGCAACTTAAAGCACTGCTTGTTTCTAAACTTCTGATCTGAAGGGTCATTGGTCCAAAATATTAACTCTGTTTCTCTACAAGTGCTGCCTGGCCTCCTTACTGCTTTCTTCTTTGATGACAGTCAACAGTGTGTAGAGTCAGTACAGACCCAAGAGGTTCAGGTGCTGCATAGAAGAGAGATAAAATTCCTTAAGTCAAGCATTTCATCATCAAACCAGCAAATTCTATTTGGATTCTCCCAAGGATGATCACATTACTTGATCATCAGGGATTCTTGCCAGGTTCATGAGAAAAGAGACATGAAGCACACCACTCAGTAATGAGTGGATATGACAACATTGCTACATCTTTAGAGCCTCAAGGATGTACACATGGTCTCGATTTAACAACACCAGAACCTCTTACCCTCTATGCAGTGCCATAAATATCAAAGATTTATGATGCTAAATTAAGACACCAGCCCTCTAAAAGAAACCCTTCAACAGCAGTCACTCCTAGTATATGTGTGATAGAATGATTCCTGGCTGGTTTCATCATGGTCTGGTACAGCAATATGAGCGCTCAACGCAAGTTCAAAGTTCAAAGTAAGTTTAGTATTGAAGAATATACTGTGTATTTCACCATATACTACCCTGAGGTATATGTTCTTGCAGGCATTCACAGTAGATATAAAGAAATGCAATAGAATCAATGAAAAAGTACACACCAAGACAGACTAGCAACCAATGTGCAAGTGAAAAAAAACAAATAATATAATAAATAATGTTGAGAACATGAGCTGTAGAGTCCTTGAAAGTGAGTCCATAGGTTGAGGATTCAGTGCAGTGCAGGTGTGGGTGAAGTTATCCCCTCTGGTTCAGGAGCCTGATGGTCGAGAGGTAATAACTGTTCCTGAACCTGCTGGTGTGGGAGCTTATGCTCTTGTACCTCCTCCCCAAGGGAAGCAGTGAGAAGAGAGCATGGCTTGGATGGCGGGGGACTTGATGATAAGCAGGAGGTACAGAAGCCTCAAGTTCCACAGTACCAGGTTCAAGAACAGCTACTTTCCTTCAGCCATTCAGGCCTTGAACCATAACCTTAATCACCAAAGTTTAGCAACACCATGACCACTTTGCATTAAAATGAATATTGACTTTTTGTTCTTATTGTGTTTTATTGTAAAAATCATGAATAATTTATGTTTCTTTTTATAAATGCTGCTTATATGATGCTGTTGCAAGGAATATTTTCACTGCAACCATGCATACAGCAATTAACTCAACTTTGACTTTTTATACAGGCTTCCAGGTATGCTTTTTTTTAAAATGAGTCTCTATTTTCAGCATTGTTAGGTGATTATGAATGGTTGGGTTTGAAAAAGCCCAACCAGCTTGATTTTCCAGGGTTTATTTTCAGGAGTGTCACAAAGTTGCAACAAGAATGTTTGCTGCCTCAGAGCTCCAATGACCTGGGTTCGATACTATTTCAATACTGTGCAACCCACTGACTCCATGTCATCTCTATTCCTACCCATTAGAACCAGACATGATGAATTACTGGAACCACGTTTTCCATGGAGTGATTAGCAATGACAGAAAAAAACTCTGATGGGGCTGCCACCGCTTTCAAGGTACGGAGCAGATGTTCAAAGTCACACTGACTGCGCTCACTCTGACATGGCTTCCTCCATTCTCACCACGCCTGCCTTACAGTGGCGGTTGTGATTTTGCACATGGTCTGAGAAATGTTTCTATTGTAAGACTGGGAGCTTTAAACCCTGAATGCAGGTAAGTGAAATCAAAATAAAACATTTGGTCAAAAGTTCAAGACCAGGATTTTAGTAATTCAGTTCCATTAAAAGAATGTGGCATATCAATCAGGATAATCCTGGCTATTTTCCACTATTGTAATTATCGCTGTCATCCTTAATTTAATCAAAGGTATGGTGCTATATTTTGAAAAATATGCAATACATTTAAACATACAACTTCTAACATGGAAGGATGTCTGTTAAATTTAAAAAAAACATTGGTGGCACAAGTGGCAGTAACATTGCATATACTTATGGATCATCCCCATTTCAATAGAGTTGCCTTGCCCAACCATATAAGAAATAAGGTATTAATTGATTGATTATCTTGTGTCAATAACTTAGAGATTTGTTTGAATTTCTGTACTAGGGTTTAGCATTAATTTCTATAAACATTTAGAGCTAAATGTAAGTTTTCATCACAGTATATTAGCACATTTTTAGTACTAATATATTGCAATGAATGATCACATTTTAAAAATGTCTTGCAAGTACCTTGCCAAAATAAAACTGTTAATATTTTCAGTTAAGTGTAAGTATGAGAAGTGAAAGCATACTTAAATGTAGACAGTCCAGTGTTATAAATAGAGCAGAAAAGCAGAGGCAATGACATACAAGTAGATCAGTGTGTATTGAAATTTAGACCTAGAATTAGGAAAGCAACAAATATAAATCACACAGTGAAATTCTCTGCACCTCATTACTTTTCATCATATTCTCGAAACAAGAATAATCATTCAGAGACTGGCTCTATTCCATGATCCCTTGTCCATTATCTGTGAATATAGCTAGTGATCTATTGATGTCTACAGAATGACAGCAAAGGTCAATCACCAGCCATGATAGTATTTCCAAACACATCCTGCTCTTCATGCTCCACAAATTTTCGGCCTGCTCAATTCAATCCACTTTCCCTCATTTAGAAACGTGTTAAATTGCCGACAAATTGGTGACCTACAGGGTAAGGTATTTTTAAGGATATAGAGATTTTATCTCGGATACAAAACAAAATAATTTCAATCGCTTTATTCTCTTGAGAGCAGAAAAGTTTGTTAAATTCTATTTGGAATTCTAAATCCCCTCTCGCAAACGAGCTCTGGACAGTTGATCCAAAGTCATGAGTTCGAATTGTACTACTACAGCCAGGGAATTTAAACTCAAGTAATTATTAAAAATGGAATATTTCAAAAAGCTAATCTCAGTAATAGAACCGCACCATTACATTAAAAACTCATTTGGTTCACTAATATTCTTAAGGGCAGGACATCTAATATTCTTCCTAGACTTGTCCTATGTGTGATCCCAGACTCACCACTATAAGGTAAATGTTGACAATAAATGTTTGCATTGTCAGCGATATCCACTCCCCATCAATGAATAAATAAAATATTAAATGTCATTCAAAATTAATGCAGTATATCAATCAATCTAAGTGTAAATAACATGTCTATTGATAATCTTTGGGAATCTATGGGTACCATATATGGATTAGAAAGGAAAATTCTCCAAGGCTGAAGAAGGGTAATTCTGTGGATTTTGTAGTACAGCATTCAGTACACCACAGACACATCCACAGCTGTACTTGAAGGCTTATTACTTATTGATCCGAAGGATGAATAACTGAAAAGATTATTTAACAATAACAACCGGCAAATTTTTCTTTAAATGATTGTTGTCATCATGGGAACCAGAGTGCAAGAACAGTTAGTGGAGAGGTTGTGGAGGCAAATGTTGGTAAGATCTCAGGCAAAGTTAGGAATCTTAAGTTTGAGCAAGGTATGACTAGTGTCCTGAGCTGCATGCATTTCAATGAAAGAAGTATTGTAGGAAAGGTGGATAACAGTGCTGAAGATGAGGCAGCTGGTTCACAAGCAGAGGCAGTGTGTAGAGAGGAGAGGGTGCTGAAAGGGCAAGATTGCAATCAACAGGATGAGTTACAATGTAAAAGGCGAACAAAATCAAAAAGGATAAATACAGGACTGAAGGTGTTGGACTTGAATGCACTTTGTATATGGAATAAGGTAGATAAACTTGCAGCGCATTTTCAGATTGGCAGGTATGATGTTGTAGGCATCAATGAATCATGGCTGAGAGAAGATTACAGCTGGGAGCTTAGTGTCCAAGGGGACAGACAGTATCGGAAGGGCAGGCAGGAAGGTTGACGGGCTGGTGTTGCACTGTTGGTAAAATTGAAATCAAATCATTAGAAAGGGGTGACATCAGGTCAGAAGGTGTTGAATCATTGTGGATAGAGGTAAGGAACTGCAAGGAAACAAAGAGTCCCTGATGGGAGTTGAGTACAGACCCCCAAACAGTAATAGGGATGTAGTCTACAAATTACAACAGGAGATAGAAAATACATGACAAAAGACAATGTTACAATACAGATGGGGGATTTCGATATGCAGGCAGGTTAGGAAAATCAGGTTGGTGCTGAATTCCAGGTGGGGGAAATTTCTAACGTTCCTACGAGGCGGCTTTTTAGAGCAGCTTGTAGTTGAGCCCACTAGAGGATCAACTATTCTGGATTTGGTGTTGTGTAATGAACCTGAATTATCAGAGAGCTTAAGGTAAAAGAACCCTCAGGGGACAGTGATGATAATATGATCAGATTCACGCTGAAATTTTAGAAGCTAGAATCAGAAGTATCAGTACAACAGTGGAGTAAAGGGAATTACAGAGGCGTGAGAGAGGCGTTTGCCAGAATTGGTTGGAAAAGAACACTGGCGAGGAGGACAGCAGTACCGCAATGGCTGGACTTTCTGAAAGTAATTTGCAAGGCACAGGATATGTACATCCTAAAAAGGGAACATGACACAGCTGTGGCTAACAAGAGGAGTCAAAGCCAACATTAAAGCCAGAGAGGGCATATAATAGAGCA
The DNA here is from genome assembly GCF_030144855.1 of Hypanus sabinus. Lineage (NCBI taxonomy): Eukaryota > Metazoa > Chordata > Chondrichthyes > Myliobatiformes > Dasyatidae > Hypanus > Hypanus sabinus. Next base: position 136,592,502 of record NC_082713.1, read on the forward strand.
AAAAATAGAGGGAAGTTATAGAGGATTGGGAAGCTTTTAAAATCCAACAGAAGGCAAATGAAAGAGTAATTAAGAAGGTAAATTTGGAATATAAAAGTAACCTAGCCAACAATGTTAAGGAGGATACCAAAAGTTTCTTCAGATCCATAAAGTGTAAAAGAGAGGCAAGAGTGGATATTGGACCACTGGAAAACCATGCTGGAGAGGTAGTAATGGGGGGGGTGGGGGCAACAAAGTGGTGGATGAACTGAATAAGTATTTTCAATCGGTCTTCACTGTGGAAGACACCAGCAGTATGGTGGAAGTTCCAGGTGTCAGGGGTCATGAAGTGTGTGAAGTTACCATTACTAGAGAGAAGACTCTTGGGAAATTGAAAGGGCTGAAGATGGATAAGTCACCTGGACCAGATGGTGTACACTTCAGAGTTCTGAAAGAGGTGGCTGAAGAGATCATGGAGGTATTAGTGTCAATCTTTCAAGAATCACTAGGTTCTGGATTGGTTTCAGAAGATTGGGAACTTGCAAAGGTCACTCCTATCTTCAAGAAGGAAGATAGGCAGAAGTGTGGAAACTATAGGCCAGTTAGTCTCATTTAAGTGGTTAGGAAGATGTTGAAAATGATTATTAAGGATGAGGTCAAAGGATATTTCGAAATACATGATAAAATAGGCCGAATTCAGTATGGATTCCTCTAGGGAAAATCTTGCCCAACAAACCTAGACAGGATAGACAATGGAGAATCAGTTAACAATGTGTACTTGGATTTTCAGAAGGCCTTTGATAAGCTGCCAGACATGAGGCTGTTTAGCAAGCTACCTGCCCATGGTATTACAGGAAAGATTCTAGCATGGATAAAGCAGTGGCTGATTGGCAAGAGGTAAAGAGTGGGAATAAAGGGAGACTTTTCTGATTGGCTGCTAGTGACTAGTGGTGCTCCACAGAGGTCTGTGTTGGAACTGATACTTTTTACATTAAACGTCAATGATTTAGATGATGGAATTGATTACTTTGTTGCAAAGTTTGCAGGCAATATGAAGATAGGTGGAGGGGCAGGTAGTTTTGAGGAAATAGAGAAACTACAGATGGACTTAAACAGATTGGAAGAATGGGCACAGAAATGCAGATGGAATACAGTGTCAGGAAATGTATGGTCAGCAGTTTGGTAGAAGAAATGAAAGGGTTGACTATTTTCTAAATGGAGAGAAAATACAAAGAACCGAGGTGCAAAGGGATTTGGGAGTCCTTGTGCTTGATTCTCCAAAGGTTAGTTTGCAGGTTGAGTCTGTGATGAAGAAGGAAAATGCAACGTTAGCATTTATTTCAAGAGGGCTAGAATATAAACGCAAGGATGTGATGTTGAGACTTTATAAAGCACTGGTGAGGCCTCACTTGGAGCATTGAGAGCAATTTTAGGCCCCTTATCTTAGAAAGGATGTGCTGAAACTGGAGATGGTTCAAAGGAGGTTCATGAAAATGATTCCAGGATTGAATGGCTTGATTATATAGAGAGCGTTTGATGGTTCTGGGCGTGAATTCGCTGGAATTCAGAAGAATGAGGGGTGATCTCATTGAGAGGCCTTGATGGAGTGAATGTGGTGAGGATGTTTCCTATGGTGGGAGAGTCTAAGACCAGAGGACACAACCTAGGAATAGAGGGATGTCCTTTTAGAACGGAGATGAGGAGGAATTTCTTTAATCAGAGAGTGGTAAATTTGTGGAATTCTTTGCTGCAGGCAGCTTTGGAGGCCAAGTCCTTGTGTATATTTAAGGCAGAGCTTGATAGATTCTTGATTGGTCAGGGTGTGGAGGGATATTGGGAGAAGGCAGGAGATTGGGGCTGAGAGGAAAATTGGATCAGCCATGTTGATATGGCAGAGCAGACTCTATGTGTCAAATAGCTTAATTCTGCTCCTATATCTTATGGTCTTATTAAGCACGTGATGTGAGTCAAGTAACGTTAATCAATAATGTAAGAAATGAAAGAAGAATTTTAATAGTTTGACCTAGTGAAAATTCTGGCAAGGTTTTCTTTAATAGATTTTTAAAAGTCAATTTTTAGTGGAGTTTTAGTGGAGTCTGGGCATTGTTAGGTTAGGAATGGCAAGGGACCAGAAGTTAAATAATTAGATTCCAGAGCATGTTCATTACTTAAACTGTAATTACACTTCAGAATTAAGCAAGGAGATTTCAAAGTAGTAATTGTCTGAATTTTGCTTCCTAGTTACAAAAGCCGCCATCTGCCTTTTCACTGGTTCCAAGCTTACAAATTTCCTATTTTTAGTGTTTGTCACAACTGAATTGGCAAAATCTCACACCCTTCCACATGAGATTTCTATAAAGTTAGCAAACTCAGTGAGAGTTGTAGCTGACTGGGAGCCACTCATCTTTTCTTTGCACGTTCCTGGCCCTTCCAGTAGAAGTTAGATGTGGTGATATAGAACTTTACATGCAAACTTCAGTTGGTGATGAAGAATAACTGACTTCATAGGTGCAGAAAATCCAACTGGTATTTACATTTCAAAAGAGGGAAAATATAATTTCCCAGCTAATCTAGTGCTGCAAACTACTGTGATTCAGATTAAGACTGAAGAAAGAAGTCTGATCATTCCTACCTGTACAAAGGATGCTCAATCACTAGACTAACTTGAAACAAAATTATCTCCATTTATTGCAGCCCATATAGTAATTACAGAAGCTGAATGTTAAATAGTGTTCTGAATACACCAGGTTGACAATTGACGGCAACACCTCGGTAGGTGGGAGAGAGAGTGAACTGATGTTAGTTTCACTCACAGATACAGTACTTGGTTGCCTACAGTATATCAAGGGCAATGCATTTAAATTGATTGAAGGAAACAGAAATAGGGTTAAAAAGATAAAACTGATAATGCTGAAGGCCAGTCAGCATCTATGAAGAGAAAACAGAATTAACATCTCATAGCCTTTCAATAGCCTTTTTCTGTTCATGGCAGCACGTGCTCTTCAAAGGGTTTTGTTTTTTTTGGCTGC